>NC_134268.1:205613972-206257722 GCF_031893055.1 Leptodactylus fuscus | reverse complement strand
GAGATGCAGCAGAGCTGAGTGTGCAGCAGGGTTCAGCGCACATTCAGCTCTGCTACATCTCTGATACAGCAGAGCTGAGTGTGCAGCAAGGTTCAACACATTTCTGATGCAGTAGAGCTGAGTGTGCAGCAGGGTTCAGCGCACACTCAGCTCTGCTACAACTGTGATGCAGCAGAGTTCACATCTCCGGTGTAGCAGTGCTGGCCGTGCGCTCAGCTCGGCTGCATCTACGGTGTAGCTGAGCTGTGCGCACGGCCAGCACTGTTACATCTTGGCATAAGAATGCCTTGACCAGAATTAATTGGCCGTATGCCATACAGAGTACAGCATTCGGCCAATCAACGCTGGTACTGCCGAGGAGGCGGAGTCTAAGATCGGTCAACAGCAGTCTCCATTCTGGTCCGATCTTAGACTAGGCCTCCTCACAGATGAGCCTCCGGCAGAACCAGCGTTGATTGACTGAATGCTGTACTCTGTATGGCATTCGGTCAATCAACGCTGGTCAATGCTTTCCTATGTGGAAAAAGTCAGCTCCCGCATATCGCAAGCTGACAGGGATCCCGACGTAATACAGTGACTTGGGCATGCTAGATGCCCCCAGACATGCTTCCCCTGCTGTCCTAGTTGAATTCCAGGGTGTTGCCATCATTTCCTGGGGTGTCATAGTGGACTTGGTGACCCTCCTGAGTCGAATAGTGGTTTCCCCCTAAACGAGTATTTACTCCCCATAGACTATAATGGGGTTCGATGTTCGATTGAACAGTCGAGTATTGAGTGGTTACTCAAATCGAACTTCGAACATTTCACTGTTCGCTCATCTCTAGTAATAATGTAAAGTCTTATACACATGGGGCTATCATGTCTCTATATGACTTCCATGTTGTAGTGAGTCACCATTGGGCATCCACAATCTTTATGAGACCCTAGTTTTACCCTTTATGTCCTAATTTATGGAGAATTTTCTCTTAGAATCCAGTTGCACCATATAGGAAAACAATCTGCATACCCCTTAGGGTGTAATGTTAAAGATATTTTGCACTAGAACTGTTAACTTTAAGATAATACAGAGCCAGACCTGACTATACAGTAGGTGCTTCAGAATAACGTGACTTTGTCAAGCTGCCATAACATGCTGGTATCAGAAAGTTCTCAACAGCTGATGGGTCATGAGTTGAGGACCAATGGAGACCAATCAAGACTACCTGAGACCGGTTGGAGCCCACTAGTATAGAGAAGCCGTAACAGTGTCCTACACTATGTTTTAAGGTGAGAATTGTACCGAACTTGTTCAACCCAAAACAAATCTTGGGACCAGAACACCCAAACCCAAAACAAAATTTTTTTAGAGGTTCGTCCATCTCTAGTATAGATCTTATGAATTATTCATAATATCTGTTGCTCATGACTCTACCTAAGTCTCTCGATTTACAATAATTTATTGCATCCTTTGGTGACTAATGTAGGTTGAAAACATTGTCACCGGAGACCATAACTCTATGGGAAATTTTAAACTGGTCCCAAAGCCTTTGAATTGTCGTCTAATATAAGATAAAATAAGTCAAAAATGCTGTAGATCCTGAACGTCTGTGGCATGGTACTTTGAAAGTGGTTTTAGTTCATGACCCATTAAAAATATTGTTACCAGAGGCCTCGGTAACTTGAGGGACCACGGTGCAGTATTTGGTTTGATATAGCCAGTCATCATTTCCAAGGACCCGATCAACATTGCACATACCATGATCGCTGATGTTCATAGCAAGTGAGATGTTCTACACAATGCGTTGCTCTGCGTTATCCAGCTCCAAGAATTCTTGGACCAAAGGCTAACAATACTATAAAATAACCAAAAAAAAAAAATACTCACTTACCAATTCCCTGATGCTTTTCTGGTGCCCAGCTGGTCTCTCTCTATCAGCTTCTTCATTGACCTATTGAGTTGACACAGCACCCAACCACTGGCCACCTTGGCGACATGTCAATATCATTGAGGTCACTGTTGCGGCCACATTGTGTTGACACATCAATGCTGAAGCCAGTTGAGGAGAGATGATCCAGGGAAGCATGATAGTCAAAAAATTACTGAGATTGGCCAACTTTAACTCCACCCAGACAATGGAAATTGAACAAATACTGTTCCCCCATACATTAAAGGGTTGGTAGAGGATTTGGAGCTAACTGGAGGGGGAGGGGAAGCAAACTAAATACATACTAACTAGAGATGAGCGAACAGTAAAATGTTCTAGGTTTTATATTCGTTTCGAGTAGCCCCTCAATATTCGACTACTCGAATCGAATATCGAACCCTATTATAGTCTATGGGGGGGAAATGCTCGTTTCAGGGGTAGGCAACGTTCGATCAAATTATACTTACCAAGTTCACGAGTGAGGGTCGGGCTGGATCATCCAAGAAGTCTTCTCCTTGCAGCGTCCCCGCGGCGTCTTCCGGCTCTTCATTCACTCTGCCAGGCATCGGGCCTGGGCAGAGCCGACTGCGCATGTCCACACTACAAGCGGACATGCGCAGTCGGCTCTGCCCAGGCCTGATGCCTGGCAGAGTGAATGAAGAGCTGGAAAACGCCGTGGGGACGCTGCACGGAGAAGACTTCTAAAGGTAGGAGAAGAACCAGCGTTGATTGGCCGACTGTATAGCATTCGACCAATCAATGCTGGTTCTGCATCGAACTTTTCCATTCGAACAGCGAGTGGTACTCGGTCTAGTACGAGTATTTCGAATACCGTAGTATTCGATCGAATACCTACTCGATGGAGTACTACTCGCTCCTCTAATACTAACCTATCCCTGTTGACCATTGCCCAGTCCTTGTCCTCTTTCCCTTCATTGCTAGGACTTACATGACCACTGGATCCGATCAGTGACCTCAGAAGTTGCCGACGTTACTCATATCCATCACCGTTTCTTCACCAGAGACTTCTGTGACCACTTGACTTTTTTATTGGCAAATCCTGGCATGGGAGGTAAAGAGGTCCAGGATTGGATAACAACGTCTATATCATTTTTGTTTTACACCCACCCCGGCCACCTCCTGAGTTTGCTTCAAATCCTACACAACCCCTTTAACGTTGATCCCTAGGCTTTCCAGCAGAAGAACCCCAACCTGTTGCCAGAGGAAAATCCCTTTAACAATAATATTTGTCCACCTATCAATGGATTGAAACGTATGGATGTAAATATACGATGCTTAGCCAAAGATTTATCCAAGAAGAAGTGATTTATAGTTGGGCGATAAGCTTCGTCTTCCACAACACCAAAACATATAGCATCAGATTGATTAACATAAGAAAGCCCCAGAATATCAAGTCACCGTCCGGATGAGATATGAGAGGAGAAAATTCCTACAAGAATCCGGTCAATGAACCTGACCCATATCTTGAAAACTCTTCTAAAATTAATTTTGTGCATTTATCAAAGTGACAGTCGTCCTCCTGTTCCCGGGATCTCACAGTGTAGAAATAGTGTACACATCCATAATAATTCCGCTGTTTACAGGGGACGTGTCTCCGCATTCGCACTCTGCAGGTTTTCTTAACACTATTTTTTGGCAATAACTTTCCCCCTGCTCTTGATGAATGAAGCTCCATTATCATAAAGCGAAAGGTCGGAAGACTGCTTGTCTCTAAATTATACTGTTAATTGAGGCGCTGGAGTTCTTTAGCTGATTGCTCATTCTTAAAGGAGTTGTCGGGTTTGGAAAAAAATATAAAAATTCAGGTATCTTATGAGTGAATTTTAAGGGGGGGGGCCTCCATTTAGGATCCTAATCTATTATATTGAGCAGAGTACAAAGTGCAAATAGCATCTTTTGCTTTGGAGGACCGAACAGGTCCATGGCCTAGGTGGAAAACCCATTGATTTCAAAGGGAATTGTGTAATACTTCACTTTCCCTGTGGGGGCACTGCAGGGGAATGGAGCAGTTACAATTTAGTTCTTACAAAGATTGCAGCTGATTTGTCAGGGGGTGCAGCAGTTAAATACAATGTAACCAGATCACTTTGAGGGTTAGGCCTTTCTATTATACATGGGATTGTTCAAAGCAGATGATTTTTTAATGAAAGTTTTCTTGTTATTTGTATTTAACAAAGACTCATCATTACCTACTGTATATGCTGTTATAATATTAAAGAACATTCCCACAGTAATATGCCCCATAGTGGCCCCTGCACACAGTATTATGTCCCTTAGTGGCCCCTGCACACAGTATTATGTCCCATAGTGGCCCCTGCATACAATATTATGCCCCATAGTGGCCCCTGCACACAGTATTATACCCAATAGTGGCCCCTACACACAGTATTATGTCCCTTAGTGACCCCTGCACACAGTATTATGTCCCATAGTGGCCCCTGCACACAGTATTATGCCCCATAGTGGCCCCTGCACACAGTATTATGCCCCATAGTGGCCCCTGCATACAGTATTATGCTCCATAGTGGCCCCTGCACACAGTATTATGCCCCATAGTGGCCCCTGCACACAGTATTATGCCCCATAGTGGCCCCTGCACAAAGTATTATGCCCCATTGTAAACACCCATGAAAAATTATTTTCAGACCCCAGTGTATAATAATCGGAGACCGAGAGGGGATACCAACATAAAAAACACTGTTACTTACCTATCCCTGGCTCCTCGCTGGTGTTGTCTTCAATAACGTCCGGGATGTCACATGACTCAGGATGCAGGCCCCAGTCATGTGATATCAGGGACATCACAGAGGCAGGCCCAAAGCCTGTCTGGATCCCATAGAGGTAAGTAACACTGTTTTTTATGTTTCTTACCTCTCCCGGGCCTCCAATCATTATACTTGGGGGTCTGAAAAGACCCCCGAGTATAATAATAGTGCTTGTGGGGCCCGCGGCGTTACTTAGCGATCCCGGCCTGCCAGGATTGGTAAGTAAATAGGGCCCATTGCTATCTGGAGTAACTCCAGCTGATAATGGCCTATTAATGGATGTTAAACCGATGTTAAAAACCGATGTGGGAAAAACTGTGACGGAAACGCATGTTCCCCCTGCTGACTTTCTGCTTCCATTATACCTATGGCGTTTCTTTAGGTATAGTGGACATGCTGAGCTTTCCAAAACTGCCAAAGTTTTGGAAATTGCAACTTTTCCGCTGCACATATTTTTCTGCAATGCAATTTTTGCAATTTTTTTCTACTTCGTAACATTCCCTGAATATCGTAAGTTTCATGTCTCATGTTTACTTTTACCAGTAGAGAGACTTCTCATGTATTTGAGGTCTTTTGAGGTTTACTGTTAGGAGACCTGAGCTTTCTATACAAATACAGGCCACATGGAGATAAAAACTAAGTCCATATTCAGAGAAACACACATGAAACGGCTCGTGTCATCCTCTAGTCATTGCACTGCTCATCTCCATTTTGATGTATTCCACTCACATCTGTACAGCGCCGGGGCGTATAAAGAGCGGCTTTCATATAAGATCTTGTTTCATGTTGTGGAGATATCGCAGGTTTTATGAAGATGTGAGGGCTGGTTTATATGGAGAATGCAATGCTGTAAACTGAACTATAACTGAAGTTTTCCTTTGAACGCTCTATAAAGACCTTTTTGTATTATTTTCTATCACTTTTATATTCCTTCTTTGGAGACATTTATATTTTTCATTTGAGTAATATCATAAAATAACATATCCGGCTACACGTGACCCGTCAGGGCTCTAGAGTAGCAGTAGACCCGGGCACTCATATAATAAGACGTGGGCGCAACCAGGTGTATGCTCATCCCTCGCACCATTCAGATTCCTCCTAGTCAGGGTACTGTGGCCCAGGACCAGGTGCCCATCTGGTAAATGGATGAGGTTGGGGTACGGGGCTACTGGGGGGCTAGGTGGGAACCTAGCATAATAAGTGGAAAAGAAAACAGAATTTTTAAAGGGAGTCTACCACCAAACCCAAAGATATTGGTGCACTGGGGGCAGGACTTCAGCTCTTGGAGCACTGCTCTTGATGCTTAGGTAGGATGGTAGTGACAGGATCAACTAACACCCCGAGGGGTTGCATAGCCAGGAGATGGTAGGGGTCTGAATGCCCACCGCTGGTGCCAGTCTATCATTTGAGGTGTATTCAAAATCAGTCCTTGGTCAATTTTGCCCAACGAAAACCTAATGTGCCTTGAGATCTTTGAGCCTAGTACTATGGTGGTGAACCTATGGCATGTGTGCAGAGGTGGCACTCAGAGCCCTCTCTGTGGGTACCCAACTATGGAACAGGTTATATTTTGTGACGGCCACTTTGCAGCAGATTGTACTGTGTGGGGATCACTGCGGAGCAGATTGTACTGTGTGTGGGCCACTGTGGAGACAATTGTACTGTGTGTGGGCCACTGTGGAACAAATTGTACTGTGTGTGTGGGCCACTATGGAGTAAATTGTACTGTGTGGGGGACACTGTGGAGCAAATTGTACTGTGCGGGGTCACTGTGGAGCAAACTGTACTGTGTGTGGGACACTGTGGAGCAAATTGTACTGTGTGTGGGACACTGTGGAGCAAATTGTACTGTGTGTGGGCCACTATGGAGCAAATTGTACTGTGTGTGGGACACTGTGGAGCAAATTGTACTGTGGGGGGACACTGTGGAGCAAATTGTACTGTGTGTGCGGCCACTGTGGAGCAAATTGTACTTTGTGGAGTCCCCTTCACTATTTATATCACACAGTATCTGTTTTATAGCAGATGTGATATTAGTACAGGCTGTAATAACATTGCTCGGTCACTATAAAACAGAATCTGTGCTGTGTAAATAGTCAATATTAATTGACTATTAATTAATCCTTTCAATCCTATGCCATATTAAAACGTCTACCTTTCAGTACAAAATTGTTTTATATCATTGACAGCTCTGTAATGCCCCTAAAGCAAGATTCAGAAAACTATCCTGATAGATGCCGCTTACTTCTGCGGCGAAACTTTCATATTTCCAGAGGGTTTTCAGCATCTGCTATATTATGACTCCATCCTTATCCTCATAGCAGGATGAAAGGTCCTGCTTATTATTGGAGGTTTGCTGCATGGCACCCTGGGAAATATTTGTTTGCACCGTTCTTGGTCATTAGCAGCTGTGCATGTGTTAAGAGTACACATGACTCACCACTTCTATGCAGACATGAGATTACAATGTATCAATACAATGGTCCTTATATAAGTGTATCAGCTGCTGAGCCTCTTCTTTGGGGAAGTCAAGTGTTTGTAGTATGGATTGAACATGTATTTTTCTAAGCACAGACACTGAAGCAGTGTAGCTACCAGAAATTAATTTCCTCTTGGTCTGAATCCTTAGAGAAACACTTGTCCAGACACAATGGCTTAGAATTGCTGGTTAAAGTGCAGGGTATAACAAAAGGCAGTGATATGATGGACCAAACACTTGTGAACGTCAGTAACCACTCCAGCCCTGAAACGTTTGTTGCTAAGAGAATCATTACAACGTTACAAAATGGAAAATGAGTTTATTGTAAATTTTCTAATAGGAGGTGTTGGTATTGGAAAGAAGAATCATAGCCCTAGAGAAACGGCAGTAATAAGCCCTCCATGCCTCCATAGCTACAGCTGTTGAACATTTCTATAGATGGGTCCTTCAGTCCCTTTCCTGTTAGCTTGGCTTATCCTAAAATGTGTGGCATGAGATGACCAGCTTTGAAAAAAAAAAAATCCTAATTTTGTGATACTTTGTCATGAGATAAACGCTACATATAGAAAAAAGGATTGTGAATTGCTGCCTCTTTTGCTGAGATAGCACTGCTTTTAACAATATACAAATGAGTTATTTGGAGCAATGACGATGTTCCCATTGCTCCAAAAAGGTAGCCGTCCCACCAGCGCCGCACCTCCCATGAGGTGAACTGAAGTGACCGCTTCAGGCGGCGCTATGTCAGGGCCCTGGGGAGGGCAGCATTTTTGCTTAGGGTCACCGTCAATGAGCAGTGGATTGGGGAGGCCGCTGGAGCAGCACTGCTCCAGCTGCCGCCTCTCATGCTCAGGCAGAGAGCAGGTCCTCTCCCTGCCTTTTCTCTGCCTGCTAAAGACGCGCGCTCCGCTCGGCCCCGCCCCCTCTGCTCGCCCCCTCTATGCGGCCCCGCCCCCTTCCGATCGACCCGCCCCCTCCTCTGGGGGGGGCGGCTTTCTGACGTCCGCCTTCGGCGGCAGAAACCCATGGTTCGCCCCTGCGTCCCACCACCCTGTGCCACCCCCCTCCCGCTTCCATCCCTGATTATTAGGGCCAGATAGTGAATACCTAATCTTGCCTAGCCCTGAGTTCTGTTGCACTTGCTCCTGCTCATGTTTTCAGCGCATGCGCCGAGAATATGAGCAGTGGTGAGTACAACAGAAGTCAGGGTCTGGCGAGATAAGATATACACTGCCGGGCCTTGTCTATTAAATAAAGGAATGAGTGGTAGAGGGCAGGAGAGAGCACTGGGAGGTTTACCTATTTGGTGCAATGGCAACACCCTCATTGCTCCAAAGACCTACTTTGAACGTTGGAAAAAAAGTGTCACGATTTATTAAATGACTGATGACTCTAACTTATCTACCTTCTGGGCTGGGTTGATATGCTGAGTTCTGGTGATAGATTCCCAGTCATTGTTAATCCCCAGAATTCTGAAATTCTAAGCACTATAGTTGTGATTCCCGATACATACTAACAGCACACATCATTCTTGTTTTTTAGATGTTCCAGTGGATTTGATCGACATCGGCAAGATTGGGTAGAAAATGGCTGTCCCGAAGAGGTATTATTGAAAAACTTGATGTTTACGGTCATGGTTAGGTCCAAGATTTAAGGTGGTTGACCGAAGAGTGGTCAAGGAGACCACAATTCATCAATCTCTTCCAAAGCATTTTGTAATGTGTACGAAAGTTTGATGGTGCACATGAGTGTGTGTGTACAGTAAGTGGAGATGAGACAACTGGTTTCCAACTGAATTTTCCAAAACTATTAAATTCTATGGTCTCTTCAGAATCGTATGGTCTGATCTTCACGTGAACTATGGATTTATGAAAAAAATTAAAGTTGACCTAGACTTTAAGGGTAATTTTCTAAAAATAATACAACAGGAATCCAGACTGGTCCTACTTAAGGATCTTGATAAAATGTTACCAGTCATACTTAGCTATCCCGAAGCTCCATTGCATAGGCCCAGTGTAAGGGAATTGCTAAGACAGCAATTCCCAGAACTGTTAAACCCTGGGAGGGGCACAAGAGACAGTGAGCCCTAAGCTGAAGCCCCCCGCTTTCCCTTCCTATTGCCAGGCCCTATCCTAGGTAATAGGCGACACCCACGAGGACAATCCCTCCCTGAATATGTGAAACACAAAACGCAGACAAGACGAACAACAACAAAGGGAGGTCAGCTAGCCAGGGTTCGGTAACAGGAGAGCGATGCAGTGCCAAATCGGAGTCAAGAGAATAGTCAATGAGAAAAGCCAAAGGTCAGGTATAATCGTATAAGCAAACAGGGAACGTAAGAGCAGGTATGCGCACGGCAATAACAAGCACTGGTGTGAATGGGAACCAAGGCTAAATAGGGAGGAAGAACCCGCCCATGGAGTTCACAGAAAGGCAGCTGTCAATCACAGGGCAAGGCAAGATTAACCACTTAATGGACAGAGGCAACCTTGGCAGAAGACGGGTGTGGTGCAAATCCAATTAAGGACTAGAGCCGTGTTCACACAGTGCAACTAAAAACTTTAAGCAGATTCTCAAACTGCACACGCCTCCTGCGCCGCAGCACGCGAGCAGAGGGTGGCGCAGAGGCCTGAACAGGCAGAGATGTTACACCCAGTCCCCTTTCCCTCTCCATGTGATCGCTAAGATCACTGCTTATTGAAGTCATGTGAACTTCTTGACTAGGGTTGAGCGATCGGGATCGGAAAAGATTGTATCCCCATCGGCGATCGAGCAAATTTCCCGATCGGGATCGGCTGGAAAATGATCTGAAATCGGATTTTGAAATTTGAACCCTAAAAGTGACTCTTCCCATAGAGAAGCATTGACTAGGGTTGAGCGATTGGGATCAAAAAAGATCAGATCCCGATCGACGATAGAGCAAATTTCTCGATCGGGATCGTCTGGAAAATGATTGGAAATCGGATTTTAAAATTGATCCTAAAATCTTAAGATCGGCTCAACCCTATTCTTGACTAGACCCAAGATGAGAGGGAAAGGGACCGGGACGGTACAACCAAGTGTTGAGGATAAGTAAGGCTTTTTTGTTTTGTTTTACACCCAGTCGCCCCTGAGTTTTCTATCCTTTCTGGACACCCCCTTTAATCTACCTGGGTTTACGCTATCTACTCCGTTCCTTTATGGTTGCCTCAGTCTACCATCCTCATAAAATTATTCCTAAATGTATCTTAGAGATAAATAAGATTATGAATCCCACTAGAGACAAGGACCACATCACTAGGTGTAATATATTGGTGCTACGTCAAAAATCGGATACCATTGGGTATAAGTAACCTGAGGCTTCGTGTCTACACACAGGTGTCAAGTCTTCTACATATTTACACAACTGTCCTCCGAGATCAGGAAATTAGATTATAGGTCCTGTAGCGTGTAGATGTGTATGATCACATTACCAGCCACAGTGCGGAGGAATGTATCAGCGCCATATTAATAATGGATAACATATAAATAATAAGTCACCTCCCGGCACCATGTCCCTTTAAGGACTTCTTAATCCGATTCTTTACTCCTTTATATCATAGTAAGTGCAATTATCTCCTGCTTTGACTTACATGAAACGGGGGCACTAGTACCGCCGCGGCACAAATGAATGATTTCTTGGCTCTGGATAACAGGTTGTAAGTAAACGCGGCGAACGCAATTTGTATTCCGAGCAGGTTTTGTGTCTTTTTTTTTCCTTTCGACTAAAAAGCATTCGCGTATGACCCAGTGCACCCTACAGGAGGCGCTAAGCGAACACTTCAGAACGTCCACAACTAATGGAATGATAATGGAAGAAGAACGCAGGGAGAGATAATGGTGCACTTTAACCTCGCATAATTCGGCTTCATAATGGCATTGTCCTGAAATTATACATGTATAGGTTCATTGGTTTCTCTTCAATGCAAAGCTAATTTGTTTTCTGGCTTATATAACAAAGTTGGTTAAAATGTATCACCAATTCTGAAACAACTTACAGGTGGATACAAGAAGCTTTGTCATATATCTTATTAAAGCAATCTGTTTCCTTCTCCACTTGTCAGACTGAGTCACTTTTAAGATATCAGTCTATGGAGAGGGGAGGGGAGAGGAGGAGGCTGCTGGAAAACATAAAGGAATATCTGCTACTATGCTATTTTAACCCTTTGCCAACATCTGACATTATAGTATAGTGGATATCAGGTCCTTTAAGGGAGTCTTTCAGCAGTTGTGGCTGTTTGCTGGGGTGGGAGGTGAATCAAAATAACCCCTAATAATAATTTTGCTTTGTTTCATATTGAATAGTCCAAAGACAAGATGTGCGATGACTTCTTAGCAACAACGGCAGCTCCACGTCACACCACCAGCAGATCGCATATGACAACATCCAGACATTACACCACAACGTCAAGATTAACCACGTCGCACCTACCCAGCAGCATCCCAACAGAGGGTAAGTCAGAGGCCACATACAAATCAGTGCCATATACGTGGATTTGGGCTATTTCCGACCCAACCAAGAGTCTAATCCCTACTTCCCGACATCTCAGCTGGGCTTCTGGGACAACTAGAGACAATTTGTGGCCATACCCCATTTGGGGATGCAACATGTCCCCGTTTTGAGACGTGGACATAAAATGTACAGCCATGCCCCTTTTGTTGGGACTTGTTCAACACATAAATTGTAACATGGCAGATGTGGGGGTACTTTGGGAGATCATCCCTTTTTAATAGGTCTCTCCCAAGTTGTTCCAGAAATATTGGCAACTATGGTCTAAAGACTAGGAATGGCAAATATCATACAGCCCTATAAGGGGGTCAGTCTATCATCTAGGAGTAGATCCCTATAAGTTGTGACTTGTGACTGTAACACTTGTGCAGAGACACGCCTGTGTTAAGGTTGTCTAAAACTGGACAAGTAAAAAATAATTTTACGTTATTAGGTCGCTTTAGTGTTTTACAGTCCTTCTATTTGTGACATTTTCATCCATATTGCCTTCTGGATGATTTGTGACACTTTGTAAGATGAGTTTTACACTTCAGTCCAAAATTTAAAATTGAACCAAACATTAGTAAAATGTAATTTAAAGCCCTGGACATGAAATGTGGTGATTATATTTACTTAAAATTTTTTTAAATTTTTAATATTAATATATATATATTAGCATCTGCCCGCCAGCTGTATATACATGTTTGCATATGCAGAGCCTATAGAGGTGTGTTGCAGTGCTGCCTAAACTCTGCTACATCAGGCAATTGTGATTACAGCGGTTTAGTTATGTGACTGTCTGAGCAGCTTCGTTGTTACAAAGGGCTGAATGGATGTTGCTGAAATGTGCCAAAGTTCTCCCCCCTCCCCCATCAGATGCAGAACAACACATTCCCTATAGTACTCACTGAAACTCTACACCCGATATAGTTCTCTTGCCCTCACACAGCCTGCATGTTCTGTAGTCTCCTGATCTTCTATGAGACTCCATTTTCTTCAGCTTTCACACTGTCCAGCTTCATCCTATATAGCTCCACCCACAAAATACCATGTAGCTCCACCCACTGCCTAGCATAATCCTAACTAAGAATGGCTCAAGGACCTGTGATGACGTCATCACAGGTCCTTTACTGTTATATGACCCTAAATTCCTTCACTGCAGTAGTGACGTCATTTACCGGAATAAAAAGTAGCCTATGTTTTAATCGGGGTGCCTATCTATGTATGTGGCAAATTTCATGCAAATCCGTTCAGCCGTTTTTGTGTGATTGAGGAACAAACATTCAAACACACAAACGTTCATATTAGTAGGATATATATATATATATATAAATATATATATATATATAATTTTATTTATTTATTTGTACAAAAGTGACAACAGGAAGGAAGTGCGGCCATATTGGTATCAGAGTTGAATTCTGTTCTTAGAAACCCTTGGTAAATCTGTGCTGCTCTTTTTCAGATGACACAAAGATTGCACTGCACCTTAAAGACAATGGAGGTAAGATCAGCGCTGAGTGAGTTACATCCTTTATTATATTCCAGAGCTGTATTCACAATTCTGCAGATTTAAGAGCTTAAATCTCATGAAATTCATTGCTGACACTGTACAATAATCTGAGACACTTTAAAGGAGCTGTACCCATACTCACAGACCCCGTTCTGGCTCACACAGCGCCCCTGACAGCCAAATCCAGGTTGGGTTTATGGAAACAGCTAAACTCACTGTGTTACACTGTTTCTATGACATCGATTGAAGTGAATGGGAGTCATGGGAACATTGTTGAACAGCGAGCTAAGCTGTGGATATGCCTTAAAGGTCTGTTGTCGAACAACTATTTTCTGTTCGGGAAAATCAGAAAAACATTGCATTACTCTTCTATTTATTTGCAGAAAACGTTTCCTTTAGGAGTTGACCAAGAATATAAATTGATCATTTATTTTTAGGATTTGTAGTCCAATTTTTGGCGCCAGTAATGGATTATAATATGACTCCAAGGCTCCTGGGGACTCCTGTCCACCCAAAACTCTCACCAATATTATAAGGGGTCTCTGGTGGCAGAAGAATTTTACATGTACCTCTAAAAATACACACATGGTTGCAACTAATATTCCCATACACAAGGGGGCATCATCATAGTGTGGGCGGTGTGTGCCTACTCCCAGCATGGTGAGGGTGCCTACTGATCTTTCACAGTGCAGTCCTCCCTCTTTTACCCAATGCCCATTAAAAGTAAAACTGCCTTCAACAATTCCCATCTGATCCTTGGGTTTGGCAGTATCCCGGGCGCATGCGCAATGTATAAACCCAACCTAACAATGGGAATTGATTGAGAATGAGCCCTGAAAACACTAGCCTGGTGGGGGCCACAATAATCATACAGCCTAGGGCTCACAATGCCTTAGCAAGTAGCTCATCCCTTTCATGGTTTGTCAGGAGTTGTTCTGTAATTTTGGTACTGGCTATGTCTAGAGCAGTGGTTCTTAACGTTGTTTGAGGTAGCGAACCCACCAGTTTCATCTGCACATTCACCGAACCTTTCTTTAGTGATAAATCAAATATGATTTTTTTCCAAATTCAAGACATAGGTATATGTTTTTTTTACTGGTACACAAAATGAACTGTGCATAGGGCCTAGGGTTCGAACGAACCCTGTTTAAGAACCACTGGTCTAGAGATACACCTTAGTCAACCTAAAGTTAGCGGGCCAGAGCCACTACTAAAAGTATGGAGCTGTGCCTGGTAAACAGCTAAAGTTGTGTGATAGTCATTGGACCTATCAATAGGGTTGAGCCGATCTTGAGATTTCAAGATCGATTTTAAAATCCGATTTCTGATCATTTTCCAGCCGATCCCGATCCCAATTGCAATCGTGAAATTTTCTCAATCGCCAATCAGAGACCAATCTTTTCCAATCTCGATCGCTCAACCCTAGTCAATGCTTCTCTGTGGGAAAACACTTTTAGGGGGCATTCACACGGAGTAATGCCGGGCGTGTATTACAGCCGTACACGCCGGCGTTACGGCAGACTGCCGAACACTTCCCATTCACTTCAATGGGAGCGCTCGTAACAGCGGCGTTTACGAGCACTCCCATTGAAGTGAATGGGAAGTGTTCGGCAGTCTGCCGTAATGCCGGCGTGTACGGCTGTAATACACGCCCGGAGTTACTCCGTGTGAATGCCCCCTTGGGGTTAAGCCGTTCTTGAGATAACCTCCGACCTGGAAAAGATCGGGATCCGAATTCCGATTGCGATCGTGAAATTTACTTGATCGCCGATCGGAATCCGATCTTTTCCGATCCTGATCGCTCAACCCTACCTATCAATCTAATATAGATTGCCTATCCTAAGGATAAGTCGTTGGACTGGTCCACCAGAGCAGCAAGGGATCCTCCGATGGACCCAGGCTCTAACACACAGAAAACACCCAAATCTGGTCTATTTCCCAGGGCTATTGGATCTGGGGTACCAGAATGATTTTACCAGGTGGGCCAAAGGAACCTCCATCCAACTTTGATCTCCGATAATCCCTTTAAGAACATTGTAGCATTTACATAATTCTAAATTATACCCGGCCTTGCCGTACATCTGATTACATTTGATAACCTTACGAATGCCAAGTCCAGCTGTTCTTCTCTAATCCTGGAGTAGCTGAAGGGTGCGAGAAATAATTATTCATGGCTTTTCCTATCAAAGAGTATTTTCCCACTGTGTGCGTTTCTCCGAACCTGCGCGGAGATCAACGGAAATGAACTTGAAAGCGATTTATCAAACTCGGAGAACACTCGGCGACTTTAGCAAACCTTTGGTATCTTGATTTGCTCATGACAGTATCCAAATAAACCATTGTACCGCGCCTTTCAATTATTCAATATAACTGATCAGGATCTGAAGACAAAGAGAAGAATCAATAGAATAACCAAAGCCATTGGTAAGATCTGAGCTCCTTCCATGCGAATGGACATGATTTATGAGAAGGTTTACCGTATGAAGACTCCGCCTCATTATATATTCACATCCCTGGGGCAAATTATTTATATTTGATGGATACTTGAAAGCTACACGGAAGTAAATCAGTAAACAGGTTCCCCATTCGTGTTTTAATACATACCTGCAAATCGGAGACGGAGCTCCTCGAGAAGCCTTCAATTATTCATTGCATTTTATGCCGGCAAAAGATTTTTAATAAGATAAAATTTCGAGTGACTGGGGGCGCAACTTCTAGAAGATCTGGGAACCTTGCAGGCAACTTTGATAGTTTCCGACATGATGAATATCAACTCGGTAATTCCTTCCAGGCTGGATTTTGTAAAGCTGGAATCACAAGGACCTGTTTTGGAGAAGGGGTTTAATCAATACGAGCCCATGGAGAAGTTGTTGTAGAGTATTTGGTCGTGCGCTGCTCCGAGCATGAGGACAACTTCTACCGTTATGTAACGCTTTGATAAGTCTCTACTGAAATAAATGTCCTTTATAAGACATTCCACAAACCGTAACGTCAAGGAATGGAAATATAAAACTAGACAATTTAAGCCCCTGAATGCCAATGTTCATCAAAACTTCTAATACATCTTGCTAATTTTTGGAACTATTTAGAATTAACAAAAAAAGAAAGCGGGTGACCGCTTATATACACTTCATGGACAGTGTAAATCCTTTCCAGCTGTGAGAGCCACTTATAGGGCTATATAGTGATGTGAGCGTGCCATACGTGTTATGCTGCTTTACCACCCGGCAATTAACTAACTAAAAGCTTTTCTATTGAGCCTATTAGTTTTGAGGTTGTTCGCAACACCTGCACTACCCATTATAACTCCATTATGGCTTTTAGCTCATTAACTCTTTGGGTACAGGGACGTACTATGCATTTTACAGCACGTGCTACATTATATATATATATATATATATATATATAGAGAGAGAGAGAGAGAGAGAGAGAGAGAGAGAGAGAGAGAGTATATATATATATATATATATATATATTTATATATATATATATATATATATATATATACATATATATATTATATATAGTAGTCATTATACTGTCGTGTGCATCCAATTCTAGTTGTAAGTGTAAAGGGAATGAGTCACCAAAAATAATCTTTTTTTAAATATATTTTTTACACCTTTTTATATATTTTTCGTTTCCCAAACCATTATCTATACTTTAATAAAACTACTATATCATGCAATTTTCACTTTGGCCACTAAGCCTAATTATATACTAACACTTGTAAAATTTGTAAGCATTTTCTTTGAAGCAGTTACCTTACACTACCTGCAGGATTACAATAGAAGATAATACCTCCATAGATAACATCACAAATAGAGATGAGCGAGTAGTATTTGATCGAGTAGGTATTCGATCGAATATTTCGGTACTCAAAATACTTGTACTCGATCGAGTACCACTCGCTGTTCGAATGTAAAAGTTCGATGCAGAACCAGCATTGATTGGCTGAATGCTATACAGTCGGCCAATCAACGCTGGTTCTTCTCCTACCTTTAGAAGTCTTCTCCGTGCAGCTTCCCCGCGGCGTCTTCCGGCTCTGAATTCACTCTTCCACGCATCGGGCCAGGGCAGAGCCGACTGCCCATGTCTGCTTGTAGTGCGGACATGCGCAGTCGGCTCTGCCCAGGCCCGATGCCTGGCAGAGTAAATTCAGAGTCAGAAGACGCCGCGGGGAAGCTGCAAGGAGAAGACTGCACGGAGGATCCAGCCCGACCCTCACTCGTGGACTTAGTAAGTATAATTTCATCGAACGTTGCCTACCCCTGAAACGAGCATTTTCCCCCCATAGACTATAATAGGGTTCGATATTCGATTCGAGTAGTCGAATATTGAGGGGCTACTCGAAACTAATATCGAACCTCGAACATATTACTGTTCACTCTTCTCTAATCACTAACCCATCATTGCATCCATTACTGTCCTATAACATAGCTTCCTACTAGGGTTGAGCTGATTTTGAGATCTCAGGATCGATTTTAAAATCCGATTTCCGATCATTTTCCAGCCGATCCCGATCGTGAAATTCACTTGATCGCCGATCGGGATCCGATCCTGATCGCTCAACCCTACCGCCTACTGTGTAGATATAATACGGTGATGGAACAAGACGCTATCAATGACAGGTTATCTGCCCTCCAATAATGAACCCCCTATAGTCTATCTCAGCTAATAACATTGTATTCGCCAGGTGACAGAACCTGGATTGTGATTTGTGTAGCTAAGTAATGGAGCCGTCACACCACAGATGGAATATCCCATTACTCTTTTCGTTCCGAAATCCCTCGTCCTACAGTAGAGACCTCCACGTGGGCAGGATTTCCAATTACCGCCAAAAATAAAGACAATCTCTTGGATGTAATGTCATCGATGGCGTCTCTTACAAGATGAGAGCGCTCATTAAAATGTGACACGTCTGGACTCGGGATCATTAGCAGAGAAAATTTAATTGGAGACGAAATAAGAAAACCGTATGTCGTATGTAAAAGAGGGAAGAAATGGGGCCGAATATCCAACATTCTCGGCAGGTACAGAGGAAACAATTTGTAAGCAGAGGAAAACATCGAGATCAATTATATCAAAGGCAATTTCACAGCAGGTATACAGAGGATATTAATGTGCCAGGAGAATTGAGTCATGGATGGAATCCGCTACATGTAATGTATGATTTGAATAGGAAATGATGGACTGCGCTTGTTTTTATTAATTGGTATGAATGTAGGAAATAATGGGTTAAATGTGTCTTGCTTTGAGAATGGTATAATACCGCCATATTGTCAGCCGCTGATGAGTTGAACTATAGAGAAAGGATTTTCCAGAACTTAAAGAGGACCTTTCGTCACCTCGACCCATCCAAGTTCTTGCCATCGGGTGCTGCTCCATTGATTCCAGCACAGTTGGAATTTTTTCTCTAGCCCCCACCATTCCTGAGCAACCTGATATGCTGTTTAAGTCCTGTAACTTCAGGTGGGGGGAGTGACCCAGAGCTCCAATCAGAGGCAGCCAGTGTCAGAGCTCAGAATCGCACCCCTTGTCTGCCCTTACCTGACACCGCCCTCCTGATAGTACAGAGAGTAAATAGTATAAGAGATACCAAAACACAGCACAGATTGCTCAGGAACGGTGGGGACTAGAGAAAAAATTCCAACTGCACAGGAAGCAATGGAGCAGCGACTAGTAAATGATGTTAAAAGCTCCTCTTTAAATATCAATGACTGATCTATGCCCAAGCACCACTACAGTTCTAAACAGCTGATCAGTGGAGGTGCTGGGTGTCAGATCCCAACTAATCAATTGTTTGAAGCCGAAGGCAAGCACCACTACCACTATCTCATATATATTTATTTATCTTCCTTCTTTCTATCTAGCTTTCAATATATCTCCTATCTATCTATCTATCTATCTATCTATCTATCTATCTATCTATCTATCTACTATCTATTATCTATCTAGAAATGGAAAGTCCAAAGCATCCCAGTTAAAATATAATCTGGCTGCAAATCTAAGATGGCCACTTTCAATGTAGATACCAAAGTTTTTGTCAAAGCAGCACACCAGAGTTTTTGCTTTCTATCTATCTATCTATCTATCTATCTATCTATCTATCTATCTATATATCTATCTATCTATCTCCTATCTATCTATCTATCTATCTCCTATCTATCTATATATCTATCTATCTCCTATCTATCTATCTATCTATCTATCTATCATCTATCTATCTATCTATCTATCTATCTATCCTCTATCTATCTATCTATCTATCTATCTATCTATCATCTATCTATCTATCTATCTATCTATCTATCATCTATCTATCTCCTATCTATCTATCTATCTCCTATCTATCTATATATCTATCTATCTATCTCCTATCTATCTATCTATCTATCTATCTATCTATCTATCTATCATCTATCTATCTATCTATCTATCTATCTATCTCCTATCTATCTATCTATCTATCTATCTCCTATCTATCTATCTCCTATCTATCTATCTATCTATCTATCTATCTATCTATCTATCTATCTATCTATTATTCTATCTATCTATCTATCTCCTATCTATCTATCTATCTATCTATCTATCTATCTATTATTCTATCTATCTATCTATCTCCTATCTATCTATCTCCTATCTATCTATCTATCTATCTATCTATCTATCTATCCTCTATCTATCTATCTATCTATCTATCTATCTATCATCTATCTATCTATCTATCTATCTATCTATCTATCTCCTATCTATCTATATATCTATCTATCTCCTATCTATCTATCTATCTATCTATCTATCTATCTATCTATCATCTATCTATCTATCTATCTATCTATCTATCTATCTCCTATCTATCTATCATCTATCTCCTATCTATCTATCTCCTATCTATCTATCTATCTATCTATCTATCTATCTATCTATCTATCTATTATTCTATCTATCTATCTATCTATCTATCTATCTATCTATCTCCTATCTATCTATCTATCTATCTATCTATCTATCTCCTATCTATCTATCTCCTATCTATCTATCTATCTATCTATCTATCTATCTATCTATCTATCTATCTATCTAGCTAGCTAGCTAGCTCTATCTATCTATCTCCTATCTATCTATCTATCTATCTATCTATCTATCTATCTATCTATCTATCTATCTATCTTTATCTATCATCTATCTATCATCTATCTATCTATCTATCTATCTATCTATCTATCTATCTATCTATCTATATATCTATCTATCATCTATCTATCTCCTATCTATCTATCTATCTATCTATCTATCTATCTCCTATCTATCTATCTCCTATCTATCTATCTATCTATCTCCTATCTATCTATATATCTATCTATCTATCTCCTATCTATCTATCTATCTATCTATCTATCTATCTATCTATCTCCTATCTATTCTATCTATCTATCTATCTATTCATTCATCTATCTATCTCCTATCTATCTATAGTTTGTGCTATCTGTACAGGTTTTGCCCTCCTAGCAGTGCTCAGTTCAGTCTCCTCTGACTACAATAAGTATTATAGGATTATGTGCCGCCATTAGATACATAGAGGACACAGTACGTTTCCAGTTCGCGGCTTCCCTTCTGTATTTCGCATTCCCTTTCAGCTAAATGTTTTCCCCTCTTCAGTGTCTGCCAGCATGGGAGAGAATAACACAGCGGTTCTTACAGCTTGAGACTTCTATCTCACAGGAAATGTCATTGTTTTATCTCATTTAAGATCTACCACTAAAAACTGAGAAATGTCAATTTGTCAGCAAAGGCAAAATACACAAAGTTAACCTTTCTTGTGAGCTATCAGCATCAGGGATAATGTTACTGAGCTGGCGCGGATACACAGGCCAGGGAGGGGTTAAATAGATTCCTCATTAATTTTCATTTGGCATTTCTGGATGTTACTCTGAGATATAACAGGATCTTTCTGTAGCAGTCTATTGTCCGAGCTTCTATGGGGTTCTGACTGGGGAGTATGTATATACAGGAGCATAGAGGTAGAACATGGGCCCCATGGTGCCGAGCCTGGTGGCTTCCATCATTGAGTGGCAGGATTATGTAAAGAATTGCCTTCCGCCGAACAACGGCCGACTGGAGACGTGGACTCAAGAGGCCAATAAAGAATTTGACTTAGGGCGGAATCCTGTGTCCTTGGGGACCTGAAAACGGAAACCCAATCCGCTTAAAAAGCTGTAGACTATAATGGGGTCCGTCGGGTTTCCACCCTAAAAATGCAGATAGAAATTGGGGGTTGAATGAGGGACAGAATCTCCGAACGGAAACCAAATGCTGCTGTGAACCCGGCCTGCAGGTTCTCATTGGGGACATCTTGGTGGTATCTGTAATCTTACAGACAATGAGCCTTGAGAAAAAAGTATGGAAATTACCTGAGCCGATTTGCATACTTTGACCAATATTCAATGCTTTTCTAGCTGGGAAAAAGCTAACAGAATGTTTTCTTTCCATCTACTAAGTAACAGTTCATCCACTTGGTTGGGTTAGAAATGTAGATTTGTTTGGACAAAACATTTTGGGAAATCATTCCCTTCCTTGGGTCACTTATGAGAAAAAAGCCACAGTTGTGGCCAGAACATGACATTAATTCAGGGCATTAAACAGATCCACAAGGGGTCATAGTTAAACCTTCCTTACCTTTCCACAAATTTCCTTAAAGGGATCCTATTATTGGATACCCTTTTTTTGCTGACTAACACATAGGAATAGCCTTAAGAAAGGTTATTCTTCTCCTACCTTTAGATGTCTTCTCCGCGCCGCCATTCATTAGAAATCCTGGTTTTCTTCAGTATGCAAATGAGTTCTCTCATAGCACTGGGGGCGGTCCCTAGAGCTCAAACAGCACTGAAGGTGTCCCTAATACTGCGAGAGAAATCTCCAGTGCCGCCTCCATCTTCTTCTGGAACACCCTCTCCCTGTGTCTTCTTCCATCCTGGGTTTCAATCTTCTAGGCATGCGCAGTCGGCTATGCCATCGGGCCTCAGGCAGAAACGACTGCGCATGCCCACGGCCACAAGTAAATGGCCACTTACACCAGCTTACTGTGTAACTGGCCACAAGAAAATGGCTGCTTACACAGCTTACAGTGTAAGCGGCCACAAGAAAATGGCCGCTTACACCAGCTTACTGTTTAACTGGCCACAAGAAAATGGCGGCTTACACAGCTTACAGTGTAAGCGGCCACAAGAAAATGGCCGCTTACACCAGCTTACTGTGTAACTGGCCACAAGAAAATGGCCGCTTACACCAGCTTACTGTTTAACTGGCCACAAGAAAATGGCGGCTTACACAGCTTACAGTGTAAGCGGCCACAAGAAAATGGCCGCTTACACCAGCTTACTGTGTAACTGGCCACAAGAAAATGGCCACTTACACAGTTTACTGTGTAAGTTGATTTAGAAATGTAGATTTATTTGGACAAAGCATTTTGGGAAATCATTCCCTTCCTTGGGTCACCTATGAGAAAAGAGCTACCGTTGTGGACAGAACATGACATTAATTCAGGGCATTAAATAGATACACAAGGGGTCATAGTTAATCCTTCCTTACCTTTCCACAAATTTCCTTAAAGGGATCCTATCATTGGATGCCTTACTGTACAAGCGGCCATTTTCTTGTGGCCGCGTGCATGCGCAGTCGGCTCTGCCTGAGGCCTGATGGCAGAGCCGACTGCGCATACATAGAAGATTGAAACTCAGGACAGAAGAGGTCACAGGGAGAGGGCGTTCTAGAAGAAGATGAGGCGGCACTGGAGAGTTCTCTCACAGCATTGGGGACGCCCCCAGTGCTGTTTGAGCGCTGAGGACCGCCCCCAGTGCTGCAAGAGAACTCATTTGCATACTGAAGAAAACCAGGATTTCTACCGAACAGCGACGCAGAGAAGACATCTAAAGGTAGGAGAAGAATAGACTTTCTTAAGGCTATTCCGATGTGTTAGTCAAAAAAAAGGGTATCCAATGATAAGATCCTTTTAATTCTTTTTGATGCCTATAAATATTTGATTGGCCCAGCTGCTATTCTCCGTACATTTGCATTATGCATAAGATCCATATGTACGTTATAATTCTAGACAATAGACGGGACATCCATAGTCTCATTATTTTTCTGACATTCCGCCCCGTTGGTTAACCTTTAATTTGTAACAGCAGCTGCTTGGTAATGATTGTAATAAAGTTTTTTTTTTCCCTCCAAGAAGCCTCTAGGAACCCGTTGCCAGTCTCGTACTTAGGAGCTGTCACTTGATATACGCGCCATCGCTTATTTTCTAAGTTGACAGCTTTGTTTATTGTCTCGGCCGAAAACAGATTGAAATCAATTTCTCTTGAGAAGTGTAACCTTGAGGTGAAAGAAGCGAGTTCTGATTATGGAAATCACCACTTATTGGGACTTCCATGACTGTTATTATTATTTTCGTGCCGTTTTCTATGATTTCCAACGTCATTAACCCAATGAGCGCGTCTCTAATAATTTGGCCGCAGTAGGGGCTTGTCCATGTTCCCTGCGTGTCGTGAACCGCATTGTCACTTTGAAGTGATGGAATTGTCTACCAATAAAACACAAAAAATATCACAAAAGATTAGAGTGATTTCCTCTTCCAGGAGCAGATCTTCAATCTATGACATGCCGAGTCCTCATTCTTTCCGTCTTATCCTGACTGTTTTTAATATCTTTACCAACCGGACCACAGAGAATTGTCTATTTGGATTAGAGATAGCCGCGGAGAGTATCACAAAACACTTGTGGTTCATGGCATTTTCTATACAAAGTAAACAGGAGGATTTAGATTTTCTAAGCAGATTCATGTTTCACAGTTGTCCATCTTTTCCTGATAAACTTATCTCCAAAATGATGGTAGGACTGGAGCTTCCATGGAAACCACCGCATACGGTTAAACTTTTTTTTTATTTTTCCTTAAGAAAATTTTTTTATTCCATACCGTTACAATCTCTCGGACTAGAAAGCGGATACTAAAAACTCCAACTGATTTGTGGTTGGCTAGACTCTTAACCCCAACCAGAAAGTTTGGAGTTTGTTGCTGGATGGTTCCAGTCCAGTATGGTCTCCAGTAGCCATGTAGAAGTGATAAGAATAGAGATGAGTAAATGGGTTATGAATAGAGATGAGTGAGTAGTACTCAATCGAGTAGGTATTCGATGGAATACTACGGTATTCGAAATACTCGTACTCGATCGAGTACCACTCGCTATTCGAATGGAAAAGTTTGATGCAGAACCAGCATTGATTAGCCGAATGCTATACAGTCGGCCAATCAACGCTGGTCCTTCTCCTACCTTTAGAAGTCTTCTCCGTGCAGCTTCCCCGCGCCATCTTCCGGCTCTGAATTAACTCTTCCAGGCATCGGGCCTGGGCAGAGCCGACTGCGCATGTCCGCTTGTAGTGCGCGCATGCACAGTCGGCTCTGCCCAGGCCCGATGCCTGGCAGAGTGAATGAAGAGCCGGAAGACGCCGTGGGGAAGCTGAAAGGAGAAGACTTCTCGGAGGATCCAGCACGACCCTCACTCGTGGACTTGGTAAGTATAATTTGATCGAACGTTGCCTACCCCTGAAACGAGCATTTTCCCCCCATAGACTATAATAGGGTTCGATATTCGATTTGAGTAGTCGAATATTGAGGGGCTACTCGAAACGAATATCGAACCTCGAACATTTTACTGTTCGCTCATCTCTAGTTATGAATTTTCCAAAACATTTTGGTCCACCAAACTTAAAACTTTTGATGTTTGCTATACATGAAATACAATTCTACTCTGGAGTCTTTTGATACCCCAGAGTATAATAAGTGAAAGACCAGAGTTCCCTTCGGTCATCCTCTGGCCTCCTGGATAATGTCATCGACCCAGGAGGAATGCTAAGGCCTGATTGGGCTTCAGCAGTCACGTGGAGTGCACCAACGTCATGACATTTGCATGAAAGTTCCATGGTGTCAGCAAGTCTCATATGACCACTGAGACCTAATCACAGGACCCCCAGGACCAATCACATAATCCAGAAGATAAATGATGAGGATCCCAAGGGAGTGTCAAACACTGCATGGGAACCCAAAAGAAGTGAGGGAAGTTAATATGTTTCCACACCTTTCTGGAGTGTGAAGAGAACCCAAAGTATATCAAAAGCAAGTTCTGTCTAAAACTAAATGGGTGGATGAATCAAAAATATTTGTGAAATTAATATCGCAAGGTTCACCCAGCTCAAGGAAGAAGGGTAGAGTGGCAGTACAGAGAGCAAGAAAGGAGCAAAATCGGGAATGGATCCTGGAGTGCAGGAGTATGGACACATGAAACCAGCAACAAGTCAAAATTTAAAACCAAAACACCAGAGAGCAAGATTAAGTCAGGAGTTGGAAGTGGGAGCACGATAACCAGGGAACAAGGCAAAGGAGTAGGCCAGGAGTAGTATAGATCAGAATTAGGTGTAAGGCAACAAGAGAAAGAGGCAATTGCAGAGTCCAGTAGCAAGGCTGGTCAGATAAGGAGCAAGGCCAGACTATAGAGTATCCAGGTGGAGACATGGGTCAGAGCCAGGAGTAGAAACCAGCAAAAGGTCTGAAGATGGAGCCAGAGAGTGGGAGAAGGCAAGGATAAGAAGCAAAGAAAGTAAAGGCATAGCACATGAGTAAGCCATATCGGAACCAAGAGCATGGCAACCAAGTAATGAAACAAAAGCAGAGTCCAGGAGCAGGCCAGATCAAACAAGGAGCAAGGCCAGATTGGAGTGTGTTAAGGTGGAGTCGTGGCTTAGAGCAAGGGGTAGAGATCAGCTACAGGTCAGAAGTTGGAAACAAGAGAGCAGGTCAGGAGTTGGAAGCAGCATGGCAACCACAGGACAAGGCCAAAGAAGAGTACTGGGGCAGTCCAAATTGGAGCCAAAATACATGAACAAGTAAACTCTGCTCTTACTGATGTCACGGCTATTGTCTTTGTAAAGAATGTACAATAGATCCATTTTGATCTCGTATGGTCCGCTAGGATTTGGCAAGATCCATTATCATCCATTATGATCTGGTATAATCTATTATCATCCATTACAATTTGTTACAATCTGTCATCATTCATTAAGCTCGGCCATGATTCCATAAGTTGTTCTGTCCTTTGATCTACTGCTGTTAGTTTTCTATTTAGTTTCTTGGAGGGCAGCTCAGGAGGATTATATGTAAAGAACATTGATTTGATTCTTTTTTTGTGTGTATTTCTTAGTTTGACACCTGTATACACCCAAACATTCCCATTTTTGCAGAGATGTTCCAGTAATGGGACACTAGAGAGGGGAGAATTATTTACGGATTTCTTCCGTTTCCACAGTTGTATTGTATGGAATAAAGCAAACATAGGCATATTTGATGTGACGAATAGTGTAGCATTCAGTGCTATTGTTCTTGTCGAAATGATAGACATCTTGATGGGATTGACATTATAAGTCAGTGAGGTTAGCTCAACATGGTTACTGTCCATCATTTGATGGATCACGAATTTTCATTTTCTGGCCCTTTCGCAGAACAGAAAAAATCAGAATCTCGATAGAAGTCACAAGGTTTTAGATTATTCTGTATTTGGGACTTGATTGTTAATTTGTATCTTTACTAGAGTTGAGCCGATCTTGAGATTTCAGGATCGATTTGAAAATCCAATTTCCGATCATTTTCCAGCCGATCTTGATCGCTCAACCCTAATCTTTACAGTTTGCATCATTTTGATAAATAAAGGGGTTATGTGCACAATGTATTTACAGTCCTATGAAAAAGTTTGGGCACCCCTATTAATCTTAATCATTTTTAGTTCTAAATATTTTGGTGTTTGCAACAGCCATTTCAGTCTGATATATCTAATAACTGATGGACACAGTAATATTTCAGGATTGAAATGAGGTTTATTGTACTAACAGAAAATGCGCAATATGCATTAAACCAAAATTTGACCGGTGCAAAAATATGGGCACCTCAACAGAAAAGTGACATTAATATTTAGTACATCCTCCTTTTGCAAAGATAACAGCCTCTAGTCGCTTCCTGTAGCTTTTAATCAGTTCCTGGATCCTGGATGAAGGTATTTTGGACCATTCCTCTTTACAAAACAATTCAAGTTCAGTTAAGTTTGATGGTCGCCGAACATGGACAGCCCGCTCTCAAATGATCTGAAAACAAAGATTGTTCAACATAGTTGTTCAGGGGAAGGATACAAAACGTTGTCTCAGAGATTTAACCTGTCAGTTTCCACTGTGAGGAACATAGTAAGGAAATGGAAGACCACAGGGACAGTTCTTGTTAAGCCCAGAAGTGGCAGGCCAAGAAAAATATCAGAAAGGCAGAGAAGAAGAATGGTGAGAACAGTCAAGGACAATCCACAGACCACCTCCAAAGAGCTGCAGCATCATCTTGCTGCAGATGGTGTCACTGTGCATCGGTCAACTATACAGCGCACTTTGCACAAATAGAAGCTGTATGGGAGACTGATGAGAAAGAAGCCGTTTCTGCACGTACGCCACAAATAGAGTTGCCTGAGGTATGAAAAAGCACATTTGGAGAAGCCAACTTCATTTTGGAAACAAAGATTGAGTTGTTTGGTTATAAAAAAAAGGCGTTATGCATGGCGTCCAAAAAGAAACAGCATTCCAAGAAAAACACATGCTACCCACTGTAAAATTTGGTGGAGGTTCCATCATGCTTTGTGGCTGTGTGGCAATGCCGGCACCGGGAATCTTGTTAAAGTTGAGGGTCGCATGGATTCCACTCAGTATCAGCAGATTCTTGAGAATAATGTTCAAGAATCAGTGACGAAGTTGAAGTTACGCCGGGGATGAATATTTCAGCAAGACAATGATCCAAAACACCGCTCCAAATCCTCAGGCATTCATGCAGAGGAACAATTACAATGTTCTGGAATGGCCATCCCAGTCCCCAGACCTGAATATCATTGAACATCTGTGGGATGATTGGAAGCGGGCTGTCCATGCTCGGCGACCATCTAACTTAACTGAACTTGAATTGTTTGTCCAAAATACCTTTATCCAGGATCCAGGAACTGATTAAAAGCTACAGGAAGCGACTAGAGGCTGTTATCTTTGCAAAAGGAGGATCTACTAAATATTAATGTCACTTTTCTGTTGAGGTGCCCATACTTTTGCACAGGTCAAATTTTTGTTTAATGCATATTGCACATTTTCTGTTAATACAATAAACCTCATTTCAATCCTGAAATATTACTGTGTCCATCAGTTATTAGATATATCAAACTGAAATGGCTGCTGCAAACACCAAAATATTTAGAACTAAAAATGATTAAGATTAATAGGGGTGCCCAAACTTTTTCATAGGACTGTATCCTCTACCCATAGCCATCTAGCCGATAGCTGAAATTCCCACCGATCTTGAGAATGGAGAGGTATATCACTCCCATTGAGATTGTAGTGGTGGACGCAGATGGGCGCCTTCTCCATTCAATTCAATGGGTTATAGCCAAAGGCTGTACAATGGATATTTCCATCACTACCATGGAAATGAATCAAATGGGGGGGCGCATCTGCTACCCATTCTCAAGATCAGTGGTAAAGTCTTTCAGTCCCCCACCTTATCAGCCATTTATTCTCTATCCTATGGATGGTTGATAAGTCATTTTCATGGTGTAACCCCTTTAATTCATTCATGGTAACCCCTTTAATTTGGTTAAATTCTATCCATGTGGTGTCTCACAATCTACGGTGATCAGGAGTTCGGATCGGCTGCCATAAGAAGTAACATGTCTACCTGTAAACATCCAGGACTTTATTGCTAGAAAATAGGAACATCATCCAAGAATTGCCTGATACAACACAGTGGATTCAGAATCAATCTTGTCTCCAGCCTTCATCTCCCTGAGACATGTCCCTTGCATTTTAGATTTCGATTTCAATATATTACTGCTGTAGGACTGTTTAGAGAATTATTTGGTTTGGAAATGTGATTTTTGTTGAGGCAATTGAAATAAAAAAGTTCCACAATGAACTTGTTTGTATCAAGCCGGGCAGACTGCATTATAGAATAAGCCGGTGTCATGCTTGATAACAGTAAAGTATTAATCGTGGCTTTTTATAGACCTCGCCGCTGCGTAGAAGGCTTCTCCGAGGATATGCCGAATCAGGGTTTATATATTGCTAGGGAATAATGTATGTACACGATCTGCCCTGATCTGCTAGGATGTGTCACACAATTTGTGATCCTCCGGTACAACCCATGGTGATCGTTTTCCAACCTGCCATTAATTTCCATGGGCTTTACGAGGTGGAATCCGCCTGAAGATAGATCATGACGCGTTTTTTCCCTAGAGGAAAAAATCTGCAACTGACTCCCACTGATATGAACGGGAGAGTTGGGAGGCATTTTTAAAGGTGGATTCCATCTCAAAATAAACCTGCAAAAATCTCTGTATGAACCTTGACTAAGCCACATTGCGGAAATGCGGGGGGGGGGGGGGGGTTTGCTGCAGATTTTGGTGCAGTTTTTTGAGCCAAAGCCAAGAATGGCTACAAGAGTAATGGGAAATATATAGGAAGTTCTTATTCTTCTTGTTCTTATTCTTCTCCCTTCTGCGCAACCCAATCCTGACTTTGACTTAGGATTTCTGCAACGTTTTGCAAACTATGTTTAATAATGACAATGAATCCCAATCTGTTACAATCTCTCGATAGGTTATTCTTCATTATGATTAGTTGTGATCTGTTATAGTTTATGCTGATCCATCATCTGCCATCAAGATTCATTCTGATACGTTACGATCCATTACTATTTGTCACCATCTGTTATCAAGCGTTATGAGTTTTTTTTATGATTCCTGGTGAAGCGTTACGATTATTAATAAGTCAGAATTTTGGGAGATGAGCATTCCCCCCCAAGCAGTATGTCTTTTTTTTTTGGAATATGAGATGGAAATCCATGCAAACACAGGGAGAACATACAAACTTCTTGCAGATGGTTTTTTGCCCTTGGTGGGATTTGAACACCAGGACTCCAGCGCTGCAATGCTAACCACTGAGGCACCGTGTGATGATTCTATGCTGGGGTGAGATGGGTGTTCTTACAATTCTATGCTTTGATGGTACAGGTGTTCTTAGAATTCTATGCTGGGTGGAATGGGTGTTCTTACAATTCTATGTTTTGATGGTATGGGTGTTCTTAGCATTCTATGCTGGGGTGGCACAGGTGTTCTGAGGGCTCGTTCACATGGAGTAAACGCGCCACACAATGTGGCGCGTTTACGCCGTGTTTTTTTATGGTGCGCGATTACGCCGCGTTAACGCCACGTTTACGTGGCGCTAACGCGGCGTAATCACGCACCGTAAAAAAATGCGGCGTACACGCGCCGTAAACGCGCCACATTGCGTATATAATTGGGGGCTCACTGTGGACACAGGTTTTGCACCGAGGTTGAGATTTCTGGTACTGTGTTTTTGTTATGAGCAGGACTCTTGTATGTGTATGATACTACTATTGTTGGGCGACCACAAGATTCATTTTGGGATAATTTATGAGATTCACTGGGAATTTGTTTGGTCTGAACCAGGAGTGCAGGATAAAGCTGACTAATAACCAGGTGGCAGGGAAGGTGTGTAAAAATAAAATAGTAAAAACATGTAGTCACCTTTCCTGGGCATCACCGCAGCACCTTCCAGTGTTCTGGTCTTCTCTATAGGTCATCCACTATATTCTTTGGACATAGGTCACTACTGAGTCCTATGAATGGGCCTCAGTGGTCACAGAAGGGGAACATCAACATGACTCTAAATTATATAAGATGACACTGTAGTGTTGAAGCATGATGTTCATGTGACTATTGTGACCTGTGTCACAGACCTTTGTGATGGCAGACGGGCAAGGGCATTGGACGATATCACAGGAGATCCCAGGAAAGATAAGTAAATTGTTTAGTTTGGGGGGGGGGGGGTTTATACACCTTCTCTGCATCCTAAAATGAACATCAAAATGGTGGCCATCTGGATGCCATCTGGATATGCTTAAGACATAGCCGGACCTGAAATTTTTGAAAAAATTGCAACATTATGAACTGGTTTGCCCAACACTATACATTTCCTTATCTGTTATTCTTATAACAAGTCAAGGACATCAATAGCAGATTCCGCACAGGGCGTCACTTGACCTAAGGCCGTCCCTGTCCCCGTACACCAATAGGATCTCCTCAATAAGAGCCAGTACCCGCCCAGAGCAGGGTATAAGAAATTAAGAATTTTGCGAACTTCCTGGAGTCATCATTCTGTCCCACTGCTTCAGACATTGATGAATTGACCCGGTGTAAGGTATAATGACAATGGGAGTATCTCCGCTGTCTGCTGATTTATCGTAAGACACAAATCCCATTCATTATCTGTGTAATTACGGAGCTCCTCGCGTCCAAATGGCTTTCTGAGAGATTTTGTTTACAAAAGCGGAGGCCATAAAACATCTGCTAATGAAGCCTCGCCACTTTTTTTTGGGTGGTGGAGGTGTTTTTATCCTACACGTTATATGACATTTCATGTTTTTATGTGGCACTAGATTTATCGTTGCAGTTTGTATAATTAGATTTTACAGCAGATGTAAAGTGTCATGTGCTTAAAGCAGCCGTTAAATAGAGAAGTCACACATATCGGTCCCAAGGGGAAATTTATCCGTGACTTTCATCAACATATCCATATTCTCTACATGTATATCAAGTAAAAACTGGAGAACCGCTCGTGCATACAAAGGAGTCATTTAGGATGTGGTTCTGTAGGAAGTGCTGTAGGATGGCGACATTATTCTCTTCTTTCTAATATGTTGTGATATACTGTCATGGAATTATTTGGGATGGATTGTCAAGCTTTTTTTAAAGGGGTTTTTCCAGGACTTACACAGTATATGCAATTTTTGAGAGTCGGACAACTGGGAACCCTTCCAATTAGGTCTTTGAAGAGGATTTCAATGAAATGGAAAGACGGCGCTCTCAGGTCACAACAGGATTTTATTCAAAAAGACAATGATGCACAACACTAAAAAATCGCCGCGTTTCGGGCACACCTGCCCTTTCTCAAGTGCGTAACTTCACACAAAGCTCGGTCAGTCTGGAAGATGTATACAAATTGTCATACATGCTTTGTGTGAAGTTACGCACTTGAGAAAGGGCAGGTGTGCCCGAAACGCGGCGATTTTTTAGCGTTGTGCATCATTGTCTTTTTGAATAAAATCCTGTTGTGACCTGAGAGCGCCATCTTTCCATTTCATTGAAAACTCTATCTTCCCTGGCCTTGGCCGGTGTCCATCAGACGTGCTGCCTCCTCCACCTGACGGTAAACCCCAAACGTAGTTGTGAGCGATTGTCACAACCTCATCAGGTGAGAGGCCATTTGGTCCTTTTAAATCTTCTGGTTATTTCCACCAAAATTTATCAGACATTCTACACTATATAGTGTGCTCGGTGTCTCTTTTGTTTTTTATTTGAAGAGGATTTGGCACTCTTCGGGCACATCTATTGGCAACTTGATGCAACTAGTAGGGTTGAGCGATCGGGATTGGAAAAGATCAGATTCCGATCGGCGATCGAGTAAATTTCACGATCGCAATCGGAATTCTGATCCCGATCTTTTCCAGCGAGATTGAGGTCGGAGGTTATCTCAAGATCAACTCAACCCTAAAAGTGACTTTTCCCATAGAGAAGCATTGACTAGGGTTGAGGATCGGGATTGGAAAGGATCGGTGATCGAGATCGGCTGGAAAATGATCAGAAATCGGATTTTAAAATCAATCCTGAAATCTCAAGATCGGCTCAACCATAGTAACTAGTGTCAGCTAAAATTTTTCCACCTGGATAGAGATTTGGATGTGGCTTCTCAGAAAAAGGGGACGTTCCTTAAAAGGAATCTGTTTGTGCAATTTGGGATACTAAACCACCCACAAGCTCTTAAGGACGGGGGGTTTAGTGTCCCATACTGCCCTGTAAGAAAGCCATCCGTGCCTCGGCCTCAGTACACATGCCCCATATCTCACATTACACATCCTAGTGTCATTGAAGAGTGGCGCAAGCACCGGGAGCACCAGAGATGAGTCCGCTGAGAATGATTGAAAGTAAGGGAACTAATAGGTGGTCTAAACATAGACAAAAGAATATAAAATACAGAACATCAAATTTACCATCCGGCTTCATCAACTGGTGTATTTTCCGATTGTCTATCCTAGTTTAGACTGTCTATTAGTAAATCTGTATCTAGTTGTGTCTGTGTGTATTTTATTTGCACACCAGCACAATACAATATATTTCATGGCGTCCTTTGTACTCGCTCTCATACATAAGTGCGCCCATTTTTCTTGCGTGTATTTTTAGAGTCGGCTTCAGCAGTTTAGTATGCACCAGATGCTGCAACGTATGAATATGCAATTACTGTATTTCATAGAAACAAAGTTTCATTCTTCATTCTGTCTTGTCATGTTTCCTTCTCACCTTGCAGCCTCGACAGATGACAGTGCAGCGGAAAAGCAGCGCGGGTCTTTGCACACGGGATTAATTATAGGAATACTTGTCCTGGTGCTGGTGGTTGTCGCTGCCATCCTTGTAACAATTTACATGTACCATCACCCGACGTCTTCTGCTAGTCTCTTTTTCATTGAGGTAAGTTCCTTATCCGGATTTAAAGGGTAAGATTGCTGGTACCTATATAAGCCAAAGTCCATTTAATAGTCCAAATATGAATATTTCCATTCTATAGGACTAATCCACATGGGGTTAATCAGCTTTTCCACAAAAATAAGACGCCTACTACTTATATTCAGATGAACATGTGAATGGAACCCTAAAGGTTACAATTGCACCCATGCTCCTTCCTGGACCTTCCACGTAAAGGATACCTCCACTAGTTATAAATGAATAGTACAAGTGAATATAAGAAACTTTGTAAGGTATCTTAGTAGGAAGTGCGTTTTCTTTTCCACTTCTTAAGCTGCTGTCCATATCATTATTTTCACTCAGTCTGTTTATTTACATAGAGTCTGTGTCCATATCCAGTTCACACACAGAAGTGTATAGAGTGGGGAAGAGGAAGTTATTTGACCTATTTATGCATTGCACTATTAGAAGGGTATAATACTGTGCCTTTTTCTGCAGCCTCCTCCTATCCCCCTCCTCTCACCATAGACTTCTATGTACAAACGTAACTCAGCCTGATAAATTGAGAAAAATGTGCATTTCATTATTAAGGGCATATGATTCATAATATTCTGCTATTCTAATATTCTACAACTGCATGAAATGAAGCAAAAAATCAATTAGAAGCTTCCTCTCCTCTCCATGAACTTCTATGTGTGTACTGAATACGGATACAGACTCTATGTAAACCAACAGATTGAGTGGAGGAGGAAAACAGCTTAATAAGTGGAGAAGGAAGCAAATTTTCTTATTAAGATATAATATAAAAGTTTATTATATTGACCTATACTATTCATTTATATAAGTTGTTTTACATTTGGAGGTTCACGTTAAACAGTGGATAGCCTTGTATTGCCTTAAATCTAAAATGATCCAGTCTGATTCCTGGTTGACCTAAACAAGAGGAGCTAAATAGGTTCAATATTTTGAGCTGGATCATTCCATGATAGGTCTTTTTAGGGGAAAGAGCTTTGTTTTTTGGTAACTTCCAATCCACTACTCCCCGTTACACGGCCATTGAGTGTAATTATAACATTCTACTTCTCTACATCCATCATTGAGATACTCTTACTACATACACCATAAGGATCTAGCAGTCTTTAACTTGCATCTGAGAAATGTGCTTAAGTTTGAAATCTTGTCATAAAAGCCATTGAAAGCTATTAAGCTGAGAAGACGTTTCTTGCCACTGTTCATTTTCGAGCACCTGAGTCTTCATGAAAAGTTGAAATATGTGCAGACTCTTGATGTCTGTTCTCTGGCTGTATAAACCTTCATATTATTGCGTCCTATAGGTTCTTCTATTGCTAAAACCACTCTTTGCTCTCTATGGCAGGATTGTGTACAATAGAGAACCTTCAGCACCCCTCACCCTATCTATTATTACTATTACTGGCTTTTTTACATTCTACCATTTGTAACTGTAAAATAGCAAATAGTGCTTGCCAAAGTGACAATACAATAGGAGATAGGACACTGAAAAAGAGAAATTGGAGCACAATAACGAAAACTGTCTATGACTAACATCCTATCAGCAATAACACAAGCAGCTAGTCAGAAGTAGATAGGCTATTCTTATACTTACTGTGAGCTGTGAAGTTGTAGACTCCTCTCTTAGTAGTATACAGGCAGGTAGCACAGAGCAGCAAAGGTGTGAATAAACATGCCCCTTCGCTGTATTCCATCTCAAGCCTGATGGTTTCTAAAGGCAGAACTTTCTTAGTAACAGGGAAAGAACAGCAAATTAACAAGAATGGAAACGACTAGTTGCAGAAGGTTTAGAGAGGTTTCCAGGCAGAAAACAGCAACATTTTAAATAAAGTGCATTACATTTTGTTCCAAAATCACACACTCTATGAGATGAGGCTAATTTGTCTGAAAAATTTGTGATCCTTTAACATGTTGATATGCAAGGTTATAGCTCAAAAATATTTAGTTGGGACAAGCCATGAACATTACAGTAGATTATAAAGTAGAGTATAAATACAGACCAAGTGTTTTCTAAAAACACTAACATGGGCACCCCGTTGGCTCAGTGGTTAGCACTGCAGCCTTGCAGCACTGGAGTCCTGGGTTCGAATCCTGCCAAGGACAACATCTGCAAGGAGTTTGTATGTTCTCCCCATCTTTGCGTGGGTTTCCTCCCACACACCTAAGACATACTGATAGGGAATTTAGATTGTAAGCCCTAAATGGGACAGTGACTGTCAATGTCTGTAAAGCGCTGCGGAATATGATAGCGCTATATAAGTAAGCATAATAAATAAATAATAAAAACTAAAAAACAGTCAAACAAAACTAGGATTGGTCATGTCTTGCCCCCTACTCTCCATCTGTATAGTGATCATCATGACTATATATCTGATCTAAGATTACATGTTACAAGAAGAGACCATACATCCCTGTTCTGGCGAGACAAGAAGTTTAGCAGTCAATGTCTTACACCCATGTACATGTATGCCCTATAACCCTTGGGGGGGTAGCTTTTTATCAATATTAGTCTATCTACTTCCAGGTAGCACATGTCAGCTCACTTTGATATATATTCAAGTAATTTCACGTAACACCTGTTTGTCCTGATCTGGAATGATATCCAAGTCTTCTATGTGCTGTCTAGATAGGATAAACATATATTCCTGCACCAGGTTCTGCGATGGTACAATATACTGAAACATGTTTCTTTCATGAACATCAGATCTGTCTGTTGCAGAATAAAGCGTTTCTATCTGACTTTACAATGACTTATTAAATATCTGTCAGATCTTGGTAAGAAGGATGACCTTGTGCAGAATGTTGATCACACCGCACTCCCGAGACCTCGCCGGAGAATCACAATTGCCAGATAATCCCTCTTTTTACTGTATCTTTAGAGTCGCAAGTATAAAATCTGGGTTTTTTTGCAAAAAGAACCAGTTACAGAGATAAGTGTTTTACATAATACCTGCTATATGAGAGCGGAACACTCCACAAGTAAAAAAAAAATCCAGAATTCTATATTGATTTGCATTTGAAGTGAGAATTTATCTTTGATTTCTGCTTGTTTCCGCATTCTTTCTCCTTTTACATATGTATTTACTTACCCGGTCCCATAACATTCACACACTTGTCTGATGATTATCCTATCGAGACTTTGTTGCATGATTTCCATTCTTTTTTGGGACCCCTGGAATTTCTGTTTTGGGGAAAACTCAACACTTACCATTATTTTAGCATTCCAATGTTACTGTATTGTACTGTAGGTTACTGTTCTTGCCAAAATTTGATGACAACGTTGTTCATCTAAGTGCAGACAGTTTGTTGCCCCCGGGGTCAGCTCTTACCTATGAAACACTGGTTGGCAAATAATACTATATTATTCTTTACTAGCTCTTTCCATGTGGTTATAAACTTAACAATATGTTGTATATTAAAGGCCGTGTATGAGAAATCCACCAAATCCATCATGGTATACACTTAAAAAAGAGTGTTCAACCCGAAACGCGTTGTGCATTAACTAAAGGAATTGACTTGGGCCAGCAAACCTCCTGTCGTCTTCTTTGTTCACCCTTGAAAATCCATGATGGAGTCTGGGGACAGATTACTGCCCTCCACGAAGGATCTATTTACAATGCCCTATCAAGGTCTACAGGCATCAGTGGGAAAGTAGATCACCATATAGTGCCCATATAATAATCATCTTGAGGGTCTCTATTTTATCATTGGAGGAAGGCACAATTTTATTTATTTGTTCCTAATGTTCTTCTGCACTCAATGGACTGAGAGGTGGGAGATAGGCAAAAGGGTGGTCAGAGCTTCCCTCTAAAAACAATGTCGTGGGCACAACAGAACTTGTCCAGATCTTGAGTTAAGGTCTTCTGATGGTGGAGGTGTTGCCCCCTTCTATATTCCAGCCCTAGGGTTGGGCTGCTGGACTTCATTATAGATGAGAAAATCAATAAAACAACAGCTAAATTTGTAACAAATTTCCCAAAAACTTTTGGATTTTGTCGCAATTATTGATGAGCGAACACTAAAATGTCCGAGGTTCGAAATCCGATTCGAACAGCTGCACACTGTACGGCTGTTCGAACGGATTTCGAACTCCATTATAGTCTATGGGGGGAAATGCTCGTTTCAGGGGTACGCAAAATTCGATAAAATTATACTTACCAAGTCCACGAGTGACGGTCGGGCTGGATTCTTCTTGAAGTCTTCTCCCGGCGCAGCGTCCCCGCAGCGTCTTCCGGCTGGAATTCACTCTGCCTAGGCATCGGGGCCTAGGCAGAGCCGACTGCACATGCGCAGTCGGCTCTGCCTAGGCTGGATGCCTAGGCAGAGTGAATTCCAGCCGGAAGACACCACGGGGACGCTGCACGGAGAAGACTTCTAAAGGTAAGAGAAGAACCAGCGTTGATTGGCAGAATGTATAGCATTCTGCCAATCAACACTGGTTCTGCATCGAACCTTAAACTTCAAACAGCTAGTAGTGTTCGATCGAGTACGAGTATTTTGAATACCGTAGTATTCGATCGAGTACCTACTCGATGGAACACTACTCGCTCATCTCTAGTCACAATCCAATTTACCGAAAATGGTGGACATCTATCTAACTACTAACTTTTAGTCATTGACAAATAGTAATCTAATCTAAACCAGCCAATGACAACTGCAAATGGAGTCTTTTAGCTTCCAACTGTCATGGCTGACTTAGATCATGTGGTTCAATGGGTCGTTGACCTACTTTCAGTGACCAAGAATAACCACTCTGCCCCATCCATTGACTGCTATCATTGGCTGGTTTATATGATGTGGCTTGCTATTCTCTCAGTCATTAAGAGTTAATATACAGAGATGAGCGAACAGTGAAATATTCGAGATTCGAGATTCGTTTTGAGTAGAGCCTCAATATTTGACTACTCGATCGAATATCGAATCCCATTATAGTCTATGGGAAAAAATGCTTATTTCAGGGGAAACCACTATTCGACTAAAGGAGAGTCACCAAGTCCACGGGTAGCAGAAGGAAAGTGTTTAGGAGGAGCAAAGCGCAGTTAAAGCGCACGGACCCCATTATAGGCTATCTCCATTGTGGTCCAATCTTAGACTCCACCTCCTCACAGACGAGCCTCCGGCAGAACCAGCGTTGATTGGCTGAATGCTGTACACTGGCCAATCAACGCTGGTCAATGCATTCCTATGACAAAAAAGTTGAACTCAATGCTGCCACGTGATGCCCATTATTCAGTGTCGTGTGAATATAACTTCGATCTTCATAGACAGCATACATACAAGACTGTTATTAAACATACCTATACAGAACAAGCTGGCTGCAGGGAGTATAGCTAACCTAACTATATACTGTCCCTCACAGTCATGGGCCTATACAGGGTTCCTATGGAAAGCCATTCCACGCTCTTATACTTTATCCCATTAGGCCGACCCTCTTACATGTCTTCATTTCTTTACAGAGACGTCCAAGCAGGTGGCCGGCGATGAAGTTCAGGAGAGGATCCGGGCATCCTGCCTATGCTGAAGTAGAACCTGTTGGAGAAAAAGAAGGCTTCATTGTATCAGAGCAATGCTGATTTTATTTTATTTTATTATTTTGGGAACATTGCACCAGTACTGGTTTCTGGTGGAAGACGTTGAAATTTTTGCATATATTTTCCAGGAAAAATAATGCTGTGAGCTACCTATCCAGAGACAGAATGAGTGTTTCTTATGATCTCCGATCAAGAAGAAAGATTCCTTTGCTCTGAAGTTGAGATGCCACTCACGGTAGTCTTCCTATTGTGGAATCACATAGTACGTCCTGGGCAACGTAGCTGGACAACAGTAGTGAATGGGCAACAAGTCTTCTACTGGCTTCAGAAGAGACTTTCTACAAGAGATCTCTATGGAAAACCATTTGTAAATCTTACGTGGATGAATACTAGTGTGGCCTAGCCAATGCAACCGGGGCGGGCAAACGCAACATGTTAGCGTTGAGGGATGGGGTGTCCTTGTGCTCCTGGATGGGTGATTTCTCGAACCGTTTTTACAGACAGTACACATAGACATCAATGACCCAGATACATGACCATGATATAAAGTGGTTTATTGCTGTCTACTTAGTATTGTGCTTTATATAAATATTACAAACGTGGCCAAAGTGATATTCATTTATTTTTTAATTTATGTCCAAAAGTAATTACCCCCCTCGACCAGCGACTATAGCGGTCATGAAAAGCCTAGGTAAATTTGTGGATGAATATGGGGCTGCAGACCATGGGTAACATTTGCAAAGGTTCATGTTTTTTTGACAATGACCTAGGAGATACTATTTTGCCAAGGTGGCGTGAGGAGTGTCATGGGCCAGGCATTGCTCTCTGGGAAATATGGTTTGCAAATTGGTCATGGCATGCACTCCAACATTGGGATATCTTGGGTGATGGCACTGTCCATGGTGCTGAAGATGACCTAATGGATAAGGAAGGGTGTAAATTGCTGTAGTGCGAAAACAAGGGTTAAATAAGACAAAATAATTGACTATTTCCTTGGAAAAATTGGTTGCTTGCACTCACTTATTCATCTCAGCAAGCTTCTAGATGTAGGCGAGCAGCTCTACAATACTTCATACCATACGAATGTGATGGGCTGTATTTGTTCTATTGTTTCCTTACAAAAGCTCCATCAATTCTTCGAGACGCATGCTGTGTAGTAGAAAGAGTACCCCAGAAAGGGGCTCATACAGTAACGGTACATGTATATGTATTCTGACTATACACTTACTACTGCAGCCAATGCTTCTAATAGACAACCGAGTCCTCCGACCTTTGTAAATGTTACCCAAAGTCTTCTCAGGAACATTTCTAGAAATGCTATGTCTTCAACAGGTCAACTTATAATAATAAACACAGTGTAAACATATAGAAGCCTGGGTTCTCTATTTACTATGGCATTACATGCTAGTAGTCGCTGTAGGTGCGGTGTGTTTGCATGGGATTATATGAATGTCGTATACACATATTTATTATGAAATTATGGAGCGACGACTATAGAGAGCTGGACGTGTTATTTCTCGTAGCTGAATGTCAGGCATCAAACATCAATTCTCAGCAGTCATCTCATTATTGTCACAGGCAGGATAGATAGAATAGATAGATAGATAGATAGATAGATAGATAGATAGATAGATAGATAGATAGGAGATAGATAGATAGATAGATAGATAGATAGATAGATAGATAGGAGATAGATAGATAGATAGATAGATAGATAGATAGGAGATAGATAGATAAATAGGAGATAGATAGATAGATAGATAGATAGATAGATAGATAGATAGATAGATAGGAGATAGATAGATAGATAGATAGATAGATAGATAGATAGATGAGATGATAGATAGATAGATAGATAGATAGATAGATAGGAGATAGATAGATAGATAGATAGATAGATAGATAGGAGATAGATAGATAGATAGATAGATAGATAGATAGATAGATAGATGAGATGATAGATAGATAGATAGATAGATAGATAGATAGATAGATAGATAGATAGATCAGAATCAGATCAGAAAATAATTGGTTTGATAGGGAACCTGTCACTGTGAGCTGAGCAGATGTGATTTCTGTGGTTTTACATGTTAGGTAAACTCTGGTCCTTAGGCCACATGAACATGACCAAGTGTGCTAGCGACGTGGGGCCGAGTTTGCAGAGGAATACACTTAGATCCAAGTGTTATCTGATTGCAGTATGTGATGGACCTCTATGGGGACTTCTGATCTGTTCTGTTCAGATGACAGGTGAATGCATGAGAGAATGAGCTCGGATGACACTCCAAAGTCACCCCAAGATCAGACTGTGCAGTGATCAGAAAAACTGGGGAAAAAACTCCCCAAAAACCGAATCTAAGACTCTACAGGCCCCTATGTGTTTTAGATACTTTCAGACAGTTTTTGCACCTTATCCGACAGGTGGGTGGGAATTGTTGGAAAATGTGTGGAACTTAATTTGCAAAATGCAGAACTATGCACCAAAATTTGGGTGGAAACTAAGCCAGGTAAGTGGGGTAAAGTTGGACTAGGCAGTCAAAAATTGCACTAGATTTTGCCATCACCCGCACAAGATCTGGTCAGAATGATTTGGGCTTGTTTTGCTGCCACATGACCTGGCCAAGACGATCTTTGGATCACTTTGCAGTTGCTCTCTGCTCCTGCTTACAGAGAAGGGCCTGAGCCTTTTCTACGAGGTCCAAATCATTTAGTCGAACATATGGATAGTTGTCCTATTAGAAAACTTGGATATCCTATATCATGCAAATCTATTTCCAATCTTATTTTCTACCTTGGAAGATAGCCAATGGCTTGTGGATTTTGCTACATTGAAAAATTGAAATTTGCTGTATTGAAACTTCAACATAACATAGAAAAGGCACATGGCATATGGTATATGGTATATGAGTAGACAATCGGAAATATCCCAATTTGCTATCTATATTTGCTCTACCATAGATGACAGCATTGACCATGTACAGTATGACAAGCCTTGTCTTTTCAGAAGTCAGGTTTGCTGCTTTATTAAACTGCGCTGCTTCTCCCTTAAGTCCTGTATACACCAGCCATCTGTTCCTGTCCCCTCCTCATTGATTCTCATAGCTCACACATGGCTAAGCACAGCTTCCGAAGAGCCACTTTATAAGTGATTTGAATATGAGAAACTGGTCATTGAGCCTGGAGATGAGCACTTTAGGTCTTATAGACTGAACTATATATATATATATATATATATATATATATATATATATACCCAGAAAACCATTACAGATCCATTTCAGAACAATGGAATTTTCCTTACACTATATGACTAATATGGTAAAATATAAAAGTATACAAGAATATGTAGTCATCATTCATAATATCTGCATTTTGTCTCGCAGTCAATACAGTGACTTGCAGTTTAATAGGAACATGGCAATATTTTTTATCCACCCCAACAAACTGGTGACAAGTGACATAGAATCTAGTTACATGTCCACATTGATATCCATAGGATTGTATTATTCTGCAACGATGTATGGAGGTTGCCAGCCCTCTCCTTTTGCGGTTCCCGACCCGCTACTTCTTGGTTCGTTGGGTGGAGGACCGAAACCTCTGCAGTAGACTGCGGGGGGTTTCCGGCCTCCTCCACTCCACTGGACCACGGACTTCCAAGGTAGGGGGTCATGCAGTGGGCCGAAGTCTATTTAAGTTAGGCTTTGGCTCCGGCTTGCCGCTGGCTAGTCAATTAATCCTGTCTGTCAGCTCCTCCCTCTGTTCTTTTGTTCTCCTGCTGTCTGAACTGGCGTTATCTTTCCTGACTACGATTCCTACCTGACATTTTTGTACCTCCATATCTGCCTCCTGTTGTGATCCTGCTTGACCTGCTTTTCTGTACTGCATGACCTCCAGTGTGTGACCTGGCTTGCCTGACTACTCTTATGTGTTGCCCTTTTGTACTACCTGACCTCCAGTGTTTGACCCAGCTTGTCTGACTACCCTTATGTCTTGTCCTTCTGTACTATATGACCTCCAGTGTACGACCCAGCTTGTCTGACTATGCATCCCCTCATCCTTTGGTACTGCATGACCTCCTGATACCTACCCGGCTAGTACGACGCTTCTACACTGTTTCTGCCAACTTTTGGAGTACTCCTGCAACTGTATCCATCTCTGCTGCCAATTCCATCTGATTCCACAACTGCTCAGGTGAGTGTTTGTTGGGTTTCTGGGTCCTGCTGTTTCTTGTGGTGCACTGTGTATTTGGCTCTCTCTGGGCAGTTACCGTTCTGGGCCTCAGAGTATTCCAAGTCCATCTCCACCATCAGGAGCTCTGTTGAAGACCTCTGGAGCCTAGTTCCGCTTTGGTTCAGCGCATTGTGCAGGGGAGTCTGGTTTCCTGGGACTAACTATCCTAACTGTCTGTATGGCATATGGTTCATAAAAGGAGCAGTGTAAACAATAAACAGGGTATAGCACTCACTTTTGCACTGTGGCCCCTTCCAAAAGCCCATCCAAAGAACACATCAGTTACTACTTCCTACTTTGTTTTTGTTTTTTTGGACCCCCCCACCCGACACTTGTGTTGTTAAATATAGTATTGTGTACAAGACAGAACACCTGACATCAAGGTGGCAACTGCTACAAAACTAATTTGCAGCATGTCAGGTTTCTTCTGATGTAGACGCTCTGAACTGCCAGACAATAAGAAATATGTATAGGAATGGCGAGCTCATACTTTTTATTAACACTTTTGTACATTTAGTTGTCATTGTAACGTAGTAATGTAGATGGGACAGAACGTGATGGATGATCATTTTGTGATGTATAGAAAAAAGAAAGGTGGAAACTTAATACAAAAAATGGGAACGATATCATGTACAGTATCAGTACAGATGGATAGTGCTCTCTATTCTTCCACTGGCATGTAAGGAAAATCTGTATGCTGCTATTCTGGGGCATATAAAAGTTTGGTCCCCCCCCCCATAGCAAAGATTGAAGAGGACTCATCAACAGGTCTGAGAAGCCCAATGACATACCTCATCCAATAGGCACTGTCACCCTGAGCATGTTGGTGTTTTGTATATCCAAATCTGTTCAGCTATTCCAAAGATATAAGTCCTGTTAGTGTTGATGCAAATTAGGGTCTACTAGTCAAATGGGCGGTAACACTGTATGACATACAACACTCAGAGACCCCACCACCAGCAGGTGACTGGGGGCCACTGAGAGTCTATACATGGAAGAGCAGTGCTCCCTGGGATGAAGACCTCCCCCAGTGCACCAACTGCCTCATTGGCATAGACCTCAAAGTTGTTTTACTCCGACTCTACAAAACATATACTTGTATAATATATAACAGGCATATGATATATCACTTGTGCTCTGTAGGAAGATGGTGACGACAGCTGAATATGCTTGGGGGAGGTGGTAGACTCCCTTTAAAATTATAACTCTGCTTACCTGGAGCCCTTAAAGGGGTTGACCGGGGTAATTGTCGTTTGGGGGGGAGGGGGGGTTTGCAAGGTTTCTGGGGAAGGTGAGAAAACCTATGCTCACCTGTCCCCGCTTCTCTGGTGTCTCCCACAATGGTTTGGTCCTGCTGCTCTCGAGGTCTTCTTTCGGTAGAAGTCCTCTCCTCCTGTGACCACTGAGGCTGCTGATTGGCCTACGGAAAGGACATGGAGCATCACCTTTAAACATGATATGGGCTCGCATTTTGGTTTGCTAATTGTCTGGGTTTGAAAAAATCATGTTTAAAGGGGTTTTCAGCCTAAGGATGTTTTTTTTTATACTGATGACCTACCCAGAGGTTACGTCATCGGTATCCAATAGGTGGGGGATGGTGTCCAACACTTGGTCAGTCCCAGAAGATGCAACACTTGATTGGACCTTCCACACTTCTGCTCCTATTCAAGTCCACATTGCAGAAAAGCTAGGGGTTTTGTTGCAGATTTTGCTTTGGTTTCTTGAGTCAACCCAGAAGTGGCTACAAAATTTATGGAAAATACTCATACTTCTCCCTTCTGGTCAATCCACTCCTGGCTTTGGCTCAAAAAACTGCAGCAAAATCTGAATAAAAAAGCAGCTTTTCAGCAACGTGGGGCCTCAGCCTAAAAGAGCACTTGTTAAACCAAGGATGGAGCCAACCATGGAGTCAACTATGACTATTCCACAATGGCCAAAACCAACCTTGCTCACGTCTGTAGTAAACATGAAGACGATGTGACAAGTTTAACTAGACTTGGCAAATATTTCTAGCTCCAAGACTGTGAATTTTGATAAGCGGAGAGCTTTCAAGAAATAAGTACAGCACATAGGCCGGCTCCTTCTGCAGGGGTGACCTGTTGGTTTTCAGTATCTGCAAAACAAATTAATCAGAAACAGACAGCACAAGACAGATACCGCCTTCCCCGAGGCATTTGTCATGTATCCACATTACTGTCACAGCATGCAGCCTGCCCGTGACTTAATGTCCTCTCAAAGACAGTTAATTTATGTATTGAAAACACCAATCTTACTAAGTTTATGCATCCGCCATATTTCCAGAGCATTTCTAGCTAGAGTCAATGACAGAATGATAGAAAAACAGCATAAAACAAGGGTGTACATGCCATAGAGATTGTTATGGGGCCACTGGAGTAGGGAGTCCTAAGTTGGCCACATCCCGATATTATTGGGATGACCTAATCACAGATCCTACAATTTTAGCCAAGAAGGAAAAACGAAGTGGTCAAGGAAGCCCCTTGGAATGTAAGTAGTGTGGTACTTAGGGTCTTGAGATTTCAGGATCGATTTTAAAATCCGATTTCCGTTCATTTTCCAGCCGATCCCGATCGTGAAATTGGCTGGATCACCGATCGGGCCTTCTTGCAGTATCTGGCTCTATTTATCTACCTCCTTGAGATTATACTCCCTGGGTCACCACTGAGGCCAGTGACTGTGTGTCTCAGTGGTAAACTGAGCGTCAAGACGTGCCCATGTCAGTGCTGTGACCCAGTCACAGACCTCATGAGTAGAGATGAACAAATATATTCGATCAAATACCTCCCCTGCATAGTTTTTGGTGTAATAAAAAGTGCCACCTGCGCCAGGGAAGGTGGGAATCCTACAGCAGCTGGCTGGGACGCCATATAATGAGCGTGTTGTTAGTGTCGATGATCCAATGTTTCAGCAGCTCTCAAGCTGGCCTGCCACTGAACTTGTTCCTTGCACCGTGCCTGTGATTGTTCCGGCATCTCAGCAGCTCGCTGGGCCGCCATATAATGAGTGGGTTGTTTGCGTCGATGATCCCCCTGAGCTCTGCCATTTCGTCTGCTCTAAGACCCACTTGACGCCTAGTTTGCTCAATCCTCCTCAGCTGAGCTTGAGGAGAACCCTGTGACTTCTGGCTATCTTCATAGCTCTCATTTTTATCGAAAGTTGCGACAAATTAGATTTTCTTTTCCCAGTATATTTAAAATTGGGAAACTGTCAATTTGGATTAAAGGGGTTTTCCTATCTCAGTGTATCAGCACGCTGCCTGGCTGAACAGAACACTTATGCAGATCAGATAATAAGAATGGACTCAGTGTTATCTGTGTGTTTACATAGCGAGATAATAGACCAGGTTTATCAGCAAAGTGCAGAAAGAGCAGTTAAATATAGTACGTGAACATAAATTCATAACAGTTGTGAAGCCATGTCATTTACCAGGATATAAAGTAGCCATCGTTTATCGAGGTTATAAACTATCTATGGGCCAAATTTCATCCAAATCCGTTCCGCCGTTTTTGCGTGATTGAGTAACAAATATATCCAAACACACAAACCTACACATTTATAATATTAGTAGGATTCAGTATCAAGAAATTTTTTGTGCAGAATTTTGAACCTATTTAGATGAAAAAAAATGGCTTTCATGGGCTGACATTCTCTTTTGATAAATTCCTGACCTTTCTAGCTCTATCAGGATTGCATTGGGAGATAAGATCTTTGCACTCTTGTTGTCTGGGTGCACAGCCTCCGTTACGGTATATATATGCTAAGACCACAACATGAAGGAGCCTACGGTACACATTGTGGGTGCAGAAGGACCTCTGGCACTGCCCCGGGTTACTTGCTGATTTTCCTATAATATCAAGGCAGTCTCTCCCCTCACGTCACGAGAATTAACTAGAAATCAAAAGCTACAGAAACATCAGAAACTTTGTGATACATGATTAAGTCTGAAGTGCCATTTGGTCTGAAGCATTTGAGGTGAAATAATTGAAGCAGAATGAAATAACTGGTGCAGATTTGATTCACTGATTCATTTACTGATCCATATTCACACTGCTCCCAGGTTCAGCTATTTGTAACAGTCACATTAAACTTCTTTAATTGATTTTGAAGCTGCCATGCTGGAATAGGAGATGCTTTGAAATAACTTCTCGCGGCTTTCCTTCCCTTCTCTGGTGAATGCGTCTGCACGTCTTTTCAACACCATACGGCCGCGCAGTCTTGTTAAGACCTTTCATTTCCCAAGACATGCTCAGAGGCAAGTGGAGAGAAGGAGCCGGTTGAGTGTTTAACAGCTTCACATCTCTGCAGAAACCTCTGGGCAGCAACAAAATGAAAGATTATTATTAACCTATAGTTCTTTATTTTAGAAGAAACAAAGCAACATTGTAGCTAAGCATTGTTTGGGAGACCGGTCCACTATTCACCATATATTGCCAATAGATACACTGTCTACCAATAAGTATTTGGACACCCATGCAAATGAAGATATCCGCGGTCGTGATGTGCGTCACGCCTTCCGCCGTTAAATATCGTGTAGGAAACAGCATTGGCATTAGTCGCATGCAAGATGCCACGAAGTGCAGAGTTGTCCGATTTCAAGAAAGGGGTAATTGTCGGGTACCACAGACCTGACCAATGTTACTTCTAGGATGACAATGCCAGCTGTCATGTAGTGAGTAGGGTTGAGCGATCGTGTTCGGAAAAGATCGGATTCCGATTGGCGATCAAGAAAATTTCACGATTGGAATTCCGAACACGATCTTTTTAGGTGGGATCGAGATCCCACAATTTGCTACTGACCAAGCATTGTGGGAAAAGCTAACAATGTTAGCCTTCATACTGAGTATACGCTCCCCTCATTCTGAGTGGAGTGTATACTCAGTGTGAAGGTTCCACTGTGTTTCCATAGGAATGAATGGAAGCAGCCGGCACACAGCCTTAACCCTCGACACGCCGGCTGCATCCATTCATTCTAATGGTGGACTAGCTAACATCTCTAGTAGCGACTTACCTGCAGAGATGGCTGGTCCTCTCGTTCTTCTTCGCCTCGCTGCCCCCGCCTCCCAGGTTAGTGTTTAAAGAGCTAGAAAGAAGGCGTGGCTTGTGGCTTAGGAGAGTGTAAGGGGGTACAGGGTGGGGAGAATGACGTCTCCCTTCCCAGTACCCGCCCACACTCTCCTAACCTGAGAGGTAGGGGGCAGCGAGGCGAAGAAGAACGAGAACACCGGGCCCCGGACCAGACATCTCTGCAGGTAAGTGGACACCAGGGGGGACTAAGTAGCCAGAGGATTAAAAAAAAATCCTCTGGCTTCTTAGTGATTAAAAAACATCACTATACAGCGTGGATTCTAACAATTAGAGCGTTCAATTGTTAGATTCCATGCCATATAGTGAATAGGATTGTTTTTAAAATCCGATCTCCGATTAGTAAAAAAATCCCATTGACTTGCATTGGGATCGAGATCGGGTTCGAATGAAAAATGATCAGAAATCGGATTTCAAAATCGATCCTGAAAAGTCAAGATCGGCTCAACCCTAGTAGTGAGGTCTACCATGGCTTGGTACAATGACAATCAGGTTAACTGACTGGACTGGCCTGCCCAGAGCCCAGACATGAACCCTAAGGGGTGTAACAGATGTCCAAAATTGGTGAAAGAACTTACCTATCTTCTCCAAGCCGTCCACTAGCCGTCATACAAGGACTTGTGGAGAGCATGCCCTGGAGGGTTGAGGCTGTAATTGCCGCTTGTGGAGGTTCTACCAACTATTGGATAGGAATAAATGTTGTTTTTCTATTCTACCACAGGGGTCCAAATACATATTGGTAGACAGTGTACCTATAGGGTAAATGCCAAAGGGGGTGTGGGCCTCTGGTGTTGTTTGAGACTCAGCTTTTTTATGTCACCCATATTACAGCTGCATCTGTAACAGAGATGAAGAAATAGAAAGGTTAAAAACAAGTCGGGAATGTGATTTTTTTTTATATGCTGCAGCGGAATCAGGGGAACTGGTTGGTGGAGGTGGTAAAAGGTTCTCTTTAAATCCCTGCCTGGGAAGTATCTGTGAATGTAATGAGAGTTCAGTGTTAGAAGAGTTAATGCACCACAAGTGGACATGAAATGGAGAAATCTCTAGTTGGAAACAAGAGGGAATGTGATTTTTATATGCTGCACCAGAATCAGGGGAACTGGTTTGTGGAGGTGGCAAAAACCTCTTTAACCACTTCAGTACCGGGCCAATTTGTGGTCCAGGACCAGACACATTTTAGGTTTATTTTGTATGTGCGGTTTTGAGAGCTGTAACATTTTTCCCGTATGTCTCAGTCAACTAATTTTTGCGTCTTTTTTCAGGGACACATAGGGCTTTATTTTTATGTTGTTTTTATTTTCGAATGTGTTTTAATTTTTTTATATCCGGGAAAATATAAACATAATAGGAGGGAAATTGTGTCTGGTGTTCAATTTATTATTATTTTTTTTATTTAATAACACAAAGTGTCACTGAAAAACTTTATAAAATAGTTTTTCGTCTCCGTTACAGTAATTTTTATTTTGTATGGTGTTGTCGGGGGTGGGGCTATAACCTTTAATAACAGCATTTTATTGGCGTATTATTATTATTTTTTATTATTATTTTATTTACATTTTTTTAAAACTTTTTTATTATATTTTTATTTTATATTTTTTTCAGATGGTGTCCCCATAAGGTCATAAGAGACCTTTGGGGACATCTGCTCACTTTTTTTTTTGTATTGGAGGCTGATTTCCCCTGCAACTGAGGCTGCTACATTTAGCCCCAGTTGCAGGAGGAATCCAGCCTCCTGCATGCTGTATACACAGTATACAGAGCTGATCTGGGTCCTGTAGGACTCAACAGCTCTTGCAAGACATTGCTCCCGGCGGATCACATGACCGCCGGGTCAGAGGGCAGCCGCATCATGGCGGCGCCCATAGCCGTGTATACAGTGCTCATTGAGCGCTGTATACACAGCGATCGAGAAGGCAGGGAAGGGAATAAACCTTCTCTGCCATCTCTCTGGGAGCTCCGGCTGAAGCTTCAGTAGCTGCACGATCTCCGTGCAGCTACTGTGTTCTGACTGGACGTACCGGTACATCTACCACAGTAGGTATATTTAGCAATGATCTTCATCTATGGTCCGTTCTGCAGACATTTATGTTCAGGTTATTGACCTCAACGGTGAAGTTTTGCTTGCAAGCTCACTACCCCTCCCTGTGAGCAGTTTAGTGAGCAAATGAAACATCACAGCAGCACCTGTGCTTGGATGTGAGAGTGATTTATTACCTTTGAGGGTGTGAGAGCAGGAGGATGAATCATGGGAAATGTAGTTTGACCACAGATTCACTGCATGTAGATAACAGAGATAGAAGCAACATGAGGAATATCTCAGAAGAGACTTGTCACCTCTTTCCAATGACAGCTACATCCTCTACCACAGCTACCCCAGTAGTTATGACCTGGGTGTAAAGATCCAGAATTTGTATTTACTGAATGCAAGTATTTTCTAAAGGAGACACATTAGGACATCTGAGGACAACTCCTCAAGAACAGACCATCAATATTGAAGTCTTAAAGAATCCCTTTAATCGATGCCTATGTTCACTGTGGATACAATGTTTTCCATTGCTGAATACGTTTCCCCGTGGGGTCATCCAGGGATCCTGACAGTTCCTTCTTGACAAAGCCGGATGCCTCTATCATATTTTGCAGTTTTCATCAGCAGAAATCTTTCATTTTTAATCTGCACCCAGGGAAATAGATCAAATTCCAAACCTCTGCATTAAGGTACCTGCCACTTCTGCCCCCGAGAACATAATTACATTTTGCCGTTGTGACTGAATCTTCGACCAAAACTGGCAAACAAACTGAAAAGATATAAAGCTTAAACGCCCCATCTATCACAAATTCAGCTGATAGAATATCTGGGAATACAGTGGCTCCAGAAATAGCTATGCTGATTTCATCAGAATATTATTTCAGATTTGGAACTTACAGGCCGTACAGTAAGAGTCTCGCTAAGTTCCTCTGCCAGAAACTTCTGTTAACAAAGTTAGAAAGGGAAGGAATGCGAGAAGGAAATGTTCCAAGATGTGTAATGCAGTTACATATGGTAATGTGCGGCGCCGCAATAATGTAGCAGCGAAGAACAAGGAAGAATACAGCAAAGGAGGAAAGGAGGGGAAGGAAAAACATATTACAAAGAATACAACTTTTATAAAACTGGGCACAGAGACCTAGATGGGAGAGGGTTACAACTAGAGATGGACGAATCGGTTTGTAACTAATGGGATTCAACCTGAATATTAAAGATTGCCCATATGGAAATCATCTCCTCGTGGTGTCCAGTGCTCTACTATGATGTCATACGCTTGTGATTGAGCCACAGCGGTGACATGAAGAGATCTCAGAGTATAATAATTTCGCAAAACAAACTGGAAGATCACTTTGTCCAAACACAGGACAAAACACATCTTCTCAGGTTCACACATCTTTAGATGTTGTCACATTCACAACCAATCTTGGTCAAATATACATAGAAGCGGAGAACCCTTGCTCTGTCTGCACTATTGATGTGAGCCTCCCTCCCCCTCCCTTTACATCTGGCACACATAGACAGTGTCCCTTGGGACTAACTGACAACACTTCCACTGGTGAAGGGGTTAATGCAGTGTGTAAGGGAACTCTTCTGCTCTCTGAACCCCTTGCTCTACCTGCTGCCTGGCCTCCCTGCATTGCCTGAAGTGGAGACACCTCACCCCCCCTGCTGTTTTGGCTCCCATCCTGACACTCTCTGCTGGGACATTCTGCTAACTCTGTGAGTACTCCCTACTGTTTTTTGGACTTTCTTACCCTCTTCAGAGACCTTTCTAGCAGGGAAATTTTTTTTTTTTTTTGTTGTCGTGCACTGCAGTGGTGTGAAGGGAGTGCTGAGCCCCTACTCCACCATCAGGGGGGGCTCCTCACCTTCCTCCACTTGCTTTGTGTTCCACGTTCTGCAGTATATCCCCACGGAACTAGCACTTCTCCCATTGCTCCTTTTGCACCTCATGGGTACCAGGTTTGATTATGGAACTGTGTGACCGCCTCATGTAAGGCCTGGTGATACTGCGAGTGTACCTTCCTTACCTTCTATGGTCGCTTCTCATTGTGATATGTCCAGAAGACGTCCTAACACCTCTACTGCTCCTTCTCGCACGCCGAGTCGCTCTCTTACTCACTCACCGTCAATCTCTACCTTCCTGTCCCGATCTGGAACCTCGGCTACTGGGTCTGGCACTGATGACATGGCTCCTCCATCTCCTCCGCTTCGCCAATCGCAGCCACCTCCTTCACTGTCTGCCACCCTCCCTGGACATGACGTGCAATCCATGGATTCGGCCTCCCTGCCCTGCTCGGCAGCCCATATTGCCTCTGCGGACTTTCAGCTACTTCGGGACCTTATTCAAGCTCTGCCCACTAAACAGGACCTGGATGCTGTAGTTTCCCGAATGGAACAATCCCAGGCACAGGCCCTCGGTGCGATCCAGTCTGATGTGTCTCAACTTACTACTAGGGCTGACGCTACTGATCAAACACTGTCCTCTTTGGAACAACGTCTGTCTGCAGTGGAGAGCAATCAAACCCACTCTGAGGCCCGCCTTCAACAAATTGCCTTGCTCCTGGATGACCAGGAGAACCGGGGTCGCAGAAATAATATTCGATTACGAGGAGTGCCAGAAAAAGGCCCTCAGGATGATCTGATCAGCCGTATTAATACCATTTTCAATATGGCGACTCAACGCCCGCTGGATGCTACCTTCATGATGGACCGTGTGCATAGAGTCCAACGTTCTGGCCCGCTTGACCCTGCTAATCCTAGAGACGTTCTGTGTAGACTACATTACTTCACGGACAAGGAACACATCCTGAGGTGTGCCTGGGATATGGGATCAGTGCCTTTTGAGAATGCCTCTGTCAAGCTCTACCCAGACGTCTCATCCCGCACATTGGCTATGCGCCGTGCCCTTCAGCCGGTGTTGACTCTGATTAAGGACTGTGGAGGTTCCTATAGGTGGGGTCATCCCTTCCATTTGATTGTTCGTGTTGGCTCGTCTTCGATTGTTGTCCGTTCCCCGGCGGACTTGCCTGATTTGTTTGCCTCCCTGGATGTGCGCCCTGTCTCAGTCCCGAACTGGCTTGCTCTGGATTCCTCCCGCCCTACTATACCCAGGCGCGGCCGCGGTTCCAGGCGTTCTTCTTCGGCTGCTTCCAGAGAGAGACCTCGGCGAAACTCATCTCCACGACGTCTTCCAATACCGGATCCGCCTGGGTCTCCGCTCCGCCAACCAGATCTCTCAGCTCAGCTTCCCATTGAAGCATGAGCCCTCATACCGCCGGTCTTTGATCTGCCCACAGGACAGTGTTAATATCCTTTTATGTTGAGTGGTCTTGGACTTGTTTCGCGGTTGGTGGACATTTTCACTATGTTTATTTTGTTCTGTGACTACTCTGTTCCTCTTGATCCTGTTCCTGCTGGGCTTTATAGATGGCCCTTGTTGTTGGTATTGCTGTGTTTTTATACAATGTTGTTATTTGGACCTTAGAGTCAGTTTGTAGCCCTGTGCTTCCTATCCCTTTACACTTTGTTGGGGGTGGGGGCATAGGGTCTTCCTTACCAGGTACACTCGTGGTGCTTGCGGGCCCACTTCTCCCCCCATCTTTTCTTACTCCCTCACTCCTTCCTGTCTGTTGTTGTGCCCCTGGCCCATTTGTCTAGGGGTAGTTAGATTTGTTCTACTCTTGGTTCTTTTTCCCTTTCCTTTCTCCCCCCCCCCCCTCATTCTTTACTGCTCTCCTTCCTCTACTCTGTTACTTTTCTCTCTTTTTTTTTTTCTTTCTTTCCCTCCCCTTTACCCTCTTCAATTCTTCGCCCTCTCCCCTTCCTCCCCCCCCTTTTTTTTTTTCTCTCTCTCTGCTCCTAGGGTGTGAGCTGGGAAAGCCCGTCTCCCTCCATGCCTCCGCTTGATCGCCTTTCCTCCATCGCTGTGGGCTCCCTCAATGTGAGAGGCCTTCATAGTCCAGAGAAGCGCTCCGTACTCTTCAATCTGCTCAAAGGTAAGCGCCTTCATGTTGTGTTTTTGCAGGAAACTCACCATTGCTCTACCAAGCCATACAAGTTGACTAATGCTTGGTTTCCTCATGCATATCATAGCTCTTCTCCTGACCCGAAATCCAGAGGGACTAGTATCTTGATTTCTCGCTCCCTTCCTTGGGAACATTTGGAGACTCGCACTGATTCTGAGGGGAGACTTGTTATGGTCAAGGGTCGTATCTCTTCTCAGCTTTTTACTTTTGCCTCTTTGTATTTGCCTAACTCGGGACAGGGTCGTGCCCTTAGTTCTTACTTAGGGCTGTTGGACGGCTTTGTGGAGGGCTTCCTGGTGGCGGGGGGTGATCTTAATCTGGTCCTAGACCCTTCATTGGACTCTTCTGCTGGCGTCTCTTCTCACCCTTACTCGCTCATCAGGAGGATTAAGAGGGACCTTCATTCCCACCAGCTTGTGGACTCCTGGAGGTTACTCCACCCATTGGATAGGGATTACTCCTATTACTCTCCGGTCCATCACCGATATTCTCGTATCAACTACCTCTTTATCCGTCACCAACATCTCCACTCTTTGTTGGCTGCGGAAGTCGATAACATTACTTTCTCCGACCATGCTTTGGTTACTTTGTCTGTTTCCTTGTCCTCTCCTATTCCCTTCCAGCGTCAGTGGAAACTTAACGCATCACTTCTTGATGACGTAACCATCCTGGATGACATTAAGACCCGTTTGGGGGAATACTTTGAGAGGGAGGAATTGTCGGGGATTGCTCCTCCAATGGTGTGGGAGGCTCACAAATGTTTTATCCGGGGTATCCTGTTGCAACATGGTTCCCGCTTAAACAAGGAACGCCGGGCTTGTATTGAATCTCTGCTGCAGTGGATCCGCTCATTGGAACTTCTTCATAAACGCCAAATCACTCCTGATGTTTATTCCCAGCTTGCCAGCGCCCGAGAGGAATTGCGTACGCTCGTCACTGATAGGGTGAAGGGTACTCTAGCTAAATGCAGACGTCATTTTTATGAGTTTGGAAATAAGAGCGGGCGTTCACTAGCTAGGGCCCTTCGGGTTCAGCAGTCCTCCACCTACGTTCCATGCATCAATTCCACCCAGGGTACTCGATTACACATGCCCCTTGATATTGCAGCTGCCTTTCGGGACTACTATGCCTCTTTGTATTCTGTAAACTCTGGCCCTTCTCCTCTCCCTGAAGCGGAGTTCCGAGATCGCATTCGTTCTTATCTCTCCTCCTCTGGTCTCCCGTCGTTGTCTCTAGAGGAATTGACGGCCTTGGAATCTCCTATTGTTGAAGAGGAAATTTCTTTAGCTATCTCCAGTATGGCAACGGGTAAGGCCCCAGGCCCAGACGGCCTTACCTTGGTATACTATAAGAAACTTGGCCCTGAACTCCGCCCCAGACTGTTGAAAGTTTTCAATTCTCTCACCGATGGCTCGGCCCTTTGTCGTGACTCCCTGTGTGCTCACATAGCGGTTATCCCCAAACCCGGAAAGGACCCTCTTCTGTGCTCTAACTACCGCCCCATTTCACTAATCAATGTTGACCTAAAAATTTTAGCCAAGATCCTTGCGACGCGTTTATCGCCCTTGTTAGGAAATATTGTTCACGCGGATCAAGCTGGATTTTTACCCGGCCGTGAGGCTCGAGATAATACTACCAAAGCTATCAACCTCATGTATGGGGCTAAACAATCGGGCTCTCCTCTCATGCTTCTTTCAACTGACGCTGAGAAAGCCTTCGACAGGGTCAACTGGCGGTTCATGGAAGAGACCCTGTTACATATTGGTCTTGGAAATCGCATGATGAGTTGGATCATGGCTCTATACTCTCTCCCTACAGCGATGGTTAGGGTGAACGGTTTATTGTCCCAGTCCTTCCCTATCCGAAATGGCATTAGGCAAGGATGCCCCCTCTCGCCTCTCATTTTCGTCCTGACTCTTGAACCCTTCCTCCGCCAGGTTCGAGCCGACCCGAACATCTCAGGCGCTGCTCATTCTTCCTGTTTATACAAAGTGGCGGCTTATGCAAACGACTTGCTATTTTTTCTTTCCTCCCCTCATGTTTCTCTTCCAGCTCTGATGTCTGCCTTTCAGGTTTACTCGACCCTTTCGAATTTTAAAATCAACTTTTCGAAATCAGAAGCCCTTAATGTGACCCTTTCCTCCTCGGCGGCCACCTCCTTGAGTCAATCTTTCCCTTTTCATTGGGCCCCCACTTCTCTCAAATATTTGGGGGTTTATCTTACTCCGGACCCGAAAGATCTCTTTCGTTGCAACTTCCCCCCACTTCTGGCGTCTATCAGGGCTGATTGTACTCGATGGTCCGCTGGAGCCTTTACTTGGTTTGGGAGATGCGCGATTTTTAAAATGAACATTCTCCCTCGTCTTCTCTACTTGATGCAGGCGCTTCCCATTCACATCCCTCTGTCTTTTCTTAGATCCCTCACTTCCGTCCAATTGAAGTTCATCTGGTCGGGCAGACCCGCCCGAGTGAGCAAGGCTTTTCTCTTTCGTCCCAAGAGTTGCGGTGGTTTATCGCTTCCGGACCTGAAGTCCTATTACTTGGCTACCCACCTGACTCGTGTCGTGGACTGGTGTAGGCATGCTGTTTCTAAACCTTGGGTCTACATCGAACAGGCATTCTCTCCGATCCCTTTGCAGGTTGCCCCATGGCTGGACTCCTCCTCATTGTCATCTCTCTTTTCTCACCCTACCCTTGGTCCCACGCTTCGGATTTGCTCCAGGGGCCTTGTTCGCTCCACTCTCCTCCCTAAGGATTCCGCTCTTTTCCCAGTGCTGGGCAATCCTGCCTTTCCACCTGGAATGTTTGACCGAGTTTTTCGTAATTGGCGCCGTCATGGGATTTTCCGTGCCTGTCACTTCCAGGACGCTGGGGGATGGACTACACTTCTGAATTCCCAGGCCCCTCCTGAGCTGCCCCCTTTGGATGCTTGGCGGGGGATGCAACTTCGTCACTTTTTACATTCTCTCCCTGCTCCTGCAGAGTTCCGCGTCGAACCTACCCCCTTGGAGAAGATTTTTGTTGGTGCTGGCCCCCTTCGCCACTCCCTCTCGCTCACTTACCGGATCCTGGTTGAACCTCCGGAGGACTTTGTTCCGCCGTTCTTGTTGAAATGGGAATCTGATTTGTCCCTTTCCCTCTCTCAGGAGCAGCGTAAGCGCATTTTTCGCCTTTCTCATACTGCTTCCATCAGCTCTCGCCACCAGGAGGCCAGCTACAAAATCTTGTCCCGATGGTATAGGGTTCCTACGAGACTCCATGCTATGTTTCCTCAGGTCTCCCCATTATGTTGGCGCTGTGGCGACGAGGAAGGCACGCTGCTACACATTTTTTGGTCCTGTCCTGCCCTTTCGTCCTTCTGGGAGGGGGTCAAGCGGATAACCCTCCAGCTTACTGAAACTTCTCACCATTTGGGCCCTGCCCTGTTCCTCCTTAATCATTGTGAGTCTTCTGTAAAGGTCTTTAAGCGTTCCCTACTTAGATTCCTGATCCTCGCTGCCCGGGCTTGTATCCCCCTTTTTTGGAAACGAGTGGATCCTCCTCCTCTCTCCCTCTGGATTTCGAAGGTCAACAAGATAATGCGCATGGAAAATCTCACGTCTTTCCTGCATGGCACGACTGAGGCGTACATCAAAACCTGGTTCTACTGGTTCAGGTTTCAACAGTCTGCAGAGTACCGGACGCTCCTGGGCTCTGACCCCTCCTCTGATTGATACTCTTGTTGTTCGTCTCAGGTATTTGACCAGTGGTTGCTCCCGAGCCCTTCCCAACTGGCTGTGGTATGGATGACCTGGCGAGCGCTCTCACTGGTTTCCTGACTGCTCACACTCACCCCTACCTACCCTTTCACCCCCCACATTTAGTCCTCTCCCCCACTCATCTGTCCCACTAACCCCTCCCTCCCCCCCCCCTTTTTTTCCTTTTTCTTTTTTTTCTATGTTGCTTTCTTTGTCTTTAATTTTTTTTTTTTTTTTTTTTTTTTTTTTTTTTAATTTTATTCTTCTGATTGTATTTTGTGTTGCACTGTGTGCTTTTTCTGTTCGCAGGGCGGGTGTTCGCCTTGTAACTTGTAATTGTTTTTTCTTTTCTTATTGTTTAAAAAAAATTTCAATAAAAATTTGAGTTATAAAAAATATACATAGAAGCTGGTGGTTGGTTTATTGGTTTCGTCAATGACCCTCAAGAATGTGACCAAGGATTTCCACTAAACACTTAGGGTTGGTTCACACTAGCGCTTGTATATTCTGTCCGCAAGGAGTCCCCCCTGAACGGAATACCAACGCTAATGCAAGCACTGTGCAGTTAAGCACACAGAGCCCATAAACTATAATGGGCTCCGTGTTCTTGCCGCGCACTGCCCGCACAATTCATCTGTGCAGGCAGTGCGCGGCAAGCACACAGAGCCCATTATAGTCTATGGGCTCCATGTGGTTTGCAAGCACATCGCTTGCAATTGCGATTGCATTCCGTCCAGGGGGGGGTCTTCATGCGAACTCCTTGCCGACGGAATACAAGCGCTAGTGTGAACCAACCTTTAGTTGTCAACAACACACCTGAAATAGTGGACATTACTTTCTACCAGACGGTCTTTTACAATGAAGCCACTTCCAAAAAGCAGACCTGAGGATCCGTAATGTTTAGCAGTGTCCTCTTCCAGGTCCCAGTATCTTCAATTGTTATCTGATGTAGGCTAGTCTACACACCATGGGGGGGGGGGGGGAAATGGTGGCTCTGAAGAGACCAAGAGTATAATAATGATACTTTTCATTTGTCCTTAGCTTTGGCTGTGTTTACTTTAGAGAGTTAGAAATTGTACACTATGTTTTATAGAGAGGTTCCTAGGAGCCCTGACAGTGTTATACACTATGTTTTATAGATAGGTTCCTAGGAGCCCTGACAGTGTTATACACTATGTTTTATAGATAGGTTCCTAGGAGTCCTGACAGTGTTATACACTATGTTTTATAGATAGGTTCCTAGGAGCCCTGACAGTGTTCTACACTATGTTTTATAGATAGGTTCCTAGGAGTCCTGACAGTGTTATACACTATGTTTTATAGATAGGTTCCTAGGAGCCCTGACAGTGTTATACACTATGTTTTATAGATAGGTTCCTAGGAGTCCTGACAGTGTTATACACTATGTTTTATAGATAGGTTCCTAGGAGCCCTGACAGTGTTATACACTATGTTTTATAGATAGGTTCCTAGGAGCCCTGACAGTTTTATACACTATGTTTTATAGATAGGCCCCTTGGAGCCCTGACAGTATTCTACACTATGTTTTATAGATAGGTTCCTAGGAGCCCTGACAGTGTTATACACTATGCTTTATAGATAGGTTCCTAGGAGCCCTGACAGTGTTATACACTATGTTTTATAGATAGGGTCCTAAGAGCCTTAAGAGTATTCTATGCTATTTTTTAAGCCAATTTAAAGTGTGATAAGCACCAAGCTGCTGAACCCGAACACATAACAAATCTCGAAACTTTTGCCTATCTCTAGTGAACACCCCCTTAGTGTCTTGAAGCACTACAGAACACTTCCCTAACAGGGCCCTGCTGATCTTGAACTGACCAGCATCCCTCTCTCCTCTGACTCTATTGCCATTGTACCTGATAACCAGGGGACTGTTGGATGCCGTCCTAGATGAAGGTCTCCTGCATGTCACCGCACCCTATTGTCCAAAATGGTGAGTTCCCAGAAGACATGGTTCCCATTGTAGCAGTTATGGTGTTTCATCATATTAAGCGAGCTGCTCACCACTACTCCTAATGGGTATAGCAACCAGAAAAAGAAGGAAGAAATAAAGAGCTTTCACAAATATATTTTCAAAAATGTGTTTCGTAAATGGGAAATATTTGCTGAAATCTGGTACAATAGAAAGCCCTGGGTGCCCTGCCTCTGCCAAAAATCATTGGTTTTCCCAAGAAAAAAGAGAGTCATTTGAAAGGAGCAGAACATAAAAAATAACACATTCACCGGAGCATCCCAAGGAGCAAAATTATAGGAAAACGTGATGTTTGCAAAAAAAGCAGCAGTCCCTACTGAGCGATACAACATCAGAGAATAAGACGCGGTGAACTGAGAGCAGCATGGAAAGTAATTACCCTTTTTAATGTTAGGCTGCAGAGTATGAATTGAAGCCCCGAATCTGGCAAACAAGACGCGGCATCATCTGACGTATGATTGATATGTACACAAGCCCATAGGAAAGTGGAAGCTGTTGCCCCATCTGCCGCTCAAGTGACACATTGGAGAAAGCAGAAATCCCAAATTATCTTCCTCTGATAGGACACAATGCCTTACAGTGTGACCGCCAAATGTAACCAGAGTCACTTTTGATATCTTAAAAGGTGTAAAATGCAAAGCCATCTGTCACTCACGTGAAAGGAATCGGACACAGGTACGTAAATCGGAATGTTTTTGCTTCCTTTTTGTGATGATGATGAAGGTTTCGCAGTAGGGTGATACAATGTATTCACTGTGAATGGCAATACATCCCAATGCCATGAAATATTATTATGGCAGGAAACGCGTTCACGCTGGGTAAAAAGCTGATGCTGCATATGGCTTCACACCAGTCTCCGAGGTCTACTTCTGGAAGAAAAACACACATAATGACTCCATTCCTCCAGAACCTGTTCATCACTTTCATTAGATACCAGTTCCTGCGGAGACCATGTGCTTCAGACAAAGGGAGCGATATTAAATTGTCCTTCCTTTCTTTGCACTAATTGGATGCTGATTAGTTCGGCGCACTTTGCCAAGGAAGAAAATGTGTTTTGATATTAAATAGGTTGCTATTATTTTCCATTCGTGTATCATCTGGGTATATTTTTGAAGGGCAAATCACAAGAGCGATAAGAACCTGCTTTATTGTATCTAGAATTTATACTTAATTTGCATATATTGAATTTTTGTAAGAAAGAAACATATTGTAATCAGTCGTGTTGGGCAAATTTTGCAAGTTTCGACAAATTTTCACAAAGTTCAGCCAATGGTTTTTATCGAGTTGAACTTTTTCAGGCCGGACCAGAACTAGTATTATTAAAATGACATAAAAAGTGGAGGCTCAGGGGAAGTGAGTAGACATAACAGTCACAGCCACCTTTCCTGGGCTTTTTGTGGCATCCGGTGCTGGTTCCTATCCTCTTTGGCCTTCTTCCTACCTCGCCAATGGTGCCAGTGCCCCTAGGGGACCGCTGAGACATGTGATTGGGTTTCAATGGTCATGTGGGGCACACTAACATTATGACACTTGGTTATTAGTAGCACGATGTCAACATGGCCCATGTGAAAGCTGAGGCCCATTCATAGCCATTTAGAAGAGTCCCACAGTGGATGGGGACCAGCATCAGACGCAGTGACAGAGCCAAGAAGAGCTGAACATGACTGTTTCTTATGATGACTCACCTCCCCTTGATCTCCACTTATTATACTCTGGGGTCTGAAGAGACCCTAGAGAATAATAATGGCTTTTGAGGGGCAAACCCCAAAAACGTTGGCGAATTTTTGGAAAATTCATAAGGAACTCATTTCATTATGAACTAGTTCACTTGTCCCAAGTGACCAGCCCTATTTGCACACATTGGAAGTGAGAAAAGGATTATATGGAAGTTGGAGAAAAAATATTAATTAATAATAATAATATTAAAGGGATCCTATCATTAAAACTCAAGTTTTTGTCCCTAACACGTTGGAATAGCCTTAAGGAAGTCTATTCTTCTCCTACCTTTAGATGTCTTCTCCACGCCGCCATTCGGTATAAATCCCAGTTTTCATTGGTATGCAAATGCGTTCTCTCACAGCACTGGGGGCGATCCCCAGCACTAAAACAGCACTGGGGGCGTCCCCAATGCTGCAAGAGAACTCTACAACAGCACCTCCATATTCTTCAAGAACGAGCTTTCTTCACGTCTTCGCGCTGGCTTCAAACTTTTAGGCCTAGGGCAAAGCCAACTGGAATGCCCACTGGCCACAAGAAAATGGCCGCTTACACAGTATGGTAAGTGACCATTTTGTTGTGGCCTGTGGGCATACGCAGTCATCTAACGAGGTCTAGAAGTTTGAAGCCAGCACCGGAAGAAGACGCGAAGATAGCCCGTTCCTGAAGAAGATGGAGGCGGCACTGGAGAGTCCTCTCGTAGCATTGGGGACACCCTTAGTGTTGTTTGAGCGCTGGGGCATGCCCCCAGTGCTGTGAGAGAAGTCATTTGCATACCAATGAAAATCGGGAATTCTACCAAACGGTGGCTCAGAGAAGACATCTAAAGGTAGGAGAAGAATAGGCTTTCTTAAGGTTATTCCTACATTTAGGGACAAAAAATTGAGTTTTAATGATAGGATCCCTTTATGTAATTGAATATACAATGTTATATTCATAATATAAAATATAATAAGTGGAAGCCCATGTAAAAATAACAGTTATACTCACCTTGTCTCACCTCTTATGGGCATCCACCCAATGGAGAGTACACTGGGACACTACTAGAGCCCACAAGCATGTCCAGGAGAGGTGTTACTTGTACTTACCTTCCCTGGACCTCTACTTATTACACTCTGCGGTCTGAATCAGTTCCCTCATTCCTAGTTACACTATATGCATTTGGTTATATTTGGATGTTTAGTATGTGAGTCAAGTTTTTTCTGTACATCATTTTCCTAAAACGAATGACTATCACCGCATGTAAGAATGATACATTTTTAATGTCCCTAAGGGTTTATTATGGAAGTCATCACTCAGAATGTGTGGCTGCTTCAATAATAGACATTTTATATAAGTGAAAATAGCTTCATATCAATTATATATGAGTCTTATTGCCTTGCATTTCAACTAATATAACCTTTAGAACATTGAGAGAGATTGATAATGGTAATGCAGCGCAGCAATGGCTGACTTATAGGACTAGAAAAACATTCCCAAAGAGAAAAAGTTTTCAAAAACATTGAAATCCTAAATCACTGGCTCAACTACGGAAAAGTCTTCAATGGCCATATTGGCTTTTACCACTACAGTGGTCCATTCGTCCTAAAGGGAAAGTATCTCCCCAAATTTTACTTTATAAATAGGGATGAGCAAACAGTAAAATGTCTGAGGTTCAATATTCGTTTCGAGTAGCCCCTCCATATTCGACTACTCTAATCGAATATCAAAGCCTATTATAGTCTATGGGGGGAAAATGCTCGTTTCAGGGGTAGGCAACGTTCGATCAAATTACACTTACCAAGTCCACGAGTGAGGGTCGGGCTGGATCCTCCGAGAAGTCTTCTCCTTGCAGCGTCCCTGCGGCATCTTCCGACTCTTCATTCACTCTGACAGGCATCGGGCCTGGGCAGAGCCGACTGCACATGCCCGCACTACAAGCAGACATGCACAGTTGGCTCTGCCCAGGCCCGATGCCTGTCAGAGTGAATGAAGAGCCGGAAGATGCCGCAGGGACGCTGCAAGGAGAAGACTTCTAAAGGTAGGAGAAGAACCAGCGGTGATTGGCTGACTGTATAGCATTCGGCCAATCAATGCTGATTCTGCATCAAACTTTTACATTTGAACAGCGAGTGGTACTCGATCGAGTACGAGTATTTCGAATACCGTAGTATTCGATCGTTTTCTCAACATGAATATGGGCAGCCATCTGAAATTTCTCCAATGTGGGATTATCTTATCTTATCTTTCCTGCAGTGCAGCCTCATAGACCACAGGAACCTGTAGACCGGAGATGACCCATTGACTACAAGAAGGTGTGGGCATTCTCTATAACCTCTACAGAGATCTTTGTGAAAGCTGTGATCATGAATGATGGATCCTGTGTAATCTATATAGGGGTGTAATCCTGCCTTTGATGGTAAAAAGGTGACCTCTTAAAACTGATCTCTACAGAACAGGAAGTGTCAGACTATTATGAGGTTTGGTGGTTAGAGTAATGCCTGTAAGATATTTTAAGATACAGTAGATAATGACATGAACAATTGGAGGAAAAAAATTAAATAGATGTCTTAGAAGGATTTTCCAGCATCAGGATATTGGTGCTCATTCTTTAGGATCAGATTGGTGGAGGTCCGACTACGGCAACGCAATGATCAGCTGTTAGACGGGATAGCAATGCTTGTTCGAGCAATGTGCCCTTCTCATTGTCTACATAGAGTAGTTGTAAAAGTGCAGAAAATTATAGCTTTAAGGACCAGTATACTGGTTTGGTGTATGGACTGTATCAACTGACCCTTGTAGTTAAAAGTGATATACTGTAGCCGCATGTAGTCTTGTGTCCAGTAGAATGGTAATGGTTCAACATGGGTATTACTTGATGGGATGTAATGGTTATAGTTACACATAGGCCCAGGAGAGGGGTCCATAAGGTGCCTCTGCCCAATATAATTTGCCAGTACTAGTCTACTTACTATTCTACAAACATGGTTGGATGAAGACACAGTTCCATCAAGTCCAACCTATAACCCTACAGTGTTGATCCAGAGTAAGGCAAAAAAAAACATGAAGCTGATGCCAATTACCTCAAGTCGGGAATAAAATCCTTCCCGATTCCAATCTGGGAATCAGTATAAAACCCTGAATCAACTTCCCTTACCAAAATCTAAAACCCATAACCCATAATATATTTCCAAGAAAGGCATCCAACCCCTCCTTTAACTTGCACAATGAATCCACCATCACCACAGTTCCATGGCCTCATTGCCCTTAGGGGGCATTGACATGAAGGAATTTGACGCTGATTCTGGTGTGATAACTCGCATCAGAATCCGCGCGGAAACAACGCCTCCCATTAACTTCAATGGGTTCCGTTTTCCATGTGGAACCTATTGAACTCAATGGTAAAAAAAAAATGCCTCCCATTAACGTCAATGGGTTCCATTTTCCGTGTGGAACCCATTGAACTCAATGGTAAAAAAAAAGCCTACCATTGATTTCAATGGGGTCCACATGGAAAACGGAACCCATTGAAGTCAATGGGAGGCTTTGTTTCTGCGCCAATTCTGACACGAGTTATCAGAATCAGTGCCAACCTCCTCCGTGTGAATTCCCCCTTATAGTAAAGAATATCTGTCTATGTTACTGGGGACATTTTCTCTCTTCTAGACATAGAGGATGTCCCCTTGTCACTGTCACCGGCCTAGGTGTAAAAAGATCATTAGGAGTCAAAATATCTACATATAGATAACTTTTTAGACTTTGCACTGGATCCCAGGTTCTCCCCCTTACGCCTCTCCTATTGAGATGTCCTAGGACGTTTCCACCCTTTTGAACACTATTCTCCGGCTATCATTCATATCATTTCACAATGTAGCCACCTTTCATTTTAAGGTTAGAAAATAACCGCATAAACACCTTTCCAGAATCCAAGGAACGGAACCAGATTGATTTTTGAGCAGAGGCAATGAATTTTTGACGTTCCATCTTTATATTTCCATATTTTGATTATAACCTTCATATAAAAACATCAGATCCTGCTGCTTTATTCGGTGCAAGTCCTACAATGATGGACGGCACCAGATAAACAGATCAATATTACCTGCTCCGACTAAATATTTTATACGCTACTTCATGCCTTCCCCAGCACCATGGAAAAAAGTAATGACTAGCAAATGTCAGGTTTCATAAAACAACTCTTATACACCAATACTTCTTGTTCCGGGAGCTACTGTATCACCGCTAAATGGAAACTTACCCTTGTGAAATGGAAGTCATGGAAGTGGGAAAAAAATTCCTCCTCGGAGTATATCAAACAAAGGAAATAAAACGGCATCAAGTTCTCTCCAAACCTGGAGGTCATCATCAGAAACGCTGGATACTGAAACTATTTCTACTCACAATATTGCAATTATTTCCAGCTCCGTGCCCCGATCCCGCTGTATCTCCGGCAAGCATATCATCAAACTTACCTTTTATTTATGTCACGGCAAAACGTGAAGGTTCAGAATGGAGGGGGAATTGTTTTTCTTTTTATATTCGGTCGGCTGAAGTCCAAGGATGGGTTGGGTTCCTGGAAATGTAACAGATTAAGTGAGTGACTTTCTACAAAAAAAATCAAAGAGTAAAGGAATTCTGCCACCAGTACCCTGCAGATAGATAGGTTATCGTCAACTGAATCAAACGGTTTCCCCTGGTGAATTGCTACCGCTATTGTCGAGTTATCACTGTTTTTGTCAATATGCAAATAATCACTTTGGAACGAGGATCTTTGAGGCAATGATAACGCCCCTTGTTGCACCAAAGAATGTATTTGCAAAAATAGTGATATCTCAGCAATAAAGGCAAAACACCATCTGATTCAGGTGACCCTAACCTATCTATCTGCAAAGTTGGGTTGATATTAGGGTTGAGCGATCGTGTTCGGAAAAGATCGGATTCCGATCGGCGATCAAGAAAATTTCACGATCGCCATCGGAGTTCCGAACACGATCTTTTTATGTGGTATCGAGATCGGTGATCTTTTCCCACAATGCATTGCTTAGCCTTCACACTGAGTATACGCTGTATACTCAGTGTGAAAGCTCCACTGCAGTTCCATAGGAATGAATGGAAGCAGCCGGCACACAGCCTTAACCCCCTGCGTGCCGGCTGCCTCCATTCATTGGAATGGGAGGCTAAACTAAACATCTGTAGCAGCTACTTACCTCTAGAGATGGCTGCTCCGGTGCCCTCCTTCTTCTTGCCTCGCTGCCCCGCCTCCCAGGTTAGTGTTTAAAGCGCTAGGTAGGTGGGGCTTGTGGCTTAGGAGAGTGTGGGCGGGTACAGGGCGGGGAGACGTGACGTCTCCCCTCCCAGTACCCGTCCACACTCTCCTAACCCACCCACACTCTCCTAACCTGGCAGGGAGCAGCGTGGAGCGGCAGCGAAGCAAAGAAGAAGGAAGGCACCGGACCAGCCATCTCTGGAGGTAAGTGGACACCAGGGGGGACTAAGTAGCCAGAGGATTAAAAAAAAATCCTCTGGCTACTTTAGTGATTCACTACACAGCGTGGATTCTAACAATTGTTAGATTCCATGCTGTATAGTGAATAGGATTGCTTTTAAAATCCGATCTCCGATTAATTAAAAAATCCCATTGACTTGCATTGGGATCAGAATTGGGATCGAGATCGGGTTCGAATGAATAATCATCGGAAATCGGATTTTAAAATCGATCCTGAAAAGTCAAGATCGGCTCAACCCTAGTTGATATGTTGGTTCTGCTCTGTATGAGAAGTTGCTGTGGAATTCTGGATAACTTCTGATGTGTGATTATTCTGGGTACTGGGGACAGACCCACTTTAACTCTTTCCCAACATGTACCGTACTATTAAGGCGGATTTTGGGTCTTTAAATATGGGAGTCGCACTGACTGCAGGCTTTAACCTTCCTCGTGGCACAGTCATAGCCGATTTAGGCACCATTTTCCCAGGACATCATGGCCGTTTTTGCCATGGTCTCCTGAAACAAGACAGGGGGCAACAAGGCTATTTAAAACTATGGGCTGTCCATGTAATAAATGAATATGTTGGATCCTCCTGGATAAGACCTGGTTCAAATCTGCGTTCGGTATTCCGTTCGGGGAGTCTGCTTGGGGAACGGATTATCAAACATATTAAAAAGTGGTTAGCAGAGAAACCAACTCGGACCTTATAGACTATAATGGGGTCTGTTTGTTTTCCGCCCGGTGTCCGTGCAAATTATGCGGAGGAAAATGTACTTCATGTACTTCTCTCCGCATGATTGGTGCCGAAAACACACAGACCCCACTATAGTCTGCTTTTCAATGCGTTTGGTATTCCGTTAGGGGGGTCCCCAAGTGGACTTCCCGAATGGAATACTAATTCGCAGATGTGAACCAGGTCCTTGTAGCTACTCTCAGCTCTCTCTAATAGATGAAGGTGCTGAACCAGCCTAGGACTGATCGTAGTGAATATGAGAGTGCGGAAAATTACAGAACTGGTGACTTGGGAACGGTGGGGCAAGAGAAAAAATTCTAACTGCACCAGAATCAGTGGGACACCGACTATGGAAGGATGCAAGGACTATAAGTGGTTGGATTGGTTCAATGTCCTGCTTAAGGGCAATGTTCCCAAAAACCATATATAAAGACATAATATGAATGTAAAATATTCACAAATACTTTAAGCTTATTTTCACATGTGAGCTCTTGCTGAGCCATCCATCGGCGTTGCAAGAATATAGTAATGGTAGACAATTCTGCCCTTATGTTATGTGTCTGCGATATTCGTACCGCTAAAGCCCACATGTCACAAATTCTTAATATCCATAAAGCCTCTAAAATAGCAATGAACACTGCAGAATGTTTCAGATAATACACTGTGGCAATACTAAACATTGCATATTGCTATTAAATGCCAATTACCCTGTTGTGAGATGAAAAAGATGGAACTACTTACAAATAAGGAAGCCATTTCTTGTCTTGCATAAATTGATTTATAATGAATTTTTATGCTTCAAATCGTATTACCTCCAAGAAAGCTTGTATCCCATGTCTGCTATTCTGTATACTTGTCAGGGTTAATTACTGGGAATTGCCATTACAATGTATAACTTCTGCCTAGCGTTATTATTTGCCAATCCTTTAAGTGGGAACTTTAGTTTTAGGCTATGGCCATTGTAGCATTGGCTCAGATTTACAAATTTAAACAGGAAGGGGGGCAACATGGTGGCTCAGTGGTTAGCACTGCAGCCTTGCAGCGCCAAAGTCCTGGGTTTCAATCCTGCAAGGTACAACATCTGCAAGGAGTTTGTATGTTCTCCCCGTGTTTATGTGGATTTCCTCCCATTCTACAAAGACATACTGATAGAGGGGAAAAATGTACATTGTGATCCCTATATGGGGCTGACAAAAATTTAAACACATTGAAAATCCACCAGATTTATCCAAGTGACCGATGCTTGGTGATACAATTGGTGAAGCTTTAAAATCTCTAGTCTATGTTTAGACCACCTTGTACTTGGTTTACTTTGAAGAGAAATTCTACAATATAATTTTGGTGCATCTTGTTGCATTTAAGCCATGTTCCCTTCTTCTAAGAATCCACACTAGAGATGAACAAACATCACAAGGTTTGCTCATCCAAGGGGGCATCATGGTGGCTCAGTGGTTAGCACTGCTGCACTGGAGTCCTGGTTTCGAATCCTGCCAAGGACAAAAACATCTGCAAGGAATTTGTATGTTCTTCCCGTGTTTGCGTGGATTTCCTCCCATACTGATAGGGGAAAATGTACATTGTGAGCCCAATATGGGACTCACAATCTACATGTTAAAAAAAAGGCTTGGTCATCCAGTTCGTTTTGGGCTGGTCTTGTTAAGCACGAATTGGAAGTGCTATTATAATATTTTGTGGTTAGACCCGGGAGTATTATAAGAAGGGGTCTCTTCAGAATATAGGTGGAGGACCATAGAGAGATAGGGCCACACAACAAACAGTTATACTCACCTTGCCTCATCTCGCCTGGGCATCCTTGCAGCATTCAGTGGCATCTAGTGGTCCCATTGTGTCCTCAATGTGTCATGATGTTAGCTCAATCCACATGGCCACTGAGGTCCAACCTCAGGACACACTGGGCATCTGATGTCAGCCAGTAAGGACATTGGGAATTGACAACCATGTCTATGCCCAGAAACGATGAGTATAATTGTTCGTAATATGGCTATACCTTCCTTGGTCTTCCATCTATACTATAGGGTCAGAAGAGACCTAAGAGTATAATGGTGTTCCATGGATTCAGGTTGAGCCAAAAGTTTTGGAAAATTTGAGTCAATATGGGTTCACTCATCTCTTATCTACATCTACGTCTTGTGGGTCAAAAAATTGTATCCCAAAATAGATGTGTCAAGATGTTCCAAATAGTGCCAAAGATGTGCCAGTGTCTAGTCATAACCACAATAGTAAATATGGACCAATATGTCTTCATTAAACTGAGGAACCAGGGAGTTGTCAGAGAAGGTGTGACAAAGGATTTGAAGCATATGTTTTTGTTATTTAATATAAAAAAAATTCAACATGAGTAAAACAATGTATTGCAGTACATTGTACAGGAGATCAAGTGATCCCAAGTTCAAGTCCTCTTGTAGCGCAGTTAAAAAAAATGTAAAAAACAGTTAAAAAAATAATAAATAAAAATTTTAAAATAAAAAACCTTTAGAATTAGAAAAAAAATACATAAACATTAAGTATCATAACACAACACAACTATACAAAAGTATTGTTTTATCCCTTAAAGGGAATCTATCACTTGAATTCCTTATTTTAACTAAAGCTATTCTTCTCTTACCTTAACCCCTTCCCGCCGATGGCATTTTTTGATTTTCGTTTTTCGTTTTTGACTCCCCTCCTTCTAAACCCCATAACTTTTTTTATTTCTCCGCTCCCAGAGCCATATGAGGTCTTAATTTTCTTGGGACAAATTTTTCTTCATGATGCCACCATTAATTATTCTATATAATGTACTGGGAAGCAGGAAAAAAATTCAGAATGAGGTGGATTTGAAGAAAAAATGCATTTCTGCGACTTTCTTACGGGCTTTGGTTTTACGGCGTTCATTGTGCAGCCAAAATGACATGTCCCCTATATTCTGTGTTTTGGTACGGTTCCAGGGATACCAAATTTATATGGTTTTATTTACATTTTGACCCCTAAAAAAAATTCCAAAACTGTGTTAAAAAATCTTTTTTCTAAAAGTCGCCATATTCCGACGGCCGTAACTTTTTTATACGTCAGTGTACGGGGATGCATAGGGCGTCTTTTTTTGCGGGGATGGGTGTACTTTTTAGTTCTACCATTTTCGGGAAATGTTATTGCTTTGATCACTTTTTATTCAAATTTTTATCAGAATCAAAACAGTGAAAAAACGGCGGTTTGGCACTTTCAACTATTTTTCCCGCTACGGCGTTTACCGAACAGGAAAAATATTTTTATAGATTTGTAGAGCGGGCGATTTCGGACGCGGGGATACCTAACATGTATATGTTTCACAGTTTTTAACTACTTTTATATGTGTTCTAGGGAAAGGGGGGTGATTTGAACTTTTAATACTTTTTATATTTTTTTATATTTTTTTTTACTTTTTTTTTTTTTTTTTGCATTTATTAGACCCCCTAGGGGTGTTGAACCCCAGGGGGTCTGAACACTAATGCAATGCATTACAATGCTAATTCATTGCAATGCATTGCAAAAAAGCATCCTTTCTTTTGCAGGCTGCATAGACCAGCCTGCAAAAGAGAGGATTTGCAGACAAGCCTGGAAGCCTTGTTCAGGCTCCCGGCTGTCATGGCAACGCGGGGTCGGCCCTGGAGCATGCTCCAGGAGCCGGCGATCCCGGGCAAAATGGCTGCGCCCATGCGCCGCCGGGAAATTGGCGCCTCCGGGGACCGATCGGAGGCATTAGAGTCGGTTGTCTACTGCTTAAAGCAGTAGACACCTGGCGGCTATGGCGGCCGCCCGGCTCCCGGGCGGTCGCCATAGTTACAGACCCGACATGCGCCGTACTATTATGGCGCATGTCGGGAAGGGGTTAATATTCTGATCCGCACCACCGTTCCTGAGAAATATCCTCTTACTTCCTTATGTAAATGAGTTTTTAGACAGCACAGGGGGCGTCCCCTCTGCTGTCTGACACAGGGGTCCTGTGAATAGGGGATAAGTGTCCATAATAGAACAAATCCTTTAAGGAGTTATCTTGTCACAGTCTATACGGTAAAGCTGAAAAGTAAGATATAGAATACAGGAAGGATCAGCCTATTGTGTGTTCTTAAATAGCAAAATTTCAATTTGTTTCTATGAATGGTCACCTAAAATTCCATTACAACGAAGAGTTTACAATAATGAGGATGATGGCTATACTGTGCTACAAGCTTCTACAAAATAGGCGGCACCACTGTATAGTTACATTCAGTACTAACAGCAACATAAAATATACAGAACGTACGCCAGCTGGAAAGCATAAATCCACCCAAGTGAAATAATTATTTATGATCAAAAATGTGATTTAGCCTCCCTGCCAGAGCCGGCATACATTTATGCAGGAATTCATAGCTGCGACGTTCTGCCGGTGTCTTGGTCAATACTAAATCCCACCTTGTATTTGGTTTTAATTAAGATAAAAGAAGCCACTCAAAGCCCCTGGAAATAGCAATAGCTCAAAGCAGCTTAATAGTATAAAAGTGTAATAAAAATCTAGCACAAATCTTTTGGGATTGCTGAAAATATAGATTATGCCACAAAATAATGGTATTTTTTTATATAAATTTCCCTTTTTAGGTTTATCGTAGGTGTTTAGTTTATGTTCCTGCTCAATACACTTGGGGAAAAGACTCTACTTAAGAGTAAAAGTGCACCCCAAGTTCTTAAAATTCATTTACTTTCTAAAATCCTATTAATATTATAAAGGTGAAAGTTTGTGAGTTTGGATGTTTGTGTGTTTGGATGTTTGGATGTTTGTTCCTCAATCACAGCCAAACGGCTGAGTGGATTTGGGGGAAGTTTAACACACACACATATTGCCCCTGAGATGGGGGGACAAGAAACTGGGGGCAGAGATGGGGGGGACAAGAAACTGAGTGCAGATGAAGGGGGGGACAAGAAACTGGGGGCAGAGATGGGGGGACAAGAAACTGGGGGCAGATGAAGGGAGGGACAAGAAACTAAGGGCAGAGATGGGGGGACAAGAAACTGGGGGCAGAGATGGGAGACAAGAAACTGGGGCCAGATGAAGGGAGAGACAATAAACTGGGGGAAGAGATGGGGACAAGAAACTGGGTGCAGAGATGGGGGGACAAAAAACTGGGGGAAGATGAAGGGGGGACATGAAACTGAGGGCAGAAATGGGGGGACAAGAAACTGGGGGCAGAGATGGGGGACAAGAAACTGGAGGCAGAGATGGAGGGACAAGAAACTGGGGGCAGAGATGGGGGGACAAGAAACTGGAGGCAGAGATGGGAGGACAAGAAACTGGGGGCAGAGATGGGGGGACAAGAAATATAAGCGGTTCAGCGCCACCGCCGACCCGCAGATGAAGTCGCGGGTAACTGCTAGTCTACTTTATATTTTTTAGTTTACCATTGATATATTTTCTTATTGGCTTTAATATCAAGAAGTTTCCAGATATACAACCATTATTCCTTACACTTAGGGGCTGTTTGAGAGCAGGTTGAGTCTCCAAGTACCTACATGTCTGTATATAGCCAGTCTAGATACATGTAATACATATGTCTATGTATTAAAGGTGGTTTCATGGTTCAAATGGCCCCATGCTACCCCTGGCCAGCTTTCTGGAGAACAGTGACCTGGTACCCCATAAGCACTTTCATCGGTGGTGATGGAAGCCTACATCGGTTGTTGGTCAGATCCCGGAGTGAATGTGAGCTACTAGGTCTCCTATCACTTCCACATGGCAGCATCACTCTAAACTAGGTGCCAGGACCAAGGAAGGAGCATGGAGTCCCAGAAGTGGTAAGTAGTGAGAATTGACACCACACTCTACGTGGACATTATACTGTATGAAACTTGGGGGCATTATACTGTATGGCACGTGGGGACACATTATTGTTTGAGAGTTGAGGGAATTATACTGCGGGCATAACTCTTAGTAGACACTATACTCTGTGGAGAGCACTGAGAGGGCATTGTACAGTATGTGAGAGGAACTTCTCTGATATGTCCAACCATAATACACCCATGATTGGCAACCCCAACACTACCATTTTCCTTCCTCCAGGGTCTGAAAAGACCCCCCCGAGTATAATAATAGTTCATAGGTGGGCCACTATGTGGCATAATAGAGTTGGGTGGAAAACTCTTGGGCATAATAGAGGTTGCAGGGTCCACTGTGGCCCCTGCAACATCCATTATGCCTCACAGCAGCCCCTTCAACCTCTATTTTGCCTCACAGAAGTCCCTGCAACCTCTATTATGCCCCACAGCAGTCCCTGCAACCTCAATTATTCCCCCATAGCAGCCCCCTGCAACCTCAATTATGCCCCACAGTCTATTGTGCCACTGTGGGGCATAACAGGGGCCGCTGTGGGGCATAATAGAGGTTGCAGGGGCCGCTGTGGGACATTATATATATATATATATATATATATATATATATATATATATATGGGAGTCAGGTGCATGGAGAAGTGAGGAGTAAAAGATATCATCACTATCCACTATGGACTAATATGGCAGGTTTTCAGTAAAAAGTACAACATATTCTGCATGATACCCCAGCCCCCTATCAGAATCCACTGGTCAAGCTGCAGAGGCTTCTGGAAGGCTTTCTGACACCAAGTTCCACCATCCTTCATCATCCCCGCACACCCCAGGGTCTGGCCGTGGCTACACCCTCTGCGCCCCAATAACCAGGCTGTGCCTATAATTAATATGTTTTCTTGTTCGGCGGACAGGTTGTCTCCTGAATTCCTTGTTACTGTAAGCAGAGATATAACTTGTTGACCTATAATTATATTTGTATAAGATGAGTGTCTGCAATTATTTTGCTCGGCTGGTAATGTAATATGTAATGACCTTTACGTTCCATCTGAATGCCAGGAAAGGTTATAAAATTTCCAAAAGCTTAAAGTAAACTCTAATAATTGTTCCCCCGAGGGCTAAACTTTCATTGTCTGTGGCTCGAAACCACAGTCTTAGTCTTTGATAACTAATATGTTTGCATTGTTTACTTAAAAGCATTGGACACCTTTGACATGCAAAAAAAATATTTTTGCACATTTGTGGTTATAAAGAGAGAGAACAGTTGCATGAAGAATCAAGACGAACCTTTATTCCGTCATTCATTGTCAGGATATCTCATGAAACAGACTTAATGATAGCAAAATGTGTGACAGGCTGCAATACACGACACAACCACTGGGTAGCCCCAAATACTGTAGACATGTATAGGATAGACATCACATGACAGAGTATCTAAGAATATATAACATCTGTGTCTGATCGGTGAAGGTTAGGGTTGAGCCGATCTTGAGATTTCAGGATCGATTTTAAAATCTGATTTCCGATCATTTTCCAGCCGATCACGAGTGTGAAATTTGCTCGATCGCCGATTGGGATCCGACCTTTTCCGATCCCGATCGCTAAACCCTAGTGAAGGTCTCAATGGGATTACCACTCATCATGTGAAAGGGAGGCTTTGTGTCCCCCCATAAATGTGCAATAGGTGCAGGTTCTGGTGAGGCTTCCTGCTGGGCTATTTTTGCAGGTTCCATAGAAATGGATGGAACGAGGCCAACACACACACACACACACACACACGACCTTCACTTCTGTACTGCATATATATCACAGTATAGACAGCTCCCCAGCCCTTCAGGTCCTCCATGATAACTTCTTCCATGCTAAAAAGTAGAGCCAATGGCTCAAACATTGGGGTTCAACATTATGGTTCAAGACTTGTATTATCACAGGTCCTTGTAGGGAGCAGTGAGCTTGGGGCAAAACTCAGGACAGGTCCTATTCCGGTCTGTTTTGCATCGTAGGCTTACTGTAGGGAAAGAATACGTCCAGACGTCATATATCAACCATGTGCTGTCCTTGTTGTTATTCTGCCATTCACATGCATTTAGCCAAATTTACTTAGACTTTTATTATTTTCTTATTTTGTATTTCTGTATTTACATATACTAGTAATATACTTTATAAAATCACAGTCTCAAAGCATAATAAGTAACCTAGACGTATTAGATATTGTAACCGTTACGAACCACACAATAATATTAACACAATGAGGTAAGTTTACTATATCAGTAATAGGCTGGATATCAGATAGGAATATGTAAAGGTAAGTAGAGGTAAGTGTTTGCTTCTATGATTCAAGCCAAGCTAGAATATCTCCTCCAAAGCTAAGAGGTTCCAATCCATAGACAGCTGTTTCGGGATTATTGACCCTCACTGCGGTATTATTTATACATGACACAATACAGGAAGACATAGGTTGTTGGAGCCACACTCTGTCCATGAAACCCTTCTCCATGGCCTCCCATCGAACACTCTCGCCCCCCTCCAGTCCACCTTAAACTGTGCTGCTCGCTTAATTCACCTCGCCCCCCGTTCTTCATTGGCTCCTCCCCTCTGCCAATCTCTTCACTGGTTACCCCTTACCCAGCGAATTGAGTTCAATTTCCGAACATTAACATACAAAGTCATCCACAACCTGTCCCCTCCATATATCTCCAACCTAATCTCTCGCTACCTGCCCACACGTAACCTCAGATCCTCCAATGACCTCCTATTCCACTCTTCTCCTACACCCTGAAGATCAAGCACGATGCTTATTGTTTCCATTAGCGGAGGAAACATCTAGAGGAAGAAGAAACCCCAGAGTATAAGGTGGCCATTTTATTTTGGCTAAGACCAATTTCCATTTGTTGGGTTTCGTAAAAAAAACTATCAATATGGGATATTCAAGTTGAACCTGGCTCGGTATGCACCGATTCGCCCATCTCTACTCCTAAAGCCTGTCTATGGATCACATGGGGGGCATTCATATCAGGCGACATTGACAAATCTTGCAGGCAAACAAATTTTTGCTAAGCAACCTTGCGAGGTTCGCCCATCACTTGAGACGAATATTATAGACATTGCCGTCTATCGTTTACAGCCAGTGTGATAATTTTTTTGTCAAAATCCATGGAAATAATGAGTACGCAGACACATAATGCCGAGTGCTACAGATGGGCAGCAATAGAGATATAAAATTGTGGATCAGCACAACGTAAGCGTGAAAATCGAGCCGCGTTCTGGAGACAAAAGTCCATCTGCAGTAAATTACTTGCGTACAGCAGGGTTGCTGGAAGTCTGCCTGACAACATATGGACCACCGAGCCTTCCAAGTATCAAGTTCCACTTTCGCTGTGAATTTGTTTTTATTCCACATCCTCATGTGGTTATTCCCATTGTTATATATATGAGCCAGCAAAAACTAGAACACAACACACAATCTACATCCTGCCGCCATTACAAAGCAAAAGAAGAGCAGATAATTCCTGATAGTTGACATAAAAAACATGTACCCCCCCCCCCCCCCAAAAAAAAATAAAAAAATAAAAATGGTAAGTATAAAAAACAACATTAAACATTTGCCAAATTCATATCAGCTTCTGCGGAGGTGACATCCAATATGGCGGCCATTACAGCTTTAAAGAGGGATCGCTAATCTTAAGCCTTACATTGGAAATAATGATAGGTGAACCTCACGAGAGTAATTTTGTGAATATCCATGAAGTTCACTCAGAAGTTGCTGTTAATGCTCTTATTTTACTCTGGAGTCTGTTCTGAACCCCAAAATAAAATAATCCGAGACCCAGGGAGGGTGAGTTTGTTTGTTTTACACCCCTCCTGGACCTCTACCCATTATACTCTGGGGTCTGAGGAGAACCCAGAGTCTAATAATGTCACTTTTTCACTGCTTTAGAGAACATAGAAATTAGATAGATAGGTTTTTAAGAATACTGTACACTATGTATTATAGATAGGTTCCTAGGAGCCCTGACAGTGTTATACACTATGTATTATAGATAGGATCCTAGGAGCCCTGACAGTGCCATACACTATGTTTTATAGATAGGTTCCTAGGAGCCCTGACAGTGTTATACACTATGTATTATAGATAGGTTCCTAGGAGCCCTGACAGTGTTGTACATTATGTATTATAGATAGGTTCCTAGGAGCCCTGACATTGTTGTACATTATGTTTTATAGATAGGTCCCTAGGAGTCCTGACAGTGTTATACACTATGTTTTATAGATAGGTTCCTAGGAGCCCTGACAGTGTTATACACTATGTTTTATAGATAGGTTCCTAGGAGCCCTGACAGTGTCATACATTATGTTTTATAGATAGGTTCCTAGGAGCCCTGACAGTGTTCTACACTATGTTTTATAGATAGGTTCCTAGGAGCCCTGACAGTGTCATACACTATGTTTTATAGATAGGTTCCTAGGAGCCCTGACAGTGTTATACACTATGTTTTATAGATAGGTTACTAGGAGCCCTGACAGCGTTATACACTATGTTTATAGATAGGTTCCTAGGAGCCCGGACAGTGTTATGCACTATGTATTATAGATAGGTTCCTAGGAGCCCTGACAGTGTCATACACTATGTTTTATAGATAGGTTCCTAGGAGCCCTGACAGTGTTATACACTATGTATTATAGATAGGTTCCTAGGAGCCCTGACAGTGTCATACACTATGTTTTATAGATAGGTTCCTAGGAGCCCTGACAGTGTTCTACACTATATTTTATAGATAGGTTACTAGGAGCCCTGACAGTGTTATACACTATGTTTATAGATAGGTTCCTTGGAGCCCTGACAGTGTTATACACTATGTTTTATAGATAGGTTCCTAGGAGCCCTGACAGTGTTATACACTATGTATTATAGATTGGTTCCTAGGAGCCCTGACATTGTTGTACATTATGTTTTATAGATAGGTCCCTAGGAGTCCTGACAGTGTTCTACACTATGTTTTATAGATAGGTTCCTAGGAGCCCTGACAGTGTTCTACACTATGTTTTATAGAAAGGTTCCTAGGAGCCCTGACAGTGTTATACACTATGTATTATAGATAGGTTCCTAGGAGCCCTGACAGTGTCATACACTATGTTTTATAGATAGGTTCCTAGGAGCCCTGGCAGTGTTCTACACTATGTTTTATAGATAGGTTCCTAGGAGCCCTGACAGTGTCATACACTATGTTTTATAGATAGGTCCCTAGGAGTCCTGACAGTGTTATACACTATGTTTTATAGATAGGTTCCTAGGAGCCCTGACAGTGTTATACACTATGTTTTATAGATAGGTTACTAGGAGCCCTGACAGTGTTATACACTTTGTTTTATAGATAGGTTCCTAGGAGCCCTGACAGTGTCATACACTATGTTTTATAGATAGGTTCCTAGGAGCCCTGACAGTGTTCTACACTATGTTTTATAGATAGGTTCCTAGGAGCCCTGACAGTGTTATACACTATGTTTTATAGATAGGTTCCTAGGAGCCCTGACAGTGTTATACACTTTGTTTTATAGATAGGTTCCTAGGAGCCCTGACAGTGTTATACACTATGTATTATAGATAGGTTCCTAGGAGCCCTGACAGTGTTATACACTATTTTTTATAGATAGGTTCCTAGGAGCCCTGACAGTGTTATACACTATGTTTTATAGATAGGTTCCTAGGAGCCCTGACAGTGTTATACTCTATGTATTATAGATAGGTTCCTAGGAGCCCTGACAGTGTTATACACTATGTTTTATAGATAGGTTCCTAGGAGCCCTGACAGTGTTATACACTAGGTTTTATAGATAGGTTCCTAGGAGCCCTGACAGTGTTATACACTAGGTTTTATAGATAGGTTCCTAGGAGCCCTGACAGTGTTATACACTAGGTTTTATAGATAGGTTCCTAGGAGCCCTGACAGTGTTATACACTATATATTATAGATAGGTTCTTAGGAGCCCTGACAGTGTTCTACACTATGTTTTATAGATAGGTTCCTAGGAGCCCTGACAGTGTTATACACTATGTTTTATAGATAGGTTATGTGTGTGTGTGTGTGTGTGTGTGTATATATGTATGTAAATGAGTTATTTGGATTAATGACAGCACTGATGCTCACTAGTGTCATACTTCAGCAACTGCTGATCACTACTCCTGCACCTGAAGACTACTCAATTGATAAAGACACCTGCGAGTATATTTGCTTTTCAGCCTAACATGTGAAACACTGGATTAGCAGGGAGCCGGCTGTCCTGTTTATCCCATTTGTTGGCCAAGTCTGTGTATCCGATCCTAATGGGAACTAAAGCTAGATTTTCCACCATTGGCCTGCAGCCACAAAGTATATCAGGCTACAGATGGTTTAGCCAAAAACTTTAATAAAGGGCCGCTATGGTCTGACCCTTGCCAACTCTTCGTACATGAGGGTTTAGAAAACGCAATCACTTTTTTGCATCGATAGATATAAAATAATTTACATAAATTATGAGATTTCTATTAATTGACTCATGAAAAAATATTGATTCCCTTTAACCGGCGGAGACATAGGAGATCATCGGCGCTCATCTGCATCTTCTATGTCATGACGTGGCCTGCAGACATGCTAAACGCACACGCTGCAAAATTTCATAATTAATTTAAAAATGTCATCTGTATGCAAATGACATGCTAATTGAATTTCATGCGATTTTCAATTATAGGAATATTTTTGACTAAAAATGGAGACTGTTTTGCAGGGAGTGAGTTTATAGACGGGAGCCGCATGAGTTGTCTGGTGAACGCATATTTAATTTTTAATTAGAAAGTAATACGCCATAAACGAATCGGCTTATGGCATGATGCCCCTAGCAATCATTATATAAGGGCTGCCAACCATACATTTCGGCGGCGAGGAGATTCAAGAAAATTTAGTAAATTACTTTATTAGAGATAATAAAAAATATACAAACTTTATGCAAATGCAGAGACCAATTCCCTCTCTCATTATCATAAAGATGGTGGAATTTGGATGATATTGCCCTGTGTAATGTATTGTACAGCCAAATGCAACTTATTCAATTAGGATGTTCTGCAGCAGCTGAGGTTCTGTAGCATCTGATGGGTGTATTAGGATGTCGTGCAGGATTAGAGGTGTGTAGTATGATGATCTTAAAGGGATTCTACCACTAAAACACATTTTTTTCTAGTTAACACGTCGGAATAGCCTTTAAAAAGGCTATTCGTCTCTTACCTTTGGAAGTGCTCTCCGCCGCGCCGTTCGTTCAAAATACCGGTTTGTACTGGTATGCTAATTAGTTCTCTTGCAGCGATGTTGACGTCAGTGGCCCTTGGGTGTGATTGCGGCTGCTGACATCACCCAGGAGGCCTTAAGACACCATGGATGAACACTGAAAACCACAAGGGATCCCAGGGAAGGTGAGTATACCTGTTTGTTATTTTTCTGCACCTCTCCTGCGCCTCTGCTTATTATACTTAGGGGTCTGCAATCCTCAACATTTTGGGATTGGTAGAACCTGACATTTTTGGAAAATTCATAACAAACCTGGCTCCTTATGAACCAGTTCAATCACCTCTGTAGTAGGAGAGGAGTATATAGTGAAGATCTGTACAGCTGGGTGTGTATAATGAGGTTCTGCAGCAGCTGAGGTATGGGTTATGGTGATCTGTAGAAGAAAAAGTGTGTTTTATGAGGTTCTTAGGCAGGTAAGGGGTATAATATTATGCTCTGGGGCAGGTGAGGGGTGTATTATGGGGTTCTGCAGGAGGTGAGGTGTGTATCAATATATTCTTTTTTTTTTTTTTTTTTTTTTTTTATAAATGTAGATTGTGAGCTCCACATGAAGCTCACAATGTACATTTTCCCCTATCAGTATGTCTTTTTGGAATATGGGATGGAAATCCATGCAAGCACGGGGAGAACATACAAACTCCTTGCAGATGGTTTTTTGCCCTTGGCAGGGCTTGAACACCAGGACTCCAGCGCTGCAAAGGCTGTAGTGCTAACCACTGAGCCACCATGTGGCCCCCATGTGTATCAATATATTCTGTGGCAGGTGAGTGGTGTATTATTATGCTCTGCAGCAGGTGAGGGGTGTAATATGGGGTTCTGCAGCAGGTGAGGGGTGTAATATTATGCTCTGCAGCAGGTGAGGGGTGTAATATTATGCTCTGCAGCAGGTGAGGGGTGTATTATTATGCTCTGCAGGAGGTGAGGTGTGTATCAATATATTCTTTTTTTTTTTTTTTTTTTTTTTTTTTTTTATAAATGTAGATTGTGAGCTCCACATGAAGCTCACAATGTACATTTTCCCCTATCAGTATGTCTTTTTTGAATATGGGATGGAAATCCATGCAAACACGGGGAGAACATACAAACTCCTTGCAGATGGTTTTTTGCCCTTGGCAGGACTTGAACACCAGGACTCCAGCGCTGCAAAGGCTGTAGTGCTAACCACTGAGCCACCATGTGGCCCCCATGTGTATCAATATATTCTGTGGCAGGTGAGTGGTGTATTATTATGCTCTGCAGCAGGTGAGGGGTGTAATATGGGGTTCTGCAGCAGGTGAGGGGTATAATATTATGCTCTGCAGCAGGTGAGGGGTATAATATTATGCTCTGCAGCAGATGAGGGGTGTATTACGGGGTTCTGCAGCAGATGAGGGGAGTATCATGGGGTTCCGCAGCAGGTGAGGGGTGTATTATTATGCTCTGCAGCAGGTGAGGGGTATAATATTATGCTCTGCAGCAGGTGAGGGGTATAATATTATGCTCTGCAGCAGATGAGGGGTGTATTACGGGGTTCTGCAGCAGATGAGGGGAGTATTATGGGGTTCCGCAGCAGATGAGGGGTATATTATTATGCTCTGCAGCAGGTGAGGGGTTATTACGGGGTTCTGCAGCAGATGAGGGGAGTATTATGGGGTTCCGCAGCAGGTGGGTGATGTATTACAGGGTTCTGTAGAAAGTGAGGAGTGTATTATTATGCTCTGCGGCAGGTGAGGTGTGTATTATGGGGCTCTGTAACAGGTGAGGGGTGTATTATGGGGTTCTGCAGAAGGTGAGGGCTGTATTATTATACTCTGCGGCAGATGAGCCATTTAGAAAAATGTTTGCATTAAACCCACCAATGTGTTATAGCAGCGGTGTCAGAGATCCCTATGATGCCGCCAGGTTTGGATCATTAGTCCCATGGTCAGGACATGATTTGCGGCTGCATTACAGTTGTCTGAATTAGCCCTTCCTGTGATTTTCAGGAATATGTGTGTCCTACCAGAGAGCAGCAGAGACATGGTGTAACATGAGATCAATCCTAATCTGAGGCTGAGGAGACATACATGTCCTACTGTATAATCAGATTTTCTGCGGTATACACAATTATTAGACTCGGCACCAATTAGTGAGATAACGATCACATTTCTAACAGAGATGTAAGTGATGGACCGCTAAAGCGTTGCTTCCTATTTGCAGCCGGCCGTGCTCCAGTAAGTACCAAATTGCTGGAAGTTCTGCAGATTTCCTAATAATTTCAATACATATGGACATCAGATCATTCCCCGCCCCCTGAAAAATAAAAGTCATTAAATCTGACATCAAAGAGGCTTAGTAAATTGCAAATTATCAAATCTTCTGGATTATTAGATTACCCTATAAAAGTGCACTGTACCTTAGCTCAAATTTGGTTAAAGGGTTTGTATCTAGTTTTGAAGTTTTATCGTATCAATAGGATAAGGGAAAATTTCATTATTGGTGGGGCCGACTGCTAATCCCAAGAATCGGGCTCCAGTGCTCCCATACAGATGGAGCAATGGACTGAGCATGCACCCTGCTTCTCCATTAATGGTGGAGATAACCGAGTATGGTGCTATCATATCTCCGATGCACCCATAGAGAATGAATGGAGCAGCAGGGTGCATGCTTGGTCTGTCACTCCATGAAGACGAGAGTATCGGATCCCCTTTCTTAGGAATAGTGGGGATGCCAGTTGTCATGAAGTTATCTCCTATCTGATTGATAGGGAAAAACTTTAAAAAATTGGTACACAGCTAAGAGTTGGGTGGACACCATACTTACAGAATAGTCTTCAAAATTTGGTACAACCCCTTTTTGGACAATATTGAGACATGTTAGCAAAACCCTGGAAAAGATACAATTTACAAAACATTCACTAGATGGCCAGATATTGATACCTACAAGATAGAAATTATCTGTAGGATATTGTGAAATCATGTTGTTTTGAAAAGCCTATGATCTTATGACACACTTATCCGAACACATCATTCCAACAGGAAAGGTAAGGAAGGACATGGCTATATATGAAGGGTTCCCCAGTGATCATGTGAAAAGGGTACAAAAGTTCCCCATTCGTCTTTCCTATGCACCAGTGCACTTATGTGACCAGTGCTCAATTCAATGCTATGGGGCTGGCCAGCACTAGCAACATGATAGAAATGAACGATGCCCGGTCACACGTATGCAGTAGAAGGGGCTTTCTCCTTTCACAGGGAGATCGGTCCATGGGACCCACATAGATTTAACACTTATCCCCTATCTTGCAAATACAGGATAAGTGTCTTTAATGGGACAACCCCTTTAACTCAACTTCATCCATAGTTGTCCTCTCTGCTCTGTCTTCTGCTTCCATTCTTGCAGCATTGCACATTATATTGTAGTATTATAATGCAAACAAGTGCTGAAATATCAAATAGTATAAAATGTGACTTTTCTATTATTTTCTATGGGAACTCTTTGTGCATCACTTTTGAAGCCGGACTGAAAACGTTACACGCATTGTTCTTGTGTCTGTCTGAACCAATGCTCTAAAACATCAGTTTTTGATATACGCGAACCAAACTTTATGAAGTCAGAGCATTCGTACTTTGTTATTTAAGACTTTAACCAGATGAAACATCCATTTTGCTTCCATGTGATTTGCTTTCAGGCGTAATTACATAAAGTTTGCATCATTTTGTCATAAGACGCAGATAAAGATTGATATTGTCCATTAATTCCCGTTGATAAAACCGTGGAGCGGTACAATTTGTTTTATACGTTGTTACACTTTTATGGGGGAGTTGATTTACATGCATTCATTCATTGCAAAGTTTTTGCCTGTTTATATAGAGATTATTACTAAGACTTTACAAGGACATTAATCACGTTCTTAAGATGAATATGGTGAGTAATGCCTCCTATTTCCCAGATGAACATTCAGGAGAAGGCATACTGTAGGGTCGTCGCTTCTTTTATACGGTAATGGATTATACTGTACGTCTAATATCTTCAAAAATTCCATAGGGCATGACAAAAGTCTGCGTTATCATTAATGATGGTGGTAGTAGTCATATAAATAGCATTGTAGGAACTTGGGGAAACATATGGTCCTATGGAAACTTCTCATTGTTCAGCTACAATTGGCCCCAGGACCCAAGAGCTTATGAAAAGTATAACCCAATGAGGCAGATTTATGAAGACTGGTCTTCATCACCCCTGAACCTGCGAAGGGAACATATGCATTGAAATCTACACCAGCTCTTAGATTAAACCAAAAAAGATGGAAGGAGTACTCAATGTAATCCTACTAATATTATAAATGGTAAAGTTTGTGGGTTTGGATGTTTGTTCCTCAATCACGCAAAAACGGCTGCAGGGATTTAGCTGAGATTTGGCACATACATACCTTGGGACCTGGAAAGAAACATAGGCTATGTATTCAACCAGTACATGCCCACACCTCGCGACCACAAGACCTGAATTTGCCGAACCGCACGGCTAATGGAGTTGAGATGACGTCATCCACTCTGCTTCAGGCGTTTGCGATAGGCCTGCGGGATTAGGTGGTCAGTGCATACTGCATGCTCCCGAGCGTCTGGGCCACGCGCCGTCCTTTGTGGGAACCCACACGCGCATTGCCTGTGCCACTCTGTGACTCCGGCGGCGGACTGTACTCCGTGGCCTCTGCCGGCTGTGAAGTGGGGGTTAGTCCGGACTGTGATGGCACGAGGAGCTTGGGGGCTGCATGACGCTGGGGCCGTGCGGGGGTAGGGGGAATACAGGAAGGGGGCAGCGGGGCAGGGGAACAAGAGGGCTGGGGGGAGAAAGCAGAACTGTTGACGGGAGTGAGCGCACCGGTGGGTTGTGGAGGGGTAGGGGGACCGCGGACGAAGTCAAAGCGGGACTGTTGATGGGAGTGGGGGGGGGGAGGCGCGGACAAAGTCGCGGGAAGTGGTAGTAATATATAAAAACAAAGTCTACGCTATGTTTTATAGATAGATTCCTAGAAGCCATTAGAGTATTCTACACTATGTTTTATAGATAGATTTCTAGGAGCCCTGACAGTGTTATACACTTTGTTTTATAGATAGGTTCCTAGGAGCCCTGACAGTATTCTACACTATGTTTTATAGATAGGTTCCTAGGAGCCCTGACAGTGTTATACACTATGTTTTATAGATAGGTTCCTAGGTGCCCTGACAGTGTTATACACTTTGTTTTATAGATAGGTTCCTAGGAGCCCTGACAGTGTTCTACACTATGTTTTATAGAGAGGTTCCTAGGAGCCCTGACAGTATCATACACTATGTTTTATAGCTAGGATCTTAGGAGCCCTGACAGTGTTATACACTATGTTTTATAGATAGGTTCCTAGGCGCCCTGACAGTGTTATACACTTTGTTTTATAGATAGGTTCCTAGGAGCCCTGACAGTGTTATACACTATGTTTTATAGATAGGTTCCTAGGAGCCCTGACAGTGTTCTACACTATGTTTTATAGGTAGGATCCTAGGAGCCCTGACAGTGTTATACACTATGTTTTATAGATAGGTTCCTAGGAGCCCTGACAGTGTTATACACTTTGTTTTATAGATAGGTTCCTAGGAGCCCTGACAGTATTCTACACTATGTTTTATAGATAGGTTCCTAGGAGCCCTGACAGTGTTATACACTATGTTTTATAGATAGGTTCCTAGGCGCCCTGACAGTGTTATACACTATGTTTTATAGATAGTTTCCTAGGAGCCCTGACAGTGTTCTACACTATGTTTTATAGAGAGGTTCCTAGGAGTCCTGACAGTGTCATACACTATGTTTTATAGATAGGATCTTAGGAGCCCTGACAGTGTTATACACTATGTTTTATAGATAGGTTCCTAGGCGCCCTGACAGTGTTATACACTATGTTTTATAGATAGGTTCCTAGGAGCCCTGACAGTGTTATACACTATGCTTTATAGATAGGTTCCTAGGAGCCCTGACAGTGTTCTACACTATGTTTTATAGATAGGATCCTAGGAGCCCTGACAGTGTTATACACTATGTTTTATAGATAGGTTCCCAGGAGCCCTGACAGTGTTCTACACCGGTGAGTAATAATGGTCGCAGGGAGTGTGACCGCGACCAGGCCTGGCACGGTACAGGGCCAGCTGGAGATGGTTGGGGCCCTTTACTACTGTGACAGCAGCTGGAGAAAGCCTGGTTCCCCAACCGCTATGCATATTGTAAATTTGTCTTGGAGCTGGAATACCCCTTTAACTTTCCATAAAAGGAATTTATTAGTTTCCATATTTCCCCACCAATTGGAGAATTTTCTTATTTGTATTTAAATGTTGCCCCGTCACCAACAGCCAGATAAATCTCAGGGAAATGTGGAAATCCGGCAATTTTATAGCAGAGCAAAACATATTTTTCACACCTTACATTACCGCATGTCCTAAAACTGCTGAGATAATAATGTCAAGTCATTTATAATTCAGACCGAAATAGAAAGTACATTTCTGCTGAAGTCATTGAAACTCCATTCACTGGGCTGATTTACATAATTACTTAGGATAAACTGTTGCAGAATTCACTCCTCACATATTGATAGTACTTTGTAGAGTTTCCCCAGGAAATAGATTTGATAGCAAAAGCCCTAGGCTTAATCCAATAATAAAAGTGCAAGTCCTGATGTGGACGATGGCTTACAGAGAAATGCATTGACTTTACAGACCTCAAAAATAAAGACATCCCCGAGGCCCAGCGCCGTAAATCCAGGCCGCCTCTCAGGGCTAGGTGCTGCCGTAATGAAGTGCGGTTTAGAACTGAAAAGATTCCTGCCAACCAATATCAGGTGATTTAAGGATAATACAGAAAATTACAGCTGAAAATGCAAGTATCAGAAAGTTATTTTGTCAAAACCCAAGCGGCGGCTACAGTCATAGCCAATGCATAATGGAAGAGGCAAACTACCATCGTGTAGCAGAAGAAAAGATTAAGGGAAATGTATACTTAAAGGCGACCTAACAGATAATGTCTAATAAAAATAAGATAGTTTATAATGTCTACTTCTAGGGTTATTTGAAGTTCTTTGTCCAAAGCCTGAGGCTGCACTACTGAAAGGTTTTAATAAAAGCAAGCAAAATTGGTCTATATCAATATCTAGATCTTCTGGACTGGCTTGTATAGGTTAAAGAAGTTGTCCGGGAATTATTTTTCGGAATGGTCTATCCTGGCCATAGGTGATGTATATACTTGCTTTGGCAATGCCAAATATCTATTTGGATGTGCCAATAAAGCTTTTTTGATTTCAAAGAGCCCCTCAAGGTTCTGGACCAATTGGGTGGGGAGGAGTGGGGTAGAGCACCCAATGGTTCACAAAGAATCTTCAACAACTTTATTGAGTACCAATCACAACGCATTTCTTAAGTGCAATTACAACTGGCTCGTAGTCTATCCAATGTATTGCTGATATGTTGCTGTTGATAGGCCATTAATATCTGACAACTGGCCTTCACCTGGATCAGCTGTTCAGGGTTCATCCGGTCTCCATCCAATATGGCGCCCGCCAAAATGAAGTGTACAAAGCTATCTGTTTCCAGCTCCTTGCACTGTGTAGGACATGTCCTGCCCCAAACAACTGAGCCATGGTGAGGTTGGCTATTGGACTCACACTGATAAGATATTTGTGGCCATGAAAAAAATTACTTGGACAATCCCTTTAAATATGTGCTTAAAGGGGAAATAGTTATTCAATTGCCACCTACAGTTTCCATCAGAAGGTTGGGTTTGCTACAGTTTGGACACACTGCTATTTCCAAAACCATTGTGGCAGAGGGTCAATTATACCTACAGCAACGCCAGGAGATCCCAATAGGTATAATTGAAGCAGAATGTCCCGCAGTGTGGCTTTTGCCCACTAGAGGATCCTTTGGTGGGCTACTCCACCCCTGTATCAAACCACCAACTAAAATGCAGCCATCACTGTGATCACATTGGATCTGATACCTTATACTCGAGAATAATAATTCTTCACTACTGAAAGGCAGGTGGACCAGAAATGGGATCTCCATGAGTTTCATAACATGCTTGGAAACATTAAAGTCACATGCTATAATAACATGCCTAATGATGCTATATTACACCAATTACAAGCCTAGTCTACCATCCATTGCAGTTATTGATTTGACGGCTCACTGGGGTGCTCAGAGTTAATTGCTCTAGATTCTTGTGAAGTTGGCCGCTATTACTCCCGGTAATGAACTACATCTTGAGATTGTATTCTTCATCGATTTCTTATGCACAGAGATTGTCCTTTGGAATATTAATTAATACATGTGAATGTTGAGTAGTATCAACCCCCATTTATGAATATTTAGCTAGATAGATGGGCTTATATAGTCCTCTTGTAAACGAATTGTCTTCATCGCCCGAAATGTCCACCTTGTTACCGTAAAAGAAATGTTCCTAGACAGTGAAGTCTTGACCTTGACTAGATATGAGTGAACTGCTTTGGATTGAACCAGATTGGACCCAAGTTTTCTAAAAATTACAGGTTTGATCTGAGTCTGAAACTTTGGGGTTTGCCGCCAGCGAACCAGAATTGAAGTTTCAAGTCTTTTCGTACCCCAGGGTATAATACATGGAGGTCCAGGGGAGGTGGGGAGATATTATTAACATAATTTTTCTCCCATCGTCTGTCATGAAGGGATAGTCAGGAAACCCTCATTTGCACCACATAGTCAATTAAGTCCACCAAAATTGGCAGGTTCAGCTTACCTTTGTCTATTGTGTGTGTCCAGCTTTAAGTCCTGGGCCCTAATGTAAAATCTGAAACAGGGCCCTCATCTACCTTGTACAAATGATAGAGTTGATAGAGTAGAGTAAACCAGTTCACCATCCAAAGATCATTATTATGCTTTGTGGTCTCTAAGAGTGGTGTTGGGCAAAACGGTTAACCAGATTCAACCCAAGTATACGCTGACCAAAGGTGCACGGAACGGACGCCAGCTCGGGTGATCTTCTGTCATGTCACATCAGAGGTTCGCCAATCCTTATTGCGCCAAAGTATAATAAACAGAGGACCAGGAGAGGAACAGAAACATAAAGAACACTAATACTTACATTCCATCACCTCTCCAAGGCTGCTTCAAGGTGCTCCTCAGCCATCTTAAGGTCTCTTCTGGCTCCTTGACTACTATCACAGACTGGTGAGGCTAGGGATTTGGCCTCAGGAGTCACTTGGGGCACACCAACATCATGACGATTGCATTAAACATTACGACATCAGCACACCCCATGTGACTACTGAGACCCAAAGACCTAAGACATCAACCGGGAGGTTGGAAGATGCTAGATGAGCCCTGTAGTGGTGAGGGAAGGTGAACATCAGTGTTTTTGGAATTTCACAACTGAAAAGACTCCAAAGGATGATTAATAGAGATGAGCGAACAGTGTTCTATCGAACACATGTTCGATCGGATATCAGGGTGTTCGCCATGTTCGAATCGAATCGAACACCGCGTGGTAAAGTGCGCCAAAATTCGATTCCCCTCCCACCTTCCCTGGCGCCTTTTTTGCACCAATAACAGCGCAGGGGAGGTGGGACAGGAACTACGACACTGGGGGCATTGAAAAAATTGGAAAAAGTCATTGGCTGCCGAAATCAGGTGACCTCCATTTTAGACGAATAGTGGATTTCAAATCCGGGTCATATGAGAATGTGAACTTTGTGACTATGAGACAGGGATAGCTGTACAGGCAGGGATAGCTAGGGATAACCTTTATTTAGGGGGGAATGTTATTAAAAATAACTTTTTGGGGCTCTATCGGGTGTGTAATTGTGATTTTTGTGAGATAAACTTTTTCCCATAGGGATGCATTGGCCAGCGCTGATTGGCCGAATTCCGTACTCTGGCCAATCAGTGCTGGCCAATGCATTCTATTAGCTTGATGAAGCAGAGTGTGCACAAGGGTTCAAGCGCACCCTCGGCTCTGATGTAGCAGAGCCGAGGCTGCACAAGGGTTCAAGCGCACCCTCGGCTCTGATGTAGGAGAGCCGAGGGTGCACTTGAACCCTTGTGCACCCTCAGCTCTGCTACATCAGAGCCGAGGGTGCGCTTGAACCCTTGTGCACACTCTGCTTCATCAAGCTAATAGAATGCATTGGCCAGCGCTGATTGGCCAGAGTACGGAACTCGACCAATCAGCGCTGGCTCTGCTGGAGGAGGCGGAGTCTAAGATCGCTCCACACCAGTCTCCATTCAGGTCCGACCTTAGACTCCGCCTCCTCCGGCAGAGCCAGCGCTGATTGGCCGAAGGCTGGCCAATGCATTCCTATGCGAATGCAGAGACTTAGCAGTGCTGAGTCAGTTTTGCTCAACTACACATCTGATGCACACTCGGCACTGCTACATCAGATGTAGCAATCTGATGTAGCAGAGCCGAGGGTGCACTAGAACCCCTGTGCAAACTCAGTTCACGCTAATAGAATGCATTGGCCAGCGCTGATTGGCCAATGCATTCTATTAGCCCGATGAAGTAGAGCTGAATGTGTGTGCTAAGCACACACATTCAGCACTGCTTCATCACGCCAATACAATGCATTAGCCAGTGTTGATTGGCCAGAGTACGGAATTCGGCCAATCAGCGCTGGCCAATGCATTCTATTAGCCCGATGAAGTAGAGCTGAATGTGTGTGCTAAGCACACACATTCAGCACTGCTTCATCACGCCAATACAATGCATTAGCCAGTGCTGATTGGCCAGAGTACGGAATTCGGCCAATCAGCGCTGGCTCTGCTGGAGGAGGCGGAGTCTAAGATCGCTCCACACCAGTCTCCATTCAGGTCCGACCTTAGACTCCGCCTCCTCCAGCAGAGCCAGCGCTGATTGGCCAGAGTACGGAATTCGACCAATCAGCACTGGCTAATGCATTGTATTGGCGTGATGAAGCAGTGCTGAATGTGTGTGCTTAGCACACACATTCAGCTCTACTTCATCAGGCTAATAGAATGCATTGGCCAGCGCTGATTGGCCGAATTCCGTACTCTGGCCAATCAACACTGGCTAATGCATTGTATTGGCGTGATGAAGCAGTGCTGAATGTGTGTGCTTAGCACACACATTCAGCTCTACTTCATCGGGCTAATAGAATGCATTGGCCAATCAGCGCTGGCCAATGCATTCTATTAGCGTGAACTGAGTTTGCACAGGGGTTCTAGTGCACCCTCGGCTCTGCTACATCAGATTGCTACATCTGATGTAGCAGTGCCGAGTGTGCATCAGATGTGTAGTTGAGCAAAACTGACTCAGCACTGCTAAGTCTCTGCATTCGCATAGGAATGCATTGGCCAGCCTTCGGCCAATCAGCGCTGGCTCTGCCGGAGGAGGCGGAGTCTAAGGTCGGACCTGAATGGAGACTGGTGTGGAGCGATCTTAGACTCCGCCTCCTCCAGCAGAGCCAGCGCTGATTGGCCGAATTCCGTACTCTGGCCAATCAGCACTGGCTAATGCATTGTATTGGCGTGATGAAGCAGTGCTGAATGTGTGTGCTTAGCACACACATTCAGCTCTACTTCATCGGGCTAATAGAATGCATTGGCCAGCACTGATTGGCCAGAGTACGGAATTCGGCCAATCAGCGCTGGCTCTGCTGGAGGAGGCGGAGTCTAAGGTCGGACCTGAATGGAGACTGGTGTGGAGCGATCTTAGACTCCGCCTCCTCCAGCAGAGCCAGCGCTGATTGGTCGAGTTCCGTACTCTGGCCAATCAGCACTGGCCAATGCATTTCTATGGGGAAAAGTTAGCTTGCGAAAATCGCAAACTGACAGGGATTTCCATGAAATAAAGTGACTTTTATGCCCCCAGACATGCTTCCCCTGCTGTCCCAGTGTCATTCCAGGGTGTTAGTATCATTTCCTGGGGTGTCATAGTGGACTTGGTGACCCTCCAGACACGAATTTGGGTTTCCCCCTTAACGAGTTTATGTTCCCCATAGACTATAATGGGGTTCGAAACCCATTCGAACACTCGAACAGTGAGCGGCTGTTCGAATCGAATTTCGAACCTCGAACATTTTAGTGTTCGCTCATCTCTAATGATTAAGCTTGGTCCAACGCATAAATGGCAGGCGAACCATGTGAATATTCTCTACATAAATCTCTCAGTGTTCGTCCATCTCTACCCGTTGTCTTCAAGTATGACCATTATGCTCTCAGGACTGGGTGTGACTGCTTTTTTCCCCAATGTTCCTCTGATGGCAGACGTCCTTTCGTTCTCAGAAAGATAAGCCACCAACTGAGGAGTCTGGAGTCCTTTCTTTCTACTGAGAACACATGCATGCTCACAGAGCCAGGCGTGCATATATGTGATGGATCGAGAGCAATGGAACATTCAGTCGACACTTAAGGTGCATGGGCAGTCTTAAAGGGATTCTAGCATTAAAAATCTTTTTTCTGTGGCTAACACGTCGGAATAGCCTTTAGAAAGGCTATTCGTCTCTTACCTTTAGATGGCATCGCCGCCACGCCGTTCCTTAGTAATACTGGTTTTTACTGGTATGTAAATTAGTCCGCTAGCAGCGATGGGGGCGGGCCCCAGCGCTGAAAATGCGATGAGGGCGTCCCCACCGCTGCCCAAGAACAGGATCCTGCGCCGCCTCTGTCTTCTGCTGGATCCTCCCCTTCTTTCTTCGTCTTTCTTCTGACGCCTGCGCAGTTGGCTCTGCCACTGAGACACTAGTAGAGCCAACTGCGCATGCGCGCAATTGCGGCCTCGGTACTATGGCCGCGCATGCGCAGTCGGCTCTACTAGTGTCAGAGCTGACAGAGGTGAAGCCGACGAAGAAAGAAGGGGAGGATCCAGCAGAAGATAGAGGCAGTGCAGGATCCTGTTCTCAGGCAGCGTACGGGACGCCCTCATTGCATTTTCAGCGCTGGGGCCCGCCCCCATCGCTGCCAAAGAACTAATTTACATACTGTTAAAAACCGGTATTACTAAGGAACGGCGCGGCGGAGATCCCATCTAAAGGTAAGAGACGAATAGCCTTTCTAAAGGCTATTCCGACGTGTTAGCCACAGAAAAAAGATTTTTAATGGTAGAATCCCTTTAAGAAGGCCAAGTACATTAGATGGCTGTCTTGAGACTGAAGGCTTCCTCTTGCCTAGGAGCTATGGTACAGATTTATAACACTAGAGTGTATTTTGTAGGGCCTCTATGGGATTTTATATACATTAAAGGTAACAGTTTCACATAAACTACAAAATTGTACTTCTGTTCCTTATAGCAGAAAAAAGCAACAAACACATTACGATGGATCGGGAAAAGATTGCAGAGGTTGTCGGACCGTTATACCGTCTAACAATGAGACGCCCTAAAGCAAAACCGTTCTGTTTCTAAAATCCTGACCTCCCTCTCCAAAAACCAGAGCCATCGCGAACATATGTCCTGCAGGAATCCTTGAACTACATTACAGTTTACTTTATGAACTCCATAACACGATTTGAAGGCGAGAGAGAGAACAATAGTTCTCAGCCAAATCTGCCTCAGCCTAATAAAATGATGGAATAAAAGTAGAATAAAATTTGATCTTGTTCATATCTAATTTTATATGTTCGGCTCAGTCAAGGGTGCAAATAGATTTTTTTCCTTAGAAGAGAAGAAATTGATTTATAAATTTGTACAATCGTGTTCTTTCACTTTCCTTACATAACGTCCTACTAATTTCCTATAATACTGTGCCTAGAGGACGGTAAAACAATGGCCTGCAACGACGGATGGGGTTTATTTACATGTTATGATGGGCTGGATTATAGTAAGGGCAAAAGGGGCCATTGTCTACTGGTGTACATCACCATCGGGCGAGCACAGAATCAGGGGCACAGGGAGTAGGGGGGTACCTGCCAACAATTGAGGGTAAGGGGTGCAATTTATTGACTAAAAATGTAGATAGCGATGCCCTGCCTCTGAAGCTCTTATACAACCAACTGGAGAGGAAGGAAATGGAAAACATGTACTTGAAAAGGTATTTGGGTTGTAAAGGGGGCAACAAGGGACACTTAAATAAGTAATTGTCCATTTGCCAACTCTTGCTTTCTTTCAGGGTCCAGGATGATGGGATGCATTTTGAAGCCCTTGACAACTATTCCTGTCTCTACCTAAGGCTGAGTTCACATCTGCATTACAGACACCCCACAACAGATTATGCCTACAATCGGCAGAGAAAACAGTCCTGCAAGGTATATAGTCTATAGGGTCCACAGCTGTCCACGGGCAACCATTTTTAAGCAAAGCGTCTTTCCACCTTTTGGGTGCCCATGTGGACCTGAGCGATGGAGAGCCAAACGCTAGCGTGATCTGAGTACAAAAGTGAGGCAGAGGGAAGGACCAGCCTTGCGGAGGACAGGCGGGAAATCAGCGCTCACCAATTTTGATAAATGGAAGTCAACTTTATTAATAATGGACAGACACAATCTGTCCATTGTGGTGGGATCATTATTGCACTTGAAAAAGGGCTGTTTGCCCGGAACGCGTGGTGCCTAATAAAGTTGACTTCCATTTATCAAAATTGGTGAGCGCTGATTTCCCGCCTGTCCTCCGCAAGGCTGGTCCTTCCCTCCGCCTCAGTTTGACGTCCCTGTGACTGCCATCAGCAGCTGCCTTCCAGTTTTCCACTGGTTCTTGTCTATTGAGTTCATTGGTTGTTGTGCTCGACACAACCAAACCAGGTGAGCGGACACCTGATTGTCTTTATTTATTTATTCATTAACATACCAAGGGTATCACACAAAGAACGGCTCGGTGCCGGGAACCTTGTTTTTTTCTCTTCTGAGTACAAAAGTGTCATCCACATGAAATTCCAGTGGGGTGGGTCTGATTACAAAATAGGTAAAGGTGACTAAATCCATCTCCTTTGGAGATGTCTGAAGATGTTTTGGTATTGAGGGAAAATCATCAATTATTTGGGAAAACTGAAGCTAAATTTAACTTTACATCAGAGGCGTAGTGATAGGGGTTGCAGAGATAGTGATAAGTAACAGACCCTGCCCCCTCCTGGTGCCCAAAGGCCTCTCTACAAAATAAGGGTCCATTCACACGGAGTAACGTGCCGCGTGACCTGGCACGTATACGGCGTGTGAGATTTTGAGCGCCGTAAAAGCTCCCATTTATTTCAATGGGAGCCTGGATTGTATACGTTATTTTGCGGCTGTGATTTTGCCGCGGCGTATTCAATCCAGGCTCCCATTGAAATCAATGGGAACTTTTACGGCACTCAAAATCTCACACGCCGTATACGTGCCAAGTCACGCGGCACGTTACTCCATGTGAATGGACCCTAAGAAGACACCAGTGCTATAGATAATACAGTGAGGACTTGTAACATATTTTTCTTAAGATCACAGGAGCTTGAAATGACACTTGAGGAATCGCAGCTTTTTTTGTTGCAGAATTTGCTGCTGTTTTTAGATCCAAATCCAGAAGTGGATCGAGAAGAGATAGAAGTCTAAGAACTTGCTATATACTTCCCATTCCTTTGTTAGCATTGGCTCAAAAAACCACAATAAAATCTGCAACAAAAAAATGCTGTTTTTCCACAACGTGGGGCCTAAATGTATCCAAAATTAGAGACAAACCAAATAATATACCAAAAATAAACGGTACATAGGTGAGGTGTAAAAAAATGACTAAATAACTATTTTGTGGAAGGAATGTAATTTTAACTCAGTGTTATCTGTGTGTTTACATAGCGCAATAATAGATACGGTTTTATCAGAAAACTGCAATCAACTAAAGGGCAAAGCTGTAGATAAGAGTAAGAGCGTTCTGCCCCACCAGAGAGCAGTGACTGATGTAATTTGTCCTATCTCAGACAGGTCCAGCTCCATTGAAACTATGTAAACAACGGGGGGAATAATTTCACACAGCAGGCAAACAAAGCAGCACCGCTAAAGCAATGTAGATAACAGTGAGAGCATTCTGCCGCCCCAGAGAGCAGTGACTGATGTAATTTGTCTTATATCAAACAGATTCAGCTCCACAGAAACTGTTTAAACAATAGGAGGAATAATTTCACACAGCAGGCAAACAAAGCAGCACCGCTAAAGTAATGTAGATAACAGTGAGAGCACTGCCGCCCCAGAGAGCAGTGACTGTTTTAATTTGTCTTATATCAAACAGGTTCAGCTCCACAGAAACTGTGTAAACAATAGAGGAAATAATTTCACATAGCAGGCAAACAAAGCAGAACTGCTAAAGCAATGTATTTAGGAAAACTCTTAAATTCACATAAGCTAACTGTACACAGGATCCTTGAGATGGGAATACCCCTGTAAGGGAACTTTCTATCCCCCATTCTCCTATTGGCTGGGGGTCACAGTGGTCTCACTGGGGGTCCCATATACACAGCACCCTGGAATTAAAAGTGTTATAAAAATATATAATAATATATGAAATCATAGATACACAAGAGAGAGTTAAAAAAAAAACATATAAAAAATGTGATGCATCAGATTCTGTGCAATGGAAATTTATAGCATTAAATAAAAAAAATTGAAAAAAAAAATAGTAAAATTTCTTTAAAAAAAGGATAAAATATTCAAATAAATCCTCAATTAATATTAATGGCTGTTTCCTACGGCGTTAAATCCGCCATTTCATTTACTAGAACTATTAACTTAGAAACGCGCGGCTGAGATTCAGAGGAGAACATTTACTTTTACGATTAATGTTGGACTTTGTGGACCTGGATGAGACGTTTTCTTTACTCTGGCTAATTTCATGTTTGCTTTCTTAGTTTACTTGTTTCCTTGAATTAGTTAATGGCAATATTTGCTGATTTCCACTAAAATAATATTATCCCAGCTGTTCTCCCAGTTAATATTTATTTTGCTTTCCTTGTGTTCCTCTTCTCCCTGTCGTACGCCGTCTTAGACCCGGTAGCTGTTTTGTTCCGATGTTAGCATGCCAGATCAATTACAATCCAGCAGATGTGAGTAAACAAGAAGCGAGAACCAAAGAACTTTATTTTATATATGGCAAAAAAGTGAAATGGTCCATTGGAAGGCGCAGATGTTCGGGAATTAAGAGGAGAAAGTTTAAGATTGAAGTAAAGTTTAGATAAGATATGGGACTCGATGTTACAACATATGGTCCTAGACACGGGCGAATCGCTGAAGATTTGTGTCGTCCTGGTTTCCGATGAAGTTTTCAACCGGAAGTGAAATTATTAGACTCTGAGGTCTCTTATCCAGGGAAAGGAAAACTTCCCTCACCTCTTTTGGACTTCCATGTGGCTCTCATCTCACCTCCTTGAGGATGTCTAGGGCTTTCCTTTGGCGTCACATGCTCGGGGTCACCACTGAGGACCAGATGTCACCACTAAAGCGTCAGATATAACCATAACGCCGTCAAGGAATCCCAAAAGAGGTGAGGGAAAGTGAGTATGAATGTCTTTTTATTTTGTCACCTCCCCTGGTTCTCACCTATTATATTCTGGGGTCTGACGTGATCCTACAGTATAATGTTTTAGTGCAATTTTTTGGTGGCCATTTTAGACAAATCTCAAATTGTTTGGTTTTATTAAAATATGAACAATTTGGGATTTTTGGGTCCGAGCAGACTCGTGCCGAGGTGGTTCGCCTATCTCTGTATGGTACCTAGAACCAGGGCTTATCTTAAAGAAGCAAATCTCCCAACCGTCCCGATTTCCGCGGGACATTCACAAATTCGGTGTCCTGTCCCGGTCGGCGGGAGGTATGTCCCGATTTCAACATATCGGCGTCTGGAGGACGCCGATGAGTTGAACATATAAGTGAGTAAAGCAGGAGCTGTCACAGCTCAGCTCCTGCCTTACCGCTGCGCTCCGGCTCCGGCGTGTGTAGGCGCGATATGATGATGTCACATTGGGCCTACAATTATGTGAGTGAAGTGAGAGAGTGGAGAGAGCGGCGGAGGAGCGTTGGATGGTGAGTATAAGTATTTGTTTGTGTTAAACATTGAGGGGAATGTAATGTAGGGGGCCTATGAAACTTGGGGTATATGAGGGGGGGAGAACGGCATGGCACTGGGGCAGATGAAGGGGGGGAGAACGGCATGGCATGGCACTGGGGCAGATGAAGGGGGGGAACGGCATGACACTGGGGCAGATGAAGGGGGGGACATGAATCTCAAGGTAGAGATGGGGGGACATGAATCTGGGGGCAGAGATGGGGGAACATGAATCTGGGGGCAGAGATGTATGGGGGACATGAAACTGGGGGCAGATAAAGGGGTTATATGAAACTGGGAGAGATGGAGGGGGAGAATATAATTTACAGGTGACTGTAGGAAGATTATACTGTGTGAGGGCACATGAAAAATGAATGAGAATGGGCGGAGTCAACATAAAAGTGGGCGGAGACAAGTTTGCCGCGGCGCGCACGCACGCTGCATATTTTGTCCCTCTTTCGGCTCTTCAAAAGTTGGGAGGTATGAAGAGGTTGTCCAGAGTAAAATTGTATCTTTTAATTAGGCCAGGAAAGGTAGAAAGAAAAATCCATACCCACCTGTCCCTGATGCTCCAATTCCTCCTAGCACATTCTGGTCCTCCTGGTTCCCGCCGTCTTCTTGCAGCGTAATTCCTTGCCAACTGTGACTTCCCTTCCTAGGTCCACGTCACGTGAGGCAGGGACTTTCGCTGGAAGAAAGCAACGGAGCTATAGGACTGGACCACACTGAGCAGTGGAGGGATATCGGTGCAGAATCTAACGACACAGGTATCTCGGGGGCATACCTACAAAGCTGACAGTGCACTGAATTCAGTAATGTTAAAGGGGCAATCCAGCTTCCACAAATTCTGTGCAAGTCACATGATGCTGTCAGTATGATGCCTCACACACTCACACACAAAATTATGCCCCCCACCCCCACAGAGTAATGGCTGGCAGGACTAGAGAGCCCCGCTTGTATCCCAACCCTGCATATGCCCCATGTAATACCATGCAGCGGCTCCGCTTTACCCTTACTCATGCTATAGGACGGGTGAATAAACTGCACAATCATCTCGCTCTACATTTCCTTATTAATGGCTCATTGGTACATAGCGACTTGCACAGAGAGTCTATGTAAATTTTCAGGTCACAGCAAAAAGTAGTTAAGGATTTATTTCTGATTCTTTCTGTAATTTTCCACAAACCATAAACGTTCCAACATTTGGCAAGAATTGATGCTGCCCTTAATGGACACTTATGGCATTCAGCAGATGAAGTATTTTAGCATTGCAGCAGACATAAAGCATATTAATTACTAGCTAAAGGTTTTTTCAAGCAGCGGCAATGTTTCATGATGGTTTTGTGTTGACAATGTAAGTGCACTGACACGTAAAGTCAAAGAGTCAGGGAGTAATGAATCTCTGGTTTATAGTCGTTACTTAACTGAATGACAACTAAGAGCAATCGTTGGGATCCTTGGTGACCAGGACATTCTGGCTTCTGGACTGTGTCTTCATACTGTTAGTGCATTCTGCTGGCACATATCCTGTGACTGTTGGTATATACTCTTTGGCAGTTAGCACATAATCTCAGAACGTTGGTGCATACACTTTATACATCCTATTTGGCTGTTGGTGCATATTGTTATTGCCTACTCTTGGGCTGTTGGTGCATATTGTTGGAGTATACTCATGGTACATACTATTTGTCTTTTGATGCTTACAGTTGCACATACCTTTTGTCTGTTGGTGCATAGTATACATTTGGCACATACCCTTTACCTGTTGGTGCTTACAGTTGGAACATACACGTTGACTGTTGGTGCATACAGCTGGGGTATTTCTTTTGGTACACACTCTTTGGCATACAGTTGGCACATACTCTAGCTGTTGATGCATACTCTTGGTACAATCTATTTGGCTATTGGGCAATGCTGTTGGTATATACTCTTTGGCTGTTGCTTCATACTATTGGGGGTACATACTTAGTGAATACTGTTAGCACATACTCTTTATCTGTTGCTGAATACTCTTGTACATCTTATTTGTTGGTGCATATTATTGGTGCATACATTTATAGTATACTCTTGGTACATGATATTTGGATGTTGGTGCATACAGTAGGCACATACTATTAGCGCCTATTCTTGAGCAGTTGGTGCATACTGTTAGGGTATAGTTATGGTATAATGTTGGTACATACTATATGGCTGTTGTTGCATACAGTTCGTGCATACTGTTAGCACATACCCTTTGGCGGCTGAAGCATACAGTTGGGGTATACACTTGGCATGCATTATTTGGCTGTTGGAGAATACTGTTGGTGCATACTCTTCGGTTGTTGGTGTATACAGTTGGTGCATAGTCTTTGGCTGTTGGTGTATACAGTTGGTGCATACTCTTTGGTTGTTGGTATATACTGTTGGTGCATACTCTTTGGTTGTTGGTGTATATTGTTGGTGCATACTCTTTGGCTGTTACTGAATACAGTTGGTGCATACTCTTTGGCTGTTGGTGTATACTGTTGGTGCATACCCTTTGGCTGTTGCTGAATACAGTTGGTGCATACTCTTTGGCTGTTGGTGTATACTGTTGGCGCATACTCTTTGGCTGTTACTGAATACAGTTGGTGCATACTCTTTGGTTGTTGGTGTATATTGTTGGTGCATACTCTTTGGCTGTTACTGAATACAGTTGGTGCATACTCTTTGGCTGTTGGTGTATACTGTTGGTGCATACTCTTTGGTTGTTGGTGTATACTGTTGGTGCATACTCTTTGGTTGTTTGTGTATACAGTTGGTGCATATTCTTTGGTTGTTGGTGTATACTGTTGGTGCATACTCTTTAGCTGTTGGTGTATACAGTTGGTGCATACTCTTTGGCTGTTGGTGTATACAGTTGGTGCATACTCTTTGGTTGTTGGTGTATACTGTTGGTGCATACTCTTTGGTTGTTGGTATATACTGTTGGTGCATACTCTTTGGTTGTTGGTGTATATTGTTGGTGCATACTCTTTGGCTGTTGCTGAATAGAGTTGGTGCATACTCTTTGGCTGTTGGTGTATACTGTTGGCGCATACTCTTTGGTTGTTGGTGTATATTGTTGGTGCATACTCTTTGGCTGTTACTGAATACAGTTGGTGCATACTCTTTGGCTGTTGGTGTATACAGTTGGTGCATACTCTTTGGTTGTTGGTGTATACTGTTGGTGCATATTCTTTGGTTGTTGGTGTATACTGTTGGTGCATACTCTTTGGCTGTTGGTGTATACTGTTGGTGCATACTCTTTGGTTGTTGGTATATACAGTTGGTGCATACTCTTTGGCTGTTGGTGTATACAGTTGGTGCATATTCTTTGGCTGTTGGTGTATACTGTTGGTGCATACTCTTTGGCTGTTGGTGTATACTGTTGGTGCATACTCTTTGGCTGTTGGTGTATACTGTTGGTGCATACTCTTTGGCTGTTGGTGTATACTGTTGGTGCATACTCTTTGGCTGTTGGTGTATACAGTTGGTGCATACTCTTTGGCTGTTGGTGTATACTGTTGGTGCATACTCTTTGGCTGTTGGTATATACAGTTGGTGCATACTCTTTGGCTGTTGGTGTATACAGTTGGTGCATATTCTTTGGCTGTTGGTGTATACTGTTGGTGCATACTCTTTGGCTGTTGGTGTATACTGTTGGTGCATACTCTTTGGCTGTTGGTGTATACTGTTGGTGCATACTCTTTGGCTGTTGGTGTATACTGTTGGTGCATACTCTTTGGCTGTTGGTGTATACAGTTGGTGCATACTCTTTGGCTGTTGGTGTATACTGTTGGTGCATACTCTTTGGCTGTTGGTGTATACTGTTGGTGCATACTCTTTGGCTGTTGGTGTATACAGTTGGTGCATACTCTTTGGCTGTTGGTGTATACAGTTGGTGCATACTCTTTGGTTGTTGGTGTATACAGTTGGTGCATACTCTTTGGCTGTTGGTGTATACAGTTGGTGCATACTCTTTGGCTGTTGGTGTATACAGTTGGTGCATACTCTTTGGTTGTTGGTGTATATTGTTGTTGCATATTCTTGTGGTTTTTGGTACATACTGTTGAAAAAACTTCTCTGCAAAAGGATATACAGTATCACTGAAAAAGGCCACATTTACCTGGTGTCAGATATAGCCATGGTTCTGGCAGGTTGCAGGCAGGCCCATGTAATAATCGCATGGAAATATGTGGTGCACAGCACCAAAAGATAACCTATTAGTTAAGCCCATACCTTTAGATCAGGCGGTCTGTCCAGCACCTCCATACATGCACCACACTAATACCAGCACCCTCTGAACATAACAGAACAGCGTCCTGCAAAAAAAGGTCAATAATCATGAGATTTTAGCTCATAGACTGTGTCAAGGTTTCCCATATCTTACGAGTCCCTATACTGAAATCAAAGACAACTCACTGCAAAATGGCCAAATGCCCCTCTGGTAATAAGGAATTATATTGTGAGCCCCACTAGGATTAATGTAAGAGATTCGGCACAGTATACTCAGATACAGAATATGAGGCTTTCAGATCTATTATGTCATAAACTTTCTGCTTTCTCCGTCTTTCGGTCCGAGTCATGCGGCTTAAATAAGGTTCAGTATTGATTGGTGCTTCTGCGGCTGATGAGATGGTAATCTGGGAAGCTATTACATTACAGCTCCGGTTATGGCAGACAAGCTATCAGTTCATTAAGTCATGGATTTCTCATATGTTATGCCACAAGAAGCTGCTTAATGTATATTACACCCATATATCCTGTATCCAGGGCGTACTAAGAAAATACTGAATAACAAATAGAGACATGACAATCCAAGAAAGCAACACAGAGCATCGGTATTCACTATGGCCAATGCCATCATCACCATCATTGAAAAGGGAGTAAGTGCGGCCAAGGCTCAATGATGTGATCATTATAAATGTAATTGGTAATGTGTAATACACTCAGTGAGGTCATAGTATAGAGATAATACACACAGTGATGTCACTATACAGGTATAGTATACACAGTGATGTCATTCTAAAGGGATAATGCGCACAGTGATGTCATAGTATAGAGATAATGTACACTGATGTCATTATTAGAGATGAGCGAACAGTAAAATATTCGATATTCATTTCGAATAGCCGCTCAATATTCAACTATTCGAACGACTATCGAACCTCATTATAGTCTATGGGGAAAAATGCTTCGTTTCAGGGGATCCCACCATTCGACTCAGGAGGGTCACCAAGTCCACTATGACACCCCAGGAAATGATGCCAACACCCTGGAATGCAACTGGGACAGCAGGGGAAGCATGTCTGGGGGCAACTAACATGCCCAAGTCACTGTATTACGTCGGGATCCCTGTCAGCTTGCGATATGTGCGAGCTGACTTTTTCCCATAGGAATGCATTGACCAGCGTTGATTGGCCGAATGCCATATAGAGTACAGCAATCGGCCAATCAACGCTGGTTCTGCCGGAGGCTCGTCTGTGAGGAGGCGGAGTCTAAGATCGGACCAGAATGGAGACTGCTGTGGACCTATCTTAGACTCCACCTCCACCGGCAAAACCAGCGTTGATTGGCCGAATGCTATACTCTGTATGGCATTCGGCCAATCAATGCTGGTCAATGTATTCCTATGCCGAGATGTAGCAGAGCTGGCCGTGCGCTCAGCTCGGTACTCCGAAGATGCAGTGATGTCACAGTACAGGGATAATACACACAGTGATGTCTTTCTAAAGGGATAATGCACACAGTGATGTCACAGTACAGGATTAATATATAGAGTGATGTCACAGTACAGAGACGATGTTCTGTACACAGTGCTTTGACGTCATGTCATTGCTCAGGCCCAATCACAGACCTAAGGGGTGACCCCCAAGGTTCTTGATGTTACTAAGGAGGCCAGAAGAGACCAGAAGAGAACCTGAAGGAGGATGCCCAGGAGAGGTGAGGGAAGGTGAGTATAAATGTATATCATGTTTCCATACGTCCCTGGGCATCCATTTATGATACTCTAGGGCCTGACGAGACCCCAGAGTATAATATCTTCACTTCCATTCATAATGAATTCCCAAATCAAAACCAATCTTCAGCGGTTCGCCGATCTCTTCTTGCAGCCAGGACGTAATCCTTATATTCTTGGCTACACGTACCTTCTGTTACCAAGATGTGCGTGTCATGACCCCGGTAGCCAAAGCAGTTAAGACTGTCTGCAGATAATTTCTGTAAACGATTCCATACTTTAATATACAATATATAACAATGAAATATTGCAATAAATGTTACTAATTTTTTTGTTTCCTGGTTGTGTATACAGGCCACGTTTGAGGATCCATTCTTTCATTCCTGTGTTGAGCATGGCATTAATATTTATTGCCCAGGAGATCTTAAAGTCAGATTGGGCGTTGGGACATTTACCGAGACCGTTATGTGAGTAATATGTGATGTAAGCTCCACATATGTCGACAAAATAGAAATTCTCGATGCTCCATAATAATTTAATATAATTTCAATTACAAAGGCTTCAACATCACAGACAATAGGAGTTGGCGGAAAGTGCATTGTCTCGTCACATTCTGACATTAATCTTATTAAACTGTAATTTGCTTCAAGACAGGAATGCTGATTTATAATATCCCTTATTGGAGATGGTTCTGCCATAGATGATTTCAGTAATGGTCTTTGTCTTCACGGGCTACCCATCATAAAGGTGGAGAAGAGTTGGCTAGGAGCCAATATGGAGACACGTATAGTAATATAATAAATGAGAAGCTAATGAAAGATATACAAGGCAAGAAAGAAATGAAAGGTGAAAGCCAGACCTGGAAAACAAAGGACGGTAAATAAGATCTTTATCAGGAGTTATTAACTATTGTCTTGTGCCATTGTGATATCTACCACCGTAGGACTGGTGCAGCTCCAATATGGTGGAATCGACATGAATCTCTAAGGGGTGTGCGCCAAAATCGTAGGTTCCCATGTAGAGTGTCACTAGTAGTGATAGATAAACTTCATTTTGTGAAGATTCACAAGGTTTTCAGAGCCATGGTCCATTCTAACCAACAGTTGGCTGGGGTAAGGGGAGTCAGTGATGTTGAGTTGGGTCTTCGGTGTTACATCTTTGGTTCACCAGCACCTGCTGTCTCCTGAGTCATTCCTGCACTCACCTTCAAGGGTCTGATCACAACTAGAGATGAGCGAACACTAAAATGTTCGAGGTTCGAAATTCGATTCGAACAGCCGCTCACTGTTCGAGTGTTCGAATGGGTTTCGAACCCCATTATAGTCTATGGGGAACATAAACTCGTTAAGGGGGAAACCCAAATTCGTGTCTGGAGGGTCACCAAGTCCACTATGACACCCCAGGAAATGATACCAACACCCTGGAATGACACTGGGACAGCAGGGGAAGCATGTCTGGGGGCATAAAAGTCACTTTATTTCATGGAAATCCCTGTCAGTTTGCGATTTTCGCAAGCTAACTTTTCCCCATAGAAATGCATTGGCCAGTGCTGATTGGCCAATGCATTCTATTAGCCCGATGAAGTAGAGCTGAATGTGTGTGCTAAGCAATCTGATGTAGCAGAGCCGAGGGTGCACTAGAACCCCTGTGCAAACTCAGTTCACGCTAATAGAATGCATTGGCCAGCGCTGATTGGCCAATGCATTCTATTAGCCCGATGAAGTAGAGCTGAATGTGTGTGCTAAGCACACACATTCAGCACTGCTTCATCAAGCCAATACAATGCATTAGCCAGTGCTGATTGGCCAGAGTACGGAATTCGGCCAATCAGCGCTGGCTCTGCTGGAGGAGGCGGAGTCTAAGATCGCTCCACACCAGTCTCCATTCAGGTCCGACCTTAGACTCCGCCTCCTCCGGCAGAGCCAGCGCTGATTGGCCGAAGGCTGGCCAATGCATTCCTATGCGAATGCAGACTTAGCAGTGCTGAGTCAGTTTTGCTCAACTACACATCTGATGCACACTCGGCACTGCTACATCAGATGTAGCAATCTGATGTAGCAGAGCCGAGGGTGCACTAGAACCCCTGTGCAAACTCAGTTCACGCTAATAGAATGCATTGGCCAGCGCTGATTGGCCAATGCATTCTATTAGCCCGATGAAGTAGAGCTGAATGTGTGTGCTAAGCACACACATTCAGCACTGCTTCATCAAGCCAATACAATGCATTAGCCAGTGCTGATTGGCCAGAGTACGGAATTCGGCCAATCAGCGCTGGCCAATGCATTCTATTAGCCCGATGAAGTAGAGCTGAATGTGTGTGCTAAGCACACACATTCAGCACTGCTTCATCAAGCCAATACAATGCATTAGCCAGTGCTTATTGGCCAGAGTACGGAATTCGGTCAATCAGCGCTGGCTCTGCTGGAGGAGGCGGAGTCTAAGGTCGGACCTGAATGGAGACTGGTGTGGAGCGATCTTAGACTCCGCCTCCTCCAGCAGAGCCAGCGCTGATTGGCCGAATTCCGTACTCTGGCCAATCAGCACTGGCTAATGCATTGTATTGGCGTGATGAAGCAGTGCTGAATGTGTGTGCTTAGCACACACATTCAGCTCTACTTCATCGGGCTAATAGAATGCATTGGCCAGCGCTGATTGGCCGAATTCCGTACTCTGGCCAATCAGTGCTGGCCAATGCATTCTATTAGCTTGATGAAGCAGAGTGTGCACAAGGGTTCAAGCGCACCCTCGGCTCTGATGTAGCAGAGCCGAGGCTGCACAAGGGTTCAAGCGCACCCTCGGCTCTGATGTAGGAGAGCCGAGGGTGCACTTGAACCCTTGTGCAGCCTCGGCTCTGCTACATCAGAGCCGAGGGTGCGCTTGAACCCTTGTGCACACTCTGCTTCATCAAGCTAATAGAATGCATTGGCCAGCGCTGATTGGCCAATGTATTCTATTAGCCTGATGAAGTAGAGCTGAATGTGTGTGCTAAGCACACACATTCAGCTCTACTTCATCGGGCTAATAGAATGCATTGGCCAGCGCTGATTGGCCAGAGTACGGAATTCGGCCAATCAGCGCTGGCCAATGCATCCCTATGGGAAAAAGTTTATCTCACAAAAATCACAATTACACACCCGATAGAGCCCCAAAAAGTTATTTTTAATAACATTCCCCCCTAAATAAAGGTTATCCCTAGCTATCCCTGCCTGTACAGCTATCCCTGTCTCATAGTCACAAAGTTCACATTCTCATATGACCCGGATTTGAAATCCACTATTCGTCTAAAATGGAGGTCACCTGATTTCGGCAGCCAATGACTTTTTCCAATTTTTTTCAATGCCCCCAGTGTCGTAGTTCCTGTCCCACCTCCCCTGCGCTGTTATTGGTGCAAAAAAGGCGCCAGGGAAGGTGGGAGGGGAATCGAATTTTGGCGCACTTTACCACGTGGTGTTCGATTCGATTCGAACATGGCGAACACCCTGATATCCGATCGAACATGTGTTCGATAGAACACTGTTCGCTCATCTCTAATCACAACCCCTAGCTCAGTGACAGTAGATGACTTCTCAAAACTCCAGAAGAACTATTGGAACCATGATGTACATCACAGGCCCCCACAACACTGCCCCAACTCAGGAGGTGGGCTGAGGAGTCAAGTGAATGCTCCTTGCCACCATTGGCCACAACTATTTATAATCCAATCTTCTGGTTCCCTCCAATGGATTGCGGTAATAGGCCATTTTAATCCTGTAGTCTAAGGAAAATGGATCAACGGCACAGGAGATTCCTATAAATAAAGGCTGCATGAAAAATTGATTGTACCCCCGTTCTATGTCCACCATGGAACCCAATGATCATCCTCATGCATGCATTACTTCTTTTCCACTGCATTACATTTTGGTTTATTCCTGTACTTCGACATCATGCATGCTTTATACCCAGCGGTGAACCTAGCTTTTTTGCAGCCTGAAGCAGACGACAGAAAGCCGCCCCCCCCCCCCCCCCGAGAGGAGGGGGCGGAGTACAGGGGGTGGGGCGGACGGGGCGGCGTTATCAGGCAGAGAGCAGGTAGGGAGAGGACCTGCTCTCTGCTAAGGGGAGGCCGCTGGAGCAGCGCTGCATCCACAGGGCCTCCCCAATCCACCGCTCGCTTCCCATGCCGGGTTGCCGAGACGGTGACGCTAAGCCAGTCCAGGACAGCTTGTCCTGGACTGGCTTGGGTCAGCAAAAATGCCGCCCCCTGGGGCCCTGGCATAGCGCCGCCTGAAGCAGCCGCTTCAGGTCACCTCATGAGAGGTGCGGCACTATTTATACTTTCATTATTTTTATTTTTTTTATTCTGCTCTGAGTTCATGGTATGCATAGAGCCAATTTTTGTAAGTATTATTCTTGCACTATAACATCACTTTTTTTTATCCCTTTACTTTGACATCACTTATTCCTGTAATGTGACATCACTGTGTGTATTATCATGGAATTTATTTATCTCTAAATTGTGGCAATTATTTTTTTTTTTACCCACTACAGTGATATGATGTTTATTATCATTGTTCTATGACATCAATGTATTTATTATCCCTGTACTACACAGTCCAGTCCTATTAATGTGACCACCGCCTACTTTTGACGTCATTGTTAAATAACCAATGGCAGAAGGCGCGTGTCATCAGCCATCTGGGTGCACTCATCATTGTGGAAGGCACGATGGATCAACACAAGTATGCGTCTGTCCTTGCGGACCATGTTCACCCCTACATGCGAATTGTTTTTCCTCAGGATGATGGCATCTACCAGAAGGACAATGCAACGTGTCATAAAGCTCGCAGTGTACGTGCGTGGTTCGAGGAGCACCAGGATGAGTTTACTGTACTCCCTTGGCCAGCAAATTCCCTGGACTTGAACCCAATCGAGAATCTGTGGGATCACCTCGATCGGGTTGCTCGCGCCATGGCTGCTCAACCATGTAATCTAGCACAGCTGGCCACGGCACTGGAGTCGGCATGGCTCAACATCCCAGTGACCATCATCAGAACATCCCCTCTCTTCCTGCACGTCTCCCAGCGGTCCGCTCTGCCAAAGGTGGTTATTCTGGATTTTGACAGGTGGTCACATTAATGTACTGGACTGTGTATAACATAATTGTGTTTATTTTCCTGCTACTGTTACATCACTGTATTTATTATCCCTGTACTACGACATCACTGCGATGTTCAAATAAGCAAACTGGTACTTGCTTTGCACTTCCAGCAGAAGTTATTATCAATCGATCCTAATACAATTCAGTGCAGCTCTTAGTACATTGGTGACGCTCAGTGTTCCGAATAAAGTAGCCAAAAGTCATTCCAAGCAGGCAAGAAGAAATAACACAACAGTCTACTTTAATGTCCTTATTTTATTCTCTATATTGCATATTAAGCATCAAATACGTAAGGTTGAGCCAATGGCTTGCTCTTCTCCATAGCTGGCACAATGGCCATAGTTCATGCAAAATTTAGGTGCTGCATGGTGCACAACAGGAGATTCGGAACAGCTGTGTGTATTATCACTGCATGTTAGAAACACCAAAAATACATTGTTTTCTGAGCTTGAAGGTGACTATGGAATCTATCTATCTATCTCCTATCTATCTATCTATCTATCTACTATCTATCTAGCTATCTACTATCTATCTATCTAGCTATCTATCTATGTCATATCTATCTATCTATCTATCTATCGCCTATCTATCTATTTCCTATCTATCTCCTCTATCTATCTATCTATCTATCTATCTATCTATCTATCTCCTATCTATCTATCTATCTATCTATCTATCTCCTATCTATCTATCTATCTATCTATCTCCTATCTATCTATCTATCTATCTATCTCCTATCTATCTATCTATCTATCTATCTATCTATCTATCTCCTATCTATCTATCTATCTATCTATCTATCTATCTATCTCCTATCTATCTATCTATCTATCTATCTATCTATCTATCTCTTATCTATCAATCTATCTATCTCTTTCTAGATCTATCTATCTCCTATCTATCTATCTATCTATCTATCTATCTATCTCCTATCAATCTATCTATCTCTTTCTAGATCTATCTATCTCCTATCTATCTATCTATCTATCTATCTATCAATCTCCTATCAATCTATCTATCTATCTATCAATCTCCTATCAATCTATCTATCTCTTTCTAGATCTATCTATTCTACTATCTGTATACTGTCATGGTCAAGCAATGACTGTACAGTATAATGATCAGAGCCTTATGCAGGGGACATTATGTATTATTAATCCCCTTTACAATTATTTACTGTCATAGCCAGATAGAAGTGCAGAAACCATTCTGATGCCTAGGAGATAGGAACGTGGCATGAGTTGTTCTTCTTTACTTCGCTGCCTCTGTTCTCGGCTGTGAAGAGTTGTTTGTCATCAATATTTATTATCTGCCATTGCAATGGAAAATCAGTAAATATAGAGCGAGATACAAATACACCAGAGCCGCCCGATGCAGAGAATAAAATCCCTTTATTTTAGAGAATCACATTTTCGACATCATGTAGAGCTGCTTTTCCTGCTCTTGAAAAGATTCTAACAAATCAGCTGCGCTGGGGAACATTGCACGCACCACTACTTTCCAGTTAACTCTATAGATTTCTTGATTAGTCCTATTTATTTTATTGATTAAAATTCCATTCCAGGGGCTGCAGTAAATCCCCCGAACACACACCTTCCAAACTCCAGCAAAAATTAAGAGGATCTTATCTAAGAGGTTACAAGTTCACCGTTGTTTACTGCGTATGGTAGGAGGCAGTCATTTTTAAGAAGTGCATTCACATGCAGAGCGTGCACATCTGTCTTATATACTGTCTTGTTCACACATTGCCGTTCCCTTTAATATGTTTACTTATACAGTAGAAGAAGAACATTGCAATACACTCTGCAAACCTGATAATGGGCCAGAAAAGGACTGGAGAGGAGTCAAAATTTGCACAGTTCACAGTTGCTCAGTCTAAATCTCTCTATAGCCAAGATTTTTGAGTGTCGCCCCCTCTTGTTTCTCTTCCAGGCCCCATTCAGGTACACATAAATTATCGATCACCTTGTGTCTTTCCTTAACTTTCCTTTTGGCTCGAACTATCAACAGATGAGATTAAAACATGACTAGAGATGGGCAAACCACCCAGGATTTGTTTAGTTTTGGATTCGGGTCCAAGATTTGTTTTGGTTTGGCTTATAATAAGACTTGAAAAAAAGCAATTCTCAAGCAAAAAATATAAAATGTAACTTTTACTTGAAATGGTTAAAAAGAGACATACAAAAAAGTGGATCCATACATAAAAACAGAAACAAGCTTACGCTTTTCAGGATGTAGATTTCATTCCCTTAGTCATAGCTTACAGATGGTTACTGACAGAGTTGGTTTATATGCTGTCAGAAAACTTATCTGTTACTTAAACACAGGTGGTAGGATCTTACACGTGATCTCAAATGTAAAGGTACAAGCGATACAAACGTGAACTGAGAAAGAAACCATAGTTCTAAATGACGCATGCAAGAAATCTCCCTCTGATACAGGAACATATCTGAATTAAAGATAAATGAACTCTCCAAAGAAGAAAAGAAAAAAAAAGCCTATCTATAAAACATAGTGTATAACACTGTCAGGGCTCCTATGAACCTATCTATAACACATAGTGTATAACACTGTCAGGGCTCCTAGGAACCTATCTATAAAACATAGTGTATAACACTGTCACAGCAACTAGGAACATATCTATAAAACATAGTGTATAACACTGTCAGGACTCCTAGGAACCTATCTATATAACATAGTGTATAACACTGTCAGGACTCCTAGGAACCTATCTATAATACATAGTGTATAATACTGTCAGGACTCCTAGGAAACTATAATACATAGTGTACAACACTGTCAGGGGTCCTAGGAACCTATCTATAATACATAGTGTATAACACTGTCAGGGCTCCTAGAAACCTATCTATAAAACATAGTGTATAACACTGTCAGGGCTCCTAGGAACCTATCTATAAAACATAGTGTATAATACTGTCAGGACTCCTAGGAAACTAGCTATAATACATAGTGTATAACACTGTCAGGGGTCCTAGGAACCTATCTATAAAACATAGTGTATAATACTGTCAGGGCTCCTAGGAACCTATCTATAATACATAGTGTATAATACTGTCAGGACTCCTAGGAACCTATCTATAATACATAGTGTATAATACTGTCAGGACTCCTAGGAAACTATCTATAAAACATAGTGTATAACACTGTCAGGGCTCCTAGGAACCTATCTATAATACATAGTGTATAACACTGTCAGGGCTCCTAGGAACCTATCTATAAAACAAAGTGTATAACACTGTCAGGGCTCCTAGGAACCTATCTATAAACCATAGTGTATAACACTGTCAGGACTCCTAGGAACCTATCTATAAAACATAGTGTATAACACTGTCAGGACTCCTAAGAACCTATCTATAACACATAGTGTATAACACTGTCAGGGCTCCTAGGAACCTATCTATAAAACAAAGTGTAGAACATTCTTAGGGCTACTAGGATCCTATCTATCCAATTTTTAGGTGAAGACAGCCAAACAGCCAAAATTATGACAAATTAAAAGTGACATTATTACTCTAAGGGTCCCAAGGAGTCCCAAAAGAGGTGAGAGAAGGTGAGTATAATTTTTTTTCCACCTCCTCAGGGCCTACCCATATTATACTCTGAGGTTAGTACTTTTTTATAATCTTGGATCAAGGAGAGGTGTGGTAATATAATAAACACTTATATTCACCTTTCCTCACCTTTTTTGGGCTCCCACGAGATGTCGAGCACTACACTGCGGTCCTTTGTAGTCACTTGGGGGCACTCTTGTGTTATGACAATTCGACACATGCGTCATGACATTGGCTTGTCCTAAATAGCTGCTGAGTTCCATTCACAAGCCTCAACCGTCCCCTGAGGGGTCTGTGAAGTCTCAAGAGAGGTTGGAAGAGGATTGTAATGGAGAATTGGACACCACGAGGGAGCCTAAGAAAGGTGAAGGAAGTGAATATCAGTGTTTACTATTTATACAGTACACTCCTCCTCTGGTCACCCATTTACCACCCTCTGGAGTCTGAAGAGAACAAGTACTTTTGGTTTGGACCAAACAAGCTCTGTCTTAAAGGAAGCTGGTGAGGAAACTTGTAAATATTCATGAATCTTGCAAAGCTCTTCCATCTCTACTCATGATACAAATTTAATATACGGCAAATTCTTATTTTCAAAGCTGGTCATGTTGCAATCTCATCTCAGGATATCTTGAGCCAAAGAAAAGGTAAGGAAGGACACATCAGTAATAAGAACATGTCGAAGATGAACTGTGTACCTGTATGGGGCCCTGTAGGCAAAGATGCTGCTGATCACTAGAATAGAGGCTGTCACCAGAATATCATCGAAGCTCTGCAGATAGATAGGTTAGGGTGACTTGAATCCAATGGTGTTTTCCTCTTATGAATTGCTTCTTCTATTGCCAAAATATCTCAATATGCAAAATAGTTTTTTGGAATAATGCGGGCATATGCTGGTTCTGGTGACACTAGAAAGAAAGATCCAGGTTTCCCAGCACAGAATACTCTGCGTTTGATCGTAGTATAAAACTTAGCTTTTATTTATTGTCGTCATACAGCCGATAAAATTGGATTATGCCAACATGATGTTTGGGACAGAAGGAGTTTGTGTCCTAGCGCCTACGCGTTTCGGAGGGCAACCTCCTTATTCATGGCATAAAAGGTGTACTGAACAAAATACTTAAATAAAAAAAAACATAAGAAAAGGATTCAACCCCTTCCGTTTCCGTAATCACCGAGTTGTCAATTACTATAAGTATATGCAAACAGGTGAAGAAAGGGTGAAGAGATATTTGAAAAACACAATATATAGCATTTAAAAAGTGTATGATACAATTGTGAGAAAATTCTAACATTGAATTATTATGAAAAATAAATAAATACACAAGTATACAGTCTACCCAGTATATTACGTAACACTAGACGGGATGACATGCACATGTGAAAATTATATTATTATTAATGTCATATCATAAAAAAGAGTACCTACAATCGAGACAGAATGTCAGAATAAACCTAACCTATCTATCTGTGGGTTGATATGCTGGGATCTGGTGATACTAACCTATCTATCTGTGGGGTGGGTTTATATGTTTGGGTCTGGTGACACTATCCTATCTATCTATCTATCTATCTATCTATCTATCTATCTATCTATCTATGGGATGGGGTGATATGCTGGTTCTGGTGACACTAACCTATCTATCAATGGGGTTGGATTGATATGCTGGGATCTGTTGACACTAACCTATCTATCTCTGGGGTGGGTTTATATGTTGGGGTCTGGTGACACTAACCTATCTATCTATAGGATGGGTTGATATGCTGGGTCTGGTGACACTAACCTACCTATGTATGGGATTGGGGTGATATGCTGGTTCTGGTGACACTAACCTATCTATCTCTGGGGTTGGGTTGATATGCTGGGTCTGGTGATTGACTAAGATTTGCTTCCTTCATATTCCTCTTTATCACATGACAGCATGAAGTCGGACACATGATTTTTGCAATTTACCTTGCTTAATCCTCTTCATTGTTGTCTTCGGTAAACACATTGTCCCAGCAGGGCTTGTATTCCGCGGCTGGAGAGAGATTTGTTACACAAAAACCCCATGTCACATCTCCCGAATAAGAAGACATTGCTGACAACGTACAATCCCACAGATCACATCATTCATCTAGTAAACAGGAAAAAAAACACACACACATGAAACGTTCCTCTAAAATGATTCTAATTCCTAAATAAATTATTGTTATTCAATGAAGAAACTCAAGAGGGAGCAATTACCAGAACGTGTCTGGAGAGAGGAGCGAAACTTGTCAATTACATCTGAAATATTAGAGGACTGAAACCGAGATGGATAAGAAATGGAAATGAGGACTTTAGTGATCTTATAGGATTTTATTTCAGTGTATGATGGAGGAATTATCAGGTTATGTACTCACATGACTAACAAGCATTATCCGGGCTATGTAATACGCACGGCTAAACAACGAGATCTGCTTCTTATCCAACAAGGCAAAGTATTAAGGCTCAGTGGGAGAAAAACATGAAGAGCGTTTGTGGTACAATAACGGTGAGAAATGAACACAAAAATCATACAATTACAAACATAAGGGAAGTAATGAAAGCAAATAAACAATATAACATGGGATGCAAGATGTAGATGACGTGTCATGCACAGCAATGGTCTGTTCACACTGTGCTCGGGCTCCATTTGCTCATTCTGTTTCCCATACAGTTGAAAAATTCATTTTTCACCATTTTTTGGGTGGAAACCAGACAGATATCCAGCGGACCATTACAATCTTTGGGGCTTTTGAGTTTCCATGGGTAACCGCTTTTTAAGCAGATTAGGGTTTCCCCAAGTGGACCCAAACATTAGTGTGAACCTGGAATAAGACATGGTTTCAGTGGCTAGTTTAGACTAAAACCCCAAATTTTTGGTGTTTTTGTGCATATTTTGCACTTTTTTGAGCCAAAGTAAGGGGGCGTTCACATCACCGCCACTGTCCGCCCCGGGGTTTCCGTTCCAAACCCTGGGGAAACTGGACAAGGAAGGCTTGCTGGCGGTCAGCTTTAAAACCCATTCATTTGAATGGCTTTAAAGGTAACCGCCAGTGTCCATATGCGGCCTCTCCGTGTCGAAACTGGGTTTTATGCAAGGACACAAAGTCCTGCATGTACGACTGTGTTTGTGCAAAAAAAGTTGAAAAGGCGGAGAGGCTGCATACGGACTACGGCGGTCACCTTTAAAAACCCATTCAAATAAATGTGTTTTAAAGCTGACCACCGACAAGCCACCCCTATTCAGTTTTCTTGGGGTTTAGGACAGAAACCCCAAGGTGGACAGCGGTGGTAGTGTGAACACCCCCTTATGTGTAGATTTAGCTAAAGGTGAAGTACAAGAGCATCCTTTGCATTTCCTACTCTTTTTGTAGTCAATCTTGAGTTTGACTCAAAAAAAATGCTGCAAAATCTGCAACAAAGACAGCTTTAAACCATAATTTAAGGTTAAGGCCCCACATAGTGGGGATGCATAGTGGTTTTTCCCACAGCACTTTTCACAAAAAGTGTACAAAGCTTTCCATTTTTACAGTGCCACCATTTTGGGGAGGATCACTTGTGCGTAGAATTACATCTGGGGCAAGGGACCTTTTGCCATGACAGCTGGGAGCCTATTCAAGGCTCACAGGCTTTTCTGGCATAGGCTTCTATTATAGGCTGCTCTATGCAGCTTGTAATAGAAGTGCTGGCAATTTTCAAGGCAATTGGTAAACTGGTGAGAGAAGCTGATGGAAAAACTCCTTTAAATTTAGGTTTCACATACATGAACCCAATTTTTTTTGTAAATATATTTAATTTATTAACAGAAACAAAAAATATTTTGCCATATTATAGACATCGAAAATATAAAATAACCTTATAAATATATACGAAGAAATAAATGGAAAACATCGGGCCTGGAACTGACTTCAGGATTTTTGTTCGAAATCAAACATAGGGCCAAAATCCTGCTGACCATTATGAAGAACATTGCAGTGTGCCTTATAAAAACACATGAGATAAAATAAGCTATCACACGCTTTGCCTTAAAGGGATTCTACCATTAAAGCAACTTTTTTTCTAATTAAAACATCGGAATAGCCTTAAGAAAGGCTATTCGTCTCCTACCTTTAGATGTGGTCTCCGTCGCACCGTTCCTTAGAAATACTGGTACTTACCGGTATGCTAATGAGGTCTCGGCAGCAATGGGGGCATCCTTCTTCTTCTGCCTCCTCCCCTTGTCTGTTATCTTCTTTCTTCGTCATGTCTGACGCCTGCGCAGTCGGCGGCCGGCGGCCATATTTCCAAGGCTGCAATTGTGCGCATTCGCAGTACGCTCCTCAAGTCTTCGCCGAACAGAGTGTACTGCGCATGCTCAGTAAGGTCTGTACAGCCCTCCGACGCGCGAGTGAACTCATCCAGGCGTCGGAGGGCTGTACAGACCTTACTGAGCATGCGCAGTACATTCTGTTCGGTGAAGATGTGAGGAGCGTACTGCGCATGCACGCAATTGCAGCCTTGGAAATATGGCCACCGACCGGCATGCGCAGTTGGCTCTAACAGGGTCTCGCTGTCAGAGCCGACTGCGCAGGCGTCAGACATGACGAAGAAAGAAGACGACAGACAAGGGGAGGAGGCAGATGAAGAAGAAGGACGCCCCCATTGCTGCCGAGACCTCATTAGCATACCGGTAAGTACCGGTATTTCTAAGGAACAGCGCGACGGATACCACATCTAAAGGTAGGAGACGAATAGCCTTTCTTAAGGCTATTCCGACGTGGTAATTAGAAAAAAAGTTGCTTTAATGGTAGAATCCCTTTAAGTTCCCCATATACACTAAAGAAAAGTTGGCCAAACCCAATGATTTTGGTGGGACTGGCTGACTATCTATGAACAAGATGTCCAATGGCCGTCGAAGTAGAAGCAGCACTCACCAGCACTGTTGCTGCTCCGCTGAGCTGATCTCTAGCAGTTCTAGGTGTTGGACCTTAGCCCATCTACTATTACCTATTAACATAAAGTAGCTTTTTTGGCCTTTGGAGAATTGTTCACACTGTGAAAGTCAAAAAACAAGCTGGATTTCAGCCATACTTCTCATCCAAGTTTCCTGGGAACAAAAGAATTCTAAGTATAAGGTTCTTCTATCTTTTCCCTTTTTATTTTTAAAAACTGTTATGCTTGTTTGTCATCTTGTTATCTCATTTTATATATAGCACTAAACCCCTGGATAGTAAAATGTTAAATGTTAAATGTGCTTTATGTTTAAAGGTCCTTTATGTTTAATCTATGAACTTGTACCTTTTGAAGTGTGTCTGCATCTGACTGTGAGGGTAATTTCACATGGGGTTTTTTGGATTGGAACCTCAGGCGACCTCCACCTCAGGTTCTGGTTCAAAAGCCGGGTAGCCGTGACTGAAGGCCGTGCACTCCGCACCGGATTAGGCCCAATGAATGGGCCTAGTCCGGAGGAGGGAGCGTCTTCAGGCCGAATCGTGAAGAATGAGCACCTCACTTCTTTTTCTGGGAGCCGGCACAAGCCAGCTCCCGGAAAAAGCTCCTGAGCGTCTCCCATTGATTTCAATGGGAGCCATCTTTTTGGTCAGGATTTTGAGTCGAATACAGCCTCTGTGTGAACTTACTCTTAGAGAGACATTTGTCTATGTGTGTGAGGTTTCTGTTGAGCCTGGTAAGTCAGTAGTGTTGACGGCATGTGTTGGGTGTGGGGTGGACTGTGTCGGGGTGCAATTCATGCTCAATTTTCAACTTAATTAAAGGGTGAATGCAAGATTGACTGGGTGCAGTAAATTGACCCCTGACAGCCATACCCATGTCACGTGCTAGGACAGTCCATACATAACAAGTACTCATTGGAATTACATGGTGGTCATTGCAAATATCAATTTCACCCGGGGTCTTGCAGTGTGAAGAGGAGAAAAAAATGAATAAAATCACTCACTGAAAAAAAATAATTCCCTGATAACTGTCTATATTCTTTATACAGACGATTCTGTTGTACAAGTCTGTTTTTTCGTTCAAATTCTCCACCTATTGAGTTCAATAGATCTCCATTAGGCATAGAATGATGTCTTCAGTAGGAAATTTTTATGGTATTACCTTTAAATAATGTATATACAAGCCAAGCATTTATTTCCTAAGAGTGAGGATAAAAACCCATTGTGCGGAATAGAGGAAATCTATAAAGATGAGGTTATAGGGCGACGCGATTGAGTATCATCATGTAACAATATAAGACGTGTATACTGTGTTGTATGAAGAAGACGGATGTGAAAAGCCTTAAAGATGATTAAAAACAAGAGCAGAGGTGAGGAAAACGTTCCAGTACATCAAAACAGATTCTACATCTCTGCTCTGTTATAACCAATCATCATAGGCGAGGGTTTACCAATATATGTAAGAATGGTATATCATATTCTGGCTAGAATTTACAGGTAACCTTTGACCTTCTGTTTTTTTTTCTTGATTATTCACCATTGTTCTATAAATGAGCATCAAAACATATAAGTGTTGCCCATTTGGGTACAATAACAGAACATTTCCTTTCGGGCTTCTTCTCTAGTGCACTTCCAGGCAGTACAGACAGGACGGTGGCCAAACTGTTTAGGGAGGAAATCTACGGAACCCACAAAAATACAAGTCTTCCCATGTCTAACCTTTAACCTGTCACACATGTAAATAGAACACTGATAGTCTCTGTATGTAACAAGCAAAAGTTCTTAAATTAATTATTCTATACCATTGCCTTAATTTGTGCAATTTTTATTTTCTGTCCTTTCATCATCATATTCCTTAACACATAACTTTTTTTTTCTTAATATTGGCATATTTATTTATTTATTTTTTGCAGGACACATTGTATTTTTCAACATCCCTATTTTGGGGTACATGTAATTTATTATTATGTCTTTAATGTGTCTTTTTTATAATTAACTGTTTTTTTAAAAAAAAACAATATATTTTTTTTTAATCTATTGGTAGGCTTTATTAAAATTTAATTTATTTTTAATTTTTTTATGTGCTTATTTGTATAATATTATAAAGATATTAATAATATTTTGTATAATATTTGGAATATCATTATTAACTTTATTATCAAATTTTCCAGTATCCTGATTCCAGTCTCACACTACCGCCGCTGTCCGCCCTGGGGTTTCTATCGTAAACCCCGGAGAAACTGGAAAGGGTATGACTTGCCAGCTCATTTGAATGGGTTTTTAAAGTTGACCACCGGTGTCCGTATGCAGCGTCTCCTCCTGAAAACCATTTTTTTTGCACGGACACAAGTCGTACATGCAGGACTTTGTGTCCGTGAAATAAAAAAAACGGTTTCCAGGCAAAGAGGCTGCATATGAACAATGGCGGTCACCTTTAAAAACCCATTCAAATGAGTTGGCAAGTTGTTCCATGTCCAGTTTCCCCGGGGTTTACAATGGAAACTCCAAGGTGGACAGTGGTGGTAGTGTGAACACTGCTTCACTTAGAAGGTGATGTGTAGACTAGGATGGGTGATAGGGATAGCACATGGAGCACATGCCCCAAAGGAGAGAATCTACTACTCATCCTCCATAAGGTCTACTTGGTAATCCTCTACATCCAACATACATGTAGGTGGTTCAAATAAAATCAAATCAAACAGGCTTTATTGGCACGTCTGAATAGTTATTTGGCATTGCCAAAGCTAGTAAAGTGTGGGGGGAAGTTGGAGTAGGGGGGGAGTGGTGGGTATGGGGGGGGTTGATTTGGGGTATAACAGTCCGTGGAGTCTCATCTTCCTCTTAGTTGGTGACTGCTATATGGGGAGGTGGGGTGGGTGGTTTGAGTTATAACAGTCCGTGGAGTCTCATCTTCCTCTTATTTGGTGACAGCTGTACACGTATTGGGCAGCGATCTCCACAGTGGCCTCTTCACCTCCCAGTAGGATGTAGAGTTTCCTCTTCTCGTCTGGGATGTGGGCAGAGAGTCTTTGGTAGTAGACGGCCCTCACAGCTGAGTATTTGGTTCTCTCTTTTGAAGTCTAAGGAAGTCCCAGGCTCGGCCATCTTATAAGTGGATTGAGCCACATACATACCACTTCTCCAGTACGTGGCTGTGATCAGGGATCGAGTTTGTCAATGTGGCCGATAAGGTTCGCTAGCCCACCAATCTATATCCAGCCTTGTGTACAGAATAACATGCCAAAGGAAAGCAGTAAAATGGTAACCAAAGACATTTTTAACAATTTCCCCCATAAAATGACAGCCTGAGGGTGTCTACTACCAATATTACCAATCTGCATTAAATTTCTATATGACCACCTAAGCCTGATGGTTTTCCATTTTGTATATTCACCTCTGAAGTTTCACCTTATAATCATATAATAAATGCCACCTAAAAGTATAGGAATCATTTGGATCATTTATATGATCAGTCTTTAATGGCTTCCAATCTTCCTGTAGATGTTTCTCTCCTGCACTTAGATCCACTTTAAGCACTTTCATATCAAAGCGATTCTGCAAAGTGCTTAAAATAAAATATTTTATAATCCAATTTTATGGACGGCATAAAAGATATATTACATTTAATGCCGGGTCACCTCCATTTTGAATCCATTTTTATTCATCAGGCTAAGATGCCATATAAAAGTATAGTCTCTTTACCAGGGACTATTAGCCGGCAGGCCCCCCGTCACGTAAGAGCTAGCATTTGCTTTCATGCCTTGTGCAATCCAGGCCAACAAATTATGTCAGGGACTTATTTTATGTAGTATCTAATGGTTAACTTTTTTATGTGTTTCAATCGTTTGAAGGGAATTTTCCACTTTTTGGAATTCATAGCAGTGCCAATGAAAGACATAGGGGCCAGTTTGATGGGATGATATTGGGTGTGCCCACTATATTGTGCAACTGATTTATTAGAACTCATGCCCAGGGGCGTAACTACCGCCATAGCAGCAGAGGCAGCTGCCACAGGGCCCGGGACATTAGGGGCCCGGTGACAGCCGCTACCGCTGCTATCATTATACTCGGGGGGTCTTTGCAGACCCCCGAGTATAATGATCGGCGAACCTGGAGAGGTAAGGGAACGTGAAAAACACTGTTACTTACCTCTCTATGATCCTGCCAGGCCTCCTTCCTACTTGTCTGACGTCTCTGACGTCGCATGAACCCGGCCTGCTTCCCAGGTCATGTGACGTCTGACGTCATAGAAGAAGGACAATAGAAAGAAATAGAAATATCCAGCTCACCATATATCTCCCGATACAAAAGTATCGGAGCTGGGAAGAAGGGTGACACACCCGAAACACGTCGCCGTCTTCTGTGAACATGTATTTAGTTACTATGTAACTTTTTAACGAAAATGGAATAAAAGTTATATTTTATATGTATTGGAGTACCGAGACAATTGAAGTCAATCTGGATGCAGCTGGCCTTTCTTTTACTGATAGAAGAAGGACGGCAACGTAGAAGACAGCGTAGGAGCCAGGGACAGATAAGAAACAGTAATGTTTGATGTTTTTATTCCCCCGGGACTCCGATTATTATACTCTAAGGTCTGAATAGACCCCAGAGTATAATAATTGTTTATGGGTGTCCACAGTGGGACATAATACTGTGTGCAGGGGACACTATGGGGATAATACTGTGTGCAGGGACCACTATGGGGCATAATACTGTGTTCAGGGGCTACTATGGGGGATAATACTGTGTGCAGGGGCCACTATGGGGTACAATACTGTGTGCAGGGGCCACTATGGGACATAATACTGTGTGCAGGGGCTACTATGGGGGATAATACTGTGTGCAGGGGCCACTATGGGGTACAATACTGTGTGCAGGGGCCACTATGGGGGATAATACTGTGTTCAGGGGCCACTATGGGACATAATACTGTGTTCAGGGGCCACTATGGGACATAATACTGTGTGCAGGGACTACTATGGGGGATAATACTGTGTGCAGGGGCCACTATGGGGCATAATACTGTGTGCAGGGGCCACTATGGGGGATAATACTGTGTGCAGGGGCCATAATGGACATAATACTGTGTGCAGGGGCCACTATGGGGGATAATACTGTGTGCAGGGGCCACTGTGGGGTATAATACTGTGTGCAGGGGTCACTATGGGACATAATACTGTGTGCAGGGGCCACTATGGGACATAATACTGTGTGCAGGGGCTACTATGGGGGATAATACTGTGTGCAGGGGCCACTATGGGGTACAATACTGTGTGCAGGGGCTACTATGGGGGATAATACTGTGTGCAGGGGCCACTATGGAGTACAATACTGTGTGCAGGGGCCACTATGGGGCATAATACTGTGTGCAGGGGCCACTATGGGGGATAATACTGTGTGCAGGGGCCATAATGGACATAATACTGTGTTCAGGGGCCACTATGGGGGATAATACTGTGTGCAGGGGCCACTGTGGGGTATAATACTGTGTGCTAATAAGGTCTCGGCAGCAATGGGGGTGTCTTTCTTCTTCATCTGCCTCCTTCCCTTGTCTGTCGTCTTCTTTCTTTGTCATGTCTGACACCTGCGCAGTCGGATGCAATTGCGTGCATGCGCAGTATGCTCCTCACATCTTCGCCGAACAGAGTGTACTGCACATGATCAGTAAGGACCTTACTGAGCATGCACAGTACACTCTGTTCGGCGAAGATGTGAGTGTACTGCGCATGCGCGCAATTGCAGCCAATTGCGCAGGCATCAGACATGACAAAGAAAGAAGACGCCAGACAAGGGGAGGAGGCAGATGAAGAAGAAAGACGCCCCCATTGCTGCCGAGACCTCATTAGCATACCGGTAAGTACCAGTATTTCTAAGGAACGGCGCGACGAAGACCACATCTAAAGATAGGAGACGAATAGCCTTTCTTAAGGCTATTCCGATGTGGTAATTAGAAAAAAAGTTGCTTTAGTGGTAGAATCCCTTTAGGTTTTTCTGCAACCAAAAACCTCTATGACCAGACAAAATTGCTAAATATTTGACATTTGATTCAACAAAAATTGTCATTTACCCAAAAAAACACTCCATATTCTTACATTAGGAAGTTTGCATCTGCTGTGAAGGCTGTAGCCTCTTTACAGGTGACAAAAACAAGGAACGCTATAAAAGAGCCGGGATTATTAATATTTGCAACCTAAGCCAAAAAGATGTAACGCGGTGAATGATGTCTTGAAAAATGACACAGGACAGGGGTAGAGGAATCTCCGAATTATGATTTATAAGTTGGGGTAGGATTGCTTATGTATGAGGGTAAGGTTGATTCTTCTGACAGATGTTATGGTGGCAGGTTTGCCAATAAATACCAAACTTGTGTCAGCGTTTTTGACACTGACAGAAATTGATGCTGTCACATTGAACCTAACAAATTATAAAATCTGTCTAACGGCCTATTTTTTTATTAACTATATGTTTCACAGCAGCGGATCGAATACAGGTTGTGTCCAAATGTCAGCTCGGTCTAATAATGGGTAAAATAATACAAAATGCAACAAAAAAGTGCCTGTAAACTTTAATAGAAAACTTGTGCCCATTCCTCATGTGCCTGGCCAGTAGATAACAAAAAAAATGGGGTAACATTACTAAAATTGTCTCATTTCCTATTTCCTCGTCTATATTGTCGACACATTTGGAAACTGTTCAGTATTTACCTTGTAAATCTTAAAATCTGTCTAAAATGTGGTTTCTGTCATAAAGATAGATACTTTCTAATTTTTAATACATTTTGGCACATATCTGTGATTTTTGTCGCATTTCAGGCGCATCAGAAGCCGGAAAAAATTCCTCGATATTACTTAATTAAAGCTGAGCTTTTTCTTTGATAATTCAATTAAAATGTCAATACGTATAATGTGTTTTTTTATAAACTGAACTAATTTATGAGAATTATAACATTTGTGTTAAAGTGTAGAACACTGTCAGGGCTCCTAGGAACCTATCTATAAAACATAGTGTATAACACTGTCAGGGCTCCTAGGAACCTATCTATAAAACAATGTATAACACTGTCAGGGCTCCTAGGAACCTATCTATAAAACATAGTGTATAACACTGTCAGGGCTCCTAGGAACCTATCTATAAAACATAGTGTATAACACTGTCAGGGCTCCTAGGAACCTATCTATAAAACATAGTGTATAACACTGCCAGGACTCCTAGGAACCTATCTATAAAACATAGTGTAGAACACTGTCAGGGCTCCTAGGAACCTATCTATAAAACAATGTATAACACTGTCAGGGCTACTAGGAACCTATCTATAATACATAGTGTATGACACTGTCAAGGCTCCTAGGAACCTATCTATAAAACAATGTATAACACTGTCAGGGCTCCTAGGAACCTATCTATAAAACAAAGTGTATAACACTGTCAGGGCTCCTAGGAACCTATCTATAAAACATAGTGTAGAACACTGTCAGGGCTCCTAGGAACCTATCTATAAAACATAGTGTATAACACTGTCAGGGCTCCTAGGAACCTATCTATAAAACAATGTATAACACTGTCAGGGCTACTAGGAACCTATCTATAAAACGAAGTGTATAACACTGTCAGGGCTCCTAGGAACTGATCTATAAAACATAGTGTAGAACACTGTCAGGGCTCCTAGGAACCTATCTATAAAACAATGTATAACACTGTCAGGGCTACTAGGAACCTATCTATAATACATAGTGTATGACACTGTCAGGGCTCCTAGGAACCTATCTATAAAACATAGTGTATAACACTGTCAGGGCTCCTAGGAACCTATCTATAAAACATAGTGTATAACACTGTCAGGGCTCCTAGGAACCTATCTATAAAACAATGTATAACACTGTCAGGGCTACTAGGAACCTATCTATAATACATAGTGTATAACACTGTCAGGGCTCCTAGGAACCTATCTATAAAACATAGTGTATAACACTGTCAGGGCTCCTAGGAACCTATCTAGAAAACAATGTATAACACTGTCAGGGCTACTAGGAACCTATCTATAATACATAGTGTATAACACTGTCAGGGCTCCTAGGAACCTATCTATAAAACATAGTGTATAACACTGTCAGGGCTCCTAGGAACCTATCTATAAAACATAGTGTATGACATTGTCAGGGCTCCTAGGAACCTATCTATAAAACATAGTGTATGACATTGTCAGGGCTCCTAGGAACCTATCTATAAAACATAGTGTATAACACTGTCAGGGCTCCTAGAAACCTATCTATAAAACATAGTGTATGACACTGTCAGGGCTCCTAGGAACCTATCTATAAAACACTAGAGGGAGGACCCGGCTTCGCACAGGTATATTACATGTTATGTTTGTGTAGTGGCCCCATAAGAATTGTCCAGTTTTGCACTGGTGTATTTTGTATGTGGTTTATGTGTATGTCCATAAGCGTCATGTGATTATGTGTATCTCATTTTGGATATCAGTGAAAAACCTGACGCGCATATTCAGGGTAGGGTGCATATATATGTGCGCGCATAAATATGTGCGCGCATAAAAATGTGCGCACATATACAGAGTAGGGCGCATAATTATGTGCGTGCATAAATATGCGTGCGCATATACAGGGTAGGGCGCATAAATATGTGCGCGCATAAATATGTGTGCGCGTATTCAGGGTAGGGCGCATATTCAGGGTAGGGCGCATATATATGTGCGCGCATAAATATGCGCGCATATACAGGGTACTGCGCATAAATATGTGCACGCATAAATACGCACGCGCATATACAGGGTAGGGCGCATAAATATGTGCGCGGATAAATATGTGCGCGCATATACAGGGTAGGGCGCATAAATATGTGCGCTCATATACAGGGTAGGGCACATAAATATGAGCGTGCATAAATATGTGCACGCATGTACAGGGTAGGGCGCATATACAGGGTAGGGCGCATATATATGTGCGCGCATAAATATAAATGTGCGCGCATACAGGGTAGGGCGCATAAATATGTGCGCGCATAAATATGCGCGCGCATATACAGTGTAGGGCGCAAAAATGTGTGCGCGCATATACAGGGTAGGGCGCATAAATATGTGCACGCATAAATATATATGTACGCGCATACAGGATGGGGTGCATATATATGTGCGCGCGTAAATATGTGCGCGCGTAAATATGTGCGCGCGTAAATATGTGCGCGCATAAATATGTGCACGCATAAAAATGTGCGCACATATACAGAGTAGGGCGCATAAATATGTGCGCGCATAAATATGTGCGTGCATATACAGGGTAGTGCGCATAAATATGCGCGCGCATAAATATATATGTACGCGCATACAGGATAGGGTGCATATATATGTGCGCGCATAAATATGTGTGCGCGTATTCAGGGTAGGGCTCATATTCAGGGTAGGGCGCATATATATGTGCGCGCATAAATATGCGCGCATATACAGGGTACTGCGCATAAATATGTGCGCGCATAAATACGCACGCGCATATACAGGGTAGGGCGCATAAATATGTGCGCGGATAAATATGTGCGCGCATATACAGGGTAGGGCGCATAAATATGTGCGCTCATATACAGGGTAGGGCACATAAATATGAGCGTGCATAAATATGTGCACGCATGTACAGGGTAGGGCGCATATACAGGGTAGGGCGCATATATATGTGCGCGCATAAATATAAATGTGCGCGCATACAGGGTAGGGCGCATAAATATGTGCGCGCATAAATATGCGCGCGCATATACAGTGTAGGGCGCAAAAATGTGTGCGCGCATATACAGGGTAGGGCGCATAAATATGTGCACGCATAAATATATATGTACGCGCATACAGGATGGGGTGCATATATATGTGCGCGCGTAAATATGTGCGCGCGTAAATATGTGCGCGCGTAAATATGTGCGCGCATAAATATGTGCACGCATAAAAATGTGCGCACATATACAGAGTAGGGCGCATAAATATGTGCGCGCATAAATATGTGCGTGCATATACAGGGTAGTGCGCATAAATATGCGCGCGCATAAATATATATGTACGCGCATACAGGATAGGGTGCATATATATGTGCGCGCATAAATATGTGTGCGCGTATTCAGGGTAGGGCGCATATTCAGGGTAGGGCGCATATATATGTGCGCGCATAAATATGTGTACGCATAAATATGTGCGCGCATAAATATGCATGCGCATAAACAGGGTAGGGCGCATAAATATGTGCACGCATAAATATGCGCGCATATACAGGGTAGTGCGCATAAATATGTGCGCGCATAAATACGCACGCGCATATACAGGGTAGGGCGCATAAATATGTGCGCGCATAAATATGTGCGCGCATAAATATGTGCGCGCATATACAGGGTAGGGCGCATAAATATGTGCTCGCATAAATATATGCGCGCATAAATATGTGCGCGCATAAATATGTGCGCGCATATACAGGGTAGGGCACATAAATATGTGCGCGCATAAATATGTGCGCGCATATACAGGGTAGTGCGCATAAATATATGCGCGCATAATTATGTGCGCGCATAAATATGCATGCGCATAAACAGGGTAGGGCGCACAAATATGTGCACGCATAATTATGTGCGCGCATATACAGGGTAGGGCGCATAAATATGTGCGCGCATAAATATGTGCGTGCATAAATATGTGCGCGCATATACAGGGTAGGGCGCATAAATATGTGCGCGCATAAATATGTGCGCGCATATACAGGGTAGTGCGCATAAATATGTGCGCGCATAATTATGTGCGCGCATAAATATGCATGCGCATAAACAGGGTAGGGCGCATAAATATGTGCACGCATAATTATGTGCACGCATATACAGGGTAGGGCGCATAAATATGTGCGCGCATAAATATGTGCGCGCACATACAGGGTAGGGCACATAAATGTGTGCGCGCATAAATGTGTGCACGCATAAATATGTGCACGCATAAATATGTGCACGCATGTACAGGGTAGGGCGCATATACAGGGTAGGGCGCATATATATGTGCGCGCATAAATATGTGCGCGCATAAATATAAATGTGCGCACATACAGGGTAGGGCGCATATTCAGGGTAGGGCGCATATATATGTGCACGCATAAATATGTGCGCGCATAAATATGTGCGCGCATATACAGGGTAGTGCGCATAAATATGTGCGCGCATAATTATGTGCGCGCATAAATATGCATGCGCATAAACAGGGTAGAGCGCATAAATATGTGCACGCATAATTATGTGCGCGCATATACAGGGTAGGGCGCATAAATATGTGAGCGCATAAATATGTGCGCGCACATACAGGGTAGGGCACATAAATGTGTGCGCGCATAAATGTGTGCGTGCATAAATATGTGCACGCATAAATATGTGCACGCATGTACAGGGTAGGGTGCATATACAGGGTAGGGCGCATATATATGTGCGCGCATAAATATAAATGTGCGCACATACAGGGTAGGGCGCATATATATGTGCGCGCATAAATATGTGTGCGCGTATACATGGTAGGCGCATATTCAGGGTAGGGCGCATATATATGTGCGCGCATAAATATAAATGTACGCGCATACAGGGTAGGGCGCATATATATGTGCGCGCATAAATATGTGTGCGCGTATACAGGGTAGGGCGCATATATATGTGCGCGCATAAATATGTGTGCGCGTATACAGAGTAGGGCGCATATTCAGGGTAGGGCGCATATATATGTGCACGCATAAATATGTGTGTGCATAAATATAAATGTGCGCGCATACAGGGTAGGGCGCATAAATATGTGCGCGCATAAATATGTGCATGCATGTACAGGGTAGTGCGCAAAAAAATGTGCGTGCATAAATATGCACGCGCATATACAGGGTAGGGCGCATAAATATGTGCGCGCATATACAGCGTAGGGCACATAAATATGTAGACATATACAGGGTAGTGCGCATAAATATGTGCGTGCAAAAATATGTGCGTGCATATACAGGGTAGGGCGCATAAATATGTGCGCGCATAAATATGTGCACGCATATACAGGGTAGGGCGCATAAATATGTGCGCGCATATACAGGGTAGGGCGCATAAATATGTGAGCGCATAAATATGTGCGCGCATATACAGGGTAGGTCGCATAAATATGTGTGCGCATATACAGGGTAGGGCGCATAAATATGTGCGCACAAAAATATGTGCGCGCATATAGAGTGTAGGGCACATAAATATGTGTGCATATACAGGGTAGTGCGCATAAATATGTGCGCGCAAAAATATGTGCGTGCATATACAGGGTAGGGCGCATAAATATGTGCGCGCATAAATATGTGCGCGCATATACAGGGTAGGGCGCATAAAAATGTGCGCGCAAAAATATGTGCGCGCATATACAGCCTAGGGCGCATAAATATGTGCGTGCATATACAGGGTAGTGCACATAAATATGTGTGCGCATAAATATGTGCGCGCATAAATATGCGCGCGCATATACAGTGTAGGGCGCAAAAATGTGTGCGCGCATATACAGGGTAGGGCGCATAAATATGTGCACGCATAAATATATATGTACGCGCATACAGGATAGGGTGCATATATATGTGCGCGCATAAATATGTGTGCGCGTATTCAGGGTAGGGCGCATATTCAGGGTAGGGCGCATATATATGTGCGCGCATAAATATGTGCGCGCATAAAAATGTGCGCGCATAAAAATGTGCGCGCATAAAAATGTGCGCGCATAAAAATGTGCACACATATACAGAGTAGGGCGCATAAATATGTGCGCGCATAAATATTTGCGTGTATATACAGGGTAGTGCGCATAAATATGTGCGCGCATAAATATGTGCGCGCATAAATATGCGCGTGCATATACAGTGTAGGGCGCAAAAATGTGTGCGCGCATATACAGGATAGGGCACATAAATATGTGCACGCATAAATATATATGTACGCGCATGCAGGATAGGGTGCATATATATGTGCGCGCATAAATATGTGTGCGCGTATTCAGGGTAGGGCGCATATTCAGGGTAGGGCGCATATATATGTGCGCGCATAAATATGTGTACGCATAAATATGTGCGCGCATAAATATGCATGCGCATAAACAGGATAGGGCGCATAAATATGTGCACGCATAAATATGCGCGCATATACAGGGTTATGCGCATAAATATGTGCGCGCATAAATACGCACGCGCATATACAGGGTAGGGCGCATAAATATGTGCGCGGATAAATATGTGTGCGCATATACAGGGTAGGGCGCATAAATATGTGCACGCATAAATATGTGCGCGCATATACAGGGTAGGGCGCATAAATATGTGCTCGCATAAATATGTGCGCGCATATACAGGGTAGGGCACATAAATATGTGCGCGCATAAATATGCGCGCGCATATACAGAGTAGGGCGCAAAAATGTGTGCGCGCATATACAGGGTAGGGCGCATAAATATGTGCACGCATAAATATATATGTACGCGCATACAGGATAGGGTGCATATATATGTGCGCGCATAAATATGTGTGCGCGTATTCAGGGTAGGGCGCATATTCAGGGTAGGGCGCATATATATGTGCGCGCATAAATATGTGTACGCATAAATATGTACGCGCATAAATATGTGTACGCATAAATATGTGTACGCATAAATATGTGCACGCATAAATATGCGCGCATATACAGGGTAGTGCGCATAAATATATGCGCGCATAAATACGCACGCGCATATACAGGGTAGGGCGCATAAATATGTGCGCGGATAAATATGTGTGCGCATATACAGGGTAGGGTGCATAAATATGTGCACGCATAAATATGTGTGCGAATATACAGGGTAGGGCACATAAATATGTGCGCGCATAAATATGCGCGCGCATATACAGTGTAGGGCGCAAAAATGTGTGCGCGCATATACAGGGTAGGGCGCATAAATATCTGCACGCATAAATATATATGTACGCGCATACAGGATAGGGTGCATATATATGTGCGCGCATAAATATGTGTGCGCGTATTCAGGGTAGGGCACATATTCAGGGTAGGGCGCATATATATGTGCGCGCATAAATATGTGTACGCATAAATATGTGCGCGCATAAATATGCATGCGCATAAACAGGGTAGGGCGCATAAATATGTGCACGCATAAATATGCGCACATATACAGGGTAGTGCGCATAAATATGTGCGCGCATAAATACGCACGCGCATATACAGGGTAGGGCGCATAAATATGTGCGCGGATAAATATGTGTGCGCATATACAGGGTAGGGCGCATAAATATGTGCGCGCATAAATATGTGCGCGCATATACAGGGTAGGGCGCATAAATATGTGTTCGCATAAATATGTGCGCGCATAAATATGTGCGCGCATAAATATGTGCGCGCATATACAGGGTAGGGCACATAAATATGTGCGCGCATAAATATGTGCGCGCATAAATATGCATGCGCATAAACAGGGTAGGGCGCATAAATATGTGCACGCATAATTATGTGCACGCACATACAGGGTAGGGTGCATAAATATGTGCGCGCATAAATATGTGCGTGCATAAATATGTGCGCGCATATACAGGGTAGGGCGCATAAATATGTGCGCGCATAAATATGTGCGCGCATAAATATGTGCGCGCATATACAGGGTAGTGCGCATAAATATGTGCGCGCATAATTATGTGCGCGCATAAATATGCATGTGCATAAACAGGGTAGGGCGCATAAATATGTGCACGCATAATTATGTACGCGCATATACAGGGTAGGGCGCATAAATATGTGCGCGCACAAATATGTGCGCGCATATACAGGGTAGGGCACATAAATGTGTGCGTGCATAAATATGCGCGTGCATATACAGTGTAGGGCGCAAAAATGTGTGCGCGCATATACAGGATAGGGCACATAAATATGTGCACGCATAAATATATATGTACGCGCATGCAGGATAGGGTGCATATATATGTGCGCGCATAAATATGTGTGCGCGTATTCAGGGTAGGGCGCATATTCAGGGTAGGGCGCATATATATGTGCGCGCATAAATATGCATGCGCATAAACAGGATAGGGCGCATAAATATGTGCACGCATAAATATGCGCGCATATACAGGGTAGTGCGCATAAATATGTGCGCGCATAAATACGCACGCGCATATACAGGGTAGGGCGCATAAATATGTGCGCGGATAAATATGTGTGCGCATATACAGGGTAGGGCGCATAAATATGTGCACGCATAAATATGTGCGCGCATATACAGGGTAGGGCGCATAAATATGTGCTCGCATAAATATGTGCGCGCATATACAGGGTAGGGCACATAAATATGTGCGCGCATAAATATGCGCGCGCATATACAGTGTAGGGCGCAAAAATGTGTGCGCGCATATACAGGGTAGGGCGCATAAATATGTGCACGCACAAATATATATGTACGCGCATACAGGATAGGGTGCATATATATGTGCGCGCATAAATATGTGTGCGCGTATTCAGGGTAGGGTGCATATTCAGGGTAGGGCGCATATATATGTGCGCGCATAAATATGTGTACGCATAAATATGTGCGCGCATAAAGATGTGTACGCATAAATATGTGCACGCATAAATATGCGCGCATATACAGGGTAGTGCGCATAGATATGTGCGCGCATAAATACGCACACGCATATACAGGGTAGGGCGCATAAATATGTGCGCGGATAAATATGTGTGCGCATATACAGGGTAGGGCGCATAAATATGTGCACGCATAAATATGTGCGCGCATATACAGGATAGGGCACATAAATATGTGCACGCATAAATATATATGTACGCGCATGCAGGATAGGGTGCATATATATGTGCGCGCATAAATATGTGTGCGCGTATTCAGGGTAGGGCGCATATTCAGGGTAGGGCGCATATATATGTGCGCGCATAAATATGTGCGCGCATAAATATGCATGCGCATAAACAGGATAGGGCGCATAAATATGTGCACGCATAAATATGCACGCATATACAGGGTAGTGCGCATAAATATGTGCGCGCATAAATACGCACGTGCATATACAGGGTAGGGCGCAAAAATGTGTGCGCGCATATACAGGGTAGGGCGCATAAATATGTGCACGCATAAATATGTGCACGCATATACAGGGTAGTGCGCATAAATATGTGTGCGCATAAATACGCACGCGCATATACAGGGTAGGGCGCATAAATATGTGCGCGGATAAATATGTGTGCGCATATACAGGGTAGGGCGCATAAATATGTGCACGCATAAATATGTGCGCGCATATACAGGGTAGTGCGCATAAATATGTGCGCGCATAAATACGCACGCGCATATACAGGGTAGGGCGCATAAATATGTGCGCGGATAAATATGTGTGCGCATATACAGGGTAGGGCGCATAAATATGTGCACGCATAAATATGTGCGCGCATATACAGGATAGGGCACATAAATATGTGCACGCATAAATATATATGTACGCGCATGCAGGATAGGGTGCATATATATGTGCGCGCATAAATATGTGTGCGCGTATTCAGGGTAGGGCGCATATTCAGGGTAGGGCGCATATATATGTGCGCGCATAAATATGTGTACGCATAAATATGTGCGCGCATAAATATGCATGCGCATAAACAGGATAGGGCGCATAAATATGTGCACGCATAAATATGCGCGCATATACAGGGTAGTGCGCATAAATATGTGCGCGCATAAATACGCACGCGCATATACAGGGTAGGGCGCATAAATATGTGCGCGGATAAATATGTGTGCGCATATACAGGGTAGGGCGCATAAATATGTGCACGCATAAATATGTGCGCGCATATACAGGGTAGGGCGCATAAATATGTGCTCGCATAAATATGTGCGCGCATATACAGGGTAGGGCACATAAATATGTGCGCGCATAAATATGCGCCCGCATATACAGTGTAGGGCGCAAAAATGTGTGCGCGCATATACAGGGTAGGGCGCATAAATATGTGCACGCATAAATATATATGTACGCGCATACAGGATAGGGTGCATATATATGTGCGCGCATAAATATGTGTGCGCGTATTCAGGGTAGGGCGCATATTCAGGGTAGGGCGCATATATGTGTGCGCGCATAAATATGTGTACGCATAAATATGTGTACGCATAAATATGTGCACGCATAAATATGCGCGCATATACAGGGTAGTGCGCATAAATATGTGCGCGCATAAATACGCACGCGCATATACAGGGTAGGGCGCATAAATATGTGCGCGGATAAATATGTGTGCGCATATACAGGGTAGGGCGCATAAATATGTGCACGCATAAATATGTGTGCGCATATACAGGGTAGGGCACATAAATATGTGCGCGCATAAATATGTGCGCGCATATACATGGTAGGGCACATAAATATGTGCGCGCATAAATATGCGCGCGCATATACGGTGTAGGGCGCAAAAATGTGTGCGCGCATATACAGGGTAGGGCGCATAAATATCTGCACGCATAAATATATATGTACGCGCATACAGGATAGGGTGCATATATATGTGCGCATAAATATGTGTGCGCGTATTCAGGGTAGGGCGCATAATCAGGGTAGGGCGCATATATATGTGCGCGCATAAATATGTGTACGCATAAATATGTGCGCGCATAAATATGCATGCGCATAAACAGGGTAGGGCGCATAAATATGTGCACGCATAAATATGTGCACGCATATACAGGGTAGTGCGCATAAATATGTGCGCGCATAAATACGCACGCGCATATACAGGGTAGGGCGCATAAATATGTGCGCGGATAAATATGTGTGCGCATATACAGGGTAGGGCGCATAAATATGTGCGCGCATAAATATGTGCGCGCATAAATATGTGCGCGCATATACAGGGTAGGGCGCATAAATATGTGCTCGCATAAATATGTGCGCGCATAAATATGTGCGCGCATATACAGGGTAGGGCACATAAATATGTGCGCGCATAAATATGTGCGCGCATAAATATGCATGTGCATAAACAGGGTAGGGCGCATAAATATGTGCACGCATAATTATGTGCACGCACATACAGGGTAGGGTGCATAAATATGTGCGCGCATAAATATGTGCGTGCATAAATATGTGCGCGCATATACAGGGTAGGGCGCATAAATATGTGCGCGCATAAATATGTGCGCGCATAAATATGTGCGCGCATATACAGGGTAGTGCGCATAAATATGTGCGCGCATAATTATGTGCGCGCATAAATATGCATGTGCATAAACAGGGTAGGGCGCATAAATATGTGCACGCATAATTATGTACGCGCATATACAGGGTAGGGCGCATAAATATGTGCGCGCATAAATATGTGCGCGCACAAATATGTGCGCGCATATACAGGGTAGGGCACATAAATGTGTGCGCGCATAAATATGCGCGTGCATATACAGTGTAGGGCGCAAAAATGTGTGCGCGCATATACAGGATAGGGCACATAAATATGTGCACGCATAAATATATATGTACGCGCATGCAGGATAGGGTGCATATATATGTGCGCGCATAAATATGTGTGCGCGTATTCAGGGTAGGGCGCATATTCAGGGTAGGGCGCATATATATGTGCGCGCATAAATATGTGTACGCATAAATATGTGCGCGCATAAATATGCATGCGCATAAACAGGATAGGGCGCATAAATATGTGCACGCATAAATATGCGCGCATATACAGGGTAGTGCGCATAAATATGTGCGCGCATAAATACGCACGCGCATATACAGGGTAGGGCGCATAAATATGTGCGCGGATAAATATGTGTGCGCATATACAGGGTAGGGCGCATAAATATGTGCACGCATAAATATGTGCGCGCATATACAGGGTAGGGCGCATAAATATGTGCTCGCATAAATATGTGCGCGCATATACAGGGTAGGGCACATAAATATGTGCGCGCATAAATATGCGCGCGCATATACAGTGTAGGGCGCAAAAATGTGTGCGCGCATATACAGGGTAGGGCGCATAAATATGTGCACGCATAAATATATATGTACGCGCATACAGGATAGGGTGCATATATATGTGCGCGCATAAATATGTGTGCGCGTATTCAGGGTAGGGTGCATATTCAGGGTAGGGCGCATATATATGTGCGCGCATAAATATGTGTACGCATAAATATGTGCGCGCATAAAGATGTGTACGCATAAATATGTGCACGCATAAATATGTGCGCGCATATACAGGGTAGTGCGCATAAATATGTGCGCGCATAAATACGCACACGCATATACAGGGTAGGGCGCATAAATATGTGCGCGGATAAATATGTGTGCGCATATACAGGGTAGGGCGCATAAATATGTGCACGCATAAATATGTGCGCGCATATACAGGATAGGGCACATAAATATGTGCACGCATAAATATATATGTACGCGCATGCAGGATAGGGTGCATATATATGTGCGCGCATAAATATGTGTGCGCGTATTCAGGGTAGGGCGCATATTCAGGGTAGGGCGCATATATATGTGCGCGCATAAATATGTGTACGCATAAATATGTGCGCGCATAAATATGCATGCGCATAAACAGGATAGGGCGCATAAATATGTGCACGCATTAATATGCGCGCATATACAGGGTAGTGCGCATAAATATGTGCGCGCATAAATACGCACGTGCATATACAGGGTAGGGCGCAAAAATGTGTGCGCGCATATACAGGGTAGGGCGCATAAATATGTGCACGCATAAATATGTGCACGCATATACAGGGTAGTGCGCATAAATATGTGCGCGCATAAATACGCACGCGCATATACAGGGTAGGGCGCATAAATATGTGCGCGGATAAATATGTGTGCGCATATACAGGGTAGGGCGCATAAATATGTGCACGCATAAATATGTGCGCGCATATACAGGGTAGTGCGCATAAATATGTGCGCGCATAAATACGCACGCGCATATACAGGGTAGGGCGCATAAATATGTGCGCTGATAAATATGTGTGCGCATATACAGGGTAGGGCGCATAAATATGTGCACGCATAAATATGTGCGCACATATACAGGATAGGGCACATAAATATGTGCACGCATAAATATATATGTACGCGCATGCAGGATAGGGTGCATATATATGTGCGCGCATAAATATGTGTGCGCGTATTCAGGGTAGGGCGCATATTCAGGGTAGGGCGCATATATATGTGTGCGCATAAATATGTGTACGCATAAACATGTGCGCGCATAAATATGCATGCGCATAAACAGGATAGGGCGCATAAATATGTGCACGCATAAATATGCGCGCATATACAGGGTAGTGCGCATAAATATGTGCGCGCATAAATACGCACGCGCATATACAGGGTAGGGCGCATAAATATGTGCGCGGATAAATATGTGTGCGCATATACAGGGTAGGGCGCATAAATATGTGCACGCATAAATATGTGCGCGCATATACAGGGTAGGGCGCATAAATATGTGCTCGCATAAATATGTGCGCGCATATACAGGGTAGGGCACATAAATATGTGCGCGCATAAATATGCGCGCGCATATACAATGTAGGGCGCAAAAATGTGTGCGCGCATATACAGGGTAGGGCGCATAAATATGTGCACGCATAAATATATATGTACGCGCATACAGGATAGGGTGCATATATATGTGCGCGCATAAATATGTGTGCGCGTATTCAGGGTAGGGCGCATATTCAGGGTAGGGCGCATATATATGTGCGCGCATAAATATGTGTACGCATAAATATGTGCGCGCATAAATATGCATGCGCATAAACAGGGTAGGGCGCATAAATATGTGCACGCATAAATATGCGCACATATACAGGGTAATGCGCATAAATATGTGCGCGCATAAATACGCACGCGCATATACAGGGTAGGGCGCATAAATATGTGCGCGGATAAATATGTGTGCGCATATACAGGGTAGGGCGCATAAATATGTGCGCGCATAAATATGTGCGCGCATAAATATGTGCGCGCATAAATATGTGCGCGCATAAATATGTGCGCGCATATACAGGGTAGGGTGCATAAATATGTGCGCGCATATACAGGGTAGGGCACATAAATATGTGCGCGCATAAATATGTGCGCGCATAAATATGCATGCGCATAAACAGGGTAGGGCGCATAAATATGTGCACGCATAATTATGTGCACGCACATACAGGGTAGGGTGCATAAATATGTGCGCGCATAAATATGTGCGTGCATAAATATGTGCGCGCATATACAGGGTAGGGCGCATAAATATGTGCACGCATAAATATGTGCGCGCATAAATATGTGCGCGCATAAATATGTGCGCGCATATACAGGGTAGTGCGCATAAATATGTGCGCGCATAATTATGTGCGCGCATATACAGGGTAGTGCGCATAAATATGTGCGCGCATAATTATGTGCGCGCATAAATATGCATGTGCATAAACAGGGTAGGGCGCATAAATATGTGCACGCATAATTATGTACGCGCATATACAGGGTAGGGCGCATAAATATATGCGCGCATAAATATGTGCGCGCACAAATATGTGCGCGCATATACAGGGTAGGGCACATAAATGTGTGCGCGCATAAATATGCGCGTGCATATACAGTGTAGGGCGCAAAAATGTGTGCGCGCATATACAGGATAGGGCACATAAATATGTGCACGCATAAATATATATGTACGCGCATGCAGGATAGGGTGCATATATATGTGCGCGCATAAATATGTGTGCGCGTATTCAGGGTAGGGCGCATATTCAGGGTAGGGCGCATATATATGTGCGCGCATAAATATGTGTACGCATAAATATGTGCGCGCATAAATATGCATGCGCATAAACAGGATAGGGCGCATAAATATGTGCACGCATAAATATGCGCGCATATACAGGGTAGTGCGCATAAATATGTGCGCGCATAAATACGCACGCGCATATACAGGGTAGGGCGCATAAATATGTGCGCGGATAAATATGTGTGCGCATATACAGGGTAGGGCGCATAAATATGTGCACGCATAAATATGTGTGCGCATATACAGGGTAGGGCGCATAAATATGTGCTCGCATAAATATGTGCGCGCATATACAGGGTAGGGCACATAAATATGTGCGCGCATAAATATGCGCGCGCATATACAGTGTAGGGCGCAAAAATGTGTGCGCGCATATACAGGGTAGGGCGCATAAATATGTGCACGCATAAATATATATGTACGCGCATACAGGATAGGGTGCATATATATGTGCGCGCATAAATATGTGTGCGCGTATTCAGGGTAGGGCGCATATTCAGGGTAGGGCGCATATATATGTGCGCGCATAAATATGTGTACGCATAAATATGTGCGCGCATAAATATGCATGCGCATAAACAGGGTAGGGCGCATAAATATGTGCACGCATAAATATGCGCACATATACAGGGTAATGCGCATAAATATGTGCGCGCATAAATACGCACGCGCATATACAGGGTAGGGCGCATAAATATGTGCGCGGATAAATATGTGTGCGCATATACAGGGTAGGGCGCATAAATATGTGCGCGCATAAATATGTGCGCGCATAAATATGTGCGCGCATATACAGGGTAGGGCGCATAAATATGTGCGCGCATAAATATGTGCGCGCATATACAGGGTAGGGCACATAAATATGTGCGCGCATAAATATGTGCGCGCATAAATATGCATGCGCATAAACAGGGTAGGGCGCATAAATATGTGCACGCATAATTATGTGCACGCACATACAGGGTAGGGTGCATAAATATGTGCGCGCATAAATATGTGCGTGCATAAATATGTGCGCGCATATACAGGGTAGGGCGCATAAATATGTGCACGCATAAATATGTGCGCGCATAAATATGTGCGCGCATAAATATGTGCGCGCATATACAGGGTAGTGCGCATAAATATGTGCGCGCATAATTATGTGCGCGCATAAATATGCATGTGCATAAACAGGGTAGGGCGCATAAATATGTGCACGCAAAATTATGTACGCGCATATACAGGGTAGGGCGCATAAATATATGCGCGCATAAATATGTGCGCGCACAAATATGTGCGCGCATATACAGGGTAGGGCACATAAATGTGTGCGCGCATAAATATGCGCGTGCATATACAGTGTAGGGCGCAAAAATGTGTGCGCGCATATACAGGATAGGGCACATAAATATGTGCACGCATAAATATATATGTACGCGCATGCAGGATAGGGTGCATATATATGTGCGCGCATAAATATGTGTGCGCGTATTCAGGGTAGGGCGCATATTCAGGGTAGGGCGCATATATATGTGCGCGCATAAATATGTGTACGCATAAATATGTGCGCGCATAAATATGCATGCGCATAAACAGGGTAGGGCGCATAAATATGTGCACGCATAAATATGCGCACATATACAGGGTAATGCGCATAAATATGTGCGCGCATAAATACGCACGCGCATATACAGGGTAGGGCGCATAAATATGTGCGCGGATAAATATGTGTGCGCATATACAGGGTAGGGCGCATAAATATGTGCGCGCATAAATATGTGCGCGCATAAATATGTGCGCGCATATACAGGGTAGGGCGCATAAATATGTGCGCGCATAAATATGTGCGCGCATATACAGGGTAGGGCACATAAATATGTGCGCGCATAAATATGTGCGCGCATAAATATGCATGCGCATAAACAGGGTAGGGCGCATAAATATGTGCACGCATAATTATGTGCACGCACATACAGGGTAGGGTGCATAAATATGTGCGCGCATAAATATGTGCGTGCATAAATATGTGCGCGCATATACAGGGTAGGGCGCATAAATATGTGCACGCATAAATATGTGCGCGCATAAATATGTGCGCGCATAAATATGTGCGCGCATATACAGGGTAGTGCGCATAAATATGTGCGCGCATAATTATGTGCGCGCATAAATATGCATGTGCATAAACAGGGTAGGGCGCATAAATATGTGCACGCAAAATTATGTACGCGCATATACAGGGTAGGGCGCATAAATATATGCGCGCATAAATATGTGCGCGCACAAATATGTGCGCGCATATACAGGGTAGGGCACATAAATGTGTGCGCGCATAAATATGCGCGTGCATATACAGTGTAGGGCGCAAAAATGTGTGCGCGCATATACAGGATAGGGCACATAAATATGTGCACGCATAAATATATATGTACGCGCATGCAGGATAGGGTGCATATATATGTGCGCGCATAAATATGTGTGCGCGTATTCAGGGTAGGGCGCATATTCAGGGTAGGGCGCATATATATGTGCGCGCATAAATATGTGTACGCATAAATATGTGCGCGCATAAATATGCATGCGCATAAACAGGATAGGGCGCATAAATATGTGCACGCATAAATATGCGCGCATATACAGGGTAGTGCGCATAAATATGTGCGCGCATAAATACGCACGCGCATATACAGGGTAGGGCGCATAAATATGTGCGCGGATAAATATGTGTGCGCATATACAGGGTAGGGCGCATAAATATGTGCACGCATAAATATGTGTGCGCATATACAGGGTAGGGCGCATAAATATGTGCTCGCATAAATATGTGCGCGCATATACAGGGTAGGGCACATAAATATGTGCGCGCATAAATATGCGCGCGCATATACAGTGTAGGGCGCAAAAAATGTGTGCGCGCATATACAGGGTAGGGCGCATAAATATGTGCACGCATAAATATATATGTACGCGCATACAGGATAGGGTGCATATATATGTGCGCGCATAAATATGTGTGCGCGTATTCAGGGTAGGGCGCATATTCAGGGTAGGGCGCATATATATGTGCGCGCATAAATATGTGTACGCATAAATATGTGCGCGCATAAATATGTGTACGCATAAATATGTGCACGCATAAATATGCGCGCATATACAGGGTAGTGCGCATAAATATGTGTGCGCATAAATACGCACGCGCATATACAGGGTAGGGCGCATAAATATGTGCGCGGATAAATATGTGTGCGCATATACAGGGTAGGGCGCATAAATATGTGCACGCATAAATATGTGTGCGCATATACAGGGTAGGGCGCATAAATATGTGCGCGCATAAATATGTGCGCGCATATACAGGGTAGGGCACATAAATATGTGCGCGCATAAATATGCGCGCGCATATACAGTGTAGGGCGCATAAATATGTGCACGCATAAATATGTGTGCGCATATACAGGGTAGGGCGCATAAATATGTGCACGCATAAATATGTGTGCGCATATACAGGGTAGGGCGCATAAATATGTGCGCGCATAAATATGTGCGCGCATATACAGGGTAGGGCGCATAAATATGTGCACGCATAAATATATATGTACGCGCATACAGGATAGGGTGCATATATATGTGCGCGCATAAATATGTGTGCGCGTATTCAGGGTAGGGCGCATATTCAGGGTAGGGCGCATATATATGTGCGCGCATAAATATGTGTACGCATAAATATATGCGCGCATAAATATGCATGCGCATAAACAGGGTAGGGCGCATAAATATGTGCACGCATAAATATGCGCACATATACAGGGTAGTGCGCATAAATATGTGCGCGCATAAATACGCACGCGCATATACAGGGTAGGGCGCATAAATATGTGCGCGGATAAATATGTGTGCGCATATACAGGGTTGGGCGCATAAATATGTGCGCACATAAATATGTGCGCGCATAAATATGTGCGCGCATATACAGGGTAGGGCGCATAAATATGTGCTCGCATAAATATGTGCGCGCATAAATATGTGCGCGCATAAATATGTGCGCGCATATACAGGGTAGGGCACATAAATATGTGCGCGCATAAATATGTGCGCGCATAAATATGCATGCGCATAAACAGGGTAGGGCGCATAAATATGTGCACGCATAATTATGTGCACGCACATACAGGGTAGGGTGCATAAATATGTGCGCGCATAAATATGTGCGTGCATAAATATGTGCGCGCATATACAGGGTAGGGCACATAAATATGTGCGCGCATAAATATGTGCGCGCATAAATATGTGCGAGCATATACAGGGTAGTGCGCATAAATATGTGCGCGCATAATTATGTGCGCGCATAAATATGCATGTGCATAAACAGGGTAGGGCGCATAAATATGTGCACGCATAATTATGTACGCGCATATACAGGGTAGGGCGCATAAATATGTGCGCGCATAAATATGTGCGCGCACAAATATGTGCGCGCATATACAGGGTAGGGCACATAAATGTGTGCGCGCATAAATATGCGCACGCATAAATATGTGCACGCATGTACAGGGTAGGGCGCATATACAGGGTAGGGCGCATATATATGTGCGCGCATAAATATGTGCGCGCATAAATATAAATGTGCGCACATACAGGGTAGGGCGCATATATATGTGCGCGCATAAATATAAATGTACGCGCATACATGGTAGGGCGCATATATATGTGCGCGCATAAATATGTGTGCGCGTATACAGGGTAGGGCGCATATATATGTGCGCGCATAAATATGTGTGCGCGTATACAGGGTAGGGCGCATATATATGTGCACGCATAAATATGTGCGCGCATAAATATAAATGTACGCGCATACAGGGTAGGGCGCATATATATGTGCGCGCATAAATATGTGTGCGCGTATACAGGGTAGGGCGCATATATATGTGCGCGCATAAATATAAATGTACGCGCATACAGGGTAGGGCGCATATATATGTGCGCGCATAAATATGTGTGCGCGTATACGGGGTAGGGCGCATATATATGTGCGCGCATAAATATGTGTGCGCGTATACAGGGTAGGGCGCATATATATGTGCACGCATAAATATGTGCGCGCATAAGATAAGATAAGATAAGATAATCCTTTAATAGTCCCACCTTGGGGAAATTTCAGCGTGTTACAGCAGCATAGTAATACAGATACAGGATAATACAGAGTAATATGTTACAGACGTAGACACAGATAAGCTGAGAAGAGAAGATATACTAGGAGTCCATGGCAGCTAAGGAAAAACAGAAGAGAAAGAGGAAGACCTCATGGTCATCCTCATAATCATTAGTTCTCTGTGCGGAGAGCTCTTCGTTTGGTCTGATGTAGATTATACAGCCTGGTCGCGGTTGGAAGGAAGGACCTGCGATAGCGCTCCTTCTCACACTTGGGGTGAAGCAGACGGTCGCTTACAGTGCTGCCAAGTCCCATCAGGGTCCCATACATGGGGTGGGATTTGTTCCCCCGCATGGAGGTCACCACAGACAGTATCCTTCTGTCACCCACCACCTGTACTGGGTCCAAGGGGCTCCCCAGGACAGAGCTGGCCCTCCTGATCAGCCTGTCAAGTCTATTTCTGTCCCTGGTTGATATACTGCTTCCCCAGCAGGCCACACCGAAAAAGATGGCTGAGGCAACCACAGAGTTGAAGAAGGCCCTAAGAAGTGTCCCCTGGACTCCGAAGGCCCTCAGCCTCCTGAGCAGGTAGAGTCTGCTGTGGCCCTTTCTGTGCAGCGCCTCCAGGTGATCAGCCCAGTCTAGTTTATTATTGAGGAGCACGCCCAGGTACTTATAGGTCCTGACTATCTCAATACATGTTCCTTGGATCTCCACCGGGGTCGGAGCACCTCTCCGTTTACTAAAGTCCACCACCATCTCCTTGGTCTTCCCAGCATTAATCCTGAGCTGGTTCTGCTGGCACCATTCAACAAAATCCCGGTTTAAGTCTCTGTATTCCCTATCATCGCCATCAGTGATAAGGCCGACTATAGCAGAGTCATCGGAGTACTTCTGTAAGTAACAGCTGGATGAGTTGTTCCTGAAGTCAGCAGTGTACAGTGTGAAGAGGAATGGGGCAAGAACTGTACCTTGAGGTGCCCCCGTACTACAGATCACAGTGTCAGACACACAGTCCTGGGCTCTCACATACTGAGGGCGGTTTGTCAGGTAGTCTAGGATCCAGTTGGACAGGTGATGGTCCACACCACCAAGGTTCAGCTTCTCCCTCAGTAGCCCTGGCTGAATGGTGTTGAACGCACTGGAGAAATCAAAGAACATTATTCTCACAGTGTTCCCGGGTTTCTCCAGGTGAGAGAGAGCTCTGTGAAGAAGGTGGATGATGGCGTCATCTACCCCAATGCCTGGCCGGTAGGCAAACTGGAGGGGGTCCAGAGCGGAGCTCACTAGGGGGCGTAGGTGTGTCAGGACCAGTCTCTCTAGGACCTTCATTAGGTGTGATGTCAATGCTACAGGTCGGTAGTCATTGTAGCCCATCGGGTTGGGTTTCTTTGGGACTGGTACCACGCAAGATGTTTTCCACAGTTGAGGTACCACTCCCAGCTTCAGGCTCATATTGTACATGTGCTTTATAATACCACACAGCTGGTCACTGCACATTTTAAGAACTCTTGCGCTTATACCATCAGGTCCCCCCGCTTTGTTCGCTCTAATATTCTTCATTTCCTTACACACCTGAGACTCCTGCAGGATCAGATAGTCAGATTGCAGTTGACCGCAGGTCGGTGGGGGTTGGGTCTTGGTGTGTGAGGGGAGGGCGGTTAGCTGACATGCTGGTGGAGGGAGCATTTGCTTGGAGTCGAATCTATTGAAGAATAGATTAAGCTCGTTAAGCCACTTCCTGTCCCCTACTGTTCGGTGCCTTGTCTTTTCCTTGTGTCCTGAAATTGCCTTAAGGCTGTCCCACACCTCAGAGATTCTACCCTCCCCCATCTGTAGTTCCATCTTCCGTCTGTAGTTGGCTTTCCCTTCCCTGATCAATTGTCTCAGCTGTTTCTGAACCGCCCCCAGGCCATCTTTGTCCCCAGACCTAAAAATTCTCTTTTTTTGCTTGAGGAGAGTTTTAATCTCAGAGTTAATCCATGGTTTGTTATTGGAGAAACACCTCACCTTCCTAGTTGGTACCGTGCTGTCCACACAGAAATTAATGTAGTCCATTATGCAGTGTGTGAGTCCCTCAATGTCCTCTGGAAATGAGTCTTGAAACACTTCTCATAAAGTTATATCAAAGCAGTCCCTTAGAGACTCGACACTTCCCTCTGACCAAATCTTCACGGTACGGGTAACCGCCGGTTCTCTGCGCACCAGTGGAATGTATGTGGGTCGCAGATGTACCAGGTTGTGATCTGATCTGCCTAGGGGTGGTAGGGCAGATGAGTTATATGCATCCCTTACATTGGCAAAGAGCAAGTCCAGCGTCTTGTTGTCTCTTGTATGGCAGGTTACATACTGTGTGAAGCCTGGTAGAGTGGATGCTGAGACATGGTTGAAGTCTCCAGACACTAGGAGCAGGGCATGGGGGTGAGATGATTGCAGCTCACTCACAACAGCATGGAGGACTTCACAGGCAGCGTCAGCTTTAGCAGAGGGGGGGACATAGGCAGCTAGTACGATAACATGTGATAGTTCCCTTGGCAGGTAAAAAGGTCTCATGCCCACGGCTAGCAGTTCAATATCCTTTCCACACAATTGTTTCTTAACCACAATATGTCCTGGATTACACCATCTCTCATTGACAAATATTGCAATTCCTCCGCCTATTCGCTTACCGCTCTCCAGTGTTCTGTCCGCCCGAAGAAGTTTGAAGCCCTCCACGGAGGCAAGTATGTCCGGAGTGATTTCAGTAAGCCAAGTCTCTGTAAACAGCATCATACTGCACTCCCGAAACTCCTGTTGATGTCTGGTCAGTGCTGACCTAGACATAAATATAAATGTACGCTCATACAGGGTAGGGCGCATATATATGTGCGCGCATAAATATGTGTGCGCGTATACAGGGTAGGGCGCATATATATGTGCACGCATAAATATGTGCGCGCATAAATATAAATGTGCGCGCATACAGGGTGGGGCGCATAAATATGTGCGCGCATAAATATGTGCATGCATGTACAGGGTAGTGCGCAAAAAAATGTGCGCGCATAAATATGCACGCACATATACAGGGTAGGGCGCATAAATATGTGCGCGCATATACAGCGTAGGGCACATAAATATGTACGCATATACAGGGTAGTGCGCATAAATATGTGCGCGCAAAAATATGTGCGTGCATATACAAGGTAGGGCGCATAAATATGTGCGCGCATAAATATGTGCACGCATATGCAGGGTAGGGCGCATAAATATGTGCGCGCATATACAGGGTAGGGCGCATAAATATGTGCGCGCATAAATATGTGCACGCATATGCAGGGTAGGGCGCATAAATATGTGAGCGCATATACGGGGTAGGGCGCATAAATATGTGAGCGCATAAATATGTGCGCGCATATACAGGGTAGGGCGCATAAATATGTGCGCGAATATACAGGGTAGGGCGCATAAATATGTGCGCACAAAAATATGTGTGCGTATATACAGTGTAGGGCACATAAATATGTGTGCATATACAGGGTAGTGCGCATAAATATGTGCGCGCAAAAATATGTGCGTGCATATACAGGGTAGGGCGCATATATATGTGTGCGCATAAATATGCGCATATTTATACGCATACTAGAGGGAGGACCCGGCTTCGCACAGGTATATTACATGTTATGTTTGTGTAGTGGCCCCATAAGAATTGTCCAGTTTTGCACTGGTGTATTTTGTATGTGGTTTGTGTGTATGTCCATAAGCGTCATGTGATTATGTGTATCTCATTTTGTATATTAGTGAAAAACCTGTGATCAGTTGTTATGGATACCTGGAGTAAAGCTGTATCTAATCCTTCCCCATGCAGTACTGTGTTTAGACGCAAGTATCTAATCCTTGTTGGTGTGGTACTGTGTGCAGATTTGTGTATCTAATCCTCCCCCGTGTGGCATTGTGTGAAGAGGCACGTATCTAATCCTCCGGTAAATAAAACTGTGTGCAGACGTGCATATCTAATCTTAAGGCATGTGGTACTATGTGCAGACGCATGTATCTAATCCTCTGGCGTGTAGTACTGTGTGCAGACAGGTGTATCTAATCCCTGGTGTGTGGTACTGTGTGCAGATGCGCATATCTAATCCTCCCCTGTGTGGTACTGTGTGCTGAGACGCGTATCTAATTATCTGGCATGTGATACTGTGTGCAGATGCATGTATCTAATCCTCCAAAGTGTGGTACTGTGTTCAGACACATGTATCTAATCCTCCCCTGTGTGGTATTGTGTGAAGAGGCGCGTATCTAATCCTTCAGCGTGTGGAACTGTGTGTAGACGCGCGTATCTAATTCTACAGCATGTGGTACTGTGTGCAGACGCGTGTATCTAATCCTATGGCGTGTACAACTGTGTGCAGACGCGCGTATCTAATCCTCTGGAGTGTGGAAGTGTATGTAGACACGTGTAACTAATCCTACGGCATGTGGTACTCTGTGCAGACGTGTGTATCTAATCCTATGGCGTGTACAACTGTGTGAAGACACGTGTATCTAATCCTCCCCTGTGTGGTATTGTGTGAAGAGGCGCGTATCTAATCCTATGGCGTGTGGAACTGTGTGTAGACGCGCGTATCCAATCCCCCGGCATGTGGTACTGTGTGCAGATGCGCGTATCTAATCCTATGGCATGTGGTACTGTGTGTAGATGCGCGTATCTAATCCTCCCCCGTGTGATACTGTGTGCTGAGACGCGTATCTAATTCTCTGGCTTGTGGTACTGTGTGCAGAGGCATGCATCTAATCCTCCAAAGTATGGTACTGTGTTCACACACACGTATCTAATCCTCCCCTGTGTGGTATTGTGTGAAGAGGCACGTATCTAATCCTTCGGCATGTGAAACTATGTGTAGACACGCGTATCTAATCCTACTGCATGTGGTACTGTGTGCAGACACGTGTATCTAATCCTATGGCGTGTACAACTGTGTGCAGACACGCGTATCTAATCCTCTGGAGTGTGGAACTGTATGTAGATGCGTGTATCTAATCCTACGGCGTGTGGTACTCTGTGCAGATGTGTATATCTAATCCTATGGCGTGTACAAATGTGTGCAGATGCGCGTATCTAATCCTCTGGAGTGTGGAACTGTGTGTAGATGCGCGTATCTAATCCTACGGCAAGTGGTACTGTGTGCAGACATGCGTTTCTAATCCTACGGCATGTGGTACTGTGTGTAGACGCGCGTATCTAATCCTACGGCATGTGGTACTGTGTGCATACGCGTGTATCTAATCATATGGCGTGTACAACTGTGTGAAGACACGTGTATCTAATCCTCCCCTGTGTGGTATTGTGTGAAGAGGCGCGTATCTAATCCTATGGCGTGTGGAACTGTGTGTAAACGCGCGTACCCAATCCCCCGGCATGTGGTACTGTGTGCAGATGCACGTATCTAACCCTATGGCATGTGGTACTGTGTGTAGACGCGTGTATCTAATCCTCCCCCGTGTGATACTGTGTGCTGAGACTTGTATCTAATTCTCTGGCTTGTGGTACTGTGTGCAGAGGCATGTATGTAATCCTCCAAAGTGTGGTACTGTGTGCACGCACACGTATCTAATCCTCCCTTGTGTGGTATTGTGTGAAGAGGCGCGTATCTAATCCTTCGGCATGTGGAACTATGTGTAGACGCGCGTATCTAATCTTACTGCATGTGGTACTGTGTGCAGACACGTGTATCTAATCCTATGGCGTGTACAACTGTGTGCAGATGCGCGTTTCTAATCCTCTGGAGTGTGGAACTATGTGTAGACGTGTGTATCTAATCCTACGGCATGTGGTACTCTGTGCAGACGCGTGTATCTAATCCTATGGCGTGTACAACTGTGTGCAGATGCGCGTTTCTAATCCTCTGGAGTGTGGAACTATGTGTAGACGTGTGTATCTAATCCTACGGCATGTGGTACTCTGTGCAGACGCGTGTATCTAATCCTATGGCGTGTACAAATGTGTGCAGACGCGCGTATCTAATCCTCTGGAGTGTGGAACTGTGTGTAGACGCCTGTATCTAATCCTTCGGCATGTGGAACCGTGTGCAGATGCAGGTATCAAATTCTTCAGTGTGTGGAACTGTGTGCAGAAGTGCATATTTAATCCCCTGGTTTGTGGGACTGTGTGCAGACGTGTGTATCTAATCCTCTGGCGTGTGATACTGTGTGCTGATCTGTGTATCTAATCCTCTGATGCGTGTATCTCAGTTTGGATATCAGTGTTGTATTGTGCATGTGGAGTGACCATGTGTATTGCAGTTGGAATATGAGTGAAAGTCTTGCAGGTTTGTATTGGCTAAGGGGGGGCACTGTGTTTGGAATGCTGTATCTCAGCAACGGTACGTCCGAGCGAGTTGGAGTCTCGTCTTAAACCTTCCCGGATATCTGAAATATCTCTGTACCAAATTTGGTGAAGATCGGTCCAGTCGTTTGGTTCGCATTAGAGAACAGACAGACAGACAGACGGACGGACAGACGGACAGACAGACAGACAGACAAGAATTCATTTTTGTAAGATAGAGAGAGAAAAATAGTATATAACACTGTAAGGGCTCCTAGGAACCTATCTATAAAACATAGTGTATAACACTGTCAGGACTCCTAGGAACCTATCTATAAAAGATAGTGTATGACACTGTCAGGACTCCTAGGAACCTATCTATAAATCATAGTGTATAACACTGTCAGGGCTCCTAGGAACCTATCTATAATACATAGTGTAGAACACTGTCAGGGCTCCTAGGAACCTATCTATAAAACATAGTGTATAACACTGTCAGGGCTCCTAGGAACCTATCTATAAAACATAGTGTATAACACTGTCAGGACTCCTAGGAACCTATCTATAAAACATAGTGTATAATAACACTGTCAGGGCTCCTAGGAACCTATCTATAAAACATAGTGTAGAACACTGTCAGGGCTCCTAGGAACCTATCTATAAAACATAGTGTAGAACACTGTCAGGACTCCTAGGAACCTATCTATAAAACATAGTGTATAACACTGTCAGGGCTCCTAGGAACCTATCTATAAAACATAGTGTATAACACTGTCAGGGCTCCTAGGAACCTATCTATAAAACATAGTATATGACACTGTCAGGGCTCCTAGGAACCTATCTATAAAACATAGTGTATAATAACACTGTCAGGGCTCCTAGGAACCTATCTATAAAACATAGTGTAGAACACTGTCAGGACTCCTAGGAACCTATCTATAAAACATAGTGTATAACACTGTCAGGGCTCCTAGGAACCTATCTATAAAACATAGTGTATAACAATGTCAGGGCTCCTAGGAACCTATCTATAAAACATAGTGTATAATAACACTGTCAGGGCTCCTAGGAACCTATCTATAAAACATAGTGTAGAACACTGTCAGGATTCCTAGGAACCTATCTATAAAACATAGTGTATAATAACACTGTCAGGGCTCCTAGGAACCTATATATAAAACATAGTGTAGAACACTGTCAGGACTCCTAGGAACCTATCTATAAAACATAGTGTATAACACTGTCAGGGCTCCTAGGAACCTATCTATAAAACATAGTGTATAACACTGTCAGGACTCCTAGGAACCTATCTATAAAACATAGTGTATAACACTGTCAGGACTCCTAGGAACCTATCTATAAAACATAGTGTATAACACTGTCAGGGCTCCTAGGAACCTATCTATATTACATAGTGTAGAACACTGTCGGGACTCCTAGGAACCTATCTATAAAACATAGTGTATAACACTGTCAGGGCTCCTAGGAACCTATCTATAAAACATAGTGTATAACACTGTCAGGGCTCCTAGGAACCTATCTATAAAACATAGTATATGACACTGTCAGGGCTCCTAGGAACCTATCTATAAAACATAGTGTATAACACTGTCAGGACTCCTAGGAACCTATCTATAAAACATAGTGTATAATAACACTGTCAGGGCTCCTAGGAACCTATCTATAAAACATAGTGTAGAACACTGTCAGGGCTCCTAGGAACCTATCTATAATACATAGTGTAGAACACTGTCAGGACTCCTAGGAACCTATCTATAAAACATAGTGTAGAACACTGTCAGGGCTCCTAGGAACCTATCTATAAAACATAGTGTATAACACTGTCAGGGCTCCTAGGAACCTATCTATAAAACATAGTATATGACACTGTCAGGGCTCCTAGGAACCTATCTATAAAACATAGTGTATAATAACACTGTCAGGGCTCCTAGGAACCTATCTATAAAACATAGTGTAGAACACTGTCAGGACTCCTAGGAACCTATCTATAAAACATAGTGTATAACACTGTCAGGGCTCCTAGGAACCTATCTATAAAACATAGTGTATAACAATGTCAGGGCTCCTAGGAACCTATCTATAAAACATAGTGTATAATAACACTGTCAGGGCTCCTAGGAACCTATCTATAAAACATAGTGTAGAACACTGTCAGGATTCCTAGGAACCTATCTATAAAACATAGTGTATAATAACACTGTCAGGGCTCCTAGGAACCTATATATAAAACATAGTGTAGAACACTGTCAGGACTCCTAGGAACCTATCTATAAAACATAGTGTATAACACTGTCAGGGCTCCTAGGAACCTATCTATAAAACATAGTGTATAACACTGTCAGGACTCCTAGGAACCTATCTATAAAACATAGTGTATAACACTGTCAGGGCTCCTAGGAACCTATCTATATTACATAGTGTAGAACACTGTCGGGACTCCTAGGAACCTATCTATAAAACATAGTGTATAACACTGTCAGGGCTCCTAGGAACCTATCTATAAAACATAGTGTATAACACTGTCAGGGCTCCTAGGAACCTATCTATAAAACATAGTATATGACACTGTCAGGGCTCCTAGGAACCTATCTATAAAACATAGTGTATAATAACACTGTCAGGGCTCCTAGGAACCTATCTATAAAACATAGTGTAGAACACTGTCAGGACTCCTAGGAACCTATCTATAAAACATAGTGTATAACACTGTCAGGGCTCCTAGGAACCTATCTATAAAACATAGTGTATAACACTGTCAGGGCTCCTAGGAACCTATCTATAAAACATAGTGTATAATAACACTGTCAGGGCTCCTAGGAACCTATCTATAAAACATAGTGTAGAACACTGTCAGGATTCCTAGGAACCTATCTATAAAACATAGTGTATAATAACACTGTCAGGGCTCCTAGGAACCTATATATAAAACATAGTGTAGAACACTGTCAGGACTCCTAGGAACCTATCTATAAAACATAGTGTATAACACTGTCAGGGCTCCTAGGAACCTATCTATAAAACATAGTGTATAACACTGTCAGGACTCCTAGGAACCTATCTATAAAACATAGTGTATAACACTGTCAGGACTCCTAGGAACCTATCTATAAAACATAGTGTATAACACTGTCAGGGCTCCTAGGAACCTATCTATATTACATAGTGTAGAACACTGTCGGGACTCCTAGGAACCTATCTATAAAACATAGTGTATAACACTGTCAGGGCTCCTAGGAACCTATCTATAAAACATAGTGTATAATACTGTCAGGGCTCCAGGTCCAGCTCTGCTACATTGGACACTGCTACATTGCCAGCACTTAGGGTTGAGGCGATCTTGACATTTCAGGATCGTTATTAAAATCCAATTTCCGATCATTCGGAGATTGGATTTTAAAAACGATCCCATTCACTACACAGCATGTAGTCCAAAAATTGTTGGACCCCACGCCGTGTAGTGATTAACCCCACCACCACCACCACCGTTGTCCACTTACCTACATAGCTGCAGCACCCAACTCTTCTTGAGTGCCCTGCCCCCGCAGGCGCTATATAAGTAAGCGTAATAAATAAATAAATAATAGTATTCGCTCATCTCTAGTGACATTATTATACTATGGGGTCTCTTCAGACCTTGAGTGTAATAGATGTACCTTCCCTTACCTCTGTTGGGCCTTTTTTGCAGCATCTGGAACTTTCCTTGTGACATCCAGTGCTCTTCTGTGTTGTCATAGCTGAGACCTTTGATTGGGCCACCAGTATGGGATGATAATGTCACTGAAGAGCGCTGGACGCCGCAAAGAGGCCCAAGAGAGAAAGTAAGGTGAGTATGAGTGTTTTTTTTTCACATTCCCTGGGCCTCCATATATTATACTCTGTGGTCTGGAATAGTAAGGATGAACCCCGCTACTTATCAACTAAGGAAGTCCAGGACAAAAGTCAACCATTAAGTAGCCGTTTTAATAATGGGACTCAAAGGCAACCAAAATACAGGAATATGCGGCTCCATAGACAAACACCTAACTAACAAAAAGTACATCTATCCTCTTAATAATGGAAACTCAGGGAATAAAAATGAGATATTTGAGCTTTTCATAAACTCTCATAATAAACATAGACAGGTCTCCCTAAAGATCCCCATACACATTAGTGTAAGGAAATCAGAACCCATCAGTTTTGACGGGACTGGCAGACCGTCTCATGTGTATGGGGCTACTCATAAATAATGTTAGGTGAAGGAAGAATCAAGGGTGAATTTCAATAACACATAGTTTTGGTCTTTGTAAGATACCGTAAGCCACCACCAAAGGTCACACTGTACCCTTCAGAGCGCAATGGAGAGTTTGGAAAAAATAGCTTCTTCGGTCCACATCTATGAAAGGGACTGTATATAGGACTTTTAAGTTTTAGTGAGGGGAGTTCACTTATCCCTGATCCTTGCAAGCTCTTATGATTTGATGAGATTGGTCAGACCTTTGGTGTCATTGGTTGGTCTCATTGGACCATAAAGTATACTTAGAGGAAGAAGATTCAGACAAAATAAAAAGCCAAATACTTACCTCTCCTGGGTGTCCGTTCTTCTTTCCAGGTCTTCACCTGAAGACTCAGGCTCATTTAGCCTCTTGTGGCATCTTCTTTGACATCACAGATTGGGCTTCAGTGGTCAAGTGGCAAGCACCAGGTCAATACTTGTGTTTTTTTTAATTCCTCCCTCCCTTCGCTGGTTATATTCTGAGATCTGAAGAAGCCCCAGAGTATGGGCAAATCCCAAAACTTATGGGCAAACCTAAGAAATATTTGTGAAATGAAGATTCATCCATCACTACTCAAAACAGGAGTGGCGGGGAGTCAATGAGGCGAATAAGAAATATTTTTTTCCCCATTCTGAGTATTATCCAAATGATTTTAGCAGCCAGAAGACTAAAGATTAATAAATTGTTCCAACAAAATGACTAAAAACCTAAGGGTAATTCCAAAGATCTGCAGGGAATCGCTGCTAATGTATTCAATTCCCTCTAAAAATAATACCAATGCCAGTTCATATGGATAGAATGTTTTAATATATCTTTAGTACATGTGACTATATGACATTTCTATATAGTTTTGGAGGAAGTAGCATCTGAAGTAGCTTCCAGACCTTTGATAAACTTTTTCAGTCATCCCAAAAAAAAAAGTGGGAAGGGGAAGAGGGGGGGTGCAGCTGCAGTTTCAGCCTCTGTGTAGGAAATGCTGTGAGAGGGGAGGGGGAACTACAAGGTGGACATTTGTTTTGCTCTTTTCTTCTTCTGAACTACCAAGTAGTCAATTACCTAAGAAGTGTTTTTAAAGGTCACTTATCTCAGCTCAGATAGTGACTTGGGTTTATTAAATGGAAAAGTGTGCAGTACATCACTCAGAACTTGCTAGAAGGGCCCACACGGTTTAAGAGCTCGCACGAGTGTACAAACATACACTATGTAACATAGATTACTTGTTTGTCCAATTCATTGCATTTCTTCCGCCCAAGGTAAAATCGCTATTTCAGGAAATGTTCTGAAGCTTCGGCTGATTAGATCCCACAACAATTTTGTCTTTTTCTCCGAAAGGTACAGAGTCCAAGGCTACAGCACGACTTTTCATTTCTGAGACCTGTAATAAACTTCGCGCAGTCCGTCTCTGCATTCTCTATTCTTACATATTGATTCTAAATATTTGACAGATGTCATTGTTGTTTTTGGTTTACAATTTTGTACAATGCCTCGAGACTTCGGCGCTCTTCTCCTCTACGTCTGGCCTCTCTCTATGTTACATGAATCACAATTGATAAAGGTGGTAGATAATACAATGGCCATACATTTTATAGGACATGATAACCATTTAATCAAGTTGTCCCAGTTTGGTGATGACTGTGTCCCCTGATCACTGTTCGTCTTTTGGACTGAATGTCTTGCCCAGTAGACGATTCTTTACCTCTACAAGAGTCATAGAGACAATTCAGGCAGGGTAAACTATGTATTGTGGATTTTCTACTTCATTGTCAGGGTTAAATGAGAAAGAAGGTGCAAACCATCTTTATATTTTTGCAGACCAGAAGTGAAGGACTTAGTCAATGTAAGCCAAGAGGAGTGATCACCTGGATAGGCGTAGATCACAACAGGTTGACTAGCTCCGTAAAGAAGATGCCTCCATTCTTTAAGCCCCAATTTGGTAGTTTGCGACTCCCAATACAGTAATTCCTCTAAGTAGACATAAGGGCTTTAGAGAAGAAGCTACAAATCAGGTTCTTGCCATTGAGACCCTTTTGGAGCTCATGCTCCAAAATAGGACATGTCAACATCAAGAAAGATTGGGCTGATGCAGGATTGATCTAAAGGAGAGGGCTTGCCTAAGCTCTTGAAAAGTTATTACGGCCTGTAGTGTCCAGGTTTTGGCATACCAAATTTTCATTTTGGTATAAGACGAGATAGGTGTGGAGTATGTTAAGAAGTATGGGATGAACTGTGTATAATAATTGCAAATCCCAAGAATTGCTGAATGGACTAAAGCCAAGAGGATGAAGCCAGTAGAGGACTGTAGTCGGATTCTCGGTGTCCATCTAGTCTGAGATCACGTATGGTGGAGAAGATTTCTCAAATAGAGATTTCTTGAGTTGACCTATAGCCAGTGGCATAACAAGTGTCTTGTGGGCCCAGGTGCAAACTTTCATCACTTCCCCTGGACTAGAATGCATAGCGGTCAAGGAACCAGGCTTTCCCCAACCACTGTCATAGTTGTACGGTGCTCCGGCAATCTCCAGACTTGCCGAGCCCAGTCAGGTCCCACTCCCTGAAACCACAATAGATAGGCCCCTACCTAAAGCCTTTTCACCTGTAGCCATTGAAGACCATTAACTTGCTTCATGTGACACCACCAGATCAAGGGAGTAGATCAGGAGATCATCTAAATACACCACCATGCAAATTTGGAGCAGATTTGGTCGGAAAACCTCTCTCCCCATATTATCTTTTCATCGTCTATGTATTTTATGTAGACCGTTTTCCATTATCTTCCTTCTTTTTAAGCCTACACAATAAGACATTCACAGGTCTCTCAGCGGGAGGTAGAAGGGAGTCGACTCCTCAAATAGAATAATTAGTCATATTGACTTCCAAATGTATTTTGCAGCATGCATACAGTCTTTTTGCACCCAGTCTATCTACATTGTTAATGGTTTAGATTAAAATATTGCCTCTGAGGATCGGGGTCAAGGCATGTTTTAGATTGCCTTACTGTGTTTGTGAAAATATTCAGAAAGCCAAATCTACAGGCCGTAAATTAACCTCAGCTTGACTTATTATAGGCAGTACGTTCAAGAGACATTGAAAAGCAATATAGAGCCATTGGATAAGACCGTTACGCCAAAAAATGGCAATTTACACAGTTGTCAATGTCCTTTCTTAATGATAGGTTATCTGAAGTGGCCGCCATTAAATCTATTTATTTTCCGCTAAAACGTTTTAAGAGGCCCGCTGCAGTGGAAATAAAAGAGTCAGCCGGATCATCCAATATACATATTCTGCCATCAAAATCACAGCTGGCGTCAAAATAAATTGTAGAAAATTTGTACCTGTGCCTTGTCGGATTTCTGATTTGATTAAATGGAGGACTTTACAATAATGTGAATGTTTTTGGAATTTCCTCGAAGTTTTCCAAGTTTATTACAGAAATTAAGAAAGTGAATTGTTAAGTGACTTCTATAGGAGATGGTTGTTAGAATGCTGTGTATCATGTGCTGTGAGAGGGAGGAGGGAGCAGGAGCTGTCTCCACTGTCAATGGTGTGTTACTTTTTTAAGGCAATTGTTCCTGTGATTAGAGGTAAGCGAACCTCGAGAGATTCACTGATTCTCAAGTATTTGCGAAGTTCACCCATCTGTTTGGTTTTTGGTCTCACCTGTGTCATTATTATAATATGAAATCTGTTCAGACCCCAGAGTATAATAAATGGAGGAAGTGCGGAAAAATACTAAACACTGATGTTCTCCTGCCATCACCTGTCCTTGGCTCCCTCACAGCACCCACAGCTCTTTTGTGGTTTCTTCAGTCCTCGTCAGTGGTTGACTGTCAATCATGGCTGCCACAACACTAAATCTCCTTCTGCTAGGCACCCCGAATTGATCCTCTCTGTTGGGGTTCTGTCTGGGCTTTCCCAACCCTGCCATTACATGTTTGCGTGCCCTAAAGTAACCACTGCTCCCAACACCTCCTAAGAGCTAGATCAGAACAGCATCAATGGTGCCAATTTGTTGAAATGATCATTCTGCTTCTATCAGTTCAATAATTGCCTATTCTCTAAGCATGTCAACTGGCCAAAATGTCTTTTAGTGCATAGTACCAGTCAATGACATCTCAAGAGGTACACTACCCAAAAGTTGCATCTGAGTTGGGGTAAGATCTTTTACGCCCTCTTGTGGCAAGGCTCAGTATCTAATCAGACCACAGCTTCAATCCTTGCAATCCTGGTTCACATCTGTGTTTGGTATTCCATTCGGGGAGTCCACCTGGGGAACCCCAGAATGGAATACTGAACGCATTGACAAGCGGTGAGCAATGAAACCACATGGACCCCATAAACTATAATGGGGTCCATATGTTTTCCGCACAGTGTCCCCATGAGTCATGCGGAGAGGAAAGTAGTTCATGAAGTACTTTTCCCTACACATGTTCCATGTGGAAAACTCACGAACCCCATTATAGTCTATGGGGTCCGTGTGCTTTCATAAGCTCACTGTTAGTCAATGCCTCCAGAACGCACATGTGAACCAGGTCTACGACATATCTGTGTGCTGCATTTTGCAGCAATCCAACATCTCTATCTGGGTGAGTTTTTTTTTTTTTACTTATTTTTTCTCTCAACGAGTACATTCACCTAATTTTATGACCTTCTAAGTACCAGATGCTTTTTTTTCCATGTGGGGATATAAAACCATAGAATCCAAAGAGGGTGTACTCTGTTTTTCTCATGGCTATATATCTATCAGTAGCGATGACTTGTTCCCATTTTTTCATAAAGCTTTTATTGGAAAAAGGTAAAGTACAATCTAATACAATAGCGCGGCTCTTCACGAGATGAAAATCTGCGATAACTCTGCAGCGCAACCTAGAAAATGTCTGAAAAGGCTCCGAAATAATAAAGTAACAAAACCAAGAATGGAATTGTTCCACTCAAGATCAAGACGAGGAGTGAATAACGTTCTGAAGATTGCGATGTACAAAGACATTTCTTTTGATGCCACATACAAAAGTTTTTGAATGTCTGAGCAGCCACCGAGTACGACTGCTTGTCAAGTGACAGGCGGCAATTGCGTTTCTGCTTTCTGGAGATAGCTTGGGCTGGATGGATTGCTGAGCTTTTCAGGTAAGTGCCATTTTTTGCAAAAAGATCTAAACATATGGTTTAAGTTTCCATTTCCCACAATTGCTCTGCTCGTGGATTGACAATTTACGAAGCTTCACCTAGCAAGTGTATATTTCGCTCAAATTTTTGTACCTGCCATGCAAAGCTTTCTATTGTGTCCTAGACAAGCCAGATTACTCATAGCGCGGCGCCATACCGGGAAGTAAATGACACCAGCAGTGATGCATCCTTACCTCCAATGATCATAATACGGCTTGATGTCAGACTTTGACAACCTGACGGTCACTGACAGTCTATGTCCCAGCAAAGTCAGGATTATCAATCAATTCCTCAATGGTTCAACGTGACAGCGATGCAACATTGCCTAACTAATGCTAAAACCCTGACAAGAAGGACGAGAAAATTAGACCCTTGAAATGGGAGTGTTATGTACGATTTCTGCCTTCCGCTATAGGATATGATCAGGGGAACTTAGACGTGTATTGGGAGCTGTTTTAAAGGGATTCTATCATTAGAATCCCTTTTTTCAGTACTACCACATTGGAACAAAACCAAGAATGGAATTGTTCGACTCAAGATCAAGACGAGGAGTGAATAATGTTCTGCAGATTGCGATGTACAAAGATATTCCTTTTGATTCCTTAAAGGAATCCTATCAGTTAGACACAATTTTTTCTAAGTAACACGTCGGACTAGCCTTAAGAAAGGCTATTCTTCTCCTACCTTTCGTTGTCTTCTCTCGCAGCACTGGGGGCAGCCCCAGCACTCAGACAGCACTGGGGGTGGCCCAAATGCTGCGAGAGAACTCTTTCCAGCACCACCTCCATCTTCTTCAGCAGCGTCATCTTCATCCTCTTCTTCCGGCGGTGGTTTGTAACTTCTAGGCCTCGGGCCTTGGCCAGAGCAGGCTGCGCATGCCCAGAGGCCATGAGAAAATGGCCTGTGTGCATTACAATATTGTGCAAGCAGCCATTTTCTCGTGGCCTGTGGGCATGCGCAGTCTGCTCTGGCCAAGGCCCGAGGCCTAGAAGTTACAAGCCACCACTGGAAGAAGAGGATGAAGATGACGCTGCTGAAGAAGAGGAGACAGCGCTGGAGAGAGTTATCTTGCAGCATTGGGGACACCCCCAGTGCTGTCTGAGCACTGGGGCCCGCCTCCAGTGCTGCAAGAGAGCTAATTTGCATACTGACAAGAACCCGGGATTGTAGGCGAACGGCGGCACGGAGAAGACGACGAAAGGTAGGAGAAGAATAGCCTTTCTTAAGGCTATTTGGACGTGATACCTAGAAAAAAATGTGTCTGACTTATAGGATCCCTTTAAGAAAGACTATTCTTCCCCTACCTTTAGAAGTCTTCTCCATGGCGCCGTTCCAGTGATATTCCCGATTTTCTCCATATGCAAATAAATCTCCAGACAGCACAGGGTGTGGTCACCCTGCGCTCAAATAGCAAAGGGGGTGCCACCTGTGCTGCCTGAAGACTCTCCAGCAACACCCTTCCTCTTCCACAGCCGCGTCCTCCTGTCATCTTCTTCCGGTGAGGCTGCGTTCACTCATGTAGCAGCCACAGAAAAATGTCCGATAATATGTAAGTGATGCCAATACAGAGCTACTAAGCATGCTCTGTACTCCTCAGAACTACACAAGTGTACTGCGCATGCGCAGTATGCTCATGTAGTGACCACAGAAAAATAGCCTATAAGACATGCCCACTGGCAGAGCCAACTACGCATGTCTTATTGGCCATTTCTCTGTGGCCGCTACACGAGCAAACGCAGTCTCGCCAGAAGAAGATGACAGGAGGAGGTAGTGGAGAGACGTGGCTGTAGAAGAAGAAGGGCATCGCTGGAGAGACGCTGGAGAAAACCGGGAATATCACCGGAACAGCGACGTGGAGAAGAATTCTAAAGGTAGGGGAAGAATAGCCTTTCTTAAGGTTATTCCAACATGGTAGTACTAATGATAGAATCCCTTTAAGGAAACACTATATAAAGTTGTCATGGAATATGCCCAATATGATAACATTACTGAACCCTTTAAGGGACAAAAAAAGAACTGCAAGTAAAAGTAACCACAAGACCGCTTCTATTAGATGTCAATGGAGAGCGTTGTGTGCAAGTGTAGTCAGCTTTATGACAAGAAACCAGGAAAATAGGTTCACCAGGATCCCATTCTCCAGATATACGAGAGGGGTCGAGGCAGGATAGGCCATCAATTCTTAAAATTAGAATCCAAGTCACAGGCACTGCAAAATATCTGGATGTGTCTGCACTCGGAGAACCATCGCCCCTTCAATAAGTGGTCAATAGGATGCAGAGAATCGCACCGCCACCAATCTGATATTTGATATCCTAACAATACAATATTCAATATTAAAGTCCCAGAAAAATCCCTTTAAGCCGTTCCTCACATTTGCCGTAATAGCATGCCAGAAGTTGGGTGTTTAGATATAGAGGTTGCTCATGAACATGAAGTCGTATGGACTGTGAATCTGCACTGACGCTTCATATATCTGATCCATGGAGGTTCCAGGTGTTGTATAGCCTAGAAGTACAAAATGATCCTCCCAGAACACTAACACAATGGAGAACACTAACATAACACTAAAACATCCACATGAAAGCAAGTTATACCTGAAGTATCAGACACTTTATCTGGACAAGTGATATGGAGCACCACGTGGCGCGGACGGCGGCTGGATGCTTTAATCTCAGCCGTCACTTAAGGTTTTCTAGACGTTTGATGCTGCATTATTTATCCTAAGCCTGAAATCCATCATTGATGTGACTGATGCTACGAATGACCTTACTACTAGAGAAGAGCGAACGGCGTTCGATTGAATTGATATTCGATCAAATATCAGGCCGGCCGTTAGAGATATTCGATTGTAATCTATGCACTGAGCTCTGCTACACAAGAGATGCATCAGGTATCAAATGTACAAGTACATCCCTCATCTGATCGATGCTGTTGGTGTTTTGTTTATCCAAACCAGTTCAGCCATTCCAAAGATATAAGCCTTTGTAGTGTTGCTGTGAATTTGGCCATATTAGCCAAGTGGGCGGTAACGATGCATGACACACAAAATACAGAGACCACCAAGAGAAGTGACAGTGTTACTGCCCACTTGGCTAGTAGACCCTAATTTGCATTGACACTAAAAGGGCTTAAATGTTTGGAATGTCTGAACACTGGTGGAAAGCACAGCGGGGACTGAGATATTTATGTGCGGCTGACCAAAGCCACCAATGCATCAGCTAAATGAGACTAGAGTGCAATGTCCCCTCCATTTAGAATTGGACTGAGGTTCCTTAAGCCCACCATATAGAATGATTCTTGGGGCACTCCTTCCAACAACCCCTAATAAATAGACTAAAGTACCTTTCAAACTTGGGTGCTTCCTAGTGGACCATTATTATATCAGCGCCTGGATCCACTGAAGGGTCATAAAGGTCATCCAGTGAGCTAGTACAATGCTGCCTCCATTGTTTACTTACTCAAGCACCGTATATACTGTGTTGTTGTAGATTTGCCTCTTTGCAACTCAGTTCCAGTGACTTCAGACAAAGCCACAACCATATAACTTTGGAGTTAGTAAGACTGTTGCTGTCTGGTGGTCTAGCGTGGCCAAAATCCCTCAGGGGCTAGAGGCTAAGGGATTATTATCTTTACAGATGGATGGAGAGGTTTTGCTTGGTGTATGTTGCAGGAGATGACCAGCTTTGAAAAAGAAAAAAGTTTTTGTATTACTGACACTGTCTCACAGAGCAACACAAGAAGTTTTCGCTATGATCTCACACCATGTGGACCATGGGAAGAATATGCAAATCTGTCTTCCATGATGTAATTAGGAAGTCAGCTGCTGCCTCAGTGTTGCAAACCAATAGAGGGCACTCACTGGAATGTGCAAGCCTGTCTTCCCTGATGTAGTTAGGAAGACAGAATTCTATTTCACTGGAATTCTGTCTTCCTAACTACATCAGGGAAGACACGCTTGCACATTCCAATGAGCTCCCTCTATTGGTTTGCAACACTGAGGCAGCAGCTGTCTTCCTAATTACATCATGGAAGACAGATTTGCATATTCTTCCCATGTTCCCTTGCGAAATGGAGTGCTAAAGGCTTAACAAGTCTCCTCACACCATGTATCATGCATGCACAGCATGGTATAGTGGTGGTGACATGAAACCACCAGACGCTTATATATCGGAACCAAAACTTTTCTGATCCTAATTGCAGAGATACGGAGTAGGAATTAGGATACAATGTTACCACACACGTCACAAATACATCAGTCACCAGGATCTCCACCAGATGACAGGCGTCACTTCTATTCCTACAGACAACACTCCCACCCACATTCATGGACCAGAGTTCCAGTTCTTTGTGACATAGTAACTATTTTTTAGAATGTCACGGACCAGAACACCAATGGACGAGTTCTCTTTCATCTTGTCCATATAGTGAACTCTTTGCACATCTTACGTAAACTTACCAAGTGACAGCCATTGCAAGGTTATAGTATGGGATGAGCTGAACCAACTCCTGCCCAGGCTACAACATCCGGGCGCAAAGACAGTTTCGCTAGCACCAATAAACAATGGTCATGGGTAGGGGCAATGTATATAGTGTGTATTTGATTGCTAAGAATAATCTGCATCTAGAATGTATGCATACACAGTGTATGTATATATATATATATATATATATATATATATATATATATTCAAAAATTCAAAAAATTTAAATGACTTGTATCATTTCCAAGGCTTAATGGATTTTCAGCAAATATTGTAATATTACAAATATTCTAATTTTGAATATAAATTCATCTGTAATAAATTCTAATTTTGAAAAAAAAAATGATGTAACAAATGCTTACATTGCAGAAATACAACAGCGATAATTTCATTTTATAGCTCTTGGGTGCCGGTAGTAAATAACTTTATGCAAATCGATTTCTTGTTTTTATATTTTAATTAGAAATGGAAATAAACACTTAAATTAATGTGATTTAATAGTCCATTGCTTTCTAGTGCTTGTTATTAAGACTGCTTGGTATTATTTATCATTATCTGATCCGGAATCTGCTATTAAAGGGGTTGTAGATAATTTTTTGGGCATGCCTGGGTTTCCAGAGACTTGTAGAACATGTACCTGTACATCGCACATTGAGTGCTTGGGTAGAGAGCTGGCAGGAGGATTTGTGCTGCTGTGCAAAGAGATGGAGGAGCTGGTGGGCTGGTATATATATATATATATATATATATATATATATATATATATATATATACACTCACCGGCCACTTTATTAGGTACACCTGTCCAACTGCTCGTTAACACTTAATTTCTAATCAGTCAATCACATGGCGGCAACTCAGTGCATTTAGGCATGTAGACATGGTCAAGACAATCTCCTGCAGTTCAAACCGAGCATCAGTATGGGGAAGAAAGGTGATTTGAGTGCCTTTGAACGTGGCATGGTTGTTGGTGCCAGAAGGGCTGGTCTGAGTATTTCAGAAACTGCTGATCTACTGGGATTTTCTGAACGCACAGTACGTCGAACTTTGAGGCAGATGGGCTACAGCAGCAGAAGACCACACCGGGTGCCACTCCTTTCAGCTAAGAACAGGAAACTGAGGCTACAATTTGAACAAGCTCATCGAAATTGGACAATTGAAGATTGGAAAAACGTTGCCTGGTCTGATGAGTCTCGATTTCTGCTGCGACATTCGGATGGTAGGGTCAGAATTTGGCGTCAACAACATGAAAGCATGGATCCATCCTGCCTTGTATCGGTAACGGTTCAGGCTGGTGGTGGTGGTGTCATGGTGTGGGGAATATTTTCTTGGCACTCTTTGGGCCCCTTGGTACCAATTGAGCATCGTTGCAACGCCAAAGCCTACCTGAGTATTGTTGCTGACCATGTCCATCCCTTTATGACCACAATGTACCCAACATCTGATGGCTACTTTCAGCAGGATAATGCAATGCCATGTCATAAAGCTGGAATCATCTCAGACTGGTTTCTTGAACATGACAATGAGTTCACTGTACTCCAATGGCCTCCACAGTCACCAGATCTCAATCCAATAGAGGAGCATCTTTGGGATGTGGTGGAACGGGAGATTCGCATCATGGATGTGCAGCCGATAAATCTGCGGCAACTGTGTGATGCCATCATGTCAATATGGACCAAAATCTCTGAGGAATGCTTCCAGCACCTTGTTGAATCTATGCCACGAAGAATTGAGGCAGTTCTGAAGGCAAAAGGGGGTCCAACCCGTTACTAGCATGGTGTACCTAATAAAGTGGCCGGTGAGTGTATATATATACAAGTTAATGCTTTCCTGGCGTTTTATTTTATTGAAGTGATCAGAACATAACCCGTGATAGATAAGTTTGTTGGCACTGGCAGAAAAACTGTGCTAAAATACAGAATTTATTGCCTTTTATGAAGGACTAGCATCTGCCCGCGACTTCGTCTGTGGATTGGTGTTGGCACTGAGCCGCACATAGTTGGCCAAGTGCTGTTTGTCTGATCGGCGGTGTGAGCCCCTGTGCCATCCCCGTGGGCACCCCCGCCCCTCTTTCCGCCCCACTACGTACAGCTTGCCCCCAGCCAGCCCTTTTACCCCTCCCGTGCCCCAGGCCCCCCTCGCCCATGGCCCCTCCCCTACCTGCACCCTCTGCCCCCGGGTACAGTATACTGAGGTGTATATACATCTGTGCATATGCATATGGGGGGCAACTGTCAACCCCCCTGCATCCCCTTCCCACGACACCCCAGCGCAAATCCATGCAAACACGGAGAGAACATACAAACTCCTTGCAGATGTTATCCTTGGCAGGATTTGAACCCAGGACTCCAGCTCTGCCCCACACAAAGTATACATTCTAAAACCTGTTGTTATATTACTTTTACCACTTCTGCCTTACGCTAGGCTCACACCTGCGTTCAGGTTTCCATTTTTTGCATCCACTTGGGGACCCAAAAAATGGAAACCCAATCTGCTTTAACAGCAGATACCCACAGAAAACTGTGGACCCCATAGACTATAAAGGAGTCCACCAGGTTTCCACATGAAAAATACAGAGAGAATAGTCTTGCTTGCAGGATTTTTCTCTCCACATTTTTCAAGCTGATTCAGGGACAGAAACCCCAAACGGAGACCAGGTGCAGTTGTGAACCCAGCCCTACCTGTTTGGAGAGGAATGGTTAGTACATCATCTATATCAGAATACTGGAATCCCTTTAACTAGGGCTGCAGGTTTCTCTACTCGCTTACCTTAACTCAGAGAGACCAAATTCATCTCTCTACATTTAGAAATTTCTCAAGTTTTTGCAATATGGGATGATTTCCATCCTCACTGTAAAAAAAAACTTTAATAAGTTGGTCATTGATTAAATTCTGGAATAAGATTTCCTCAAGGGCCCTTAACAGCTAATTCTTTTTTAAGAAGTTTCTAACCTTTTAACATAACCTTTCCAAGAAAACGATCGCTGTTCATTTGCTAATATAAATAATCTTAGAGATTTCCAAGGTCGAGCACTTTCCATAATCATGCAATTTCCTCTATCCCTCTGACCTCTTCAGCTCAGAGAAAGCCAGGAGAAAAGTTTTTAGGTCAACGTCAGAAACTTATAGAAGACAAACAAGGAAGCACGAGCATTATCATTTTCTAATGTGAAACTCCATCTTGAAGTTCACCGACGTAGCATGGAAAGCATGCTATTCCAATCGCTCAACCCTATTCATGATATATACATGAATAGTGTTGAGCCGATCTTGAGATTTTAGGATCGTTTTTCAAATCTGATTTTCGATCATTTTCCAGCCGATCGCCTATCGGGATCCGATCTTTCCCGATCCCTTTCTTAAGGAACAATAGTGGACCACTGACACAGTGATGCCCAAGATTCGATGATGAACTTCGAAGGTAAACTACTACCGTTTCCCCCGAAAATAAGACAGTGTCCTATATTGAATTTTGGTCCAAAAGATATGCTATGTCTTATTTTCAGGGGATGTCTTACTTTATTTTTTGTGCTGCTGCCACCACTGAGCTACACTGATATGAAGAAAAACATTGCAGCCGGCTGAACGCTGTGTGAAGTGCTCCGTGTGCACAGAAAAGTCGGCTGCTGCCACTGCTGTGATACCGTACGTTGTATCCACTGTTCCTGCTGCTGTGGGATGTGCTGAGAGAGTGGATTCCCCGCCAAATACGGTGCTTAGTGTATGCACAGTGGGCATCTCCCAGCTCATCCTACAGCAGCAGGAACAGTGGATACAACGTATCGCAGCGACGTCAGCAGCCGACATACCCGCACACAGTGTTCAGCCAGCTGCAATGTTTTCTTCATACAATCTTTGCGCAGAAGGATTATTATTATTGGGGGCTGTCTTACTTTTGGGGGGTGCCTTATATTAGGCAATTCAACAAAACCTCTGCTATGTCTTACTTTCAGGGGATGACTTATTTTTGGGGAAACAGGGTAGTTCCCGAGGTTCAATCCCACAGAAGAACTACTCAACGGGATAATACTTGAGATGGGTGAACTACTTCATTTTTGGCAAGGATTTGACCCAATATTAAGACATGCAGTGCAGTAAATTATAATTGAGGTCTTTTTAGACCCCAGACCCAAGTATAACAGGTGGAGGCCTGGGGAGGTGAAGAAAAATAAAAAACATTCATACTCACTTTGCCTCGCCTCTTTTGGGCCTGGGTCACCACAATGGCTCAACCACAGGCATAGCGATGCACATGGTGAGCGTCATGATTCTTGGCGTGCCAATGTGAAGCTAAAGCTCCGGTTCTTTCCAGAATCTTGGCAGTTTTGCCCATCTCTAGGTAATAGCCAGCCAATCTCCAAAAATTGTTTAGGAATTTTTTGAGGAACATGGCTAAGAGTATAAGATGTTGACCTTACTTCCAAACTCCACATCTCTTTATTTGATAGAGCAATCAATCAAGTCTGATCCATGAAGGTCACAACCCATAACTTACGGAGCCTGTTTAGGTCTTGGTGTCAGAAACCTATTGTTTGCATTCCTTGAGCACCACCAAGAAATAAAGGCTCATTACGGAACGATTTGGTCATCTCTAGTTCTGCCAATAATAATCCAATCATTCATATGTGTGCTGTGTAATACTGAATTTCTCCTGCCGAGGCAGTACAGGGAAGCTGAATGTTTACTATCAGATTTCAGCCAATCACTGGGGGTCTCAGCATCGGCACACAATGTGATCAGGTTATTGTCAAGGAATTTTACAAGAGTATCCTTCACCCTAAGAGCTGCTCCAGAAAGTGGTTGCTTTCATCCTCCTCATCCTCGTCGCACGGGCTCATATTCCTATTATTTTTAGTGGATTCCTCATAATTGTTGAGTCTTCTTTAGCCTTCGTTCATGGGTTTTTATACTTGAGGGGAATACTGTAATGGTTTTACATAATATAAAATATGCTTTTTGTTCTCGCCAACATCTGGATAATTGCTTGTAATGAATTATTGACTATGTAGCAACGCACAATTATTCTTTAAAAATAATCTACCATATTGAAGGGATAAAGACGCGGAATGTGAGACAGATATGTAACATCCTAAGACAGGAAGGTTAAGATAATCATGTTAAAGGAAAAATCCTAGCCATAGTTTTCCCAGGAGATCTTTGTTGGATTACAGTCATGGGTGTTTGCACTGCTTAGTAATGTATATTTAGGATACGATAGCTGGTTGCAGCGCCGCACCTCCCATGAGGCGACCTGAAGCGACCGCTTCAGGCGGCGCTATGCCGGGGCCCCAGGGGAGGGCGGCATTTTTGCTGACCTAAGCCAGTCCAGGACAAGCTGTCCTGGACTGGCTTAGCATCACCGTTACTGAGCGGTGGATTGGGGCGGCCCTGTGGACGCAGCGCTGCTCCAGCGGCCGCCCCTCAACCTCAGGCAGAGAGCAGGTCCTCTCCCTGCCTGCTCTCTGCCTGCTAACGACGCTCGCTCCGCTCCGCTCGGTCACGCCCCCTCCGCTCGGCTACACTCCTCCGCTAGGCCACGCCCCCCTTGGATAACCCAAGAGTTTAAAATGGTGAAACCCATTGGAGCAGCAGACAAAATACAAACCACTCACCTCTCTTGGGAATCCAGTCTTCACCCAAAGGCTCTTGCAGTTTTTGGAAACCTCTTAAGACATCTTCTACGATGCCGCAAATATCTTGGGTCACTGCCAGGGCCTGTGATTGGACCTCAGTGGTTACATGGGGTGGTCCAATGTCATGACGTTGGATTAAAGCATCATGACATCAGCATTCCAGGAGAGGTGAGAGGAGAATTCGTTTTTGTTTTTTTTTATTCATACCTCCGCTATTGGAAGTCTATGGAAGGTTCATATCGAACTTGTCTTGTTACAAACTGACTCACTCATCTCTTACCATAACCAATGCATTTTGTGTCATCTGAAAAATACCGGAACCATTACATTGAATGTCTGCCTTAGAACCATAACCATTAAGCATTGTGTCTTTAAGAGTTTTTTTTCTCATCTGTGACTTTTGTTACCACCAAGCCTGGTGCCTTGTACCGTAACCATTAGGCAAGTTTAGTTAAGTTCACTGTTGAATGTCTGTCGTTCTACTTTGACTTCCTTCGTAAGGTCCCCAACTAGGGTCAAGGGTTACACACAAAACTGACCCTTTTACATGGAGGATTATAGAATAGGGTGAATGATCAAGATGCAGCTCTAGAGAAGTTCTTAAATGGGTTGTCCAGGCAAAAATGGTCAATCCGTTTATGCTTTATATCAGCTGGGGGCAGTAAAAAAAATTTTTAAAGTTCCTACTCACCTTTCCCTGATGATCTGGTGCCTCCCAAAGCAATCCAGTCTTCTTGGCGTGTGGCGGAGGTTCCAACCTCACATGACTGCTGAGGCCTCAGCTGATCACAGGTCTCTTCCTGAGGCCCGCTGGGCCAATTGATTGGCCTCAATGGTCATGTTGATAAAGTCAGAGGCCGTGTTCATGACCAACTGATCAGTAATCCTGGGTAACTATCATCATTCTAATTAATAAGGCTAAGTGCTAGCAGTAACGAAGTGACACCAGACACACAATGTTGGTGTTAGTCCCTCTCTCAGCCAAGGAGGAAATACACTGTTCCACTTTATAAAAGCAATGTGGAGCTATATAGCCGCAGAGAATGGAAGAAAGATAATAACAATGTAAGTCTTGTGTTTGTTCCTACTTGGTGTAGTACATCTCAATAACACTGAAAGAGAAAGTTTAAAGGGGCTCTATCAGCAAAATCATGCTGATAGAGCCCCACATATGCGTGCATAGCCTTTAAAAAGGCTATTCAGGCACCGTAAAAGTTATAATAAACTACCCCCCCCCCCCCCCCGTTTTAAAATAATAACCTAAAAAAGAAGGTGCTCTACTTATGGATCGTGCACGCTGGGCGGGCATTCAGGGTGTGTCTTCAGCTTCTTCCACGCCTCTTCTTCCTCCGATGTCCTCCAGTCCCGTCCTCCTCCGGTGCTCGCTCGCGGACACTGATATAAAAAAACGGCCTGGGCGCATGCGCAGTAGCATGCGGCTTCTACTACAGCTACTGCGCATGCGCCCAGGCTATCACTGTCCGTTCGTGAGCGCTGGAGGAAGACGGGACCGGAGGACATCGGAGGAAGAAGAGGCGTGGAAGAAGCTGAAGACACACCCTGAATGCCCGCCCAGCGTGCACGATCCATAAGCAGAGCACATTCTTTTTTAGGTTATTATTTTAAAACGGGGGGGGTAGTTTAATATAACTTTTACGGTGCCTGAATAGCCTTTTTAAAGGCTATGCACGCATATGTGGGGCTCTAGCAGCATGATTTTGCTGATAGAGCCCCTTTAAGCAGTTCTATATAGTCAGCTACTCCCGGTCTTGAGTGGTGTCTCTAGGGAACTGTCTTCTAGCAGCGGTGGAACTCAGGAAGAGACCGGTGAGAAGAAGGACCGCAAAGCACCACGATCACACCGGAGTATCGGGGAGAGGTGAGTATGATTTTTATTCACCTCCCACCATCAAAATAATGCCTGGACAACCTCTTTAAAGTCCTCTGTGCATATACAGATGTAGAAGTTTCTTTTACTACTTCATTTAGTGAAGTCCAACAAACTATTTGCTGCTCTTTTATTTTCCTTTTCGTTTTTGTGATTTTGCTATTACTGGCTTATTTTAGTAATCCCTTTTTTCCCTAAAGCTGACACCTAAATTGTAACTGTTAATGGGGTATAATTGTGCCTGTCACCAAGAAACCCCTGGCAATGCTCCAGTCCATCTCTCCACTCTCGCTTTTGCTGAGTTCAGCTTTATACCGCTGCTCTTAAATCCTGCACCGAGGAAATAGTTTGTGCTTGTTTATTGCAGGGAGCTATTTATAGATTTTGATACAGAACCAGCGGCATGAAACCTGATGTGACACTTTATTCTGCAAGGAAGCAAAATCATAAAATATAAGAATATTGAAAAGTACCAGACAGCTACATGACTTTCCGTAGACCGAGAGTTCTTTAAACCATGCACGGCTGGCGCCATTTCCCTACCTGCCTGTAATAATGTAGAATCACAAGGCAACAGAGAGCTGATGTGGATTATAGGGACGGTTTTGTGTTATTAACAAAAGTGAGAGGTCATCAGACGAGACCATTGGATCATCTCGCAGGACTCTCCAGGGTTCATGTAAAAGATTTGCGTAGCTGCCAAGTGAATATCGGCATCAATTAGCGCTCCAACATTAACATCGCTCCAGCCGGGCATTGGAGGCCGACCTGCGCTGATACAATGTATCACTTCTCAGGACAAGTCATTATTTTATGATAGTAAATGTAATTAGGTCTCTAAAGGCGACTGATTTATAGAGACGTGGCTGTAGGATAGCGGTGGCGTGAGTCGTCTGTGAAGTTACTTTTCTAGGTAGTGCAGTCAGGGATTGTCAGTAAGGGTTATAAAATAATTGGGAGTCGGACACAATTGTAGCAGAATATTATATAGAAGCATAGAATGTATACAATGTATCACGTAAATGTTTAAGAACTGACTTAAAGGGAGTGAGACACCAGACCAAAGGTTAGGGTCACCTTCATCAGACCATGTGTTCCCCTTGTGAAGCGCTGCCTGCGTTGCGAGATGTTACTGTTTTTGTCAATATGCAAATTATCTCTTTGGAACGACAAGGGCGTCGGTCTTGGGTAAGTGTAAGCGACCCTTGTATATTGACAAAAAAAATAACAATATCTCTTGTTATGAAATAAAGTTTTATGTTTTTATTCAAAGAACCCCAGGGTGGACAGACTTGGCATAGCAGGTTTGGTGACAAAACCAGCAAATAGGGCCATATTAATCATAGGGCAAATGGTAGTGGGGCGCTCTTTTAGCCATCCCGGATTAAGGAGGACAGTTCCACATTCTGGATTTGCCCCGCTGTTCCAAGTGGTGAGTTCGGACTTTAACTTTATCTGCAACCTAAGGCTGCAGATAAAGTTGAATACAATGGTTGGGGCACGGAGTCATCGGCTGTGGTTGATGATGTCTGCAGCATGGAGGTGTGATGAGTAGAGATGAGCGAACACTAAAATGTTCGAGGTTCGAAATTCGATTCGAACAGCCGCTCACTGTTCGAGTGTTCGAATGGGTATCGAACCCCATTATAGTCTATGGGGAACATAAACTCGTTAAGGGGGAAACCCAAATTCGTGTCTGGAGGGTCACCAAGTCCACTATGACACCCCAGGAAATGATACCAACACCCTGGAATGACACTGGGACAGCAGGGGAAGCATGTCTGGGGGCATAAAAGTCACTTTATTTCATGGAAATCCCTGTCAGTTTGCGATTTTCGCAAGCTAACTTTTCCCCATAGAAATGCATTGGCCAGTGCTGATTGGCCAGAGTACGGAACTCGACCAATCAGCGCTGGCTCTGCTGGAGGAGGCGGAGTCTAAGATAGCTCCACACCAGTCTCCATTCAGGTCCGACCTTAGACTCCGCCTCCTCCGGCAGAGCCAGCGCTGATTGGCCGAAGGCTGGCCAATGCATTCCTATGCGAATGCAGACTTAGCAGTGCTGAGTCAGTTTTGCTCAACTACACATCTGATGCACACTCGGCACTGCTACATCAGATGTAGCAATCTGATGTAGCAGAGCCGAGGGTGCACTAGAACCCCTGTGCAAACTCAGTTCACGCTAATAGAATGCATTGGCCAGCGCTGATTGGCCAATGCATTCTATTAGCCCGATGAAGTAGAGCTGAATGTGTGTGCTAAGCACACACATTCAGCACTGCTTCATCACGCCAATACAATGCATTAGCCAGTGCTGATTGGCCAGAGTACGGAATTCGGCCAATCAGCGCTGGCTCTGCTGGAGGAGGCGGAGTCTAAGGTCGGACCTGAATGGAGACTGGTGTGGAGCGATCTTAGACTCCGCCTCCTCCAGCAGAGCCAGCGCTGATTGGCCGAATTCCGTACTCTGGCCAATCAGCGCTGGCCAATGCATTCTATTAGCTTGATGAAGCAGAGTGTGCACAAGGGTTCAAGCGCACCCTCGGCTCTGATGTAGCAGAGCCGAGGCTGCACAAGGGTTCAAGCGCACCCTCGGCTCTGATGTAGGAGAGCCGAGGGTGCACTTGAACCCTTGTGCACACTCTGTTTCATCAAGCTAATAGAATGCATTGGCCAGCGCTGATTGGCCAATGTATTCTATTAGCCTGATGAAGTAGAGCTGAATGTGTGTGCTAAGCACACACATTCAGCTCTACTTCATCGGGCTAATAGAATGCATTGGCCAGCGCTGATTGGCCAGAGTACGGAACTCGACCAATCAGCACTGGCTCTGCTGGAGGAGGCGGAGTCTAAGATCGCTCCACACCAGTCTCCATTCATGTCCGACCTTAGACTCCGCCTCCTCCAGCAGAGCCAGCGCTGATTGGCCGAATTCCGTACTCTGGCCAATCAGCACTGGCTAATGCATTGTATTGGCTTGATGAAGCAGTGCTGAATGTGTGTGCTTAGCACACACATTCAGCTCTACTTCATCGGGCTAATAGAATGCATTGGCCAATCAGCGCTGGCCAATGCATTCTATTAGCGTGAACTGAGTTTGCACAGGGGTTCTAGTGCACCCTCGGCTCTGCTACATCAGATTGCTACATCTGATGTAGCAGTGCCGAGTGTGCATCAGATGTGTAGTTGAGCAAAACTGACTCAGCACTGCTAAGTCTGCATTCGCATAGGAATGCATTGGCCAGCCTTCGGCCAATCAGCGCTGGCTCTGCCGGAGGAGGCGGAGTCTAAGGTCGGACCTGAATGGAGACTGGTGTGGAGCGATCTTAGACTCCGCCTCCTCCAGCAGAGCCAGCGCTGATTGGTCGAGTTCCGTACTCTGGCCAATCAGCGCTGGCCAATGCATTCTATTAGCCCGATGAAGTAGAGCTGAATGTGTGTGCTTAGCACACACATTCAGCTCTACTTCATCAGGCTAATAGAATACATTGGCCAATCAGCGCTGGCCAATGCATTCTATTAGCTTGATGAAGCAGAGTGTGCACAAGGGTTCAAGCGCACCCTCGGCTCTGATGTAGCAGAGCTGAGGGTGCACAAGGGTTCAAGTGCACCCTTGGCTCTCCTACATCAGAGCCGAGGGTGCGCTTGAACCCTTGTGCAGCCTCAGCTCTGCTACATCAGAGCCGAGGGTGCGCTTGAACCCTTGTGCACACTCTGCTTCATCAAGCTAATAGAATGCATTGGCCAGCACTGATTGGCCAGAGTACGGAATTCGGCCAATCAGCGCTGGCCAATGCATCCCTATGGGAAAAAGTTTATCTCACAAAAATCACAATTACACACCCGATAGAGCCCCAAAAAGTTATTTTTAATAACATTCCCCCCTAAATAAAGGTTATCCCTAGCTATCCCTGCCTGTACAGCTATCCCTGTCTCATAGTCACAAAGTTCACATTCTCATATGACCCGGATTTGAAATCCACTATTCGTCTAAAATGGAGGTCACCTGATTTCGGCAGCCAATGACTTTTTCCAATTTTTTTCAATGCCCCCGGTGTCGTAGTTCCTGTCCCACCTCCCCTGCGCTGTTATTGGTGCAAAAAAGGCGCCAGGGAAGGTGGGAGGGGAATCGAATTTTGGCGCACTTTACCACGTGGTGTTCGATTCGATTCGAACATGGCGAACACCCTGATATCCGATCGAACATGTGTTCGATAGAACACTGTTCGCTCATCTCTAGTGATGAGCGCTGAGCCGGAGACAGAAATGCAGCCAGCTGCATTGGAACAGGAGTAAGGCAGTATACATTTTTTAGTATTATTTTTATGTATTGTATTGTTTGAGCGATCATTGTGTAGGGGACACTGAGGGGACACTATATTATGTTAGGACCACTGCGGTAGCATTATATTATGTGAGAGCCATTGAAGGGACAATATATAATGTAGAAGTTACTGAGAGCCATATTAAGGTAAAATAAGATAATCATTTAATATTCCCACAGTGGGAAATTTCAGTATGTTACAGCAGCATAGTAATACAGATACAGGATAATACACAGTAATATATTACAGACGTAGACACACATATGCTGAGAGAAGAAGATATACTATGGAGTCCATAGCAGCTAAGGAAGAGAAGAAAGAAGGAAGACTCAAGGATCATTTAGTTCTCTGTGCGGAGTGATCTTCGCTTGATCTGATGTAGATTATACAGCCTGGTCGTGGTTGGAAGGAAGAACTTGCGATAGCTCCTTCTCACACTTGGGGTGAAGCAGTCGGTCACTTACAGTGCTGCCAAGTGCCGTCAAGGTCTCATTCATGGGATGGGATTTGTTCTCCTGCATGGAGGTCACCACGGACAGCGTCCTTCTGTCTGTACTGGGTCCAGGGGGCTCCCAAGGACAGAGCTGGCCCTTCTGATCAGCCTGTCAAGTATATTATGTGGGGTCCACTGAGGTGACATTATACTGAGTGGGGCCATTAATAATATATTATACTAGCAGGAGGACCCGGCTTCGAACAGGTATATTTCATTTTTTGTTTGTGTAGTGGCCATATAAGAATTGTCCAGTTTTGCACTCTTGCATTTTTCATGTCGTTTGTGTGTGTGTCTCTGCCCGCGACTTCATCTGCGTGTTGTTGGCATCGATGATCCACCTATATTCAGCAAATTGCTGCTGTCAATGGTTCGCTGGAATGTCATATAATGAGCTCTGGTGTTTCGGCAGCCATCAAGCTGGCTTGCCACTGAACTCATTCCTCACGCTGTGCCCATGATTGTTCCGGCATCTCAGCAGCATGCTGGGACACCATATAATGAGCGTGTTGTTGGCTTCGATGATCCTCGTCAGCACTACTTGAGGAGAACTCTGTGACTTCTGGTTTCCCTCATCAGCTGTTGTTGTTTTAGAATTTTGCAACAAATTATATTTTCTTTTTCCCTGAATGTTTAAAAGTAGCAAACTGCCAATGTGGATTAAAGGTGTTTTCTCATCCAGTGTGTGAGCACTGCCTGGAGCAGATCAGTTAATATGCAAATGTTTGTACAGAATCTCTGAGGGTTAGCTGAGTGTTTACACATAGAGATAACAGACCTGGGACCTGAGATAAGGCTGCTGCAGGAGCAGTGTAATATAGTATGTGGACATAAATTCATAACCGTTGTGATGCCATGTAATTTACCGGTATAAAAAGTAGCTGATGTGTTAATCGAGGTTACAATCTATCTATGTTCCAAATTTAATTCAAATCCATCCAGCTGTTGTGTGATTGAGGAAAAAACACACAAACATCCAAACTTTAATATTAGTAGGATAGGATGGGGGCTATTGAAAGGACATTGTACTGAGGGGCAACACTGATGAGATATTATATTATGCTGTGGACATAAAATTCATAATACTATGTAGAACCACTTGGGGACATTATAATGTGTGATGAGAACTAAGGAGACTTTGTTACTTTGTGTTATATATTTAGGGACACTGTTACTGTGTTGGGTCATAAATGGACTTGGGGGGAATGGTGGGGTGAGGGATGTGACTTAATATGAAAAATTGCCATGGTGTTTCATCTCACTTATCCATCTTTGTGTCCTCTGAAAGTTGGGAAGTACTGTATGTAATGGAGGGGGGTTCACCTATGAGAGCTTTGCATTGGACCCAGCAGTTTGTTAAAATGGAAGCTTACCCTGCTGGAAGACTCCATTTAAATCTTAAAAATTGGAACACTACACTCTGGGCCCCAAGGAATGCCCCCAAAGTATCTACTCTTGGAGAAACTTTGACCCCTGCCCCTTTGCTGTTCAGTTCATGGGATTAACCTGTCAAATTTGAGACTGTTTACTTCAATGTCCCCCTAAGACCATGTTTTATTATTCTGGTGTCTTATGTGGTAGAGTCACCTTAGGCACCATGCTACTGCTACCTAGGCATCCCCCAGCCCTGCAGCACCTCTTACTACCTTGTTCTATTCTAGAACAAGGGTTGCCATCTTCTCGAGCCCCTGTCCTGTTGCACCTCTGTATACAAAGCATGCACCGGCATACAAAATCTCCGAATAATGTAACATAATGCAGACTTTCAGCTGTAAGTCAGTACATCATTGTCCCTGTACTTATTCCTCTTCTGAATTGAGAAGTCGTCTTCAATCCTGGTTGAATCTTTTAATCCCTGTTGAGTCGTAAACATCTCATTTGGCAGCGAGGAAACACGGATGAATTCTGCTAAATGATAATCTTATCTTTAATTGGTCAGAAAGCTCATTTCCCTGTAGAGCTCGCTCACTCCATGTTCCCTCTTCTTTTGCTTCCCTTTCATAGTGCAGCACATTATAACATTGCAGTAGAATCCGAAATGATGTCTTGTGCTGGAGTCTGGGGCTCTGCAGTGTGTGCAAGACTTATTTCCATCGCAACTCAGAAGAGTTATGTTTGTGCAATACACGTTGCGAGGAAGACCAGAAGATTGGGAGTAGTAGTTGCTGTGATCATGGTGGAATGGATTTCGACCAAATCCTCGGGGGCTCCTCCTACGCTGATGCAGTACTGATAGGGCCCACAGGGTGTCTGATGGTGGTGGTAATGGCCTTCCTGAGCCTGATGGTGGTTGGAGTGCCCATGATAGTAGGTGCTGGAATAAGACTCAGAAGATAGGGTTGCAGACATAGCCATTCACGGTTTACCAATGAAGAACATGGTATAATATAACAGCTTCTATGTGGTGGAACAGGTCTTAGGTGTTTTCCATAGGAATTACATAGTTACATAGTAGATGAGGATGGATGAAGACATCAGTCCATCAAGTCCAACCTACAACCTTACAATCCCCTACAGTGTTGATCCAGAGGAAGGCAAAAACCCCATGAGTGATCTCTTAACTGCAGAAGAACAATAAGACTGTCCTTGAGCAGGCTTATACTAGGGCTCTACTTCAGTCTCCTCACACTCTCCCTTATAGTAATGGGTCATTCACGATTGAACCGGCACTTTGAAGTGAATGATGGGAGATGACCCCTGGCTGAGAGTTAGTAGCTCACTTAACCAAACCCCTTTATACATAAACCCGTCAGCAGAACCAGCTCAGGATTAATGCTGGGAAGACCAAGGAGATGGTGGTGGACTTTAGTAAACGGAGAGGGGCTCCGACCCCGGTGGAGATCCAAGGGACATGCATTGAGATAGTCAGGACCTATAAGTATCTGGGTGTGCTCCTCAATAATAAACTAGACCGCGCTGATCACCTGGAGGCGCTGCACAGAAAGGGCCACAGCAGACTCTACCTGCTCAGGAGGCTGAGGGCCTTCGGAGTCCAGGGGACACTTCTTAGGGCCTTTTTCAACTTTGTGGTTGCTTTCGCCATCTTTTTCGGTGTGGCCTGCTGGGGGAGCAGTATATCAACCAGGGACAGAAATAGACTTGACAGGCTGATCAGGAGGGCCAGCTCTGTCCTGGGGAGCCCCTTGGACCCAGTACAGGTGGTGGGTGACAGAAGGATACTGTCCGTGGTGACCTCCATGCGGGAGAACAAATCCCACCCCATGTATGGGACCCTGATGGGACTTGACAGCACTGTAAGTGACCGTCTGCTTCACCCCAAGTGTGAGAAGGAGCTATCGCAGGTCCTTCCTTCCAACCGCGACCAGGCTGTATAATCTACATCAGACCAAGCAAAGATCACTCCGCACTGAAAACTAATGATTATGAAGTCTTCCTTCTTCTCTTCCTTAGCTGCTATGGGCTCCTAGTATGTCTTCTCTTCTCAGCATATGTGTGTCTACGTCTGTAATATATTACTGTGTATTATCCTGTATCTGTATTACTATGCTGCTGTAACATGCTGAAATTTCCCCACTGTGAGACTATTAAAGGATTATCTTATCTTATGTTGCTATCCACACTCCCTAAACATCTAACCTCACCTCCAAATGGGTCACTCAGTCTCCTTATAACCTAATAGTATGACATTCTGTGGCTGACGACGGCCACTGGGTCATACTAAGAGCTTAAAAGGAGGCAAATATGGGCATATCTGGGTATCTACATTTGGTAGACCGTAATAATTTATAGGGAGCTGAAAGAACCGTCTCTTTTTAGTGAGTGAATCCAAATGATCCAATAACTTCTCCATTGGTGCAACTCACAAGCACAACTGTGTCTCTTCCCATCCAACAAACCAAATGTTTCATATGTGCGACTTCACCACCCTACAAATAATATATAATAGGTATTACCTGCAGTATTCTGTGGCCATAGACCTGCCATAGACTGGTAGGTTTCAGCTGCAGACATGGCCACCTTACAGGGCCCCATTCCTTACACTCTGTGGGTACAGTTCTCTATCATGGTGTATCTTTCTGTTATGCCATGAATGTTCAATGTGGAAATATCTCTTTAACAAGCCTTGGACTATCTGAAGTCTTGTATACGGACGTTCATCTAGTTCAAGCTTTACTTTCCATAAGTTTTACTGACTTTCCAAATAAATATAAATTGCATTGAATCTGTCTTATATTTCAAAGGCGCCCACAACAAGCGTAAGTGTAACACAAAAGAATAGCAAAGGAATGTGAGGTTATTCAGACCCAGTCACCTATGGATCAAACATGGAGATATTTCTCAATTATTCAACATACACGTTGGTCAAAGACAAGAACAGACGGCTCTGTCCTCACGGGCGCTCATCTGGGTCACTTCCAATCAATACTACAAGATCAGATGTGTGTAACCCCTTATCCCCCAGGAGAAAGCAGAAGCTAAAAATGTAACATTAAAGGAAATATCCAACTCTAGACGCTCTATAAATAGTATCGGACATCAATATTAGATGCAACCCCTTTGATACAAAGTAACACTACAATAGATACTTTAAAGGGAGTCTCCCACCACCATAATCTTGTGCAAACCATCGTTGTAGGGTCGGTTAGTAACATGGTAAATAGATCTTCTTTGTATCAAAGTGTATCAAAGTATCAAAAAAATCAGCCATATTCTAAGGAACTTGTTTGGAGCTGTCAGGCTTTGCAGAGCCCAGTTTTCACCTGTGGTCACCATCCATTGCCATCTCCTGATATAAAGAATAACAGGTCTCCGTATATAGCAACCATATGCAAAAATGAGTGTCCCAATAGAGTGATCCGCACTGAGTAAACCAAACAGCTCCCATGGTACGGATTGAAAGCTGATTTTATAGGCAGGAGACATTAAGACTTTAATGGGATACTTAATGGTATCATTTAGCATTGTGGAAACAGCATTTTTTTGTTGTAGATTTTGTTGCAGTTTTTGTGAGTCAAAGCCAGTAACAGATTTAAAGAAGGGAGAAGTATAATGGCAAGTTCCCGTGGCGAAAAATTAAGGGAAATTCCTCTTTATTTTCCACGTCTAGCCGCGATAGAAAAAAATGGGAGGCAAAATCTTATGTGTGAACCTACCCTAAGAGCCTCCTTTATAGCTTCCATTACTTTTCAAGCCACTCTTGACTTTGGCTCTAAAATCTGCAACAAAAAAGCAAGTATTCCGCAACGTGGGGCCTCAGCCTTAATTTAAGTGGCACTCAAGGGGCATTATTAGTTTAAAGGGCACACTGAGGGCTTTATTAATGGGTAGGGTTGAGCCGATCTTGAGATTTCATGATCGATTTTAAAATCCGATTTCTGATCATTTTCCAGCCGATCCCGATTGTGAAATTTGCTCAATCACCGATCGGCATCCAATCTTTCCCGATCCCGATCGCTCAACCCTAGTCAATGCTTCTCTATAGGAAAGGTCACTTTTAGGGTTGATCCGATCTTGAGATTTCAAAATCCGATTTCTGATCATTTTCCAGCCAATCCCGATCGTGATCGTGAAATTTGCTCGATCACCGATCGGCATCCGATCTTTCCCGATCCCGATTGCTCAACCCTATTAATGGGGCATTCATTCTTGCGTTTACACCAGTTTTTTGGCTTAATATAGTCTCAAATCATCAATTTCCAATTATTTAACACCACTTAAAATAGTTACAAGCAGTGTTTTTGCCCACATCAATATTCAGAAAGTGGGTTGAGTCAGGGGAAGGCGTTGGTGGGGCCATCACATTCCACTTTCAGCATCATTTATGGCACAAGGTGCTAACATAGGTTTTCGCCTACAGTTTTGGCCAAAAATATTGGCACCCCTGCAATTCTGTCAGATAATACTCATTTTCTTCCAGAAAATGATTGCAAGCACAAATTCTTTAATATTATTATCTTCATTTAATTTGTCTTCAATGGAAAACCACAAAAAGAATTGTCAAAAAGCCAAATTGGATATAATTCAACACCAAACATAAAAAAGGGGGTGGACAAAAGTATTGGCACTGTTTGAAAAATCATGTGATGCTTCTCTAATGTGTGTAATTAACAGCACCTGTTACTTACCTGAGGCACCTAACAGGTGGTGGCAATAACTAAATCACACTTGCCGCCAGTTGAAATGGATTAAAGTTGACTCAACCTCTGTCCTGTGTCCTTGTGTGTACCACACTGAGCATGGAGAAAAGAAAGAAGACCAAAGAACTGTCTGAGGACTTGAGAAGCAAAATTGTGAGGAAGCACGAGCAATCTCAAGGCTGCAAGTCCATCTCCAAAGACCTGAATGTTCCTGTGTCTACCGTGCGCTGTGTCATCAAGAAGTGTAAAGCCCATGGCACTGTGGCTAACCCCCCTAGATGTGGACGCAAAAGAAAAATTGATGAGAGATTTCAACGCAAGATTGTGCGGATGGTGGATAAAGAACCTCGACTAACATCCAAACAAGTTCAAGCTGCCCTGCAGTCCGAGGGTACAACAGTGTCACCCCGTACTATCCAGTGTCAGCGTCTGAATGAGAAGGGACTGTATGGTAGGAGACCCAGGAAGACCCCACTTCTTACCCAGAGACATAAGCCAGGCTGGAGTTTGCCAAAACTTACCTGAGAAAGCCAAAAACGTTTTGGAAGAATGTTCTCTGGTCAGATGAGACAAAAGTAGGAAAAGGCATCAACATAGAGTTTACAGGAAAAAAAAGAGGCCTTCAAAGAAAAGAAGATGCCCCCTACAGTTAGACATGGCGGAGGGTCCCTGATGTTTTGGGGTTGCTTTGCTGCCTCTGGCTCCGGACTGCTTGACCGTGTACATGGCATTATGAAGTCTGAAGACTACCAACACATTGTGCAGCATAATGTAGGGCCCAGTGTGAGAAAGCTGGGTCTCCCTCAGAGGTCAGGGGTCTTCCAGCAGGACAATGACCCAAAACACACTTCAGGTCAGCACTAGAAAATGGTGGTGAGAGAAAGCCCTGGAGACTTGTAGAGTGGCAGCAATGAGTCCAAACCTGAATCCCATAGAACACCTGTGGGGGAGGAGAGATCTCTTGATGGCAGTTTGGAGAAGGCCCCCTTCACATCTCAGGGGGGACCTGGAGCAGTTTGCCAAAGAAGAAGGGTCTAAAATTCCAGCAGAGCCTTGTAAGAAACTCATTGCTGGTTACCGGAAGCGGTTGTGCGCAGTTATTGTGTCTAAAGGTTGTGCTACCGAGTATTAGGCTGAGGGCGCCAATACTTCTGTCCGGACCATTTTTGGAGTTTTGTGTAAAATGATCAATGATTTAACTTTTTTTTCATTCTCTTTTGTGTTTTTTCATTACAAGCAAAATAAATGAAGATATTACCAAATAGTTTGTGCTTGCAATCATTTTCTGGAAGAAACTGAGTATTATCTGACAGAATTGCAGGGGGGACAATACTTTTGGCCAATACTCTATGCAACACAGAAGGTACTGCAACAGGCACAGAATTGGGGATAGTGGCAGAATGTTTCATTTATGTAGTGTAGAAAAGATAGGAAGGTACAAAAATAAAATGAGAAACCAAAGATATTTATGTAGAAAACTTAACAGAGACAAATTGCAGCTAGAAGAAGCCATCATGGCAGTCTGGGACAGAGGGAATGGTTAGTGTTCTGTATTAAGGTGAATGATCTGCAGAGCACAGTATCTATATATGGTGACTGAGTGTAGTAATATTGATATATTCTGATGGGTTCCAGCCTCACTCCCCTCAAATCCATTGCAGGGTCCCCCAAATTCCATGCCAATAGTAGTATGTCTATATGGTGACTGTATGTAATAATACTGATACATTCTGATGGGTTCCAGCCCCCTCCCACATCCCATACCAATTGTAGTATATAGAGTGGTATATGACTCCAGCCTTTGTACCATAATACACCCCTGCTTGATTTTTTTAGGGGAGACGATCCTGCCTGCTTCCATAATAGACCTTACAGTGTGTTACTAGAGAGATGAGGGAGTGCAGCGGCCGTGACTGCAGAGGATTTTCCTGGATGAAGAAATGATCTATCCCCATTCATTATTAATACTATACCAGCCACATATTGTAATATAAAGGGTCAGGTGCAGCGGGTCACATCAGACAACTGAAGAAGATATGTCCGAAAACCATCACCTTACATTATTCACGCTCCATGATTAAATGTGCGCCTTATTTAATGTGGTCCCTGGGGAGATGGAGGTGACGGAGGGAAAGCAGTCAGAGTCATAAGTGTCTATGTCTCTGGCACTGAGAGACTGGAGTCTATAATACAGCAAAATATACACTCACCGGCCACTTTATTAGGTACACCTGTCCAACTGCTCGTTAACACTTAATTTCTAATCAGCCAATCACATGGCAGCAACTCAGTGCATTTAGGCATGTAGACATGGTCAAGACAATCTCCTGCAGTTCAAACCGAGCATCAGTATGGGGAAGAAAGGTGATTTGAGTGCCTTTGAACGTGGCATGGTTGTTGGTGCCAGAAGGGCTGGTCTGAGTATTTCAGAAACTGCTGATCTACTGGGATTTTCACGTACAACCATCTCTAGGGTTTACAGAGAATGGTCCGAAAAAGAAAAAACATCCAGTGAGCGGCAGTTCTGTGGGCGGAAATGCGTTGTTGATGCCAGAGGTCAGAGGAGAATGGCCAGACTGGTTCGAGCTGATAGAAAGGCAACAGTGACTCAAATAGCCACCCGTTACAACCAAGGTAGCCAGAAGAGCATCTCTGAACGCCGCACAGTACGTCCAACTTTGAGGCAGATGGGCTACAGCAGCAGAAGACCACACTGGCTGCCACTCCTTTCAGCTAAGAACAGGAAACTGAGGCTACAATTTGCATAAGCTCATCGAAATTGGACAATTGAAGATTGGAAAAACGTTGCCTGGTCTGATGAGTCTCGATTTCTGCTGCGACATTCGGATGGTAGGGTCAGAATTTGGCGTCAACAACATGAAAGCATGGATCCATCCTGCCTTGTATCAACGGTTCAGGCTGGTGGTGGTGGTGTCATGGTGTGGGGAATATTTTCTTGGCACTCTTTGGGCCCCTTGGTACCAATTGAGCATCGTTGCAACGCCAAAGCCTACCTGAGTATTGTTGCTGACCATGTCCATCCCTTTATGACCACAATGTACCCAACATCTGATGGCTACTTTCAGCAGGATAATGCAATGCCATGTCATAAAGCTGGAATCATCTCAGACTGGTTTCTTGAACATGACAATGAGTTCACTGTACTCCAATGGCCTCCACAGTCACCAGATCTCAATCCAATAGAGCATCTTTGGGATGTGGTGGAACGGGAGATTCGCATCATGGATGTGCAGCCGACAAATCTGCGGCAACTGTGTGATGCCATCATGTCAATATGGACCAAAATCTCTGAGGAATGCTTCCAGCACCTTGTTGTATCTATGCCACGAAGAATTGAGGCAGTTCTGAAGGCAAAAGGGGGTCTAACCCGTTACTAGCATGGTGTACCTAATAAAGTGGCCGGTGAGTGTATATATATATATATATATATATATATATATATATATATATATATATATATATTATATATATATATACTGTATATTTGATGTCCTGTATCACATGATATTGGGAAAGTTTAGAAATGTTTGCAAACCAATTTTTCCGAGTGACATTTGCCCCACCAGATCTATACTATACATACATTGCCACGTTCCCAGGTCTCATACATCTGTAATATTACCCCTGTTTATGTCACAGGGTAATTGCTCATATATAAGATTTCCTATGGTGAGCCACACATCAGGGGTCTGGACTATCCAAGGGTTGGGGGCTACGTCTCGCCTTCTTCTCTTTTCAAGGCGTTTATATCCTTGCATTGTAGAGGTGTCTGCTGTAAGCTACAAGTTTTTCTATTGTTTTGCTATGGCATTCACCATTGTACAAGCTGCAGTGAGATCTCTTATTTTTTTTGGAGATCCTAAATTTCCCACCAGACTTTAAGAAAAAGGTCATTGTACAAGTTGCGGTTTACAGAGCCTGCTCTCTAACCTGTGAAGTATTACCCGCGCTCCCCGTGTATGTCATGACTCTGCATCACTTTTATTATTGACTTAAATTCTTGTTTTCCAGACTTTTACTGAAACCTGGGACGCTGCTGCCATCTGGTGGGAAAACCCTAGAATTACTAAGAAAGTAAACCTTTATTCACACAGGCATCACGCTGCAGTAGGAATGTAAAATACATGATATATGTTTTTTATTTATATTGCTTAGTGAATGAGGATCCTATAGACAACTTTACACATGTGCAGGGTGATCCTATTCAAGTAAAAGAAGTAATCATCAGCATGAAAAATCCTTTCAAGGTCAGACAAAACCTTTAGGCCGAGGCCCCACAGGCCGGAAACGCCGCCATTTGCCTGCAGCAGAGACGCTGTAGGAAAAATTGCGGCGTTGTACAGTGCTGGTAAAGTGAATGCGAATCCCATCCCCACTTTGCGGAAAAGATCGCAGTGCGGACACGCTGCAATTTGCAAAGCTGTTGCGGCTTTGCAAATCGCGCATGTCAATTATATCTACGGAAACACCGGCGACTTTCCCGTAGATATAATGTTAAAGAGAAAGTCCGCAGAGGAAAACTCTGTGAACTTTCTCTTCAAAGCGCTTCGGAAAGAACCGCAATGCGATCACGTAGCGGTTCTTCCCGCAGCACTTTATCACTGCGTTCACAGCCCGTGGGGCCTTAGCCTTAAGGTCGGTTCCATCGGGACTGGTCCTCTCATGGGTATGACTAGAGCAGTGGTAGCCATAGCAAAGCCTGGATTCACCTATCAGCCCTACAACATCCATGTGTCCTAATAAAGCTCAGTTCAACACTGCGGCGGAGTCTCGAGGACTTTTCTCTCTGCCGGCTCCAGTATGACAATGGTGGACAACCAGCTTCATCCGTGTATATTCCGATAAAAAGTCAGACCCCCCCCCCTCGGCCTGCACACTCCGTCATGTGCATGAAGCCTTCATAAATTACTGCCAGTGTCTTAAAGGGATAGGAGAATTGTAGAACTTTGTATTATATAAACAATAGTATTTGTCTCTCTATATTGGTCGGAAACTGGACGACCCCCTTAAGATGACATCATACAGTCCCTGTGACCTAGGTGCTTGTTCTGTATACATTAATGTGACTGCACTGTGTATGTGGGGGGATATTATAAGGGGAAGACTATTATATATAATAGAGAGTATTGTAAGGGGAGGACTATTACCTATATATAAGGGGGCTATTATTTTAAGTCAGGATAGGTAATCAATAAAAGATGAGTGGGGTCCATCACCTGGGACCCCTACTGTTCTGCTTTTTGAAGGGACCATAGTGATTCTGTGAGTGCCGTGACTCCTTCACTATTTACAATGCGCAGGATCTGCTTTGTAGCTGCCTTGCGATATTGTTACAGGCTGTAGTTACATTTCTATAAACCAGATGCATAAGCTAAGGGGTCACGGCGCTTGCATAAGCACTCTGGACCTAGGTGTTGGACCCCTACTGATCTCTTATTGATGACCTACCTTGAGGACAGGTCATCCATATAAAGGAACTGGTAACTGGGTTATTCACCTTTTAAAAATTGATGTCCTATCATTAATATAGGCCATCATTTCAGATTGACTGTTAGGACCCCGCAGATCAGATGTTCCTCAGAGCACACAGCTCCCAGCATTGTTTACATGGTGTTGGTTGTGTGGTCACTCATGATTCTCTTGATAACAGCAGTGGATATGGATACTATGGCTGTATTCCTTTGAAGTCTTAGGGTTAGCACCGATAACCGCAGCTATCAAGAATGTACAGTGTGGGGGGGGGGGGGGTAAGGGGCCTCGGTCAAAGTTTGCATCAGGGCCCACAAGACTCTAGTTATGCCTCTGTATCCAGTGTATACTGGTATATAGGGTTAAACTCAGATCAACTCATGCTATTAATTTTCGGATATGAAATATCTTTACGAGGCCAAGGACGTTACGACATGTAAATTTTAATGAAGATGTATACTTACAGATGTAACCCCCTCACAGGAGTTACTAATGGTTATTTGGCCATAGAAGTGCCTTACATGTTATGATGGATTGTATGTGTTGTCATGTTTATTCTGTATTCATTTGTGTAATGTTGTTAAGCTATTGTTCTCTGGTTTCACTTGTCCTAGTGAGCTGTGGTCTCCATAGCAACATACACTATAGTGAGTGGATCTGTAGCTGGAACAGGAAATAGTCATAGCAGAGAGAGGAAGTAGTATTCTGTAAGCAACCAGGGAAGGAGAAGGGTGGCAGTGGCCATCTTGTGTGTCAGACACTGTGTTGTGAGGATTGCCACCGCAGTAGCAGGACAGAGAAGCTGTGTGACAGCGCCCCCATCACTATCAGTAAGAGGACAGGATTATATCAGGCTAAGCAGAGCTATAACCCTGGCAGCCTGCACCGACCTCTACAAGGTAGCTGAACCCCTGCAGTAAGCCAGAAGCTGGATCTGCAGCCATCTTAGACTCTCTGCTAATACATGGGAAGGTGTCATCCAGCTACAAGCCCCTGTGCTACAGCTCACTGCTACAGGACAAGTGACCAGCAGATGCCTGTTACAATAAAGCAGTGAGTACTTCTACTGATCCTGGCCTGGACATTGCCTTCCCTGTAGCTAAGCCCTGGGCAAATGCTCTTTGTTGGAGTAGAGCACTGGCACCCACATCACCATCTCAGCCCAGGGACCAGCGGGTGTCCCAATACTCCAACTGGCGTCACATCTAACTGACTCTGCCTATTTCCCTGTGCACCTCTCCTGGGAGTTCTGGTGCCTATAAGGTCACCGTGACAGTCCAGCCTCCTGCACGGTTCTCCCGGGGTGGGCGCAGTTGGCGTCACGAACAGGATTGCTGTGCCATTGAAAAAGAAGGGAGGCACTTGAGCTGCCGGCAGGAAAAAAAGGATCTGTGACTGCGACACTGTTCAATATCGCCATCTTGGCCCTGCATCGCACGCCATACCTGAATCTACAGCACCGGCAAAAGCAGGTGAGCCAAGTACCTCCAGTATGTTTAGGAACAAAGAAAAAAAGGATTTTGTCAGTTTTAAACACCAAGGGTTCAGTAGTGAGGAAGAGGGGTGTAGTGTTTCAACCCCCACAGCTGCAGTGATGCCAATCACAATGCCTTATTACCCAGGCGTGCCATGGCTGCCACTCTATGTAGGCGAGCCAAATACCCTAAAGGACTTTAAAGAAAAGATGCAAGCAACTTTCAAAGTTTATCCCCTCACTGCTGAGCAGAAGGTTGCTATGTTAATGGGTCAGATGGGAGGAGCAGCCCTCCGTGAAGTTAAGTCCTGGGATGTTAAGGAGAAACAAACTGTTAAGCAAATATTTGATAAACTGCGCGCCATATTTGAAACTAAGACTCTGTCAGAACTAAAAGCTCGGTTCTTTAGCCGCAAGCAAAACGCAGGTGAAAGTCTTAGAGACTATGCTCTGAGCTTGGATGAAGCTCTCCGCCAGGTTGCGCAACTAGATCCTCACGAGCTTCACAATTATGATTGCACACTGAAGGAGCAATTCATTGAGGGTGCTACACCTGATGCAGTTAAAATGCAACTACGTATGCTTAACTCTCAAGACCCTGACCGACCCTTCAACCTATTTAAAGAGACAGCCATCCAAATCCTTAAAGTGGACACAATGCCAGTGGAGCAGCACAATGTGCCCTCAGCTTCTACAGCACCTCCGCCCTGTGTAATCCAACAACCCATTGCTCAGTGCGCACAGATCCAACCTTCTGACTCCAACATTGAACTCCAAGGACAAATCGCTGAACTTTCAAAGAATCTAATTAAGCTTTGCAAAAAAGTAGATGACCTTCAGCTGACACCACCAAGGTCTCCCTCATCCCGGCACTGGCCGCGACCTTCGCCACATCAGTATTCACGCAGACCGTTATTCCGACCCGGTCGCAGGGTCACGGACCAGTTTGATTCATCTGGAAGGCCCATCTGTCGAAGTTGTCATTTACCAGGACACGTTGAACGAGAATGCCAGCCTTTAAACTAGGCCGTCCTGGGGCAGAGGACCTACCCCCAGAAGACAACCACCACAATGGTCCACTATCACCTGAATGGGGCCGACGCTTCATTGGAGACCGTCCTATCCTTTCCATCAATATGAACAACATCCCACTGACTGCTCTCTTGGATACGGGATCACAGATGACTACCATGCCCCTTGCCCAGTTTGAAAAATATTGGTCTCGAGATCAGCTACAACCATGCAATCCTCATGAGCAGGTGACTCTAATTGCCAGCAATGGACAAGAACTTAAACAGGTAGGATACTTCCTAGCCACCCTTAAGATTGGCAAAACCGAACTGAAGGATCAAGGGATTGTCATTGTGGACGTTGCTAAAGACAGAGACACTCCCTCCATCATCATTGGGACCAATGTTCTAGTTAATTGTTTTGATGAAGCCATTGCTGCCTTGTCTGACACTCTTCAAATAGCCGCTCCAAAAGAGAGACACATCTACCATAAGGCCATTAAGGTTTTGGTCCAACAACAACAGGTCCAACTTTCCCAAAGTGAGATCGGAAAAAGCTAGGGTGACTGACGCTAGACCCATCATCTTACCACCTGGTCATGTGATGATGGTCTGGTGCCGGGCCAGGTTTGGTGTCAAAGGCAGGGATTACTCCGTGCTCATCGAGTCAATGCCTACGGATCGTACAGTTATTGCTGCCCGTAGTTTGGCTAAGGTGACCCATGGACGAGTCCCTATACAATTGTTGAATTTTGGGGATTCTGAAGTTACACTACCTCGGTATACAGTGGTTGCCAAATTATCCAGAGTTCAGGATGCTGATTGCCTCCACAGAGTCCATTGTGAAGCTCAGACCACCAATTCACAACCCACATGTAACCCCACTGGGGAGCAAAAAGAATGGTGGCAAGAGATTCACCTTGGAACCCCTGAGACGCCTTCATCTCAGCTGGAAGGGGTATTGCGGGTAGTTCACGAATTCGAACACATTTTCAGCAAGTCCCCTATGGACTTTGGGCATGTCACTGCAGTAGAACACACAATTCAAACTGGTGATCATCCTCCCATCAAGGAAAGACATAGGCCCATTCCCCCAGCACAATACCAACAAGTAAAAGGCTTACTCCAAAACATGAAGGATTCCGGTGTCATAAGGGACAGCCGAAGCCCTTGGGCTGCTCCCTTAGTACTCGTCAAAAAGAAGGACGGTACTATTCGCCTTTGCGTGGATTACCGGAAATTGAATGATATCACCCACAAGGATGCGTATCCGCTGCCCCGGATAGAGGAATCCCTTGCAGCTCTTCAGTCTGCAGCCTACTTCTCTGTCCTGGACCTTACCAGTGGATACTGGCAGGTCCCTATGTCCCCAGCTGATGCTGAAAAAACTGCCTTTATAACACCAATGGGTCTGTTTGAATTTGACCGGATGCCATTTGGGTTGTGCAATGCGCCTGCCACATTCCAACGGCTCATGGAGTTCTGTTTAGGTCATCTAAACTTTGAGTCTGTCCTGTTATATCTGGATGATATAATTGTTTACTCCAGGACATATGCAGAGCATTTGGATCACCTTGCGAGAGTGTTTGAGTCTTTGGATCGCTATGGTCTGAAACTCAAGCCTTCCAAATGCCATCTCCTAAAATCTGAAATCCAATACCTGGGACACATTGTGAGCGCTGATGGGGTGTCGCCAGATCCTCAGTACACTGAACGGATACGCGACTGGCCAACCCCTGAAACGGTAAAAGACATCCGTAGATTCCTTGGGTTCGCTGGTTATTACCGACGATTTGTAAAAAACTTTGCCCGGATTGCTGCACCCTTACAGGCTGTACTGGTAGGTCAGTCTACCACCCGATCTGGTAAGAGTCCAACTATCCAATGGACCCCTGAAATGCAAAAAGCATTTGAGGAGTTAAAAGCGGCCTTAGTCGGTCCAAATGTCCTTGCTTACCCTGATTACAGTAAACCGTTCATTCTGCAAACAGACGCAAGTAAAACTGGACTTGGTGCTGTCCTTTCCCAGAAACAAGAAGGTTTGATTAGACCCATTGCATTTTCCAGTCGTTCGCTTCGGGCAACTGAACGTAATGACTCTAACTATAGCTCCTTTAAGTTGGAGTTTCTGGCCTTGGTTTGGGCGGTTACCGAAAAATTCCATCATTATCTCACCGCCACTCCTTTTGTTGCATATACAGATAATAATCCTCTGACCCATCTTAGCACTGCCAAATTGGGAGCAATTGAGCAGCGTTGGGCTTCACGTCTTGCCAATTATCAGTTTACCTTAAAATTCCGTGCAGGGAGAGAGAATGTTAATGCTGACATTTTATCTCGGTTACCCCAAGAGTCAACTAATAACCTAGATGACCCTGACATATGGGAAGAAATTAAACTCCCTGACTTCTATGATAAAGTCACTCAACGTGTTAATCAAAATGTCCGGACCAAATATTGTACCCTTCAGACCGTGCGAGTTGAGTCCCTCCATCATATGGATTGGGAACAAGTCCAAAAACAAGATCCAACATTGCAAAGATTAAAAGACCTTTTAAAAGATTCTAATTCAATAGGTCCAGATAAGAATGAAAGCCCTGAACTTCAAAATCTTTGGCGAGAGCGCGGTCGTTTAACCTATCTGCAGGGAAAACTGGTCCGCCGTTATGTAAATCCTCGTACCCATGAGCGAGTGTTTCAGATTGTGATACCAAGACAAGACGCTCCTTTGATCTTGGATGCGTATCATAATCAGTCAGGACATTTCAATGCCCAAAAGACAGAACGAACCATTAAGGATCGTTTCTACTGGGTGGGAATGCGCCCTCAAATTGAACAGTGGTGCCGGGATTGTGCACAATGTGCTTTGCGGAGAGGATCTAACCAACGGGCCCCTCTACAGGGCATTGTCACAGTCAGACCACTAGAGTTGGTAGCGCTTGACCACGTCAAGTTGACTCCAAGTCGGTCAGGTTACACTTATGCACTAACAATGATTGATCATTTTTCAAAATTCATGGTTGTAGTCCCAGTAAAAGATCTCACTGGTAAAACAGCAGCTCAGGAATTCCAAAGACATTTTGGGCGACCCTACGGTTATCCTGAAAAGATCCTTACTGATCAAGGTCCTGCATTTGAGTCAGAGCTTTTTCAAGAGTTCTGCAACCTCTATGGGTGTCAAAAGATCCGCACTACAGCCTACCATCCCCAGGGTAATGGGCTTTGTGAAAAAGCCAATCAAATCATTATCAACATGCTGAGAACAGTTGCCCGTGAAAAACGATCTGAGTGGCCAGAGCTATTGCCAGAGATCACTGAGATCTATAATAACACCAGACAGGATTCCACAGGGTACACTCCTGCATACCTCCTTAGAGGACAGATAGGACAGCTCCCCGCTGATCACCAAATGGGAGTGATTACAGAGGTTAGGTCCCCACCTTTACCAAATGACACTTGGGTAGCAGAAAGACTAAGGGTTAATAGAGAACTTCAGGAACTTGTGTGTAAATCTCTGGACCAGGCTAGACACAAACAGGCTCTCCAGTATGACAAAGGAGCAAATGCTCAACCCTTGCAACCTGGAGATAAGGTCCTAAAAAAACGACATGTTAGGCATCATAAGTTAGAGGATCGTTGGGAAGACAAAGCCTATGTTGTCCAAGAGGCACCACATGATAACCCTAAAGTGTGTAAAATTGTTCCAGAGGATGGAGAAGGTCCATCCCAGCTAGTGTCTCGAGATGATCTCAAAGTCTGTCCCTCCTCTTATACAAGTCCAAGAGTGACCCATCGGTTACCGGCTACTCCACACGCTCTGTCACAACCAAGACGGACATTACCCTGTATACCCATTCCTGGCCAACATGGTACAGAATTAGGACTTGCTCTGGCTTCCCCTAACTTATATTTCTTTGTGAGACCTACGGTTACACCGTTGCAAAGAGAGACTCCTTCTGTGTCAAGGGAAACAAGTGACTCCATTTCCTCAGATGACTTTGTATCAGAGACTCCGGATACTCAGGTACTCCCTGTTGACAGAGAGGAGGCCTCAGAGCCTGAAACAATTTCTCAAAGGAGATCCCAAAGGGTAAACAAGGGTAAACCCTCAGTTCGCTACAGCCCTTAAAGGAGCATGCCAAGATCAGCCATAGTAGACTGTGCATTTCAGCTGATCATCTGCCTTGGAAACTTTTGTTTGTCTTCAGTTCAACAAATAAGCCATATACCTGGTGCCATAGTGGCGACACCATGCTTGGACTGCCCAAAGTTCTACCTCTATGTTTATTATTTGTTCCTAACCCATTTAACGTTTATTCCATTTACTTTGTACTATGGGATATTTAAGCCATTGACTGTTTTCTGTGTTATTGGTAGCCCGAGGACGTGCTACATTCAAGAAGGGAGGGATGTAACCCCCTCACAGGAGTTACTAATGGTTATTTGGCCATAGAAGTGCCTTACATGTTATGATGGATTGTATATGTTGCCATGTTTATTCTGTATTCATTTGTGTAATGTTGTTAAGCTGTTGTTCTCTGGTATCACTTGTCCTAGTGAGCTGTGGTCTCCATAGCAACACACACTATAGTGAGTGGATCTGTAGCTGGAACAGGAAATAGTCATAGCAGGGACAGGAAGTAGTATTCTGTAAGAGCCAGGGAAGGAGAAGCAGGTAGTGGTGTGGCAGTGGCCATCTTGTGTGTCAGACACTGTGTTGTGAGGATTGCCACCGCAGTAGCAGGGCAGAGAAGCTGTGACAGCGCCCCCATCACTATCAGTAAAAGGACAGGATTACATCAGGCTGAGCAGAGCTATAACCCTGGCAGCCTGCACCTACCTCTACAAGGTAACTGAGCCCCTGCAGTAAGCCAGAATATGGGCCTGCAGACATCTTAGACTCTCTGCTAATACATGGGAAGGTGTCATCCAGCTACAAGCCCCTGTGCTACAGCTCACTGCTACAGGACAAGTGACCAGCAGATGCCTGTTACAATAAAGCAGTGAGCACTTCTACTGATCCTGGCCTGGACATTGCCTTCCTTGCAGCTAAGCCCTGGGCTAATGCTCTTTGTTGGAGTAGAGCACTGGCACCCACATCACCATCTCAGCCCAGAGACCAGCGGGTGTCTCAATACTCCAACTGGCGTCACATCTAACTGACTCTGCCTATTTCCCTGTGCACCTCTCCTGGGAGTTCTGGTGCCTATAAGGTCACCGTGACAGTCCAGCCTCCTGCACGGTTCTCCCGGGGTGGTCGCACAAGCTTGTACGTTCATAACCAACTTTATTTATTGTCTACACTGAAAAATAACTTAGCATAAGGTTTTCATTCTATAATGTTATGTCTACAGCTTCCATGCCCACAATGTATCTCCATTGCAACAGACAGCAAACAAACCCTGTGTAGTCAGAAACTGTAGTCTTGCTTTTTACTATCTGAGCTTTAATTCCTGCTTACTAAACATTAGCATAAAGTTATGGACAAAAGAAATGAAATACACTGCACAAAAAATAAAGGGAACACTCAAATAACACCTGCTAGATCTGAATCAGTGGTGTAACTACTGCCATAGCAGCAAAGGCAGCTGCCACAGGGCCCGGGACATTAGGGGGTCCGGCGACAGCCATTACGGCTGTTTTGTTTTGTTTTTTCTTAATAGGCTGTTACCGCTGGAGTTACTCCAGCTGGTAAAGGGCCCTATTTACTTACCGATCCTGGCAGGGCCGGGATCGGTAAGTAACACTGTGGGCCCCACAAGCACTATCATTATGCTCGGGGGTCTTTTCAAACCCCCGAGTAAAATGATCGGAGGCCCACGATCCAGGCAGGCTTCAGGCCTAGTCGTCTGATGTCTCATGACCCTGGCCTGCGTCCCGGGTCATGTGACGTCTGACGTCATTGAAGATGGACTACAGCGGAGGACTGCAGCAGAACCGGGAGATAGGTGAATAACAGTGTTTTTTTATGTTTTTCTCCCCCTGGGTCTTCGATTATTATACTCTGGGGTCTGAAAAGACCCCAGAGTATAATAATTGTTTATGGGTGTCCACAGTGAGGCATAATACTGTGCAGGGGCCACTATGGGGGATAATACTGTGTGCAGGGGCCACTATGGCGTATAATACTGTGTGCAGGGGCCACTAAGGGACATAATACTGTGTGCAGGGGCCACTATGGGGCATAATACTGTGTGCAGGGGCCACTATGGGGCATAATACTGTGTGTAGGGGCCACTATGGGACATAATACTGTGTGCAGGGGCCACTATGGGGGATAATACTGTGTGCAGGGGCCACTATGGGATATAATACTGTGTGCAGGGGCCACTATGGGGCATAATACTGTGTGCAGGGGTCACTATGGGGGATAATACTGTGTGCAGGGGCCACTATGGGACATAATACTGTGTGCAGGGGCCACTATGGGGCATAATACTGTGTGCAGGGGCCACTATGGGGCATAATACTGTGTGTAGGGGCCACTATGGGACATAATACTGTGTGCAGGGGCCACTATGGGGGATAATACTGTGTGTAGGGGCCACTATGGGACATAATACTGTGTGCAGGAGCCACTATGGGGGATAAGACTGTGTGTAGGGGTCACTATGGGGCCCATGTGAAAGGTTCGCCATGGGGCCCCGCCGTTCCACAGGCTGATCCAAATTTGAAGTAACTTCCTTAACACATGTCAAAATGAGGCTCAGTAGTGTGTGTGGCCTCCATGTGCCTGTATGACCTTCCTACAACGCCTGGGCATGCTCCTGATGAGGTTGTAGATGGTCTCCTGAGAGATTTCCTCCCAGACCTGGACTAAAGCATCTGCCAACTTCTGGAGTTATAGTTTTCAATGACACTAATTTGGGGTTTGTATACCTTTCATTATCTCTTTCTGATGACGGGACTGCAGAAAAAACAAAACACAATACTGGTATTGTTTTTTGCAGTAAAATTGTTGCTTGTATTCTTATGGTCAGTATGATGGTAGCAGATATGTACAAATTTATTAGATTTTACTTTTGCGCAGTAAAAACACTTCATAAACATAAAAAATTTGTTTCTGTGTCACCATATACACGTAGAGCCATATTTTTTAAATTTTTCTGTTGGAGCATTGTGAGGGCTTGTATTTTGCAGGAGGGGCCAATATTTTCATTGTTATCATTTTATGGTATATAAGATTTCCTGGTCACTTTCATTTTCTATTCTTTTTTGGGAGGAGACAGAAGTTCAGTCTAGTTTTGAGGTAGAAGAAGTGCAGACTATAGCTTAGAGATTGGGCAGCCTCTGAGTTAGGATCTTCTTAGAGCCACTTGCCGAGGAGCCTGAGTGCTACAGCCCAGAATCAGGGAAGTGCTGAATGTCCCCTAACATGAGAAAGAGTGATATTTGGTGGAGAAATTAGGAGTTTTAAAGCCTTTCAGCCAGGACCCTGCAACATCCAGGTAGACAGTAGAGATCGGCAAATTGGTTCGTCCATCAATATTACCATCCACTCCTAAAATACAAGCCTCACAACTGTACCCTACCACATTAACCCCTCTTACCTTACTCCCCCCCTCCTTCCTCTCCCTCTCCCTCCCATACAGTGGCGTAACTACCGCCGTAGCAGCAGAGGCAGCTGCCACAGGGCCCGGGACATTAGGGGGCCCGGTGACAGCCGCTACCGCTGCTTTTTTTTTTTTTTTTAATAGGCCGTTACCAACTGGAGTTACTCCAGCCATTAACGGGCCTTGTTTACTTATCGGTAAGTGACACCACGGGCCCCACAAAGACTATTATTATACTCAGAGGTCTTTTCAGAACCCCAAGTATAATGATCAGAGGCCCGGGAGAGGTAAGAAACATAAAAAATACTGTTACTTACCTCTCCACGATCCGGGCAGGCCTCAGGCCTAGTTGTCTGACGTCTCTGACATCACATGACCCCGGCCGGCGTCCCGGGTCATGTGACGTCGACGTCATTGAAGAAGGACGACAGCAGAGGCCAACATCATCGGAGCCGGGTGACAGGTAAGCAACAGTGGTTTTTTTATGTTTTTATACCCCCTGGGGTGTGAAAAGACCCCAGAGTATAATAATTGTTCATGGGTGTCCACAGTGGAGCATAATACTGTGTGCAGGGGCCACTGAGGGACATAATACTGTGTGCAGGGGACACTATGGGGGATAATACTGTGTGCAGGGGACACTATGGGGGATAATACTGTGTGCAGGGGCCACTATGGGGGATAATACTGTGTGCAGGGGCCACTATGGGGGATAATACTGTGTGCAGGGGCCACTGAGAGACTTAATACTGTGTGCAGGGGCCACTAAGGGACATAATAGAGTGCACAGTAATGCGGAGGAGGGGGTCGGTCGAGGTCTTCGGTGTCGGTCAGGGGGGTTCCCCATGTCAAAAGTTTGCCACAGGGCCCCGCCATTCCTAGTTACACCACTGCTCCCATACACTCCCTCTCTGTCTCTCTAGCTAATCTACCCACTACAGGATCTTCCCTACCTCCTCAGCCCAACCCCCAACCCTATTACATACTGTCCTTCCAGGCTTCTTCCTGCAGGACAGCCCCTCCTTCTTACTACTACTACTTTTTTTGCTAATTCTGCATGCGTGCACTCTTCTCCAGCGCTGCTTTGCTTTCTGCAGTGATGATCCACCTCTACCGCGTATGCGTGGACGCTGCGTAGTAGAGGTGGATTATTGGCTGCAGTGTGCAGAGCAGCCCTGGGAAAAGCGCCGGCATGCAGAAAAGAAGGAGGAGCCATCCTGCAGGAAACAGCCTGGAAGGAAAGTATCATGGAGTTGATGGGGGCAGTAGTAGTGACAATCCTTTTACAGAAATGGGGAAACGCATTATCACCAAATAATCAGAAAATGTACCTTGGCTGGTCATGTGACTGCCCCAGGGATATGGGTAAATATACATTTTTTATTAATTATATTATTTAGAAAGTAGGAGGCAGGGGGTGTTTAGATTAATGTAAGGATTTCCAGTTTCCCCAGACAACCCCTTTAAGCTCCGAGTAAGAGTATAAGTCAGGTAACTAAATCTATGAAAACGTCCTCTAATAAATTATCTGTATGCAGTAACTTTATTCAGTCTCTTAAGACTAAGGCATACCTCACACGCTTTCCTGCCCCTGTCCTGCCATCCTGTGCAGCTCCCTACATGTCCTGCTATGTCCCTATAATGATTTACTGATCAATCATCCCTCCGATCATCGCCTGCTCTTATAACAGATAAGAGACAGCAGTGATCGGAGGAACGTTTTACTATAGTTCAAGGACCTTGTGTGACATCACACGGTCACTTGACTAGGTGGTCGTGTCAGTGTCCCGTGCAGTGAACAGAGTAAGAGATCCGTGTAAGGTACTGAGAAGAGAGGGGGAAGGGGGGATGTGAGATGCAGGATGGAGAGAGAGAGTGTGTGTCTGTCTGTCTGTGTGTGTCTGTCTATCTGTCTGTCTGTTTGTGTTTGTCATTATACCAGAGATGGAGCAGAGGCAGAGATGGAGGGGGGACATGAAACTGGGGCAGATGAAAGGGGATATTAAACTGAGGGAGAAATGGAGGGCAGGGATATGAAACGGATGCAGGAGGGGACATGAAATGGAGCAGATGAAGGGGGCACTTAAACTGGGGGACATTAAACTGGGGACAACTGGAGGGGAGTATTAAACTGTGGGAGTAGCTGGAGGGGGGCCTGTCTGCCTCTAGTTGCCCCCAGTTTAATGTCCCCCTCCAGCTACCCCTATGGTTTAATGTCTGCTTCTAGTTGCCCCCCGTTTAATGTCCCACTTCATCTGCCATTTATTTATTGCCCCCTCAAACTACCCCCATTGCTAATGTCCCCCTCCAGCTGCTCCAGTTGCATGTTTAAACTGGGGCACTAGGAGAGGGACTTAATACTGTGGGGCAGTTGGAAGGGAACATTGCAATATGGGGACATATAATGTACGGGTGACTGTAGGAGGATTATACTGTGTCAGGGGACATGAAAAATGAATGTGAATGGGCGGAGTCAACATAAAAGTGGGCGGGGCTAAATTTGCCCCTCTTTCTGTTGTTCAAAAATTGGGAGGTATGACTAAGGGTCAATTCACACTAGTGGGAAAAAAAGCTAGCAGCACCCATTGAAATCAATCAATGCTTTTTTTTCAGCGTGGAAAATTCCACACCAAATTCCTCACCATTTTCCTCCATGTGAATGGACTCTCCGACTTCACTAAGGCTACTCCTTGGAAATTTTTTGGAAACAAAGAATATCATCCTATAGGATTTTACTGTCCTGTCTGGCAGCCCCATTGCAGATCATGAAATGCATTCGCCTTCTAGTCACTTATAGGAGGCATACATGGAGGACTTTCAGGCTCCCATTCTCCTGATCGCTGAAGGTCCCCAGCAGTCAGACATCAAATGATCTGAGATAGCATAAGTATCTTTCATGGCAAAATCCCCTTAATTAGCAAAGCGGACACAAGAAAATGGCCGCAGACATGCGCAGTCAGCCCTGCTCGAAGGACGATGGCAGAGCCGACTGCGCATGCCTAGGATTTTCCAGAGCAGCACCAGAAGAAGAAGAGGAGAAGCTTTCCTGAAGAAGATAGAGGCGGCCCTGGAGATTTTTTAAGCAGCATTGGGGACACCTCCAGTGCTGCAAGAACAATCATTTGCATATAGAAGAAAACCGAGAATATCACTGGAACAGTGTCGTGGAGAAGACTTCTAAAGGTAGGAGAAGAATAGCTTCACAGTGGCTCAGTAGTTAGCACTGCAGCCTTGCAAAAATGGAGTCCTGGATTCAAATCCCATCAGGACCAACATCTGCAAGGAGTTTGTATGTTCTCCCCATGTTTGTGTGGATTTCCTCCCATTCTACAAAGACATACTGATAGGAGAAAAAATATGTACATTGTGATTCCTATATGGGACTCACAATTTACATAAAAAAGAATAGCCTTTCTTAAGGTTATTCCTACGTGTTAATATTAAAAAAACGGGAATCATATGATTTAAACTCTTCTGACCCTCATTCCTTGTCCTGTACAAAGATGCATCTGATGAAATCCGCACCAGGATTTCTGGCTAAGGCTCCATATTGCAGATGTTTTTTGTTGCAGATTTTACTACAATTTTTTGACCCAAATCTAGAAGTTGTGACAAGAGTAATGCCAAATATATAGGAAGTTCTTATACTTCTACCCTCTGCTCAATCCACTACTGCTTTGGTTCGAAAAAAAAAAAAAAAAAACGCAGCAAGGCCTGCAACAAAAAATGCAGCTTTATAGCAAAATGGAGGCCTTAGCCTAAAGCAGGGGTGCTCACACTTTTTCAGCATGTGAGCTACTTTATAAACTGACCAAGGCGAAAGATCTACTACCCACTTCTTGTGGGTGGGGCCGGGGCGGGCCTGTGGGCGGGCCAGGCATATGGGCGATCGTCAGAGCAGGAGACAGCGGCGTTCTGTGGCCGCCCAGGGATCCCCGGTGTCTGCTTGTTCACAGTGCAAGCTATCTCTGGACACTGGCAGGCTGGGGCTGCGGCAGTGTACATGGGAATGCCCCTTTAAGGAGACACTGCGCCCCTTCTGACTAATGAGTATGAACTCTTACCACCTCCTTTTGGAGGTGATATTCTAACTTGGCTTTAATACCAGATGATGCCACTATGTTTCTGGAAAACCAAGATTGATCTAAAGCAGGGGTGTAAAACTAATTTTTGCCGAAGGCCATATCAGCCCTATGGTTGTCTTCAAAGGGCCCTTACTATAAGTGTAGGGACATGGGAAGGGAAAGGAATGGAGGGCAAGCCAGGACAGAAGAGTCTGAGCTACATGGGAAGGGAAGGTTGGAGAGCAACTTGCAGCAACCCAGTAGAGGGGATCAGAGAGTGCGGACTAAGACGACACGGGCTGTGCCACCTGCTAGGCCTGATATTCTATTCACTCACTCCGAACCCTCCACGAGGCTGTGCAGACAAGGGGGTCCTGCAGAGCTACCTATTGGATGCGGTAGAGTCCCCGGTAACTCCTTGTTGGAGAAGGGACCTCTCAATACTGAGCCGAAGAGGATGTGGATGTTGTTCAGGAGATGCCATGATGGTGATGGAGGCAACAACTCAGGAGTCCAGGTTTTCAGGGTAAACCAAATAACTTTTAATTAAACAACGCCAACAGATGCTCCAGCAGCTTTGCAATATGGATACAGCATACCGTTCAATAAGAAATGTCCACAACTTAAGAGTTTAGCAAAGGCAGTATAGACACCATAGTACTTGATGTACTTTTCTCCTCTCGTACCACTCCCTAAATTAGCTAGGGGATGAAGCGGGGCTAAGAGTCCTGATAGGGACACCGGGTTCCTGGAAGGCAGGCCCATCTTCAATACTCCTGTCGGGTACCTCTGTAACTCCTATTGGCACAGACACAGTTATCACTCGGGAACCCCAAAGTTCTCTCACTAACTCCGGGGCAGCCCCGATGTACTTTGGAATAATTGTGGCTTCACTCCCAGACCCTGGGCTGATGACTGAAGGGACTCAGCTGAATTCTATTACTGTTTCTCACAGCAGGATACATGGCAAGATGACTGATGCTGGAAAACTGTCCCCTACAACTAGATCCTGGATCTGAACAGCTACTGGAGAATATAAACCCTTTCCTAGAACCCCGCCCACTGGCCTGTGATTGGTCATGAATAGGGTTGAGCCGATCTTGACTTTTCAGGATCGATTTTAAAATCCGATTTCTGATCATTTTTTATTCGAACCCGATCTCGATCCCAATTCCAATCCCAATGCAAGTCAATGGGATTTTTTTTATTAATCAGAGATCAGATTTTAAGAGCAATCCTATTCACTATATAGCATGGAATCTAACAATTGAACGCTTTAATTGTTAGAATCCACGCTCTGTAGTGAATCACTAAGTAGTCAGAGGATTTTTTTTTAATCCTCTGGCTACTTAGTCCCCCCTGGTGCCACTTACCTGCAGAGATGGCTGCTCTGGTGCCCGGTGTTCTTCTTCACCTTCCTGCAGCTCCACGCTGCTCTTCTTGCCTCCCTGCCCCTACCTCCCAGGTTAGGAGAGTGTGGGCGGGTACTGGGAGGGGAGACGTCACGTCTCCCCGCCCTGTACCCGCCCACACTCTCCTAAGCCACAAGCCCCGCCTTCCTAGCTCTTTAAACACTAACCTGGGAGGCGGCGGCAGTGAGGTGAGAAGAGCATCGTGGAGCGGCAGCGAGGCGAAGAAGAACACCAGGCACCAGAGCAGCCATCTCTGGAGGTAAGTAGCTATTAGAGATGTTAGTTTAGTCTCCCATTAGAATGAATGGAGGCAGCCGGCGCGCAGGGGGTTAAGGCTGTATGCCGGCTGCTTCCATTCATTCCTATGGAACTGCAGTGGAGCCTTCACACTGAGTATACACTCTGCTCAGAATAAGCATTGTGGGAAATAGTACCGATCTCGATCCCACCTAAAAAGATTGTGTTCGGAATTCCGATCGCGATCGTGAAATTTTCTCGATCGCCGATCGGAATCTGATCTTTTCCGAACACGATTGCTCAACCCTAGTCATGAAGTAATACGGCACTATATGAAAGTGCATATATACAGTAAAATGGCAGACATATTGCATTTACCATAGACATATATAAGGAGAGTCAAACAGGATAACTCTGGGGTACATGTAACAAACACAAACCATATAGTAGCTCTCTCTGGGATGCTCCATATTCAAGGGAAGGAGTTTGAGGAAGGCCTGGATCACATCTGCATTCGGTATACCATTTGGGGAGTCCGCTTGGGGACCCCCTGAACGGAATACCGAAGGCATTAAAAAGTGGTGAGCAATGAAAGTAGCACTTCTCTCCACATGCTCCGTGTGGACACTGCATGGAAAACATACGGATCCCATTATAGTCTTTATGCTTTTTAATGCGTTCAGTATTCCATTCGGGGTGTCCCCAAACAGAATACCGAACACAGATGTGAACCAGGCCTTATATAGCCCACATATATCTCCATTTTGTCCAGAAGGATAGCAATTTCTATTTCAATTTCTCCCGGACCGCCGATCATTATACTCGGGGGGTCCGAAAAGACCCCCGAGTATAATGATAGCAGAGGTAGCGGCTGTCACCGGGCCCCTAATGCCCCGAGCCCTGTGGCAGCTGCCTCTGCTGCTATGGCGGTAGTTACGCCACTGGATGAGGTTATAACTACAGATGAGTGAACCAATTTGGATCAAACCAGATTCTACACAAATTTTCCAAAAGTCTGGGGATTATCATCTGTGAACCGGAATGTCAATTATTCTACTATTTTGTAGCGTCTTCTTACTCTGTAGCAGTGCATGGATCATGTTCCCATCACCTGATACTGTTTGGTAGTTTTTAGGGGTAAAGGTGTCAGCTGTATCCTTAGTGGCGGTGTAAAACATTCTCTCTCTTGACGTACCCTGATTTTAGTAAATCTTGTTCGTAAACCTTTCATTGCCTACAGTTTTTGGCCAACCAATGGTTTTCTCATCCAGCATTTTGGGACACTAAACAGCCTAATAATCCAAGCCTACGTGATCCCTAAAACCTCTCTTTTATTTGCACATTTACACTGAGTAAACATGGCTGGCTGTAATGAGAGTCTCGGCGCTCTCAGACTCTAGGACTTGTTGGGAAAGGTCGATTTAACAGTCTTAAGTCATAAAAAGAGCGATGATGAAATTAGCCCTCGTGAAACTGTAAAAACAATTACAGTCTGTTAGCCAAACACACAAGCGACCCGAGGAAAAGCACAAGACGGCCATTAACGAAATAGACATAGATTTATTGGCAAATCTGAGTCAGATTTTTGTGGTGCCAAATCAGTTTATTGGCGTTTTAATGATTTGGTAACTTAAGTAGCGAGCATTCTGGAACCGCTAATGAAATCGCCACTCTCTGATCAACCAATGAACACTGATAGCTCCCTCGTAAAGGAAGGAATATAAGGTTTTTAAGCAAATGAACAAAAATGACTTGTTGGGAAACACAAGTTTTTACGTGCCAGGCATGACGCTACGCTCTAGATGGCGCCAGAAGACTTCGTAAGAAACGTAACAACCTTGGGAATGGTATCTAAGGGATAAAACTATAGAAATCAAAGGGATAAAATTGTATACATTTTGGATGCCTGTCAATGGAGACTTCCAAGGGGATTTAACCCCTTGTCTTGAGGAGTTTATAAAATGTCCTATGGAAGGAATATAAGAAGGAACTGAGACTACTAAAAGTCCTTTGACTCGTCAAGGCAAGCAAATGGAAGAACATACAGATACAATGTGACGCTTCTCTCTAAGTGTAAGGGGCTCCCATGTAGACGTGTGCCAGTCTGTAGACTTGTTCTCTGCAGCAAAGAAGCCTCATTCCCAAAAGCTCTGCAATTCTTGCGAACGCTAAGGCCAATCAGAAGTTGCTGGAAAGAAACCGGTGATGTCACGTGGGGCACAGATCTTCCAAGGACAGAGGCATGGTGCTCGACTGGACGGGAACATGTGAGTATGGGGTTTTTTACACTACACCTACTCCTCCCTCCTTCTAAGTTTGGCGGTGATGAGCACCATTTCAATTTCAGCCAGCGGCAACAGAAGAGCGAGAATCGGCCTCGATTAGACTAGCGTCTCTTAAAAATTGGAACTCCTCAGTACCATTGACTTGAAAGACTGAGCACCCCAAGAGTGAACGCAAGAAGAAAAAATAAAGAACAACGAGTCAGTTCTTGCTATGGTTTCTAAATGGATACTGTGGTAGTGGGGGGGGCATGTATATTAGACGTATTGAATAAGGCTAAATTCACATGCAGATCTAAGATAGTCTAAACTGAGAATATGTTGTACAAATCAAAAGGTCCGTCTTGGAGTTCAGCTGCGGATTCCACTGCAAATACATGGAAACTGTATGTTTAACTCATATGAACATACCTGAAAATATAAGACCATGAGTTGTCCTCTTCTCTCGAGTTATAAAATCACAGTAAAGCCAAAGCGCTATCTATACTTAGCAGACTGTCATTTCTCACATAGAAGTTGATGGATGGAGAGGGGAGGGGGAGGAGGGAGCTGCTGGAAAAGACACACATATAACTATAGCTCCTAAATTCTGATTCACTGTCAGAGCTCTTCTAGCACTGCTACGTCTTTCAACTTGAAGGGATTCTACCATTAAAACCCTTTTTTTTGTGGATAAGACGTCGGAATAGCCTTTAGAAAGGTTATTCCTCTCTTACCTTTAGATGTGATCTCCGCCGCACCGTTCCTTAGCAATACCGGTTTTTACCGGTATGCAAATTAGTTCTCTCGCAGCGATGGGGGCGGGCCCCAGCGCTGGAAATGCGATGGGGGCGTCCCCACTGCTGCTCGAGAACAGGCTCCAGCGACGCCTCTATCTTCGGCTGGATCCTCCCCTTCTTTCGTCGTCTTTCTTCGGCGTCACTTCCGGCGCCTGCGCAGTTGGCTCTGCCAGTGAGACACTAGTAGAGCCGACTGCACATGCGCACAATTGTGGACTTGGAACTATGGCCACCGGTCATAAAATTATGAACTGTTTTCTTGCATCCACCAGTCTACTAAGTCATTTACGTGCATGCACCATCATGGGCACTCTGATTTCCATCTGACAAAGGAGTGAAGACCGTTTGGACTTGCTACATTATCAGATACATTGTAGGCCCCCGTAGCTCTGCACCAGCCCGGGGAAGAGCTGGCAAATTGGTGGAGTCTGCAGGCCACCATGAACACTGCTATTTAAATGACAACTACTCCAAAACTCCAGGTTCCTTCCAACAGATTGTTGTACATGCACCCTTGGACCCTATGTAAGTTTGTTGCAATCTACATTTCCACACCACCTTCTTATCTATGCAGGCATTTCTTCCCAGAATGTACGCACTTAATATTTTCAGAAGGATCAATGTAAAGATTTTTGGAAAATACAAAGCTCACACTATTGAAATGAATTGAAAATATAAGCAATTTGACTCTTTATTATATCTTAGATTTTAATCACATAGCATCGTAGCATTAATAAGGACAAATCATTTTGGCACCTGGAACGCAAAAAAACCTTCTATTATATGACATTCCGTTACAGCATTTTAGAAAAAATAATACATTATATATCTAAAAATAGAACCCTACTATTGGCTACTACTTTCACTTTTTTACCACATCGTGTCCTTGCCTGTAATAAGTAGAAATTGCAAATTAAAATAATAAGAATTGACCTATATGTCACACGCCAGTGTGCTTGTCAGCCGAAAACACCACAAAAACAGCAGAAAAAAAATGCAAAAAATTGGTTTCAAAAACAATTGAGTGATCACAATATAGGTTGATTTAAAGAGGACCTTTCACCAACTCCAACTCTTCAATGGCTTCCACTGATTTCAGTAGAGTTAGAATTCTCTCATTTCCGCCATTTCTGAGCAATTGGTGCCATGTTAGCTTCAGTACCCAATGTGCTGAATAGGCTCGCTACTATTAGGTGGGTGGCCCTTGACTGAACCAGATAGCGTGTGAACCCCCACATGGCACTAGAGAGCCTAACTGGCATATAGGGGTGCTGAAACGAATAGCACCAATTCGGGGGGCTACAGGAAAAAGATTCATCTGCACCAGAATTGGAAGAGTGTTGTCTCTTCAAAAAGCGTTGGAGGTGGTAAAGGTCCTCGTAAGGCTCCTTTTGAACAGAGCCATAAAGGGCAACTATAGAAGTGCATGGTGCCCTCTACAGGGCCTTCATATAATTTTCCATACTGGGCAGATCTGCCAGAAATAAAAAAAATCAGAATGCTCCATCGGACTTTGTATGTATAAAAGATTTCATATGTAGCATTGCATCCATTGGAAAACATCTCCATGCATACGGTCCCTGGCGGAGCCTTACCACAGAGCACAGGATTACACCAAGGATTGGACTTTGGTTTGGCCCTTGAATATTTGTTCCTGGCTTCTTACTAAAGCACTCTCTTAGAAAGCATTCTCTCCACATATGGCATCCTTTATGTCCAAGTCAAACAATGTTATGGGCAGAGTGAGAGTAAAAGGTCCGTACGTAGGAGATCTTGAGCGGACCAGTCAACGATACTCAAGAGTATGAAGACATTTGTTGCAGTGAACCGATTCTCAACCTGCCCTCTTAATAGAAAACCCATTGATCTTTGGGCTCGGAGTTACATAAGGATGGATAAAGCTCTGTTCACGCTACAGTTTCCATTTGTTGCATGAAACATATCGCGACCATACAGATTCTATAGGATCCCATTAACCTAAAGGATGTCACAAAAGTGTTCTTTTGGAATCCTCCGGGCCAGTAGGAGTCAGTATCTAGTAAAATGCTCCGACCGTGTAGTAAATGTTTATAATAGGTCCATGTGAACAGGACCCTAAACCTGAAGATCATACCTAGGTAAGGAGAATAGTACAGACTACAGACCCTCAGGAGCACCCAAATGTGTCACCCATAGATAATATGTAAGTGCTATGGTGATGTGTCCTGGAAAAACATTGGCGCACCAAACAGAACAGAATAAGCAAAAGTGAAAAAAAAATCATATTGAGAAGAAAAATCGTTTAGTTCTAATGACAAACTTACGTCGTGGCAACTTAAATTTCGTAAAATGTGGATTTAGTCTTTGAAAACATAACTATATTGACCAACATCACCATGGTGAAAGATATTACTGAGTATATGAGTGATATCTACAAGCCTGGAAATGGGAAGTCCTCTGACTGCTGCATATTCCATCACGTATAAGGGTAGCGGACGACATGTGGCTCCGCCCTCCTGACATGTCCGTTTTGGTAAATTCTTGTATTCCTCATAATATACTTCTGTTATTCCTCTTAGAAGTTTTTGAATAAATCGACAGCTGGGTGTTACCACTTGGTGGTGTGTCCATGAATACTCTGACATTGTCCAATCAGTAATGACTCTGTAGGGGCACACCCCTTTGACAGTTAGGAATGTTAACACCCAGTTGTCAATTTATTCATACATCTTCAGAAGGAATAACAGAGGAATAGCACAATGCAGAGTTCTAAAACAAAGTGCACCAGAATTGTTATGTGACTATAAGAAGCTCTATAATACATCTTATTAAAGAAATCGGTTGAGATTTTGCGGGCCGTATACACTCCCATTGAATTCAATGTGAGCGTGGATTGTAAACACCGCGTTATTTTGCGGCCGTGAAATAACTCAGTTACTCCGTGTGAATGCACCTACATTGCTGAGAGATAGATACCTAGGAACCCAAACGTCTTCACCAGTGCCAGCTGCAAACCCGGATGGACTTGTGCTGAATTGTTAGAACCCACAATAAGCTCACAAGGCAGATCAGAACCAGGAGGGTGAATCAAAAGAGTCAACATTTCCAAGCCAAAAGTCAATGCAAGAGGTAACATCAGAGCCAAAATCAGAAGACAAGCGGATTTCCTGTAGCAATTCAAATGATCTCAAATGATCAGGATATGGAAACCTCAGTAAGTACAAATAGCAGGCACCTGGGTAAGCAGGAACGGGGTTTAAATATCCCTCCTCAGCTACTGATTGGATCAGTATAGGAGAGCCCTGAAAACTGCAGAAGCTTCACAGGCGGCATAGTAACCTTAACCCCTTAACGCTAAATCACGTACCTGTACGTCAGGGAATGTGGTTAGTTCCCGCATTCCCACGTACCTGTACGTGATAGAGATCGCACGGGTTCAGAAGCAGAGCCCGTGCGATCTCCATGGGAGGTCGGCTGTATCTGACAGCCAGGCTTCCCCTGTAGCAGCAGGGACGGTGATTGCACCGACCCCCGCTGTTTAACCCTTAAGGTGCCATGATCCATAGTGATCATGGCACCCTAGGGGTTTGGCGAGCTCCGATGGGGGGAGGGTTAACCCCTTGGATGCCAGGACGAGGGGAAGCTAGTCTATGCATCTGCATAGCTAGCTTCCTCTATAGACTGCAATACACGTGTATTGCAGTCTGTAGTTAGTATAGAACCAGCGATCCTCTCTGGTTACTGGTTCTAGTGTGCTTGCAGCACAAATAAAACAATGTAAAAAAGTTTTTTTGTTTTTTTTTAAAAAGTGTAAAACAAAAAAAAACAAACATAGTTACATTTCTTGTAAATCTGGAAAATCGCAGTTACACTTGTAAGCCTTGTAACGTCCAAAATAAAATTAAAATACAATCAAAAGATGATGCCGATATAAAGCAGAGATATGGGAGATAATATTTATTACTGTATTTGGATGGTATGACTATCTGCCTGAAAAACAGAGAATTTCACATTTTGAAAATTGCAATTTTTTCCAAATTTCCATCAAATTTCCTATTTTTTTAATAAGTAAATACAAAAATATTGATTAGTGTTTACCACTAACATGAAGTATAATGTGTTACGAGAAGATAATCCCAAAATCACTTGTGTAAATTAAAGCGTCTCAAAATTATTGCCATTTAAAGTGACACATGTCAATTTTGAAAAAATAGGCTTGGTCCTTAACATACATTTGGGCTGTGTCCTTAAGGGGTTAAAGCAACAGCAGCTAAACTGAGGTTCCGGACAGTTTGTTTATACGGAATTCATCTCTGTCCTCATCGCACGCATAGATGTGGAAAGGAATGGGGAGAATGAGGCTGTTAATTGATTTACTTGTGAATTGTGAAGTGGTAGAGTCTTATGTTGAAGATACAGCAGTATCAGAAGCTGCAGCTGCAGCTCTTTGTGTTTTTTCCAGCAACCTCTTCCGATTCCCCTCTCCATAGACTTCTATGTAAGAAGTAATTCAGCCCAATATGTGGACAAGGAAACATATTTCTTTAATAAGATCTACCAGAAAGTTTCATATGTACCATTCATTTATGAAAACTGGTTTTGTAATGGAGAAACCCTTGAGGATATCACCTGAGAGATCTATGGGCGTACGTATATACCATATAGGTGTTATGAGGTCCAGAACTGGGTGGTCTCAACTTCTTTACTACTAAAGGGCATGAACTGTCTTCTCCAAAGGGACTACATTCTCAGAGCCAGGGGTTGTAAATTGGCCTTTAGGCAAAACAAACCTCAGTCCAGACTGATAAAACTTTGCACCATAATGAAGGGCCCAGTTTGCTATGGTTTCCCTCTCCTTTATGGGTGTTACTGTCCACGTCTGTTTTTCAATACTGAATACATAAATTTTAACCAAATAATTCCAATGCATTTGTTTCTTTTTATTGGTTGATTATAAGTTATATTACTGTGCAGACAGTCAGTAGAGTCATCCTTCTATTAAAGTTATATTATATCTATAGCATCACAACCATAGAAATCTGTTGACCGCGCCTTGGTGGCTAGGATGGTGATGTTTTGTGCTTCTCTGCTTTAAGGCTGGGTATACTCGGCAGTGTTTGGACCTTCCTGTGGTTGAGACCAGTACCTGTGTTTTTGATACTACAGGAGTTACAGGAGTTTTCCCACTATAGACTTGTATGGCTTACAAAGTAGATAGTATATCAAAATGTGTGCAGGTTGACCACTCAATGGTACCAAAAATGAGGACATCTGCATGCCTAGCAGAGAATATCTCTGTCTATTAAAGTCAATGGGAAATGTATAAGCAGCCAAGTGGCAGGATTCCCTTTTTCCCATCCCACTATTATCCATTTGGATCCCTTATGTACAGCCCCATAGGTACAGCTAGCCATGAGCATTGGAAAAAATCAGCCGTTTTGGGCATAAATGTCCCACCTCTCCAAAACAGATCTAAAGAATGATGGAGCATGTTGGATTTCTACATGCCCAATCATTTGTTCTTGTGGTGCATTACCTGATATTTATCCCCCTCCTCCAAAAAAAAAACATGCAGACTCTGTTTAGCTCGCTGTATATAGCGTTTGAATTATATGGCCAGCTTTTGACTTTTACGGTAATAAGTCTATCGTGGAAATCCCAATACAGTATATTGTAAGAGCGGACATCATGTCATCTCATTACCGAAATAGACCGCTATGGGTAAGACACGCCTTCCTCAGCCACAGAAACTACAATCTTATTTTTCTAGCAGACAATCCCTTTAAGTAAACTAATATAGACAGCACCCATAGACAAGAATGGTGTAGATTCACTTTCTCATTTCAATTCTCAGGCACCCATTTCCATTTTTTTCCTTTAGTACAGGGGTTGGGAACTTTGGCTCTCCAGCTGTGGCAAAACTACAACTCCCAGCATGCATCCTTGCTCTGGTGTTCTTGGAACGCCCATTGAAGTGAATGGAGCATGTTGGGAGTTGTAGTTTCACAGTAGCTGGAGAGCCGAGGTTCCCTACCCCTGCTTTAGTAGATATTATACATGGACTTCCCAAGATCAATGCTGCATGCTCTACATAAATAGTGAAAATCCTGAGCACACCCACTGTCTACTAATGTCCCATAGTCGTAATGATAGGGATATGGGGATTACAGCCAGACTGCCTATATTAAATGTCTGTTAAGATTCTGACATTTTTTGCCGAGCATGCAGCATAAACCTAATAATGCGTGGCTGTAACATCTACTGAAAGAAATCGGGGTACCTGAGAAGAGAAAAATAAGGGTGTGCTTCTTTTTGTACCATCACTAGAGCCTTGGGTTGTGTCTGGAATTGCAGGTCCCAGTTTATGCACAGCATGCAGCATGGATCAGTTTGTTTTTCTGCAATAGCAACCAAAAGAAGAACAATCCACTGAGGATGATGAAGAATTGTTCCGACCTGTATGTCCTTCCTCACATTTATTCCTTCTTGAAATAGAAGCTACACTTTAAACCCATGACTTTAGCGCCATAAAGTCACCGAGGTCTCTAGATCTATAACCTCAACACAGTTACCCTGTAGCTCTATATATAGTAAGATGACAAAATGGGGGCAACTAAAGGCATGGGCTGTAATGATCAAGATTCATAACATTTTTGTGCAACTTTTTGACAATCTGAAATTAGATGTATTATGTTTCTACAGCAGACTGCTAAACCAATCATAGATTGTAACTTGATACAGAACATACCGAGCTTTGATGCATCTCAATGAATTTTTGAGCCCCAGATGCCTTAAAGTTATCAAATGAATCTGATGTCTTTGACAGGCTTAAAGGTAGTCTTTCACCATAACCCAGCGTATCAACACTGTCCAGAAGTTACATAGGTCAGGGTCACCTCAATCTAAGTGTTTTCTCCTTGTGAGCAATGACAATGCCCTTATTGCTCCAAAGAGCTCATCTGCATATTGACATAAAAGCTGACATCTTGGAAATGGACATACCAATTCATAAGGGAAAGATACTGATATGCTGGGGTCTGGTGACCATAACCTATCTATCTGCAGGGTTGAATTGATCTGCTTGGGTGTGGTGACCATAACCTATCTATCTGCAGGGCTGGGTTTTGGTGAACATAACCTATCTATCTGAAGGGCTGGGTTGATATGCTGAGTTTTGGTGAACATAACCTATCTATCTGCAGGGTTGGATTGATATGCTGGGGTATGGAGACTATAACCTATCTATCTGCAGGGCTGGGTTGATACGCTGGGTTTTGGTGAACATAACCTATCTATCTGCAGGGCTGGGTTGATACGCTGGGTTCTGGTGAACATAACCTATCTATCTGCAGTTTTGGATTGATATGCTGGGGTCTGGTGACCATAACCTATCTATCTGCAGGGTTGAATTGATCTGCTTGGGTGTGGTGACCATAACCTATCTATTTGCAGGGCTGGGTTTTGGTGAACATAACCTATCTATCTGCAGGGTTGGATTGATATGCTGGGGTCTGGAGACTATAACCTATCTATCTGCAGGGCTGGGTTTTGGTGAACATAACCTATCTATCTGAAGGGCTGGGTTGATATGCTGGGTCTGGTGACACTAGCGTATCTATCTGCAGGGCTGGGTTGATATGCTGGGTTTTGGTGAACATAACCTATCTATCTGCAGGGTTGATTTGATCTTCTTGGGTGTGGCGACCATAACCTACCTATCTGCAGGGTTGATTTGATCTGCTTGGGTGTGGCGACCATAACCTATCTATCTGCAGGGCTGGGTTGATACGCTGGGTTCTGGTGAACATAACCTATCTATCTGCAGGGCTGGGTTGCTATGCTGGTTCTGGCGAGAGACTTCCTTTAAAGAGAATCTGTAGGCAGCAGCTTATAGAGCAGGAGGAGTTGAGATGATTGATATATAATTTTGTTAGAATGTTCCAGTAGAACTTGTGTTTTATTCATTTATATTTAAGCTCATTCTTGGGTTAGGAGTCCAATGGGCGGTCCTATTAGAGATTGACAGCTATCTCTGTATGCAAAATGCATCACTGTCACTCACTAGGTAGGTAAGACCACCAACTGGACTCTCAAGCCCAGGATGAGAAGAGATTGAAATGAATAAAACACAAGTTATAATGGAACGTTCTAACAAAACTATATATTAATCCGCTCAGCAAACTTCCATTGGTCATTTCCAGAGAATCCCTTTAAATAGGTGGCCATAGCCTTATGGTTATATAGCAAACAAAGCATATGGGAAAGGTAAACCTAAAGTCTTCACCCTATACAAATGCAACTTTTTAAGACATCAACGTATATCTAATATGTATGGGCACCCAGTGTCAGACTGGCCCATCATAGATCTAGGACCCTCCTGATGGTCCAGACTCAATAATGACCAAGCAGAAGACACCCACATTTGAAGGACATTATAGTCTATGTCCTAGAGGTTGTTGGAGGGTGGGACCCCAAAATAATTTCACCTAGTGGTCCAATGGAACCTCAGTCTGCCATTGTGGGCACCTATAGTCTACAATGCTCATTTAATAAATCTAGAAACTTGTCTAGTCACAGTCTAGAAGAAAGGTTTTGCCCGTTCTGCACAATCTGCTTGTGTCGGAAACATTATTTCCTATCAATCTGAAATCCCCAACGATCAGCTCCGATCTGTTGGCTAAACTGGTTGCAAGTGTCCGATTCTCCTGCAGTGCCACCACTGGGGAAATGGAGCATTACAACTTTTACCATTGAAATCAATAGGCTGTTAATTTAATATACCCATGCAGCATTGGAGAAGGTCTTTGCATTCTATCCCTGCTCTGGATAATAGATGAGGGCCTCCATCCACAGCTATGTCCATCCTTATCTGTCCTCTTGACTGGACACGTCCAGCTCTGTGTGTCACGAGATGAGCAGCTTGTAGTGATATGCTGTCACAGAGTGCTATGCTATCTATCCTATATGTCTATGTGCAGCACACCCAGTGGCTATGTTGTGAATTGCAGCCTGTGAAGGCTTTATCTAGCAGGCTGCCATCAAGTAAAATGAGAAACCTTTAACCAAATCAGATCTAAATTGTCTTTGGATTTACACAGTGTTGCTTTCTTTCGTGATTTATTAAAAAGTGAGAGTTTTTTCTTGTGCCATGGGATTCTCCCATCAATCTGAACACAACCACACAGATCTTTGGAAACTATGGACTATACCTTATAAATGGATTATAAATACTATTTCCTTATATGATACTTAGCATTAACTTAGAAGAATTTTTTTTAGAGGTTAGTCCATTTGAGTAATGGTGCCATACTACCTGATGCACAGAGAACAGAATATAGCAGAAGCAGCTAAATACGTCTTATGATCCTATATATAGTCTACATTATGCCACTGCTATATCCGAGATTGTCAGCAATTACCAGCCCTCTGAGGTTAGCTAGGAAAGGATAGGTCAAGTAAGAAAGAAAACCCCATTCTAATATACGACATTCATCTAAGTCTAGGAAGGTTTGTAGGCATCATCCTCTCCTTAAAGGAGAACAGCATTATATCTAAGAGCTTCTTGTATTGTCATCGATTGTATGCTAATGCTTAAAAAATAAGCTTAAACTTAATTTTGCAGAATAATTGTCAATAGAGAATTCGTGAGAAAAATAAAATGTATGCTGATTGCCGAAACATTGAAGGAACGCACAGCTCTCAGTTAACAGGCTCAATGTAATTGGCTGGCAGCATCCCCGTCTTCCCAGTTCTCTGCACTGTCCCGTACATCCATCCGTCATCGATAGGCTGCACATTGACAATATAGTCACCGTCCCTGAAGGAAACCTCATCGTCATCTTGAGCGCTGTAGTCGTACATGGCTCTGAAAGTTCTCTGCATGAGGCGTAATAAAGAAAGAAGAGGTTACTGTCTATTACTGTCTCAATCCAATGTTAGTGCTAGTTAAGGATATAGGAATTGTGACATCACTGTGTGTATTATCTCTGTACTGTGACATCACTGTGTGTATTATCTCTGTACTGTGACATCACTGTGTGTATTATCCCTGTACTGTGACATCACTGTGTGTATTATCCCTGTACTGTGACATCACTGTGTGTATTATCCTGTACTGTGACATCACTGTGTGTATTATCCCTGTACTATGACATCACTGTGTGTATTATCCTGTACTGTGACATCACTGTGTGTGTATTATCCCTGCACTGTGACATCACTGTGTGTATTATCCCTGTACTGTGACGTCACTGTGTGTATTATCTCTGTACTGTGACATCACTGTGTGTATTATCTCTGTACTGTGACATCACTGTGTGTATTATCCCTGTACTGTGACATCACTGTGTGTATTATCCCTGTACTGTGACATCACTGTGTGTATTATCCCTGTACTATGACATCACTGTGTGTATTACCCCTGTACTGTGACATCACTGTGTGTATTATCCTGTACTGTGACATCACTGTGTGTATTATCCCTGTACTGTGACATCACTGTGTATTATCCTGTACTGTGACATCACTGTGTATTATCCTGTACTGTGACATCACTGTGTGTATTATCCCTGTACTGTGACATCACTGTGTGTATTATCCCTGTACTGTGACATCACTGTGTGTATTATCCCTGTACTGTGACATCACTGTGTGTATTATCCCTGTACTGTGACATCACTGTGTGTATTATCCCTGTACTGTGACCTCACTGTGTATATTTTCCCTGTACTGTGACATCACTGTGTGTATTATCCTGTACTGTGACATCACTGTGTGTATTATCTCTGTGCTGTGACATCACTGTGTGTATTATCTCTGTACTATGACATCACTGTGTGTATTATCCCTGTACTGTGACATCACTGTGTGTATTATCTCTGTACTGTGACATCACTATGTGTATTATCCCTGTACTGTGACATCACTGTGTGTATTATCTCTGTACTGTGACATCACTGTGTGTATTATCCCTGTACTGTGACATCACTGTGTGTATTATCTCTGTACTGTGACATCACTGTGTGTATTATCCCTGTACTGTGACATCACTGTGTGTATTATCTGTACTGCTAGAAACATCATATAGACAGAAATCAGGCAATCATGGAGGTAATTGGTAACACATACCAACAGCGTCTGATTCCCAAATGTTGTAGTCTAACTGTCTTTTATCAATGGGGGCTCTACAATGCAGTAAAAACAGACATGTCTGGAGTCAGCACCATGTACAGCCCCATTGATAAAGGTCCGATGGCTGGTCTGGACACCATGACCTAGAACAGACACTGGTAAACCAATGCGGCTGCCTACAGGTGACAGAAGCTGCAGTTGTGGATGAGACTGGAAGCAGCTCGACTTCTATTCAAATAATAGGCTGCAGTACCATGATGTCACCACTGTACAGAAGATGGGGCTGCATCTCTATACCTACTGTATTTCTTCTATAGGAGCAGCTGATCGGTGCAGGGACCGGGGGTCAATCTCCCAAAGATCAGATATTGATTAGTATAAAATCCGGTAGGGATCAGACAACCTTTATAAATCTAATCATTGCGCTAGAACCCTAACAATATATGTGTAGCCATTCTTAGTAGGGACATCTTTCTCCTACTGTCTTCATGAATGAACATGTTTGGATGGAGAGATAATATGAGACATATTTCTATATGTGCTACAATAGAAGATGACATATGTATATTAGACAATGATACATCTCAATACTCACCATACTTGGTGAAGTTGAATGGGCATGTGGAGAATGCATTGACCTCATAGAGGACATACTTGACTGGTGCGTGTAGCCGAAGCCTTGAGACTGAGAAGGATGGTAGGCACCGACAGGGGCTGTATTCAGAATATACAATAGTAGTTAGAATATTCTCAAATAATAACAAACACCCCATTCCTTCATGATAGTTGTAACCTGTATAAATACAGACAATACCTTCCAAGCCTCCCCCTATTGTGGGGACGTTCTACTTTGGACACAAATGTCTCTGATCCACTTTGCCCCTGGAAATACTCCTTGTACCCAACTAGATTTGGATTAAAGGGGTTGCCCATGGAGTTCAATTTTACTTGATTTTTTTCTAGTGTATTTAACAATGTGCACCAAATATCCCACTAAAAATCTGTATGTTGGAGAGACCGGACAGCAGCTTAGAATGCGTATGAATTCACATCGCCATACAATTAGAGAACGAAGAATGGACCTTCCCGTATCAAAACATTTCTGCAATGAGGATCAGAATATCACCGATCACATGAAAATTTAGGTTTTAAGAGGAAATTTCAAATCAAAGAAAGAACGACGGATTTATGAGTATAAATTTATGACCCTGCTTCAGACACATATACATACAAGTTATACATGTTAGGTTAAAAGCAAATAAAGACATCGTAAACGCAAAAGCAACAAAAACTCAAGATTAGCACCGTGATTCAGATCAAACCCAAGTTTTCCAAAATGTTCAGGTTCAACTCAAAGCAGAAACTTTAGGGGTTCATCACCCATAAACCGGATGTGAAAATATTTATACTCTGGGGTCGCTAGTATTATGATATCAACAGTCGCAATGTGAGTACTGAGGACCAACCACAGACCTTAGCGGTGAGGCCAGAAGACGCCATAAGTAGAGATAAAAACCTAAAGACCCTCAGCACATTCTCTATCACTTGTGGTCTAGACTCCATACACTTCAGTAGATGTACAATAGTTTTCATCTCTCATCACTTATAACGTCATATACTGGGGATATTGCATTGACACATCTGTAATAGGAGCCAATGATCGATCGATGTCTCTGTGTGCCGATGTGGCGGTATTCATTGAAAGTATACATTGGGAAATTGTTGCAACCGATTCCTCAGCAAGATACAAAGAAATGTAATATTAACGTAGCTTCAGTGTAACGTCTCTACTAGAGATGAGCGAACACTAAAATGTTCGAGGTTCGAAATTCGATTCGAACAGCCGCTCAATGTTCGTGTGTTCGAACGGGTTTCGAACCCCATTATAGTCTATGGGGAACAGATACTCGTTAAGGGGGAAACCCAAATCCGTGTCTGGAGGGTCACCAAGTCCACTATGACACCCCAGGAAATGATGCCAACACCTCTGGAATGACACTGGGACAGCAGGGGAAGCATGCCTGGGGGCATCTAACACACCAAAGACCCTCTATTACCCCAACATCACTGCCTAACAACTACACACTTTCCACATTCAAAAAAACCTCTATCAAAGTGGGAAAATACCTGGAAACCTTCTTTACTCCCCAAATGGATGGACACAAACCCCAATTTAAGCTCAACAAACAGTAACAACCACCCCTTTAAATCACGTTCCCCATGACAACCACAAATGGAATAGGCAATGGGAATTCCAAAAGCCCTCACCCTTAACTGTCATTTTGAGTGTGTGTGTGTGTGTGTGTGTGTGTGTGTGTGTGTGTGTGTGTGTGTGTGTGATGTGGTAAGACCTTCCAAAATTCACTTTTCTAGCCCTTAACATGAGCCCTTCCAAACAAAGTTACATGACCTTAAGCTGAGCTACCAGCAGAGATTGAGGCCCTTGGCATGAGTAGAGCCTTGCACCAGCAGTGTTTTTGGCACTTAGGGTGAGTTGAGCCTTGTACCAGCGTGTGTCCCTTAACATCAGGCGGGCCCTAAGTTCTGCGCTTTGCACAAAAGTTCCACATTAACTAGGCTGAATGGTACAAAGATTAGTAGGCCTGAGAACCAGGAACAGGTCTTGCAATGGCTGTCGGATAACGCTTAAAGCACATTGTCCACCAGCCAGTCAGCCTCTACCTCCTCTTACCCAACAGTCTTGTCCTCCTTCCACCCAAAATTCCCAATCTTCTCAGAACAATAACCCCAACTGTCCCTGCTCCCCAGAGCTGTTCTCCCTTCCTTTGACTGTACCGCAACCTGCCCCTCCATTTCGCGATTCCACGGACCTAACAGACGAGTATCTGTGTCCAGATGCTCAAACACTAGAGTCTCCTCCATTCCATCTCCGGTCGATTTGGTGGCGGATGACCAGCAACCCACCCTCATCGACGACGATGAGACGCAGTTGCTGTCAGGGCAGCCAGTTGACATGCGCATTGTGCAGGAGGAGGAGGCGAGACAGGAGTTGGAAGAGGAGGTGGTGGACGACGAGGACACCGACCCCACCTGGACAAGGCAGATGTCAAGCTGGGAAAGTAGTGTGGATGTTGAGGCAGGTGCAGCACCAAAAAGGGTAGCTAGAGGCAGAGACATGTCCAGAGGCAGAGGTCAGCTGCTTTGCCGAAGCCAGGCCAGACCCGGAATGTCCGAAGATGTTCCCTTTTGTACCCAGCCCAGAAAAACTCCCCCATCGAGGGCACGTTTCTTGAAGGTGTAGAGTTTTTTCAAGGAATGCGCCGAGGACAGATATAGTGTCGTCTACACAATTTGCCTCTCGAAATCGAGTAGGGGCCCTGAGAAGAGCAACCTGTCCACCACTTCAATGCACCGTCATTTGGAATCCAAGCAATGGAATCAGTGGCAGGCAGCAACGGCAGGACAAACGTCGCCCGCCGTTCATGCCACTGCCTCTGCTCACAGTGCTGGCGATGCACTCCAGAGGACGAGCCAGGACATCACTTCATCTGCCTCCGCCACTTTGTTGACTTCTCCCTCATCCTCCCCTGTTTCTGTCTTATCTCCTTCTCCTGCACCATCAAAGGCACCATCAGGCGCTTCTTTACAACAACCCACCATCTCTCATACATTGGAGCGCCGGCAGAAATACACCGCTAACCACCCACCCACGCAAGCCTAGAACGCCAACATCGCTAAACTGCTGGCCCAGGAGAGGTTGGCGTTCCGGCTTGTTGAAACTCCCGCCTTCCCGGACCTGATGGCAACTGTGGCACCTCACTATGCCGTCCCTAGCCGTCTCAACTTCTCCCGGTGTGGCGTCCCCGCCTTGCACCAGCACGTGTCACTCAACATCAGGTGGGCCCTTAGTTCCGCGCTTTGCTGCAAGGTCCACTTGACCACCGACACTTGGACAAGCGCCTGTGGTCAGGGATGCTGCAGTGCTTATCTTTAATGACAGGCAGGGTGAATGTGGTGGAGTCTGTTCCCCGGGTGCAAACTGGGGTGGCCTATCTCCTCTCCCAGGCCAAAATTCATGGCAGGAGTAGACTGAAACCCTACGACGCTGCAACCTCCACCACAGCTACTAGCGGCAAACGCTAAAACACTGGTGTGGGGAGACGTCAGCAGGCGGTGCTGAAGCTCATCAGCTTGGGGGACAGACAGCACAGTGCCTCCGAGGTCAGGGATGCCATCCTGGCTGAGATGGCATTTTTTTTTCCCTGCTACACCTGGGGCCTGGCATTTTTACGCCTGTGATAATGGCTGGAACCTGGTAGCGGCTCTGGAGCTTGCCAGCCTCCAACACGTTCCATGTTTGGCCCACGTCTAACCTAGTGGTGCAAAGTTTTTTAAAAACATACCCAAATGTACCGAAGCTACTGTTGAAAATGCGGCGCTTGTGCGCCCACTTTTGCAAGTGCACAGGAGTCGCTGCTAGCCTAAAAACACTCTAGCAAGGCCTACATCTGTCCAAACACAGGCTGTTGTCCGTCATTCACACACGCTGAAACCCTACAATACCATATCTTGAGCAGGGTGTGTGAGCTGCACAGACCTTTGATGGAGTTCCATCTACAAAACCCAAGGGTTCCTCAAAGTCAGCAACCAAAGTTTCTGCACCATGAGTTTCCAGGGGTGGCAGAGTTATGGCTAGGGGAAGAGGCATGGATAGGGATGATGTCTAGGGGCAAAAGCAGTGTGGATGTGGAGGCAAGCTAAGCAGGAAAAACTGGGGGTACAAGCTAAGGCATGGACTGGGGTGATGTCTAGGGGCAAAAGCAGTGTGGATGTGGAGGCAAGCTAAGCAGGAAAAACTGGGGATACAAGCTAAGGCATGGACTGGGGTGATGTCTAGGGGCAAAAGCAGTGTGGATGTGGAGGCAAGCTAAGCAGGAAAAACTGGGGGTACAAGCTAAGGCATGGACTGGGGTGATGTCTAGGGGCAAAAGCAGTGTGGATTTGGAGGCAAGCAAAGCAGGGAAAATGGTGGCTAGAGGCAAAGGGATGTCCATAGGCAGCAAGGGCAAAGATGCAAAACTCTCCCGTTTCAAGAATTTTCCTGACTTGTTTCCCCACAAAACATTCCTGGGAGGAGGGCTGAAACACCACCCTCCTCCTCCTCCGCTGTTAGATTTACCCCAGCTACGAGCTGAAAACGCTGCAACACTGGTGTGGGGAGACGTCAGCAGGCTGGGCTGAAGCTCATCAGCTTGGGAGACGGACAGCACACTGCCTCTGAGGTCAGGGATGCCATCCTGGATGAGATGGCAATTTGTTTATCCCCGCTGCCCCTGGGGCCAGGTTTTTTAGCTTGTTGGAGGGCTCTGGAGCTTGCCAGCCTCCAACACGTTCCATGCCTGGCCCACATGTTCAATGTAGTGGTGCAATGATCTTTAAAAACATACCCCAAATTAGCTGAGCTAAGGGTGAAAGTGCGGCACTTGGACACCCACTTTCCCAAGTCTACAGTACCTGGAGCTAGCCGCAATACACTCCAGCAAGGCCTACATCTGCCTGAAGCACCTACTGTTGTGCGAGGTCACCACACGCTCTAACCCTAGATACCGTATGTTCAGCAGGGTGTGTGAGCAGCAGAGACCTTTGATGGAGTACCAGCTACAAAACCCAAGGGTTCCTCAGAGTCAGCTCCCTCACTTTCTGCACCATGAGTTTCCATGGGTGGCAGACTTATGGCTAGAGGCACAGGCATGGATAGGGGTGATGTGTAGGGGCAAAAGCAGTGTGGATGTGGAGGCAAGCTAAGCAGCAAAAACTGGGGGTACAAGCAGCCGGTGACATCATCACTGACAAGCACAGCTGTCTGTCAGCTGACAGGCTGACTTTCACCAAAATGAACAGACAATGGATAGACTCATCATATACATGTCAGTTACATGACAAATTTAGTGCAATTTGCAAGTCCAAGATGGTTTGGAGATCTGCGGAGAGGAATCTCACCACCTCTTGCGGGTGCCATCATTTGGAAGGCAAGCCCTGGGCTCAGTGGGTGAGAGCAAGCGCAGGATAATCGTCGTTTGGCCTGGCGGCCACTGCCTCTTCCACTGTTGACAGGGCTGGCGCTGCAGTCCAGACCAGGAGCCAGGACACCTCCACATCTGCCTCTGACACTTTGGGGAGTTCACCCTTATCCTCACCTTTTCCTGCCATTTCTCCTTTTGCCCGCGCCATCATGCGCCTCTTCCCATCAACTCCCCATCTCCCAAGCCTTTCATTTCATGCTAAAGTACAGCGCAACCCACCCACATGCCCAAGGCTTCAACGGCCTCATCTCAAGAAATCTGGCCCAGGAGATGTTGGAATCCCGGCTGGGGGACACTCTGCCCTTTTTGGGCAGAGTGTCTACTGCGCCACCGCACTGTGCCGTCCACACCAGCACTTTCCCCCAAACATGAGGCGGTCCCTAAATTCAGCGCTTAGCCCTAAAGTTCCATGTGACCAGTTACGAATGGACAAGTGCATGCGGACAGGGACGCTACCTTTCAATTTGGGCACAGTGGTTGAATGTAGTTGAGGCGTGGACCGGGTCGCAAAATGTGGTGGCCTGACTTGTCTCCCCACACAACATTCCTGGGAGGAGGGCTGAAACACCACCCTCCTCCGCTGTTAAATTGACCCCAGCTACGAGCTGGAAACGCTGCAACACTGGTGTGGGGAGACGTCAGCGGGCCGTGCTGAAGCTCATCAGCTTGGGGGCCAGACAGCACACTGCCTACAAAGTGAGTCATGCCATCCTCGATGAGACGGCAATGTGGTTTTTGCCACTGCACCTGGGCCCAGGCATGTTGTCATGTGTGATAATGGCCGTAACCTGGGATTGGCTCTGTAGCTTGGCAGCCTGCAACATATTCCATGCCTGGGCCACGTTTTTAACTCATTGCTGCTAATCTTTTGAAAAAGGTACCCCAATGTTCCTGAGCTACTGGTGAAAGTGTGGCGCTTGTGCGGATAGTTTTTAAAGTGTATAGTTGCCGCTGCTAGCCTCTATGCACTCCTACAACGCCTGTACCTGCTGGAACAACGGCTGTTGTGCGACGTCTCCACACTGCTGGCACTAAACATATCATGTGTTGAGCAGAGTGTGTGAGCAGCACAGACCTTTGATGTAGTTCCAACTCCAAAACCCTCGGGTTCGTCAAAGTCAACTCCCTCAGTTGCTCAACCATGAGTGGCCATGGGTGGCAGACTTATGTGAAATCCCATCCCATCCATTGCACTGGACACGAAACATTAGCATGCGCTCAGCACAACTTCGGATATGGCAGATGCGTTAAGCAGGGTGCAGGGTACAACACAGACCAGGCCCGAGCACCAGGAACAGGTGTTAGAAATACTGCAGCATCTGCCATTTCCTTCCAATTTTGGGGTTTTGGACCCGCCACCGACTTGTCTGGACCTAAGTGGGGATCATGAGACACAGTTGCCATCAAGGCAAGCTGTGGTCATGTGCGGTTTGCAGTAAGGGGGCAGTGCGCAATTGGAAGAGGAGTTGGTGGATGACGAGGCCACCGACCCCACATGGACAGGGGTGATGTCTAGGGGCTAAAGCAGTGTAGATGTAGAGGGAAGCTAAATCAACAAAAAACCTGGGTAGAAGCAAAGGCATAAACTGGGGTGATGTTTAGGGGTGAAAGCAGAGTAGATGTGGAGGGAAGCTAAGCAGCAAAAACAGTGGGTAGAAGCAAAGGCATGCAAAACTCTACCCTGTTGGAAGACTTATTCCTAGGTCTGGAACACGTTAATGGCCCCCCTGGACAAATTACTGCCACTCAGGGGCCTAGTGTCACCAGGAGGGACAAGTATAGGCGCATGTTGTGGGAATACCTGGCCGACACCAGCTCTGTCCTCTCCGATCCCTCTGTGCTCTACAGCCTAAACTTATTTTCTCATCTTTTTTTCTGAACTGCACATCTCTTGCCTGCTTCCTTTGGGATCTTAGAAATGGTGGTCCACTTCCACAGATGGTAACTTCAATAGACAGTGTAACGGGAGTAGCTGAGGGATCGCTGTCTTAACCACTTTTTGGCACAAAATTAACTTCCAAAGCCAAATATGGTGCAAGTATATGATGCAAGGACACCTACACACCTATCTCTGACACATTGGGGAGTTCACCCTCATGCGCCCTTTTGGCCTGCACCATCATGCGCCTCTTCCCAGCCACTCCACATTTCCCAAGCTTTTCATTGCAGGCAGAAGTACAATACAACCCACCCCCATGCCCAAGCCTGTAACAGCCTCATCGATAAACTGCTGGCCCTGGAGATGTTGGTGTTTGTTTATGCTTCTGGAGACCCAGGCCTTCCGTCAGCAGATGGCAGCTGGGGCACCTCCCTATGCTGGGCCTAGCCGTTACTACTTCTCTTGGTGTGCTGTCTCTGCCTTGCGCCTGCATGTGTCCCATAACATCAGTCGGGCCCAGAGCTCTGCGCTTTGCTGCAAGGTCCACTTGACCACCGACACATGGACAAGCGCCTGTGGTCAGGGATGCTGCAGTGCTTATCTTTAATGACAGGCAGGGTGAATGTGGTGGAGTCTGTTCCCCGGGTGCAAACTGGGGTGGCCTATCTCCTCTCCCAGGCCATGGCAGGAGTAGACTGAAACCCTACGAAGCTGCAACCTCCACCCCAGCTACTAGCGGAAAACACTGTAACACTGGCATGGGGAGATGTCAGTAGGCCGTGCTGAAACTGATCAGCTTGGGGGACAGACAGCACAGTGCCTCCGAGGTCAGGGATGCCATCCTGGCTGAGATGGCATTTTTTTTTCCCTGCTACACCTGGGGCCTGGCATTTTTGCGCCTGTGATAATGGCTGGAACCTGGTAGCAGATCTGGAGCTTGCCAGACTCAAACACGGTCCACGCATGGCCCACGTTTTCCAACTTGTTGGTGCCATGTTTCTTTGAAACCTACACCATTGTGCCTGATATACAGGTCAAAGTGGGGCCATTTTCGTAAGTGAGAACTAGCCTCTGCTAGGCAGAAAACATTCAGAGCACACTCCTCTCATCTTCGCACCGTTGGCTGGCGGAGGAAGACGAGGGGGTTGGAGTGGCATCTGATGTCCCTATCCCACACGAGGCTAGAGGGTGCACTTCAGTGCATCCCATTGCTTCACCACAAATGGTGTGAAGGGGAGTGGAAAATGGAGGAAATGGAGAGTGACCCTTACAGTTGGGGCCAGCAAAGGCATGCCAAGTAACACACTGGCACACATGGCTGACTTCATCTTGGGTTGCTTTTCAACACATATTTCACATCATGAAGAACAAATAATACTGGATTTTTTCAAGCCTCGAACCCCGGTCTAGGTCTAATGTCTGTTCCTTTCTTATATTAGGGGAGAGGGAAAAAAAATTACTTCAGTGATACGTTTAGCGTACATAGACTGACTATTAATGTGTATCCCACTTAGTGTTGTTAGGGTTACACACCATCACAACCTGGCTAAAGCTTCTATAGCTGTTAATAAAGTCAACATAACTTTACGGTATCCAAAAAGACAGCTGGTACCGACAGAGAGCAAGACAAATGTCACCCAAAGCTGTGAGCTCTGAACACCCACAGTGACTTTGGCGTCATCATCATTATAAGGGAGTGGGTGGTAATAAATAACTTGGCAGTGCCTAAAACCCAAAAAGCTTATACAACTATATTTACATTAAGATACACAAATGAAACTTTTCAGTAGCATGTCATGAGACAAGCTGATAAGCTCTTCCTTTGTGCAGTGCTATTTGAAAGTTAAACGCTGCCTTTATTTTAATTCTGGAGAAGGTGCAGACATTAGATTTAGAACATGTTGCCTTCATTGTCCAAATCCTCTATATAGGTAACGCGTTTTTCGGGCCGAGCTGTCTGGGAACGAGCTGGTGCAGCACTGACAACCTGGGTGAATATGGCAAGAGCCTGAGATGTAGGGTGAATGAATCCCCAAATTATTTGTGGAATTCCCAGTGAGACAATGGCACTGTATACCAGTATTAAAAATTGTGGGTGCACATAACCCCCATATATTCTTTGAATTCCCAGTCAGACAATGGCACTATATACCAGTATTAAAAATTGTGGGTGCACATAACCCCCATATATTCTTTGAATTCCCACTCAGACAATGGCACTGTATAGCAGTATTAAAAATTGTGGGTGCACGTAACCCCCATATATTCTTTGAATTCCCAGTCAGACAATGGCACTATATACCAGTATTAAAAATTGTGGGTGCACGTAACCCCCATATATTCTTTGAATTCCCAGTCAGACAATGGCACTGTATACCAGTATTAAAAATTGTGGGTGCACATAACCCCCATATATTCTTTGAATTCCCAGTCAGACAATGGCACTGTATACCAGTATTAAAAATTGTGGGTGCACGTAACCCCCATATATTCTTTGAATTCCCAGTCAGACAATGGCACTATATACCAGTATTAAAAATTGTGGGTGCACATAACCCCCATATATTCTTTGAATTCCCAGTCAGACAATGGCACTGTATACCAGTATTAAAAATTGTGGGTGCACATAACCCCCATATATTCTTTGAATTCCCAGTGAGACAATGGAACTGTATAGCAGTAGCAAAAATTGTGGGTGCACGTCACCCCAATATATTCTTTGAATTCCCAGTTAGACAATGGCACTGTATACCAGTAGTAAAAATTGTGGGTGCACATAACCCCCATATATTCTTTGAATTCCCAGTCAGACAATGGCACTGTATACCAGTATTAAAAATTGTGGGTGCACATAACCCCCATATATTCTTTGAATTCCCAGTCAGACAATGGCACTGTATAGCAGTATTAAAAATTGTGGGTGCACGTAACCCCCATATATTCTTTGAATTCCCAGTCAGACAATGGCACTGTATACCAGTATTAAAAATTGTGGGTGCACATAACCCCCATATATTCTTTGAATTCCCAGTCAGACAATGGCACTGTATACCAGTAGTAAAAATTGTGGGTGCACATAACCCCCATATATTCTTTGAATTCCCAGTCAGACAATGGAACTGTATAGCAGTAGCAAAAATTGTGGGTGCACGTCACCCCAATATATTCTTTGAATTCCCAGTTAGACAATGGCACTGTATACCAGTAGTAAAAATTGTGGGTGCACATAACCCCCATATATTCTTTGAATTCCCAGTCAGACAATGGCACTGTATACCAGTATTAAAAATTGTGGGTGCACATAACCCCCATATATTCTTTGAATTCCCAGTCAGACAATGGCACTGTATAGCAGTATTAAAAATTGTGGGTGCACGTAACCCCCATATATTCTTTGAATTCCCAGTCAGACAATGGCACTGTATACCAGTATTAAAAATTGTGGGTGCACATAACCCCCATATATTCTTTGAATTCCCAGTCAGACAATGGCACTGTATACCAGTATTAAAAATTGTGGGTGCACATAACCCCCATATATTCTTTGAATTCCCAGTCAGACAATGGCACTGTATACCAGTATTAAAAATTGTGGGTGCACATAACCCCCATATATTCTTTGAATTCCCAGTGAGACAATGGAACTGTATAGCAGTAGCAAAAATTGTGGGTGCACGTCACCCCAATATATTCTTTGAATTCCCAGTTAGACAATGGCACTGTATACCAGTAGTAAAAATTGTGGGTGCACATAACCCCCATATATTCTTTGAATTCCCAGTCAGACAATGGCACTGTATACCAGTATTAAAAATTGTGGGTGCACATAACCCCCATATATTCTTTGAATTCCCAGTCAGACAATGGCACTGTATACCAGTATTAAAAATTGTGGGTGCACGTAACCCCCATATATTCTTTGAATTCCCAGTCAGACAATGGCACTGTATACCAGTATTAAAAATTGTGGGTGCACATAACCCCCATATATTCTTTGAATTCCCAGTCAGACAATGGCACTGTATACCAGTATTAAAAATTGTGGGTGCACGTAACCCCCATATATTCTTTGAATTCCCAGTCAGACAATGGCACTATATACCAGTATTAAAAATTGTGGGTGCACATAACCCCCATATATTCTTTGAATTCCCAGTCAGACAATGGCACTGTATACCAGTATTAAAAATTGTGGGTGCACATAACCCCCATATATTCTTTGAATTCCCAGTGAGACAATGGAACTGTATAGCAGTAGCAAAAATTGTGGGTGCACGTCACCCCAATATATTCTTTGAATTCCCAGTTAGACAATGGCACTGTATACCAGTAGTAAAAATTGTGGGTGCACATAACCCCCATATATTCTTTGAATTCCCAGTCAGACAATGGCACTGTATACCAGTATTAAAAATTGTGGGTGCACATAACCCCCATATATTCTTTGAATTCCCAGTCAGACAATGGCACTGTATACCAGTATTAAAAATTGTGGGTGCACATAACCCCCATATATTCTTTGAATTCCCAGTGAGACAATGGAACTGTATAGCAGTAGCAAAAATTGTGGGTGCACGTCACCCCAATATATTCTTTGAATTCCCAGTCAGACAATGGCACTGTATACCAGTAGTAGAAATTGTGGGTGCACATAACCCCCATATATTCTTTGAATTCCCAGTCAGACAATGGCACTGTATAGCAGTATTAAAAATTGTGGGTGCACGTAACCCCCATATATTCTTTGAATTCCCAGTCAGACAATGGCACTATATACCAGTATTAAAAATTGTGGGTGCACATAACCCCCATATATTCTTTGAATTCCCAGTCAGACAATGGCACTGTATAGCAGTATTAAAAATTGTGGGTGCACATAACCCCCATATATTCTTTGAATTCCCAGTCAGACAATGGCACTATATACCAGTATTAAAAATTGTGGGTGCACGTAACCCCCATATATTCTTTGAATTCCCAGTCAGACAATGGCACTATATACCAGTATTAAAAATTGTGGGTGCACGTAACCCCCATATATTCTTTGAATTCCCAGTCAGACAATGGCACTATATACCAGTAGCAAAAATTGTGGGTGTATATAGCCCCAATTCTATTGCTAGGGGACTTGCAGGGTATTTCTGAGGTGAAGGTGGGGGGGCACACCGTTGGAACGGGGATTTGGGGTGTATATATGGGGTATACGGGAATACACTGTCAGTGTGTTCCATTCAGGATCCTGGGAAAGCTGGGTTGCGGCGATTGAGCCCGTCAGTGCCACGTTACACTGACAAGCTTCTCCCTGGAATTGAAGTTATATGTAAGCCCAATATATTCTTTGAATTCCCAGTCAGACAATGGCACTATATGGCAGTAGCAAAAATAGTGGGTGTATATAGCCCCAATTCTATTGCTAGGGGACTTGCAGGGTATTTCTGGGGTGAAGGTGGGGGGGCACACCGTTGGAACGGGTATCGGGGGTATATATCGGGTATACGGGAATACACTGACAGTGTATTCCATTCAGGATCCTGGGAAAGCTGGGTTGCGGCGATTGAGCCCGTCAGTGCCACGTTACACTGACAAGCTTCTCCCTGGAATTTAGCTCTTATAAGAGCTGTTGGTTGTCTTCTCCTTCCTATCCTAGCCTGTCCCTGCCTACCCAGAATCTAACCCCTAGCTAACTGGACGGAAACCTCCGTCCTCGGTGAATTGCAAGCTCAGAATGACGCGAAGCTGGGCGGCGCTGTTCTTTTAAATTAGAGGTCACATGTTTTCGGCAGCCAATGGGTTTTGCCTACTTTTTTCAACGTCACCGGTGTCGTAGTTCCTGTCCCACCTACCCTGCGCTGTTATTGGAGCAAAAAAGGCGCCAGGGAAGGTGGGAGGGGAATCGAGTAATGGCGCACTTTACCACGCGGTGTTCGATTCGATTCGAACATGCCGAACAGCCTAATATCCGATCGAACATGAGTTCGATAGAACACTGTTCGCTCATCTCTAGTCTCTACCTGTTCTGGTCTCTGCGCCACCCTCTGGTCAAACGCTGCAGTGCAGGAGGTGTGTCCAATCTGATTCTTTGCTGAGAGATTTTTGTTGCTCTGTCTGAACACTGAATTTCCACCACACCCATCTCCTGCACCTTGTTTCCCTATGTTGATAGTTCATCTTAGCCTTGCATGTGTGATTGACAGCCTGTCTGCCAGTCAAGTCTGGGGCAGGTTCTGGACTTCCTATATACAGGTCATCAGCCCACACAGGCTTGCTGGCTATTGTGACTCTGTCCTGAGATTTTGTCCCTGCTTAGCTCCTCTTTCAGCTATTATTGTATTCTGACTTCTGACCTCTGCTACCCCTTTGACTATTCTCTCAGATTTTGATTCTGTACTGCGCTGCTCAACTGTTACTGACCCTTTGGCTTGCGGACTCTGCTTTTGTGTTGTTTGTCTTGTCTTGTTCTATGCGACACTTATTCATAGAAGGGATTGCCGCCCAGTTGTCCCTGTCATTAGGACAGTTGTGACAAATAGGGACAAGGGCTGGGTCCAGTTTAGGGCTCACTGTCTCTGTCTTTCCCTTCTTCCATTGTTCCAGCAGCAGCCTAGGGAATTGCACAACTAGTAATTCCCTTACACTCAGTCTGTACAAGTTTGTTTTTGAAAGGATTTCCCAATTCTATGCAACAGCTGGAGTATAGTATAAGGAATAATACATCCCAACTAAAAGTAATAAAGAATATTAGAAGTCTGGGACCTGTACGAAATATACTCAGCCTATAGACTTGTCTTCAAACTCCTTGAGGACTTGCAATATGGAATTTCCAGTAGGGGGCAATATTCATATATATGTTAGACAATATCACACAAGCCTTTATGTTAAAGTGTGTTACGAGTGAAGCTCTGCACAGCAGTTAGGTGTCAGTGATACTTAAAGAGGACCTTTCCCCACCCCCACCAACTCCAGCTCTTGCATCCTTTAATAGGTGTCAATCCACTGATTCCGACACATTTTTCCCGTACTCCCCGTCATTCCTGAGCAATCAGTGCAGGTAGTTTTGGTGCCTGCAATCTTAACTAGAGTGTCTAATGTCAAGTGGGTGGTATCAGGCAGTTGTAGGCAAGGGGGCGTGATTCAAAACTCCAATCAGTGTCAGAGAGTACAGACAATGTCAGAGCTCAGAATCTGCACCTTGACCACCCATTGGACATTACAGAGTCTAGTTAAAATATCAGGCATCAAAACTAACTGCTCTATTTACTCAGGAATGGCGGGGGATATCAGTGAAGGAGACCCTTATAAAAATAAAATAGAAAGAGCTTGGGTTAGTGGAGGTGTTGAAAGTTCTTTTTGAAGCCATCCCAGGTATATTACAACAAACTTGTCTGAACCTCCTCAGGTACATAGGTAATCATATATTTCCAGGAGGAATAATAGAGGGACAACATAAGACAAGGCTCTAAGAAAAATGTCCCAGAGTTATTTTATGGCCAAAACAAGTCTGGAGAACTTAGATCCAATGATACCTATGTGTCTTTTAGTATATCAGAGGGGCCAGATGATAAAAGTAATAGGATTTTACATAATGTTACAGCTTGAACCATCACTGGGGCCAGGGGTAGACTATGGCAAGGAGGTTTAGACAGGGGGTTATTAAACATGGAGTAGGGATGGGGGGGTCACACGGTGACACTGTTACCTCCTTCATCAGACGCTCTCGTGCACTCACTGTAGTAAGAGAAACTAGACTTCATCTCAGACGCTTCTGACCTGTCATCAGCCTGACTGACTCTGACCGCCCTGTCCGAGTGACAAGACTGCCTGTTACCAAGACTAGCTCTCTCTACAAGGAAAGGAATATGCCAGTGACCAACAGGGAGGAAAGATATAGTATAAAACTGAAGATATAGTATAAAACAGAAAAAAGAAAGCAAAATCGAGACGTATGAGCAGCATCTTAAGGAAAGTAACACCAGAAAAAGACCTAGTGTTTAAATTGTATTTTTATGTTAAACATATTTTTTTATTCTTCTAAGTTATTATCTGTATTTTAATCCTAAAAATGTTACAATTTCTACTCTTACCACTAAGCCTAAATTAATCAGCCATTTCCTTTTTTTGAATGCCCATAAACACAATGTCTGGAGCAGAGCTTATTGAGTTGCATGGGAGAATTCTCTAGGCCTGCTCTGTGACCTGTGCGAGGTCATTGTGGAGACAGGGGAGTAGATAAGCTGTGATCTATTGTGACTGGTGTCTTACCTACATGTACTTTATAGATGTGACCATCTGTGTACTTATAAGCAACATGACTATTGTAAGGAAATTTCCTGGAAAACTGGAATTATACACATATTATTTAGCTTAGTGGCCAGAGGCAGAACTGCAGGATTTCTTTGGATTAAAATAATAATAATAACAATAACAATTATATATATATATATATATATATATATATATATATATATATATATATGCTCACCATATATTCTTTACAAGTATGTTTAACATAAAACTTGATTAAAATAACTAGTCATTTGTTGGTGGGACAATCACTTATAAGGCACCTAATAGGTGTTAAATTGTCAAATATTTTGCAAAACTATCCAGGGACGTAACTACTGGGGTAGCAGCAGTAGCAGCTGCCACAGGGCCCAGGACACTAGGGGGCCCGGTGACAGCTGCTACTGCTGCAGATCTTTTTAAAATAGGCCGTTACCTCCTGGAGTTACTCCAGGAGGTAATGGGCCCTATTTACTGCACCGCCGGGGCTGCCTGAAGATGGATGCGGAGTGGAAAGCAGCTGCAATTGCTGGCTTCACTACTGTACCTAAGCTGGGGCCACCTGCTGTCCGGGCCCCTAGCTCCCGGCACTTGCATAGTAACAGCAGGCAGGAGAAACTTCTATCTCCTGCCTGCTGTCCCCAAGCCCTGGTACCTTATTTCCTTGCTAGTAAGTTAAGGATTTGTGACATGACGTCATCAAAGGTCCTTTAACCCACTAAGATAGAATCAAAGTATTGTGTGGGCGGATTGTACGGGTCAGTGTACAATGGGGGGAATGGGTTGCAGGCTGTGAGGAAGAGTCTGCACCCCCATTCCTGACATTCTCACACACAGCCTGCACACCTATGTACCCCTCTTGTTTACAGTCTGCACCCCCAATTTCTCCCTATGTGAGCAAGAGGGGTACATGGGCGTGCAGGCGGTGTGTGAGCAGAGAGGGTGACGTGGGGGTGCAGGCTGTGTGTAAGCAAGAGAATGGGGGGTTCCCTCCTCCACATCACCCTCTTGCTCGCACACAGTTTGCACTCCCATTCCCCCTCTTGCTTATACACACCCTGCACCCCATGTCACCCTCTTATTCACATACAACCTGCACGTCCATGTACCCCTCTTGGGGGGGGGGGCCCATGTCAAAAGTTCGCCATGGAGCCCCGCCATTCTTATTTACGCCACTGAAACTATATAAAACTTACTTGGAGGAAGAAAGGAAACAAAGATGGAAAGAAGGAAAGAAGTGAGAGGAAAAAGGATGAGTGGGAGGAAGAGAGAAAAAAAAGGAGGAAAGAAGCAAGGAAGAAGGGGAGAAGTGAGTAAGGGGGGAAGAAAAATAAGGAAGGAATAATATAAAGAAAGAAACAAAATGATAAAAATAGATAATAAAGAGGGGAAGATGATGAGGAGGAGAAAAAAGAGAAAGAGGAGACAACATTAAGGAAATGAAGAAGGGAGGAGAGAAATGAGGAAACAAGGAAGGAAAGAAAATGGAAATAGAAAATAAGGAAAACCGAGGAAAATAATAATAAGAAAAAGGTAATGTGGAAAGAAGGAAATGGGGAGAAGGAGAAGAAAAATGAGGAGAGAAACACATCAGAAAGGAAGGAGATTAAAACAAAGGACAATGAGAAAGGAATGGAGGAAATTAGGAATCAAGGAATGAGAAAAGAAGGAAATGAGGAAGGAATGAGATTTGAAATAAGCAAATCAAGGAAGATGGAAGAAAGGAAAAAATAAAGTGAAGAAAGAAGGAATGTAGAAGAAAACAAATAAAGAAGGAAATAAATAAGAAAGGAAGGAAGAACAATTGAAGGAAGAAAGTAAAATAAATGAAGGAAATAAAGTAGCAAGGGAAGAAGATAATCAGATAGGAAGAAAGTGAGGAAGAATGTAAATCAATGAGGAGGAAAGAAGAAGTAAAAAGGAAATGAAGGAGGAAGAAAATACAAAAGAAAGGAAAAGAAGAGGAAACTGAGAAACTTAGAAATAAAGTAAAGAAGAAAGTAAAGGATAAATGAAAAAGGAATGAAGTGAGACGTGATGGAAGAAAATAAAGGAACTTCCTTTCTTCCACAATACTTTTTCTTGATTCCATTCCTTATTCCTTCCCCTATTACATAAAGGTGAGTACAGATTGTCAAACACTGCTCGCCGTGAACTGTGTTAGTTAGTAGGAAATAGATACATTTCACTTCGCCGTTATCGCACAATTCTCAGAAATGATTTTGCTTTCTTTGTTTAGTATTTTTTTTGCATTTCTTGTCTTTCAGGTGTAAGAAGATCTCAAGCTGCTGTACCAGTTAGCATACGAAGGCTCCGAGACTGAATATTGTCCTCCAGTGGGTCAATGTCGAAAATAGAACCTGGGTCAGTGCGCCAAACCTTAAGGTCTTTGATGAGAAAAGAACAAGCATGAGATGCGAAATGGAAAAACGGAAGAAAGAAAAGTGAGAGGGAGAAGTGACAACAAGGAATAAAACAATGGCAGGAAAGATGGGGCGAAAAAACTTGGAGGGGAAGAGATACAGCTTTGGAAATTTTGGCCACCCCGACCTTGACCGTAACACTGCAGTTCTAAGTATGATATTATGTAGTATTAGTATTAATAGATAATATCTAGGCACGATATGGAAGTATTATGTGGCTCTATAGGCTTTTAGGTTGTATGATGATATTGTGTACAGTATACGGTATATACAGGGCCTGTACTCAGTTCCTCCTCAGTAGACGGACTCCACTGTATGTATATAATAGAAATACTATTACCATTGTACGGTAATATAACAGTTAGTTTGTACCTAAGAAGTGTTTACAAGGTAAATGTTGACCAATCACCAAGTTTTCCCTAAAAACTCACCGACAACAATTCCTGGCCGCCGATCCATCTCCACTACGTGGGGGTGGACGCCCTTGTAGGCCGCGTCGCTGACAACCTGTGTGTTTTTCCTTACTCTCTCTGTCACTGGATCATCTGCTACCGAGGTGAAGCCTCGGCCTTTTGTCTTCTCAAAGTCTTCGTGATATTTTATCTAAAATAGTAAAGAACATGGTAAGTGACGGACAAAGATATCAGGACCTTGTAGGATGTGTGACATCATAACTCAAACATAAGGGAAAAGAGGAAATTTTTAGGTGTTGGCAAAAAGTTTACAAAATATCTCAAGTTCAATGACTTTCCCTCTTCTGAAATGTGGATAAAATTCTTAACCGTCATTTGTTGTAGTTTTTTTTAGGAAGCTTAAAGTGGACTCCAATTATCGAAACAACTTTCAGATATAGTACAGGTGAAATAAATGGATCTTAGTAAAGAAATCTGTTTCCTTCTCCACTTATTAGACTACTCTCCTCCTCCTCCTTCACAGAATCCTCACACAGAAGTCTACAGAGAGGGGAAGGGGAGGAGCCTGTTTTTTCTGTGCATTGGTAGCAGCTGCAATTATTTGTGTGTCTTTTTCCAACAGCTCTCCTCTCTCCATATGTAAAAAGAAGTCTCAAGAAAATCAAGGCAAATTTTTTGAGCTATAGGAGGCCACTAGGTGGCAACACTATCATATGAAGTAACATCATCAATACAATTATAAAGATTAGCTGTATTGCATGCAGTGCAGAAAACAATCTCATATTAACAGCACATGTGACAATATACAGTATTGGCTCCGACATGCGCACGTTCACACAGTGTCCATCACACTCACATTGTGTCAGGTTCAGTTCCATGCAGGTTATTAAAAATTAAAATAAATCCACAACAAGTTAATAGAATGACTTTATTACGTTCTGATATTATACACAAGATCTCCATTCTATGGTGGGGGTCACACAGCAAAGCAAAGTGCAGTTGTGTCGTGTAAGCCGGAGACCTCCTACCATTGAGATATTGTTTTGTGTTTCTTTGACATGTCTCAGCTCTGGCGTATCTACAATTACACTAGGTCTGCCTTTCATCTGCTGTAAGTCATTGCTGTACTTTACCTGGAGGAAAAGAAGAAGATGTAAGAACGAAGAGGAGGAAAAGCAATATAAACGCAAGGTAGAAAAACAGGTTCCTGAACACAGATACTGGAATTCTACTTTCTTAGAATATGGTCTTGTAGGTAAAGATGGAGGCAACGTGTGGGACCAGACAGGTGGAGAAATACCAAATTCTCCAGACCATAGTATGCTATAAAGGAATGGACGTTGAGCTGTGACATCTCGAATATAATAGACTAGGTGGTCATAGATAGGTCATAGTCACGTCGGAGACGTCTCCAGTAGAGATGAGCGAACAGTAAAATGTTCAAGATTCGATATTCGTTTCAAGTAGCCCCTCAATATTCAACTACTCGAATCGAATATCGAACTCTATTATAGTCTATGGGGGGAAAATGCTCGTTTCAGGGGTAGGCAACGTTCAATCAAATTACACTTACCAAGTCCACGAGTGAGGGTCGGGCTGGATCCTCCGAGAAGTCTTCTCCATGCAGCGTATTCACTCTGCCAGGCATCGGGCCTGGGCAGAGCCGACTGCGCATGCCTGCACTACAAGCGGACATGCACAGTCGGCTCTGCCCAGGCCCGATGCCTGGCATAGTGAATGAAGAGCCGGAAGACGCCTCGGGGAAGCTGCACGGAGAAGACTTCTAAAGGTAGGAGAAGAACCAGCGTTGATTGGCCGACTGTATAGCATTCGGCCAATCAATGCTGGTTCTGCATCGAACTTTTCCATTCGAATAGCGAGTGGTACTCGATCGAGTACGAGTATTTCGAATACCGTAGTATTCGATCGAATACCTACTCGATCGAATACTACTCGCTCATCTCTAGTCTCTAGTAAATGAATGTAGAGTCATCTTCAGAATGCTCAGAGCGAACACATAAAAAAGTTACATTTTCTGGCCAATGGTGTCTACCATTAAAGTTGAGATCCAAGGAAGGTCTTGGTTTGGGAATTTGGCCTATTGTGAACCGCTCAGGACTACCTGGAAACCTCCAACACAATTTAAGTAAGTCATCCAACCACTTCCCCCCCACCTAGACCTCAGGCCATGACACTTGCCGAGCTAATGTTTTCTTGGTTCTTTTTAACCCTCTCCATCTCTGGGGTCAGACCAACCGATGTGACTTTGCCAACCTTTTCCTTGTAAAGGACCTGAAAATACACCGAGAATCGGCATAAGAAAATTGTATCAACTATAGACATTAGGGTGAAGATCTTTCAAGTGTACTTGTAGTTTCAGAAAACATGTTAGAAGGTTTGATCAGTGGGGGTCCGGGTGCTGAAATCCCACTACAATTCTGGCAGAGCCTTGTGGTTTAGATGCCTCTTTAGATTGGAGTAACTAGTTAAAGAGGAGGTAAGAGATTAGAATAAGAATCATTTCAGAAACAGCGCCACACTTGTTTACTGGTTATGTCTGGTATTGCAACTCAGCTGTAACAAGTAATGTTAAGCTGCAATACCAGACTCAACCTATGGACATGGGTGGCGCTATTTTTAGATGAACCTAGACATGTTTTTCTAATCTCATACAATCACGACACAATAGGTTCAAATCTTTGAGTAGATTCTTGCCGTGCTGAAATGTTCTTGGTTCTTCTTAGCCAGTTCCATCTCCGGAGTGATGCTGACAGGGGTAGCTCTGCTCAATGGCTCCTTGTAGTGGACCTGATAGAGATTTAGGGATTAGATCGGGCTATGAGGGGCCAATAGAATACAAACAGTAAATGTTGCTCATTTGATTCCTTTACGTTGCTGATGTTTTTCTGGATCTCCTTGACCCTCTTGATTTCCGGCAGGTCAGGAATGGCTGTGGCAGCTCCAATCCCTTCTTTATACTTCACCTGCAAAGATTAGAAATTCATTCAGGTAAAGAATGGGACCATATGGTCCCACATTATAATGTCCACCCAAAGTATATAGTCCAACATAATATAATTGATCAAGCCAAATAAAGTAATACTCACCTCACCCGGTCCCTGCTCTCCCAGCTTCTGGAGCCGTCAAGGAGCAAAAGACATGATGTAAATGACGTCAACACATCGCTCAGAGATGGGGCAGAAAGGTGAAGCAGGAAGCAGACAGCTCCCTGCTTCTCCATTGTATTCAACTCATCTGTGTCCCCTGCAACCTACCTCCCATACCTGGCTAGGACAACAGGACAGGACTCAGAATCTGGTTGGGAGGTATAGTGTACATGACCCAAACTCCATTCACATGTAGGACATGGAGCCCCTGGACTTGTGATATGTCCAATGGTCAGACACCACTGAACCAAAAATTTCAATCCTGTTCTCGCAACAACAAGAGGTCGAGCCAAAAAATACAGTCCATGTGTCAGGGCCATGACATAATAACATGGCAGATATGGATAGATAAACATACAAGTCCATGAAGTCCAACCTCAGTAGGTGGAAATCTATAAGAATCATATTAATGAGATTCTTACTGCGCTGATATTTTGCTGCGTGATCTTGACTCTTTCCATCTCTGGTGTCTCACTGATGGATATGCCGGCACCTACTCCCTTCTTATACAATACCTAAGGGTGAAAGAAACAAAAAAAATTGATGACACATTTGGACGTGAAGAGCTGCCAGAATTACAAACATAGCAAAGAGTAATGTGTAATGGGGTCGGTACGTTTCCGCGCGGTGTCCGCACGAATCACGCAGAGGAAAGTAGTTCATGAAGTACTGTTCTCTCCGCATGTTCCGTGCGGACACCGCGCATTATAGTCTATGGGATCCGTGTGCTTTCATAAGCTCACGATTTGTCAATGCGTTCGGGATTCACTTGGGGACCCCCGAACGGAATACCGAACGCAGATGTGAACCAGACCTCACCATTCATCCATCGATATACTCACAGAACTTATAGACTTCTGAACATTCTTCACCCTCTCTATCTCAGGCGTATCCGCCACTATAGAATATGTAGCGCGCATTCTTTCAGCTTCATCTTTGTATCTTTTCTGTAACCATACAATACAATTAGAAAACCTAAGACTGAGGCACCACCTTGCGGAAAAGCAGCTTTTTTTTGTTGCAGATTTTGCTGGGATTTTTTTGGGTCAAAGCCAGGAGTGGATTGAGTAGAAGGGAGAAGTATATGATCTTCCTATATGTTCCCCATTCCTTTGGTAGCCATTCTTGGCTTTGCAAAATCTGCAACATAAAAAGCTGCGTTTCAGCAATGTGGGACCTTAGCCTAATAATGTTTCAATGTATAGATCATTTTTCCAGCTGCGTTTTTGCCCCCCAAAAATGATGTGACCTAAAAATCATGTTACTATTAGGCATATTCGGTGCATGTTGCAAGTTTACATTTTAGACCAGGGAACATGGGGCTGGATTCCTCCTTGGGTTTTATGAAGCAGGGGTTCATCATGTTCCCATGGTCCCATTATCAAAATATCAGAAACCAAACCAGACCTGAATGATAAAAAATTAATCTCATAAAGTCGAATAAAATGTTGTGCACATGTATCGGAGACTCGATCCTCCGCTGGCTGACCGTATAAGCTGTAGATACCTGACTTGCAATCTCGGAAGCCCTTTTAGCTCTCTGCAGCTCCGGTATGTCTGGGCCGACCTGCATTCCCTTCCCTTTAATCTCAGTCTCTAGATCTTTCTTATATCCTTTCTGTAAAGGAAGAAAATAAACATGTTCAAGATGTAAAACTCCCGTAATCTGACTCATATGGTCATAGATTGTGTGCGTATCCAGAAACAAATCTGAAAGTCTCCCGTGCTCAGCCTGTCATTGGCTGTTTAGAGAGTCACATTGCCTAGTCTTTGGTAGTCTGAGACACGCCCCCTGTCTCATCATTGGTTCAGGTTGCAGCAGATCATCAGGAGGCGTGTCATAGACCACCTTAGACTCCCTGTAGAAATAGTAGGTAGCCCTCTCCTGTAGGGTCTGACTTATAGTAGGTGTATAGCACCTACTATAAGTAGCTATATACTGTATACAGGAGAAGGAGACATAGAGTTGATCAATCTGGTTTCATCAAAGATTTAGGAGGGCTTGAAGAACCTCCGGCCTGGATTTATCTACTGAAGTTGTCCCTTGAAATCATTATCTTCATCAACCAAATGGTACCAACCTGGCTCACCAATTCAGAGACCCTCTTAAAATGCTGTAACTCGGGAATATCGGCCCCAACTTGCATCCCCTTTCCCTTGATTTCTGTTTCCAAATCTTTCTTGTATTCTTTCTGAATGGAACAAATGAAAAAAATGAGACAATACTTAACATTCAAGAGAATAAGGTTTTTTATGATTTAGGCCAAATTATACCACGAAAGGGAGAATTTTAGTGCCTATCTAACCCCTATATACCATATACAGTCCACTTCTACAGGTCCTCTTACAACAGGTTCCTGATCCAGCTCTGTAGGGACCAAGTAAGAGACCCTTGTTTAGGTCTTGGAAGGGGAACATCTTCTCAGGGTTAAAGTTGCATCTTCATAGTGGCCTAGAGTGCCACTTTACCAAAATGTAGAGTACATAGTTACATAGAAGATGAGGTTGGATGAAGATATCAGTCCATCAGGTCCAACCTATAACCCTACAATCCCCTACTGTGCTAATCCAGGGGGAGGGGAATGAAAAATAAATTTGCCATTGCTACATTAGGAAGGCTTTGAACTAGCAGTGACATAAACCTAAGTGGCGACAAGTCAACAAGCAATGGCAGTCATGCAGGATACATGTCATAATGTTCTATAGGAATAAAGGAGTACCCCATTTGGGACATGTATGGTACATGAAGGTCCCATAATGTATATATTGTAACATAGCTGTATCCATTCACTTCTATTGGACTTCCGACAAGTCCAGTAGCAATGGCTATTTATTCCCAAGACAGATCTGGGTCCCAAAGGTGGGATCTGCATCTGGGGGGAATTTTGGTCATATTCTTTGGAAGTTCCATACATGTCTGACATGGAATGTTAACCCTTTTTCCGCAGACTCTTTCCTTAAAGGGAGTCTGTCTCCAGATCCCAGCTTATCAGGCAGTGGTGCCTGGAAAACGGTATGCAAATTATCATAAGAGATGTCTGTAACATATAATTTATACAATAAAAGTATGACTCCCCTTTAAAGGGAGTCTATCACCAGAACTTGACAAATCAACCAATAAGCACCAATAGATATGTTAGAGTAACTTGAATCATAGTGTTGTCCCCTTGTGAATTGTCAGCTCCTTTGCCGAGACATCACTGTTTTTGCCTATATGCAATGAGTTCTTTGGGGCAATGACAACACCGTTGTTGCTCCAAAAAATTCATTTTCATATTGACAAAAACTGAGATCGCATTCCACAAGGGGGAAAACAGGGCTTGATTCAGGTAACCCTAACCTATCTATATAAGGAGGGCTGGGTTGATATTTTGGGTTTGAGTGATCAACTCTCTTGAAAGGGGTTTCATAATTTTATTATCCACCTTAATACTTTAGAGATCACTGTATTGTTTCTTGAGGAGAGATAAGTTGCATACCCAATCCCAGGGAGCACTGCCTGCAAGACTTCCTTAGGCTGGGTTCACATCAACATTTGTTTTCCATTCGGGTATTCCATCCGCCATTCCGATTGAAAATTCCTTCTCTACACTTCTTCTGGCGGAAACCTGGTGGATCTCATTATAGTCTATGGGGTCTGCGGATAACCACTTTTTAAGCAAATTGGGTTTTCGTTTTTGGGGTCCCCAAGTGGACCCCGAGCACTGGTGTGAACAGCATAAGCCAGCTAGATCTTCTCAAGAAATGACAGTTCCACCCAAAAAAATTGAATTTAAGAGTAAATTTACAAGCTATTGTCTCCACATCTCCATGTTACCACCTTTCATCCGCTTCTTTGTATTGGAGGACAGTATTGTTTCTTTATACTAATGTGTTCCATTCTCACCCCATATATTCTGCACATGCTATCAAGCTGGAAGAACTTGCTATTTTCTAGGATACATCCAAGTCATTGCTTCATCTGAAAGACTTAATCTGTGCTCATTAAGCTAATTACAGTAATTATACGCGGCCTTTATGTGAGTATTATGACTGGGAAGTAATTGTAACAATTGTGATCTATCTAACCTCTTATAAGACTCAGTAATCTACTCCATTCCCGAGTGGAGCAACATGTAACGTAACGGATGGCATCGGACCTCAGGGTCCAGGTGATGGTGATATATATCTGATAATGATATTATGATGGTTTACGAAGGCGTTGGGAAGTGTAGTTAAAGGGATATTCCAGATTAGGTCATAGAAGCAGTGAGCAGTGATTGGTGGTTGTCCCGTGATGTGGAAGGAACGCCAACATGCACTATGTCAAATGTGGATCAGCACAGAAGAAGTTCCCAATATTATGCCCATACAATGGTTTAAAAACCACCTTGATGCTTCTTTATATATAACATGTATAGAGATACACTGGCGCCTCCATAGACTTCTACTGTAATGTGCATAGACTTCTACTGTAATGTGCAAGAGTCTGAATTTTATTACCTCACTGACTATTTCAGTCGCCCGCTTGGCTCGGATCATATCGGGGATGTCGGCGCTGAACTCCATGCCTTTTCCTTTTATATCATTTTCCAGATCCTTCCGATACTCTTTCTGAACAATATGAAATAAAACGCTCAGAACTACAATCCATCACTTCCACATATTCCCGTATTCCTAGGACACGCACCTCATTTAATATTAGCGAGGCATTCTTCACCCTTATAATATCCGGTGTGTCTTCCAGGACTGACAAGCCCTTTCCTTTGATTCCTTCTTCCAAGTCTTTCCTGTATTCCTTCTAACAATGGAAGCAAAGATAAGGAGATATTGCTACATATGTGATATATTACAAGGCTTGTGGCTCGATGTGAACGATTCTTCAACATTGTGGAATGAGACCATATTGTAATATTCGGGGATTCTGAGTATTCTTCGGCTGAAACATCTTAAAGGGAACGCTCAGAATTCAATCCAATGGACAACATGTTATAGAGCAGGGTAGGCTGAACAGATTGATATATAGTTTTTGTGGAAATAATTCACTATTACTTGTCATTTATTGATCTAAATCTCTGGTTATTGTGTGTTTAGGAGTCCAGTGGGCGGTCCTATCCAGGGGTTGTTGTAGGACCACCTACTGGACTCCTAACCCCAGCATAACCAGACATTTAGATCAATAAATGACAGGTTATACTGAATTGTTTCCTATAAAACTATATATCAATCTGCTCAGCTCGTCCTGCTCTATAACATGATACCCGCACTGCAATGTATTTGCAATGTGACAAGTACACTTAAAGGGGTCTTCCTTAAGTACAAAATCACATGATACACCTGGCTGTGGCTTGTGTCTGGTATAGAAACCCAGTTCCATTAATGTGACTAGAGCTGACCTGCAATACCACACACAACCTGTGGACAGGTGTGGTGCTGTTTGGTTCGAAAACAATCATGTTTTTAAAATCCTGGATATTTTGTTTAAATTTAAAGTCCACCAAGACCCACAAGGCTGCAAAGTTTGTAAAATCCTCTATAGGCGAATAAAACGTATAAAAATCACACCTCGCTGACCAGGTTCATCGCATGTTTGGCATGGAGGAATGCCGGCGTGAGCTCTAGGTCCGCCGACGCTTTGCCTTTGATCGCCTCCTCGAAATCTTTTCGGTATAATTTCTGAGAATTAGGAAAGGTTAATTTTCAATAAAACCCATTACTATGATAAAAAGCAAGGAAAGAGATTAACTAATGAATTCATTAATTAAAATAATGAAAGGCAAAGAGTTCAGTATGAGAATGATCAAAAGGGTTGCACAGGATTAGAAAATCATGGTTACTTTCTTCTAAAAACAGTGCCACACTTGTTTACAGGTTGTGTCTGGTATTGCAGCTGAGACTTAGTTCACTTTACTGACGTTGAGCTGCAATACCAGACATGAACAGTCGTGGCACTGTTACTGGAGAATGCAGCCATGTTTTTCTAAACCTGTACAACTCCTTTAAGATGATAGACTGGAGTATTAGAGAAGTGTTTATGTGTTTATAAAAAAATGGTTTCGCAACGGAGAGGCAGAAAACGCGCACGGGCAGTCACTTTGCAAACCCATTGAAGTGAATGGGTTTGAAACCGACCACCAGGTTTCCGTCCCCTGTCCAGTTTCTCAGGGCAGAAGACGGAAACCGACTGGATTGGCTAAACCGGAGACCGGGCGCAGATGTGAACTCGCCCTGAGGGATGTCACCCATCTAGTTTATTTAAGGCAATGTCCAGAATTAGAAAAAGATGGCTTTTTTTTTTTTTTCAATAAACAGCGCCACATCTGTTCTCAGGGCACGTTTGGTATTGCAACTGAGTTCCATTTACTTCAATGGAGAATAGATGTAATACCAGACACAACCTGAGGACAGGTGTGGTGCTATTTTTGTAAGAGAGCAGCCATGGTTTTCTAACCCTGGGGATGTCAGCTAGAAATCTGAGATAGTTCACATTTACCATTTACCAACCTCACTCTGCATTTTTTGAGCCTCCTTTGAAACGTTGTACGATGGGGTGTCCACAAATTCAAGCATGGATCGTCCTTTTGATTTTTCATATGCCTCTTTGTATTTAACCTGAAAAATGGAGGAAAAAATAAATATATACTTACAAAAGCTTAGTTTTCCCTGCAGCGCCACCACTGGAGAAATGAAGTATTACACAGAGTCCATTCAAATCATTAGGTCCAGGATAGGACAGGTGCTCCAGGGAGAGAGATACTCTTTGTAATACTTTACATGAATATTAGCTTTCTAAGCTGGACAATTCCTTTAAGCTTCCCAGTGGCACAAAAAAGGACAAGTAAGAAAAAAATGCCGCAATACTGTGAAAATATAAGAGCATTATAATTTCTGCAATTGTTACCTGACTTTGCAGTACAGCGTTCTCCTTGTGATGAATCTGTTCTGCTGTATCCAGCGCAAAATGGTAATTCCCTTTACTTTCCTCAAACTGTTTCCTATAACCTTTCTGAAAGACAAGGCACATATATACATGTATAGGGGCACATATAGAAGAATGCAAATTGATCCATTAGGAAATGGCTCTAGTAGCAATCCTCTATTAAACTGTTATTATTGTGCCAGAAATGGGGGCGCTATTTTTTATTTGCAAATATTTTAGCAGATTGCAGACGTCTATTTGCTCCCCCTGCTGTTAGCATTATAGTACCGATCTAGTTTTTGCAGAATTATTACTTAAAGGGGTTGTCCCATCTCAAGGATCCTATCTATACTGCTAGTTTATGTGGATTTAAGACTTATACTAAATACATTGCTTTATCAAAACTGCATTGTTTGGCCGCTATTGAAATTTATTCACTTCATTGTTTACACTCAGTTTCTATAGCCACGGGGCTTATCTGCTCAGTCCCCCAGTGAGTAGCTCCCTGCTCTCAGGGCGGGAGGGAGGGGCTGAGTGCTCGGCAGCAGCTCTGAGCTGTGTATGTCTGACAAGTAATGGAGCTCCTCAGATAGGGGAGGGGGAGGTGAGAGCACCGGCATTTCTGATTCTGGTTTAACTGAATTTGGCTGATAAGGGCTGAGATAAGGAGTCCGTTACCTCTGTATGTAATGCAAGCTGACTCAAATCCAGCTCTGCTACATCAGCTTCTACATCAGCTTCATACTATGGTAATGCATTTACAACCAATCCCTCATTACTGACTACAAACATAGCAGATAGAGCAAGTGAAACCCTGCCCACCAATGTGCCGAGAAAACCAGGAAGTGAACAGAGCACAGAGCCTGCAGGTTGGTGAACAAGAGTTATGGGAATACCCCTTTAAAGGATCACTAACTTTTCAACAAACAGGAAATTATAATATAGCTTATTAAAGAAAAATGCTTCTTTCTCCAATCAGATTGTTTCCCTGCCCCCTTCTTCTTTCACTCTAAAAATACTGCTATATCCATTTCAAGAGGCACTGCAGGTCACATGACTCAGATTAAATATGTATATAGAAGTCTATGGAGATGAGTGAGCATTGAGAGTGAGGGCTAACAGCAGAAACATGGGTTTAGTGTCATGCTAGAGCTGAATAGGAACTTTCTCTCACAGCCAAAGTACATTTCAGTACTTCTCTATATATGTCCTGCACGGTCCTGGGGCTATTAGTCTGACAGAGACAGTTATGGAGCGGATTCTCTTCTTCTTACTGTGTGTACTGTATGACAACTAGTCACCACCCACCAGCTAAGAGAGAATGGCAGACTATAATGTTGTCATTGTTTTGGGGTCTTTTTGTATTTGCACTATTGGTATTGGGGGGTTTTGTAACATGGTATACTGTAAGTAATATAATAAATGTACACTGTGGTCATTACCATTTAGGTGATGCTTAATATATAAAAATTATTATTAAGGCTAGATTCACCCTTGCACAGGGCTCATCGTCATTTGGGTCTGCTGGGGGAGCCAAAACGACAGCGAGCCACCTGCTATAACAGCACTTATCTGTGGAACCTATGGACCCCATAGACTATAATGGGGTCCGTTGGGTTTTCATCAGCAGAATTGGCGGTGGCTACGGAGACTCACTTTGTTATTTACTTTTTGATCAATGTAACAGTATGAGGGCTTGTTTTTTTGCAGGATGAGTTGTAGTTTTATTGGCACAACCTTGGGGTGCAAATAATTTATTGATTATTATTACATTTTTACTAGATTTTCCCCCTCCCCCATGTGCTTACATTACTTTGCAGTTTGGTGGCCTTTAGAGCATGTTCCAGGTGGAGTAAGTTTGGAAGGTCTACAGATGTGTCATGTATGATATTCTTGTCCTTCCTATACTTCACCTGAAAAACAAGATGTTGTACAAGATTAAGCATCAAATAGAGAAAAGCAGAATATAGAAAGTGTGGTGTAGGTTGTACATGATATATTATGTTCATTATTTTTTTTTTTATAAATTCTTTATTTATAAACACAGATACAGTAGAAACCGAGCAAACTGTAAAAAACAGGCAAACGATTGTCATAACAACAAAGGGCCCCTGGGACCCAGGAACCGAACAAGACAAGAAATGCGGAGACGGTCCGCCACAACAATCAATGGGCGAACAAACCAGACCAAGGGAAGGGGGAGGCGGAGCAAACAGAAGGAGAGGGGGGGCGTGAAAGAAAAAAGGAAGGGAAAGGGACAAAAGGGAGAGGAGGGGAGCAGGAGGAAGAGGGGGGGGGCCCAAGCCCAGGACCAGGTCTCAATCCCGTCCCAAGGTGTCTCTATAAAGTTGGGATCCCTGAAACAAGATCCACGGGGTCCAAGCCCTCAGAAAGGACTCATGTTTGTCTCGAAGAGACGCCGTGAGGTCCTCCATAGATTGAATGTCCTCTACCTTACGGATCCAGTGTCGCAGAGACGGGGGGTTAGGAGACTTCCAGAGGGCCGGAATACACGCTCTGGCCGCGTTGATCAGGTGGTGAATCGCCGACCGGCGGTAGGCCCGTCGAGGAATGTTGGAGAGATGTAAAAGAAAGCAAGCTGGGGTGTTGGGAAGGGAAGACTGAAAGATTTGAGAAGTCAGACGGTGAACACCGTCCCAAAAACCCCTTAAAGCTGGACAACTCCAAAAGACATGAAGGAGAGTCCCCTCCTCCGAGCCACAGCGCCAACAAAGTGGGGAGGTGGAGGGAAAAAACTTGTACAGCAAGGCCGGGACATGGTACCACCTGGTGAGGATTTTGTAGCCCGCCTCCTGAAACTTACATGCCACCGAGCTTTTGTGGGCGAGCTCCAAAATCCTGACACAGTCCGCGTCCGAAAAGGAGAGACAGAGATCTGCCTCCCACTTGGCCAGGAAGGGAGGTCTATGACCCGAAGGAGGGGAGACTAAGAGCGAATAGAGCTCCGAAAGAGAATGGCGTAAGAGACCAGAACCAGAACAGGCCTTCTCAAAAACCGTGAGAGGTCTGTCAAAGGCGACCGGATCCGACAGCGAGGAAAGGAAGTGGGAGAGCTGCAGTCTCCTCCAAGGACCAAGGGGTGGAAGGTCCTGAGCGGCGCGAAGACTCTCGAGAGGCCGCCAAGACCCTTCCGAACGAAAATGCAAAACCCTGTGCAAGCCTGCGTCCAACCAGGACCGAAATGGGCCCCGCGAGAGGCCGGCCGGGAAGGCCGGGTTGCCCAGGACAGGGAGGAAAGGAGACGGGGAGGGGGAGAGGCAATCCTTCCGAAAAAGGGACCTGCAGATTTTAAGGGTAGGGCCAATAGTGGGATGAGAAAAGACAGAGGAGGGGGCAATAGAGTCCAACCAGGGGAGCGAGTGAAGCGGAAGACTCGAAAAGGAGCCCTCCATAGAGATCCACTGTTTGAAGGGGGAATGGCGGCACCAGTCTATGACTCTTTGCAAGAGAGCGGCCTCGTAATAGCGGCGGGGATCAGGCAGGCCCATGCCCCCCAGCGACTTCGGGAGGGACAGAATGGAACGAGCCAACCTAGCCCGTTTACCTTGCCAGATGAAGCTGGTTAAATCAGAGTAGAGCAATCGGAAAAAGCTAGGAGGAACGTGAATCGGAAGAGTCTGCAGCAGATAGAGGAATCTAGGCATCACATTCATCTTGTAGATGGCACAACGGCCAAACCACGTATAGGTGCCCCTGGAACATCTCTTAAGATCCTGTCGTACAGTTCTGAGGAGGGGCAAGTAGTTCTTTGCAAACAGCTCCCGCAGATCAGCAGGAATCCAGACACCCAGATACTTAATCACCGAATTGGACCAACGGAAGGGGAAGGTATGAGCCAAAGAAGCTCTAAGCCCGGGGGGGCAAGGAAACGTCCAGCGCTTCAGATTTCTGAAAATTAATTTTAAAGTTGGCAAGGCAATGGAATTCATCCAGTTCGGACATCAGAGCAGGGAGTGAGGTGGCCGGGTCACAGAGGAAAAACAAGAGATCATCCGCATAGGCAGCTATCTTAAGGTGGCGCTTCCCCATTATGAGGCCCAGTAAAGCGGGATTGTCTCTAATCTTCCTAAGGAGGGGCTCTAACGTGAGGACAAAAATCAAGGGAGAGAGGGGACAACCCTGACGCGTGCCGTTACCAATAGGAAAGGGGGAGGAGAGGATTCCATTGACCCTAGTGGACGCCGAGGGGCCAGTGTACAGGGAGGCAATCCAGGACTTCATGACGGGGCCAAGACCAATATGGTCCAAGACCGCAAAGAGAAAGGGCCAACCAACCCGGTCAAATGCCTTCTCTGCATCAGTGGAGAGGAGGCAGAGCGGGAGGTCACGGGAGTGAGCAAAGTGTATAGCGTTAACAACCTTCACCGTGTTGTCTCTAGCTTCCCGAGTAGGGATGAAACCAACCTGATCGGAGTCCACTAGGTCAAGGAGAAGAGGGGCGAGGCGCAAGGCCAGGACCTTGGAGAAGATCTTCAGGTCAACATTAAGCAGAGAAATGGGCCTATAACTGGAGCACAGAGCGGGATCCTTGCCCTCCTTATGTATCACAGCAATGTGAGCCCTAGTCATATCTGGAGGAAGGAGGGAACCTTCAGAAATAGAGTTAAGGGCACGCGTCAGGGGGCCTAAAAGCAGGGGTGAGAACTTTTTGTAATACGAGGCCGGGAGGCCGTCCGGGCCGGGGGCCTTACTAGGTTGCATGGAAGCCAGGGCCTCGGCCACTTCCTCTACCGAAATAGGGTCTTCCAGGGAGGACAAAGAATCATCAGAAAGGCGGGGCAGGCCCGAGTCGGAGAGATACTGTACAATCGCAGGGAGAAGCGAGAAACCCGAAGGGGGCGGGGGGGCGTGGGGTAGATTGTACAGCTGGCGATAAAAACCAGCAAACTCCTCTGCAATGCGAGTCGGGTCCGTAAGACGAGTACCCGCGGAGTTAGAGACAAAGGGGACAAAGTTACACGAGCGCTGTTCCCTAAGGGATCTAGCAAGAGTCCTGCTGCACTTGTTACCAAACTCGTAGAAGTGGCGGCGGCCCCTAGCCAGAAGGCATCTGGTTCTGATGTCGAGACGCTCGCGCAGTTTCTTACGGGCTAACAAGAGAGCAGCACGCACATCCGCCGCGTGAGAACGCTTGTGCGTCTGCTCCAGGGAAACCACGTCAGCAATCAAAGTGGCCAGTTCACGAGACCTCTCTTTTTTCAAACGTGAGCCATGCTGAACCAGCACCCCCCGGATAACACATTTGTGAGCCGCCCAAATCGTGGCCGGAGACACATCAGCCGTGTCATTCTCCCTGAAGTAAAAATCCAGGGCGGAAGAGACAGCAAGTGAGGTCGGAGCATCCTGAAGGAGCGACTCATTGAGGCGCCACTGCCAGGACCGCGGTCTTTTAGCGGGGGATGCCAGCACAACATGGATCATGGCGTGATCCGAGAAAGTGATAGGGTCTATCGTGGAACCACGAAGCAAAGGAACATCAGAGTGACGGACAAAGAAGTAGTCTAACCTGGAGTAGACATCACGGAGATGAGAATAGAAGGAGTAGTCCCGAGCGTCAGGGTGAACCGCGCGCCACGTGTCAATCAACTGATGGGAGTGAAGAAGCCTACGGACCCGACATAGAGCCTTGACAGGAAGGTACGATACGCCCCGAGAAATGTCAACAGATGGATCTAAAGCAAAATTGAAGTCCCCTCCCACCACTAGAGTGCCTTCAGAAAAATCCGACAGCTTATCAAGGATGTGGTCAAGGGCGCCTACCTGGCCAGTATTAGGAAGGTAAAGATTAGCAAAGGTAAACAAGGTGCCAGCCAATTCCCCCTTAACAAACAAGAACCTACCAGAGTCGTCCGACATAGCAGCCCGGAATTTCCAGGCCGCGGAGCGACCGATCAGAATGCTGACTCCCCTGGACTTGGACTCAGAGAAGCAACCATGATAGACGTCCGGAAAACGAGGAGAAGAGAGAGAGGGGACAGAACCTTCCCGGAAGTGCGTTTCCTGTATAAACGCCACCGTGGACCTCTTGCTCCACAGCAAACGCAAGAGAGAGGACCGTTTTTCGGGTGTATTAAGCCCGTTAGCATTAATGGAGGAGAAGGTCAGGGAATCCATGTTCCGGGGCCTGGGACCCACCCCGGGGGGACGAGGGGGGAGAGGAGGGTGAGGAAAAACAAGAAGAAAGGGAGGGGAGAGGGAAGGTCAGGGAAGGGAAAGAGGGGGAGGGACCGAGAAAGACGAGGAGCAGGAGTGGGAGGGCAAAGACAAATAGGAGGGGGAGGAGCAAAAGCAAAATCAAGTAAGACAGACTAGGACGAAACAATATGTACTACAACAGAAGCCGAACCCAGCTAATCCAGGTACGGAAAACACAAAACAGTGGGACAAACCCACTAATGCAAGTCTCAGAGGCACACCGCGGTATGCGCTCAGAGAGCTGCCAATTATAACTAACCGGGGGAGAGGTAGAACAAGAAGAAACCCGAGCTACCCATTCCCACAGCGGCAACTCCTAACAAACAGTAGAAAAAAAAAAAGAGAGTGAAGGGGTCACAGCCTAGAGCAAACTTCCCAAAGGCCATGATCTCTCTCAAACTCGGAAACCACCAGATCCCAGGGAGCCGGAACGTCCCGCATCCAAAAGAAAAACAAAGAACAAAAACGATAACAATGTGACTGTCTGCAGTCCCAGGGGCAGCGCCCCCAAATAGGGGAGCCCCACCACCAGGAGCAGAGAGAGAGAGGATGCGAGGCGCCCCAACCCGCCCAGGAGACGGAGGGGGGGCGAGACTCACCACGGGCAGGCGGCGCAGACCGAAGTCCAGAACCGCCCACACGCGGGGTACAAAACTTAGCTCTATGCAAAAGAGAGAAAATAAAGCATGAAACAAATTCAAACAGTGGAACAATACGTTTCAGAGGGAAAGCGGATTAGCGACCAGCAGGACCGACCGGCCCAGGAAAGTTCAAGGGACCGTAGGAGGCACCGATCCTTCGGGAGGAACCAAAGGGGAGTCTACAGCTCGGAACCCCTGGCGTGGCAACGGCTGGGAGGAGGGCCCGGTGACAGGCGGAGGGGCAGGGAGAGGAAATTCCAACCAGTCCGGTAGGGATAGGTCCGGGACATCCAGGAAATGGGCCAGGGCCTCCACCTGATCCGGAGAGTGGAGGGTAAAGGTGGCGCCATTGCGGCGTATTTGCAAATGAAATGGGTGACCCCAGCGATAAGTGGCGCCAGAATCCAGGATGAGGCGAAGAACGGGCTTTAGGAGGCGCCGCATAGCCAGCGTGCGGCGAGAAACGTCCGGGAGAAGAGTAATTGAACCATCCAGGAACGGAACCGGGCCATGACGCCACGCAGCTTGGAGAATGTCTTCCTTTTCTCTGTAATAGTGGATACGGCAAAGAACATCTCTGGAATCGGAGGAGGAGGCCCTCCCTGGCCCCAAGACACGGTGGATCCTGTCAATATGGATGTCAGTGTCCGTCGGCTTAGACAGAACAGTGTTGAAGACGGAGATAGCGATGGAGCGGAGTTCTTTAGTAGGGACAGCATCAGGGATACCCCTCAGTTTAATGTTGTTCCGGCGTCCCCTATTTTCCTGATCATCGACCTGCAGCAGTAGGTGACGGTTAAGCGACCGTTGGGTAGTTAGGGTTTGCTCCACCACAAGTAGACGCTGATCAAGGGAATCCGTGCGGAGTTGATGGGATGAGACTTGAGACGACAAAGAATGCAAGTCCGCCTTGAAGCCGGAGAGAATTTGATCCTGTCTTTCCTCAACCCTGCGGACCATTGCCTCCATGTCCATTTTAGTAGGCATAGTACGGAGCAATTCCATAATATCTGACAACTTAGGGCGTTTGGACCGACTCCGGGATGGTGAGGTACAGGAGGAAGAATCAGAAAAAACAGGAACCGTGGGGGTCCGCAGGGTAGTGGGAGTAGCAGAGAAATCCATGTCAGGATCAACCTGAGGCGTGGGCTGAAAGGGGTCGCCTCTGGCAGGTGGAGACCACTGCAGTCCTGGGGAGACAGATGAGGAAGGAGCCACCTGGGATAGGGCCCCCGGTGTCCCATAGGATGTAATGGGAACCAGAGAAGAGGACACAGCAGTGGGGGCTGGGGGGGCATCAGATACAAGACCTTGGGAGGAAGGGACCAAAGGTATCAGCAGGGGGGGCACCTCACCCAAGTCCTGGGAGTGAGGGGGGGCTGAGTCCTGTGCAAGTCCTCCATGAAGTGGTATAGAGCAGGTAGAAACAGCCTGGGGAGGGCCAGGAGGGGAGCTGCCGGAAGAAGAGGGGGGGAGGGGGGACGCCACGAGGTCCGCTCCACCACCATACTGAAGGCCGGGTACCTGAGCAGTAGTGTGCCGGGGAGTCCCCACGTCGGGAGGGAGAAGAGCCGGTGCCGGAGGACGCAGAGAGTCGGCTGGGTCCAGGATCTGGAGCGGAGGGGACAGCTTCTGCAGCATCGCTGCCTCCGAAGTTCCGGCAGGAGCGCGCGCCGGCGCCATTTTGGAGCCGCCAGGCATGGGGGCTAAGGAGGCCGCAGACAGGAGGAATCGTGCCAGGGGAGGATCGATCCGGGCCGAGACGGTGGACTTGCGGCTCGCACGTCGCACCATACTGGAGCGGGGAGCAGGTAGGCTCTGTGACCCGAGTAATCCGGGGAAATTGCCGCTGGAGTCCGGGAGCTCTGGAGGACCACGTCTTCACGCTGCCATAGCTAGGCCACGCCCCCCATATTATGTTCATTATTATGGTACTAGTCTATATATTATTATATTATGTAATATAAGTATATATAAAAGAGAAAAAAATGATTTAAAAAAATTCCCAATTTGTCCCAGAATCCTCTTGTACACTGGAGATAACACTGTAATTCCCATAGAGAATGAACGATACAGTAATGCACACACAGGACTTGCTGCTTCATTCACACAGTAGAGATGTGAATTCCTGTAGCCACTAGGGGGCGCATGCTGCCTTCTCATTTATCATACAGCTCTATAGGTGTTGCATGAATGTATATGCAATAAGCTCCCTATAGTTGGTTCTATTTCATTAAAAAGGGCTCACACTTCTTCAAACATGCACTTAACCCTAAAAAGTCCATGTAAAAATCTCTGACATACAAGGATGGAGAAATGAGTACAATCAGGGTGACCAGTGCATAGATATTATAGGGAATATACACCAGTCATATATGTGACACTTGTCATGTATGCAACATCAGCAGCCATCCTGAAATATTTTGAGGAATATAATGCCTATGACAATAAACCACTGGTGTAACTATAGGGGTCATAATGGTTGCAGCCACCACTGGGCCCAGAAGCCAGGAGGGCCCACATATCCTCAACATATTAGGCTTGGATACACTTCTTTGATTTCCTTTCTGATGTCTTTTGATATCTGACAATGTATTGTAAATTTATCACTCCTGCCTTCTGGTGCACTAGAGTAAGACGATTTGTGGTACACAGCCTTCCACTGTCAGAAAGGAGAGAAGGTAAAATCACATTCAATAAGAAACATATAGCCAAGGAGGGATTCTGCAAAGAAACATGGTTACTATATGGGGTGGGGGGGGTACTGATGGGAATGAGAAATGCTGAAATGTAAGCAGGGCGCCCAACTAACATAAGCTGTAGAAGGGGGACCAAGCTGAACTTTTGCACCAGGGCCCCTGAGCCTTTAGTGACACCTCTGGGTAAACCAGTGACAGAACATGAGCCCCAATGTGTATAATATATGCAGGATGAACAGACATTACACATTCGTTTTGCTTTGTCTACGCTCCTGAAAATCTCATCAACCGTATTTTCAGTTATGAATGCTACCTGCGCCTGCACGAGGGCAACAAACAATCGTGGACTCTTTCACACTCTACGTACAATAGTTCCTATTGTATGTGGGAATCCTCCGGCTGTGTGCCCCTCGCTGGGCGCCAATAATTAAAGTGGGTGTACTCCATCTACTAATGCACTTATAATAGGGTTGTATCGCTCTGCCTTCATTTTAATTAGTCCCTCGATGATTCTCGCAGTTTTCCAATAAACAAAACAGAAGAAGAAAATTTTAAGAGCGAGGGACTTGCTACGAGGACAGGAGTTTGCATCTCGGAGATTGGCTGCACCGCGATTTTCCAAAGCTAAAATGGTCCTCGATGGAAAATGAGTCATCAGGCTCGGAGCCGTTCCTTCCAGACATGTAGCAAAGTCAGGAATATACTGGATATTGTACAAAAGACTTGGTCCTAATATGCACTTGCACTAAGGAGAGGGCACTTCAGTGCAGAAAATGGATCATTGAGGGTACAAGCTCTGGTCTATGGTGTCGATATAAAGAGGCGCAGCTATCTGGAGTGTTCCTGGGTCTATACGGTGACGATTGCCCATTTTCTGCCCATCGGAAGTTTAGTCCAATAGACTCCCTTCATTTACTGACACAGAGCTCCAAATCACCTGCACAGACAGACTCATAGTGGTCGACTCTCCCCAAACATCTGCAAAAAGGGGTGACCTCCAAGAATCCAGGAAGACTGGATTTCCTGGTCCTATCCTATGTGATGTGGGCACGTTATATAAAAAAGAGTCATGGTGGCACAGGTTATCTGCACAAGAAAGTGCACAAGAAAGTTCTCGCCCCATTTATGAATTGCAACTTTTTGCAAAATTTTTGCACAATCTTGTTTCACATTCACGTCAGCAAAGAAGGCATGGCGTGTAATAAAACGTGGGCATGTCAAGGGGCAAGGCTTTGTGAGAAAAGAAAAAGATGGAGGAATTTGTGGTCACCAAAATTTTCCCAGTGCATGTCACGCACCGTGCTTTCAGAAATCATTGTCAACTATGGCCGTACTGTAAAACTCACCATGACAGTGAGTAGACTGGTGGCCATGTAGGGGTAGTACACCTCCGTGCACACATGGGACCTCGAGAGCTCTGTCCTCAAGATAGTAGGGGTCTGAGCAGTCAGCCCCCTGTCATCATACATTTACCACCTATTCTGAGCCTCAGTGGTCTCATGCTATATACCACCTACCGCTGAGGCCAGTGATTGGCTGCAGTGGTCACATGGGTGCACGGCACATCACTGCAGCAGGAAACTCAACCAAGGCTAGAAGAAACCAATGAAGCAATGGGGTTGGGACCTCAGGGGTTAATCTGTGTAGAATCTGTGACATGGCTGCAGTCTGTGCATTGCAAATATATTCCCCCCTGCCCTTTGATGCAGTGGAGTGAGAAGATTAATGATGCACAGCCTTCCACTTTCAGAAAGGAGAAAATGAACCATGTGTCGTATGTCCGTCTCACAGCGGGGTGAGGTAGGACATAGTGTATATGAGTTCTTGGATATTAGAGAGCTTAGATGAAGGGACAATCCCAGACAGCAGTTGTTGTTAAGGTTTTACTTCTCTTCTCTTCACACAGTCTCCACGGCTATCACATACAGTACATGAGTCTTTCATAACAGATATCACTGTATACTGGCAGTTGTACTTATCACTGGGAAAGATGGATGTCTCAATCAGTTCTGGCCTTCAGCTGCTCAGCTAAACTCCCTTCTGTTATCACTGTTCTACAGTCCAGAGTTTCTCGCTTTGCTTCAGGACCAACATGGTGTCTCTCCCCTTTCCCTATTTTACTCCCCTGGATCACTGTCTCCCTCCCAGCACACCCTGCTGTGTCAGTGACCACTTCCTGTGTCTCTTGCTAGAGCTTTAACTCCACAGGTGCTGGATGATTTTACATCATGGCTGCAGTCTATCTCTACCTGTCACACTCTCCCCCGCTAATTTCATGTCGTCCCTGACATTGGCCCAAAAATATGGCCTACGTATGGTTAATTTGGACCCAATTGGAACTGTCCTTACTCAAAGGTCAACACCCCTTTTTCCTGATTGGAGGACGTCTCCCACATCCAGGATCCCAGTATCTAACTGGTGGATGTCTCCATTGTCCCTTCTACTGTCCTTAGTGAAGAGGTGTGAGACAGTGTCCATAGTACTTCCCTTAACATTAACACATCAACGATAACCATAACCTGACTAAACATAACATTAATAGAGATGAGCGAACAGTGTTCTATCGAACTCATGTTCGATCGGATATTAGGCTGTTCGGCATGTTCGAATCGAATCGAACACCGCGTGGTAAAGTGCGCCATTACTCGATTCCCCTCCCACCTTCCCTGGCGCCTTTTTTGCTCCAATAACAGCGCAGGGTAGGTGGGACAGGAACTACGACACCGGTGACGTTGAAAAAAGTAGGCAAAACCCATTGGCTGCCGAATACATGTGACCTCTAATTTAAAAGAACAGCGCCGCCCAGGTTCGCGTCATTCTGAGCTTGCAATTCACCGAGGACGGAGGTTTCCGTCCAGCTAGCTAGGGCTTAGATTCTGGGTAGGCAGGGACAGGCTAGATAGGAAGGAGAAGACAACCAACAGCTCTTGTAAGAGCTAAATTCCAGGGAGAAGCTTGTCAGTGTAACGTGGCACTGACGGGCTCAATCGCCGCAACCCAGCTTTCCCAGGATCCTGAATGGAATACACTGTCAGTGTATTCCCGTATACCCGATATATACCCCGATACCCGTTCCAACGGTGTGCCCCCCCACCTTCACCCCAGAAATACCCTGCAAGTCCCCTAGCAATAGAATTGGGGCTATATACACCCACAATTTTTACTACTGGTATACAGTGCCATTGTCTGACTGGGAATTCAAAGAATATATTGGGAATACAAATACCCTCATTTCTTGCTACTGCCATATAGTGCCAGTGTCTGACTGGGAATTCAAAGAATATATTGGGGTTACGTGCACCCACAATTTTTACTACTGGTATACAGTGCCATTGTCTGACTGGGAATTCAAAGAATATATTGGGGTTATAAATACCCTCATTTCTTGCTACTGCCATATAGTGCCAGTTTCTGACTGGTAATTCAAAGAATATATTGGGGTTACGTGCACCCACAATTTTTACTACTGGTATACAGTGCCATTGTCTGACTGGGAATTCAAAGAGTATATTGGGAATACAAATACCCTCATTTCTTGCTACTGCCATATAGTGCCAGTTTCTGACTGGTAATTCAAAGAATATATTGGGGTTACGTGCACCCACAATTTTTACTACTGGTATACAGTGCCATTGTCTGACTGGGAATTCAAAGAATATATTGGGGTTATAAATACCCTCATTTCTTGCTACTGCCATATAGTGCCAGTTTCTGACTGGTAATTCAAAGAATATATTGGGGTTACGTGCACCCACAATTTTTACTACTGGTATACAGTGCCATTGTCTGACTGGGAATTCAAAGAGTATATTGGGAATACAAATACCCTCATTTCTTGCTACTGCCATATAGTGCCAGTTTCTGACTGGGAATTCAAAGAATATATTGGGGTTACGTGCACCCACAATTTTTACTACTGGTATACAGTGCCATTGTCTGACTGGGAATTCAAAGAGTATATTGGGAATACAAATACCCTCATTTCTTGCTACTGCCATATAGTGCCAGTTTCTGACTGGGAATTCAAAGAATATATTGGGGTTACGTGCACCCACAATTTTTACTACTGGTATACAGTGCCATTGTCTGACTGGGAATTCAAAGAATATATTGGGGTTATAAATACCCTCATTTCTTGCTACTGCCATATAGTGCCAGTTTCTGACTGGTAATTCAAAGAATATATTGGGGTTACGTGCACCCACAATTTTTACTACTGGTATACAGTGCCATTGTCTGACTGGGAATTCAAAGAGTATATTGGGAATACAAATACCCTCATTTCTTGCTACTGCCATATAGTGCCAGTTTCTGACTGGGAATTCAAAGAATATATTGGGGTTACGTGCACCCACAATTTTTACTACTGGTATACAGTGCCATTGTCTGACTGGGAATTCAAAGAGTATATTGGGAATACAAATACCCTCATTTCTTGCTACTGCCATATAGTGCCAGTTTCTGACTGGGAATTCAAAGAATATATTGGGGTTACGTGCACCCACAATTTTTACTACTGGTATACAGTGCCATTGTCTGACTGGGAATTTAAAGAGTATATTGGGAATACAAATACCCTCATTTCTTGCTACTGCCATATAGTGCCAGTGTCTGACTGGGAATTCAAAGAATATATTGGGGTTACGTGCACCCACAATTTTTACTACTGGTATACAGTGCCAATTTCTAACTAGGAATTCAAAATGCGCAAGGCTCCCGGAAAGGGACGTGGACGAGGCCGTGGGCGAGGTCGGGGGAATGGTTCTGGGGAGCAAGGTAGCAGTGAAGCCACAGGGCGTCCCGTGCCTATTCCTGTGGGGCAGCAAGCATTGCGCCACTCCACAGTGCCAGGGTTGCTTGCCACATTAACTAAACTGCAGGGTACAAACCTTAGTAGGCCCGAGAACCAGGAACAGGTCTTGCAATGGCTGTCAGAGAACGCTTACAGCACATTGTCCAGCAGCCAGTCAGACTCTGCCTCCTCTCCTCCTATTACCCAACAGTCTTGTCTTCCTTCCTCCCAAAATTCCGAAGCTTTACAGAACAATAACCCAAACTGTCCCTGCTCCCCAGAGCTGTTCTCCGCTCCTTTCATTGTCCCTCAACCTGCCTCTCCACGTCACGATTCCACGAACCTAACAGAGGAGCATCTGTGTCCAGATGCTCAAACACTAGAGTCTCCTCCATCTCCGTTCGATTTGGTGGTGGATGACCAGCAACCCACCCTCATCGACGATGATGTGACGCAGTTGCCGTCAGGGCATCCAGTTGACCGGCGCATTGTGCGGGAGGAGGAGATGAGACAGGAGTTGGAAGAGGAAGTGGTGGATGATGAGGACACTGACCCGACCTGGACAGGGGGGATGTCAAGCGGGGAAAGTAGTGTGGATGTTGAGGCAGGTGCAGCACCAAAAAGGGTAGCTAGAGGCAGAGGCAGAGGTCAGCAGCTTAGGCGAAGCCAGGCCACACCCGGAATCTCCCAAGATGTTCCAGTTCGTACCCAGCCCCGAAAAACTCCCACCTCAAGGGCACGTTTCTCGAAGGTGTGGAGTTTTTTCAAGGAATGCGCCGAGGACAGATATAGTGTTGTCTGCACAATTTGCCTCTCGAAATTGATTAGGGGCTCTGAGAAGAGCAACCTGTCCACCACTTCAATGCGCCGTCATTTGGAATCCAAGCACTGGAATCAGTGGCAGGCAGCAACGGCAGGACAAAGGCCGCCTGCCGTTCACGCCACTGCCACTGCCTCTGCCACTGCCTCTGCCTCTGCCACTGCCACTGCTGACTGTGCTGGCGATGCACTCCAGAGGACGAGCCAGGACACCACTTCATCTGCCTCCGCCACTTTGTTGACTTCTACCTCATCCTCCCCTGGTCCTGTCTTATCTCCTTCTCCTGCACCATCAAAGGCACCATCAGGCGTTTCTTTACAACAACCCACCATCTCTCAGACATTGGAGCGGCGGCAGAAATACACTGCTAACCACCCACACGCGCAAGCCTTGAACGCCAACATCGCTAAACTGCTGGCCCAGGAGATGTTGGCGTTCCGGCTTGTTGAAACTCCCGCCTTCCTGGACCTGATGGCAACTGCGGCACCTCGCTATGCCGTCCCTAGCCGTCACTACTTCTCCCGGTGTGCCGTCCCCGCCTTGCACCAGCACGTGTCACTCAACATCAGGCGGGCCCTTAGTTCCGCGCTTTGCACAAAGGTCCACTTGACCACCGACGCGTGGACAAGTGCATGCGGACAGGGACGCTACATTTCACTGACGGCACACTGGGTGAATGTAGTTGAGGCTGGGACTGCTTCCCAAACTGGCCCGGTGTACCTCGTCTCCCCGCCTAACATTCCTGGCAGGGACACAAGAAGAACACCCCCCTCCTCCTCCTCCTCTACCGCCTCCTCCTCCGCCACCGCCTCCTCCTCCGCCACCGCCTCCTCCTCCGCTGTTAGATTGACCCCAGCTACGAGTTGGAAACGTTGCAGCACTGGCGTTGGTAGACGTCAGCAGGCTGTGCTGAAGCTGATCAGCTTGGGGGACAGACAGCACACTGCCTCCGAGGTGAGGGATGCCCTCCTCGATGAGACGGCAATATGGTTTGAGCCGCTGCACCTGGGCCCAGGCATGGTCGTTTGTGATAACGGCCGGAACCTGGTAGCAGCTCTGGAGCTTGCCGGACTCCAACATGTTCCATGCCTGGCCCACGTCTTCAACCTAGTGGTGCAACGTTTCCTAAAGAGCTACCCCAATGTTCCAGAGCTACTGGTGAAAGTGCGGCGCATGTGCGCCCACTTTCGCAAGTCGACAGTAGCCGCTGCTAGCTTAAAATCTCTCCAGCAACGCCTGCATGTGCCACAACACCGGCTTTTGTGCGACGTCCCCACACGCTGGAACTCAACGTTTCAGATGTTGAATAGAGTGGTTGAGCAGCAGAGACCTTTGATGGAATACCAGCTACAAAACCCTAGGGTGCCACAAAGTCAGCTGCCTCAGTTTCACATCCATGAGTGGCCATGGATGAGAGACCTTTGTGACATCCTACGGGTCTTTGAGGAGTCCACAAGGAGGGTGAGCTCTGAGGATGCGATGGTGAGCCTTACAATCCCGCTCTTGTGTGTTCTGAGAGAATCCCTGATTGACATCAGGGATAACTCAGATCACACAGAGGAGTTAGGGATAGCATCCGATCCGTCACAGCTGGAGAGTAGGTCCACACATCTGTCCGCTTCACTGCGTTTAATGGAGGAGGAGGAGGAGGAGGAGGAGGAAGAAGAGTTGTCCGATGATGTGATGGTGATACAGGAGGCTTCCGGGCAACTTCGAATCGTCCCATTGTTGCAGCGCGGATGGGTAGACATGGAGGATGAGGAGGAAATGGAGATTGAACTTTCCGGTGGGGCCAGAGGAGTCATGCCAACTAACACTGTGGCAGACATGGCTGAGTTCATGTTGGGGTGCTTTACAACCGACAAGCGTATTGTCAAAATCATGGAGGACAACCAGTACTGGATCTTTGCTATCCTTGACCCCCGGTATAAAAACAACATCTCGTCTTTTATTCCGGTAGAGGGGAGGGCCAATCGCATCAATGCTTGCCACAGGCAATTGGTGCAGAATATGATGGAGATGTTTCCAGCATGTGACGTTGGCGGCAGGGAGGGCAGTTCCTCCAGTAGGCAACCAAGTTCTCACCGGTCCACACAAACGAGGGGCACACTGTCTAAGGTCTGGGACACCTTGATGGCACCCCCTCGCCAAAGTGCCGCCACGGAGGGTCCTAGTGTCACCAGGCGTGAGAAGTATAGGCGCATGTTGCGGGAATACCTTTCCGACCACAGCCCTGTCCTCTCCGACCCCTCTGCGCCCTACACGTATTGGGTGTCGAAGTTGGACCTGTGGCTTGAACTTGCCCTATATGCCTTGGAGGTGCTGTCCTGTCCTGCCGCCAGCGTCCTATCTGAGAGGGTGTTCAGTGCAGCCGGTGGCATCATCACTGACAAGCGCACCCGTCTGTCAGCTGAGAGTGCCGACCGGCTCACTTTGATAAAAATGAACCACCACTGGATAGAGCCTTCATTTTTGTGCCCACCTGTGTAAAGCACCCCAACATGAAACTCCATGTCTGTACTCAACCTCTCCAATTCCTCCGCATCCTCATACTCATCCACCATAAGCGTTGCACAATTCTGCTAATACTAGGCTCCCTCCAACATGATTTCCCCCAACTCTGCTGGTTAGAGGCTCCCTCCACCCTGATTTCCACCAACTCTGCTGGTTAGAGGCTCCCTCCACCCTGCTTTCCCACAACTCTGCTGGTTAGAGGCTCCTTCCACCATGAATTTGCCAAAACTGGGCTGTTTAGAGGCTCCCTCCACCATGAATTGGTCCAAACTGGGCTGGTTAGAGGCTCCCTCCACCATTAATTGGTCCAAACTGGGCTGGTTAGAGGCTCCCTCCACCATGAATTTGCCCAAACTGGGCTGTTTAGAGGCTCCCTCCACCATGAATTTGCCCAAACTGGGCTGTTTAGAGGCTCCCTCCACCATGAATTGGTCCAAACTGGGTTTTTTAGAGGCTCCCTCCACCATGAATTGGTCCAAACTGGGCTGGTTAGAGGCTCCCTCCACCATGAATTGATCCAAACTGGGGTGGTTAGAGGCTCCCTCCACCATTAATTGGTCCAAACTGGGCTGGTTAGAGGCTCCCTCCACCATTAATTGGTCCAAACTGGGCTGGTTAGAGGCTCCCTCCACCATTAATTGGTCCAAACTGGGCTGGTTAGAGGCTCCCTCCACCATGAATTTGCCCAAACTGGGCTGTTTAGAGGCTCCCTCCACCATGAATTTGCCCAAACTGGGCTGGTTAGAGGCTCCCTCCACCATGAATTGGTCCAAACTGGGGTTTTTAGAGGCTCCCTCCACCATGAATTGGTCCAAACTTGGCTGTTTAGAGGCTCCCTCCACCATTAATTGGTCCAAACTGGGCTGGTTAGAGGCTCCCTCCACCATGAATTGGTCCAAACTGGGTTTTTTAGAGGCTCCCTCCACCATGAATTTGCCCAAACTGGGCTGTTTAGAGGCTCCCTCCACCATGAATTTGCCCAAACTGGGCTGGTTAGAGGCTCCCTCCACCATGAATTGGTCCAAACTGGGGTTTTTAGAGGCTCCCTCCACCATGAATTGGTCCAAACTTGGCTGTTTAGAGGCTCCCTCCACCATGAATTGGTCCAAACTGGGGTGGTTAGAGGCTCCCTCCACCATTAATTGGTCCAAACTGGGCTGGTTAGAGGCTCCCTCCACCATTAATTGGTCCAAACTGGGCTGGTTAGAGGCTCCCTCCACCATGAATTGGTCCAAACTGGGTTTTTTAGAGGCTCCCTCCACCATGAATTTGCCCAAACTGGGCTGTTTAGAGGCTCCCTCCACCATGAATTGGTCCAAACTGGGCTGGTTAGAGGCTCCCTCCACCATGAATTTCCCAAAACTTGGCTGTTTAGAGGCTCCCTCCACCATTAATTGGTCCAAACTGGGCTGGTTAGAGGCTCCCTCCACCATGAATTGGTCCAAACTGGGGTTTTTAGAGGCTCCCTCCACCATGAATTGGTCCAAACTTGGCTGTTTAGAGGCTCCCTCCACCATGAATTGGTCCAAACTGGGGTGGTTAGAGGCTCCCTCCACCATTAATTGGTCCAAACTGGGCTGGTTAGAGGCTCCCTCCACCATTAATTGGTCCAAACTGGGCTGGTTAGAGGCTCCCTCCACCATGAATTTGCCCAAACTGGGCTGTTTAGAGGCTCCCTCCACCATGAATTTGCCCAAACTGGGCTGGTTAGAGGCTCCCTCCACCATGAATTGGTCCAAACGGGTTTTTAGAGGCTCCCTTCACCATGAATTGGTCCAAACTTGGCTGTTTAGAGGCTCCCTCCACCATGAATTGGTCCAAACTGGGTTTTTTAGAGGCTCCCTCCACCATGAATTTGCCCAAACTGGGCTGTTTAGAGGCTCCCTCCACCATGAATTTGCCCAAACTGGGCTGGTTAGAGGCTCCCTCCACCATGAATTGGTCCAAACTGGGGTTTTTAGAGGCTCCCTCCACCATGAATTGGTCCAAACTTGGCTGTTTAGAGGCTCCCTCCACCATGAATTGGTCCAAACTGGGGTGGTTAGAGGCTCCCTCCACCATTAATTGGTCCAAACTGGGCTGGTTAGAGGCTCCCTCCACCATTAATTGGTCCAAACTGGGCTGGTTAGAGGCTCCCTCCACCATGAATTGGTCCAAACTGGGTTTTTTAGAGGCTCCCTCCACCATGAATTTGCCCAAACTGGGCTGTTTAGAGGCTCCCTCCACCATGAATTGGTCCAAACTGGGCTGGTTAGAGGCTCCCTCCACCATGAATTTCCCAAAACTTGGCTGTTTAGAGGCTCCCTCCACCATTAATTGGTCCAAACTGGGCTGGTTAGAGGCTCCCTCCACCATGAATTGGTCCAAACTGGGGTTTTTAGAGGCTCCCTCCACCATGAATTGGTCCAAACTTGGCTGTTTAGAGGCTCCCTCCACCATGAATTGGTCCAAACTGGGGTGGTTAGAGGCTCCCTCCACCATTAATTGGTCCAAACTGGGCTGGTTAGAGGCTCCCTCCACCATTAATTGGTCCAAACTGGGCTGGTTAGAGGCTCCCTCCACCATGAATTTGCCCAAACTGGGCTGTTTAGAGGCTCCCTCCACCATGAATTTGCCCAAACTGGGCTGGTTAGAGGCTCCCTCCACCATGAATTGGTCCAAACGGGTTTTTAGAGGCTCCCTTCACCATGAATTGGTCCAAACTTGGCTGTTTAGAGGCTCCCTCCACCATGAATTGGTCCAAACTGGGGTGGTTAGAGGCTCCCTCCACCATTAATTGGTCCAAACTGGGCTGGTTAGAGGCTCCCTCCACCATTAATTGGTCCAAACTGGGCTGGTTAGAGGCTCCCTCCACCATGAATTGGTCCAAACTGGGGTTTTTAGAGGCTCCCTCCACCATGAATTGGTCCAAACTTGGCTGTTTAGAGGCTCCCTCCACCATTAATTGGTCCAAACTGGGCTGGTTAGAGGCTCCCTCCACCATGAATTGGTCCAAACTGGGTTTTTTAGAGGCTCCCTCCACCATGAATTTGCCCAAACTGGGCTGTTTAGAGGCTCCCTCCACCATGAATTGGTCCAAACTGGGTTTTTTAGAGGCTCCCTCCACCATGAATTGGTCCAAACTGGGCTGGTTAGAGGCTCCCTCCACCATGAATTGGTCCAAACTGGGGTGGTTAGAGGCTCCCTCCACCATTAATTGGTCCAAACTGGGCTGGTTAGAGGCTCCCTCCACCATGAATTGGTCCAAACTGGGCTGGTTAGAGGCTCCCTCCACCATTAATTGGTCCAAACTGGGCTGGTTAGAGGCTCCCTCCACCATGAATTTGCCCAAACTGGGCTGTTTAGAGGCTCCCTCCACCATGAATTTGCCCAAACTGGGCTGGTTAGAGGCTCCCTCCACCATGAATTGGTCCAAACTGGGGTTTTTAGAGGCTCCCTCCACCATGAATTGGTCCAAACTTGGCTGTTTAGAGGCTCCCTCCACCATTAATTGGTCCAAACTGGGCTGGTTAGAGGCTCCCTCCACCATGAATTGGTCCAAACTGGGTTTTTTAGAGGCTCCATCCACCATGAATTTGCCCAAACTGGGCTGTTTAGAGGCTCCCTCCACCATGAATTGGTCCAAACTGGGGTGGTTAGAGGCTCCCTCCACCATTAATTGGTCCAAACTGGGCTGGTTAGAGGCTCCCTCCACCATTAATTGGTCCAAACTGGGCTGGTTAGAGGCTCCCTCCACCATGAATTGGTCCAAACTGGGGTTTTTAGAGGCTCCCTCCACCATGAATTGGTCCAAACTTGGCTGTTTAGAGGCTCCCTCCACCATTAATTGGTCCAAACTGGGCTGGTTAGAGGCTCCCTCCACCATGAATTGGTCCAAACTGGGTTTTTTAGAGGCTCCCTCCACCATGAATTTGCCCAAACTGGGCTGTTTAGAAGCTCCCTCCACCATGAATTGGTCCAAACTGGGGTGGTTAGAGGCTCCCTCCACCATTAATTGGTCCAAACTGGGCTGGTTAGAGGCTCCCTCCACCATTAATTGGTCCAAACTGGGCTGGTTAGAGGCTCCCTCCACCATGAATTGGTCCAAACTGGGTTTTTAGAGGCTCCCTCCACCATGAATTGGTCCAAACTTGGCTGTTTAGAGGCTCCCTCCACCATTAATTGGTCCAAACTGGGCTGGTTAGAGGCTCCCTCCACCATGAATTGGTCCAAACTGGGTTTTTTAGAGGCTCCCTCCACCATGAATTTGCCCAAACTGGGCTGTTTAGAGGCTCCCTCCACCATGAATTGGTCCAAACTGGGTTTTTTAGAGGCTCCCTCCACCATGAATTGGTCCAAACTGGGCTGGTTAGAGGCTCCCTCCACCATGAATTGGTCCAAACTGGGGTGGTTAGAGGCTCCCTCCACCATTAATTGGTCCAAACTGGGCTGGTTAGAGGCTCCCTCCACCATTAATTGGTCCAAACTGGGCTGGTTAGAGGCTCCCTCCACCATTAATTGGTCCAAACTGGGCTGGTTAGAGGCTCCCTCCACCATGAATTTGCCCAAACTGGGCTGTTTAGAGGCTCCCTCCACCATGAATTTGCCCAAACTGGGCTGGTTAGAGGCTCCCTCCACCATGAATTGGTCCAAACTGGGGTTTTTAGAGGCTCCCTCCACCATGAATTGGTCCAAACTTGGCTGTTTAGAGGCTCCCTCCACCATTAATTGGTCCAAACTGGGCTGGTTAGAGGCTCCCTCCACCATGAATTGGTCCAAACTGGGTTTTTTAGAGGCTCCCTCCACCATGAATTTGCCCAAACTGGGCTGTTTAGAGGCTCCCTCCACCATGAATTGGTCCAAACTGGGGTGGTTAGAGGCTCCCTCCACCATTAATTGGTCCAAACTGGGCTGGTTAGAGGCTCCCTCCACCATTAATTGGTCCAAACTGGGCTGGTTAGAGGCTCCCTCCACCATGAATTTGCCCAAACTGGGCTGGTTAGAGGCTCCCTCCACCATGAATTGGTCCAAACTGGGTTTTTTAGAGGCTCCCTCCACCATGAATTTGCCCAAACTGGGCTGGTTAGAGGCTCCCTCCACCATGAATTGGTCCAAACTGGGGTTTTTAGAGGCTCCCTCCACCATGAATTTGCCCAAACTGGGCTGTTTAGAGGCTCCCTCCACCATGAATTGGTCCAAACTGGGTTTTTTAGAGGCTCCCTCCACCATGAATTGGTCCAAACTGGGCTGGTTAGAGGCTCCCTCCACCATGAATTGGTCCAAACTGGGGTGGTTAGAGGCTCCCTCCACCATTAATTGGTCCAAACTGGGCTGGTTAGAGGCTCCCTCCACCATTAATTGGTCCAAACTGGGCTGGTTAGAGGCTCCCTCCACCATGAATTTGCCCAAACTGGGCTGTTTAGAGGCTCCCTCCACCATGAATTTGCCCAAACTGGGCTGGTTAGAGGCTCCCTCCACCATGAATTGGTCCAAACTGGGGTTTTTAGAGGCTCCCTCCACCATGAATTGGTCCAAACTTGGCTGTTTAGAGGCTCCCTCCACCATTAATTGGTCCAAACTGGGCTGGTTAGAGGCTCCCTCCACCATGAATTGGTCCAAACTGGGTTTTTTAGAGGCTCCCTCCACCATGAATTTGCCCAAACTGGGCTGTTTAGAGGCTCCCTCCACCATGAATTGGTCCAAACTGGGGTGGTTAGAGGCTCCCTCCACCATTAATTGGTCCAAACTGGGCTGGTTAGAGGCTCCCTCCACCATTAATTGGTCCAAACTGGGCTGGTTAGAGGCTCCCTCCACCATGAATTTGCCCAAACTGGGCTGGTTAGAGGCTCCCTCCACCATGAATTGGTCCAAACTGGGTTTTTTAGAGGCTCCCTCCACCATGAATTTGCCCAAACTGGGCTGGTTAGAGGCTCCCTCCACCATGAATTGGTCCAAACTGGGGTTTTTAGAGGCTCCCTCCACCATGAATTTGCCCAAACTCTGCTGGTTAGAGGCTCAATCCACCCTGATTTTCAAAACAAATGTTGGTGCCAACCTCAACTTACTACAAGGGCCAAATTCACTGCTGGTGACAAGCTCTCCTCACTGCAAGTGCCAAATACACATGTTTCAAGGTGTTTTCCTACTGTCAGAGAGGTGGTATTGAGTGTGTAAAGTGTGTAGTTGTTAGGCTGTGATGTTGGGGTAATAGAGGGTCTTTGGTGTGTTAGATGCCCCCAGACATGCTTCCCCTGCTGTCCCAGTGTCATTCCAGAGGTGTTGGCATCATTTCCTGGGGTGTCATAGTGGACTTGGTGACCCTCCAGACACGGATTTGGGTTTCCCCCTTAACGAGTATCTGTTCCCCATAGACTATAATGGGGTTCGAAACCCGTTCGAACACACGAACATTGAGCGGCTGTTCGAATCGAATTTCGAACCTCGAACATTTTAGTGTTCGCTCATCTCTAAACATTAACAATAACCTTCTTTTCATTCTTCAGCTGGAGCTCTTCCTCCGTCTTCAACCAGCTCTGAACAACTATCCTGAAAGTAGGTTGATTCTATTCAAGATAACCAAACTAGTCTATTCATCACAGTTAAAGTCCTCAGTAAAGTAGATTGTGGGTAGATACCACTCTGGTTGGTTTACCTGACCCTTAGGTGTCCACACCTGTCTGAACTGGACAGTTCTTGGTACTTCTCTTGGTTCTCCTAGAGTGTCATATGTCAGGATCACCGGTTTTCTTACTTCTCTACTTGATACTTTCCTGCTGGGTAGTTCTCTTGATGATTCAGTCCTAGGAGCTCCAATGGTCTCTGCTTCCATGTCGCTTGTTAGTTCATTCTCTGATGTGTTCGGAACTGCATCTGTAGGTCCTTGCTCTTCCATTGGACAACCTATTTCTGCATCCTCTAGGGGTTCCTCTGCTCTTAGCTCTTCAACCATTTCTTCAGTAACTGGTGACGGATCATCTGAGACCATACAGTTATTGGGTGCATTTCGAGGTACAAACTCAGGAGCCTCAGGACATAACTCACTTTGTTGAGGAATGTTGGTTCCGCGTCTGTTCGGTATATGGAATACAAGGGATTGATTTTCCTCATCTGAACTCTCACTGTCATCACTTCCATCAATAACTTCCTTCCTTGGTCGTTGTCTGAGAGGTTTTGATCGAAGTTTATCAACTTCCTGAATAGCTTGCTGTGGTGGCAGGTAATCACATGGTAGGAGTAGATTTTGGTGCAATATTCTTGTTTTATTATCTCCTATTTCTGGTCTTACTTCATAAACAGGGCTGTCATCAGATTTTCTCCTCACAACCACATAAACATTCTCTTCCCAATATGATCGAAGTTTTCCTGGACCCCCTTTCTCTCGTAGGTTTCTGACTAACACACGACTTCCCGGTGTCAATTCTGCTCCATGACATCTTCTGTCATAGTATTCTTTGCTCTTTTTCTGCTCTTCCACATTCACTTTTGATGCTATGTTGTATGCTTCATTCATACGTTCCCTCCATACTCGGACATACTCAGGATACGTCTTGTATGTTTCTGAAACTGGGGTATCAAACATAATATCAATGGGTAGCCTTGGGGATCGACCAAACAAAAGGAAGAATGGCGAGTAACCTGTTGCTTCACTCTTGGTGCAGTTATAGGCATGTACCATTTTTGTTAAGGAATTCTTCCAATCTCTTTTCTCAGCAGTTGTCAGAGTCCTCAACATTGACAGTAATGTCCTATTGAAGCGTTCTACTTGTCCGTTTCCTTCTGGGTGATAGGGCGTAGTGTGCGATCTTTGGATTCTACAGTATTTCCCTAACTTGGCAAAGAGTTGGTTCTCAAACTCTCTTCCTTGGTCATGATGTAGTTTGGTAGGAAATCCAAACTTCAGAGCAAAATCATTGAAGATCTTTTCTGCTGCTGTCCTGCCTGATTTATTAGTAGTGGCATACGCTTGAGCAAATCGAGTAAAATGGTCCATTACCACTAGGATGTATTCATATCCACCCTTGCACTGCTCCAGGTGTAGGAAGTCTATTGAAACCATTTCAAACGGGTAAGTAGTTTGGATGTGGCCCATGGGCGCTCTGGTCGCTTTGTTAGGATGTTTGTCTTTCAAACACCCACATTTTCTGGTCACAAAACTTTCGATATCTCTTTGCATATAGGGCCAGAAGAACCGTTCACGAATTAGGTTCACTGTTCTTTCTACCCCCAGGTGTCCCATCTCTTCATGGAGTTCTTTGAAAGCCAATCTGTGGTATACTCTGGGTAACACTAACTGTTGATTCGGTCCTCTCTGACGGTATAAGATACCGTCTGAGCTGAAGTATAGCTTTGACCATTCTCTCAGTAAAGTAGTTACTTCTGGTGATTCCGACTCCCTCTCTCGTCTTCCTGGAACCCTGTTCTGGTCCATATACTGGAGGACCCTTCCAATTGTTTCATCTTCTTGTTGCGCTTTCCTGATAGATTCTTTTGACAGTTGTTGGAGGGACATGGAGGTATAATCTTGTTCCCTCACTTCCGTAGCACTTGCTACTGTCAATGGACACCACAGTGGTGTATATTCCTGCTTCTGAATTTCTATCGCCTGAGTGGTGCTCATAATGGTTCCCAGGCAGATTTCCTCTGAGCAAGCTTGCATAAATTCTTCAGGCTCTAACGGCATCCTAGACAATCCATCTGCGTCAGCATTGCATCTTCCTGGCCTGTACTTAATACTGAAGTTGAAGTCAGCCAGTTCTGCTACTCACCTCTGACCAGTCGCGTTCAGTTTTGCTGTCGTGAGGACATAGGTCAAAGGATTATTATCAGTGTAGACCTCAAACTCTTGACTGTAATACAGATAATCCCTAAATCGTTCGCAGATAGCCCACTTCATTGCAAGGAACTCGAGTTTCCCAGAATGTAGATGATAGTTTTTCTCAGCGGCTGTCAGTGTTCTGGAACCATAGCCGATGACTCTTAGCTTGCCATTCTGTCGTTGATACAGGGCAGCTCCCAGCCCCACCTGAGAAGCATCACAGTGAAGGACAAAAGGGAGGTTAAAATCTGGATATCCCATGATGGGCGGTTTCACAAGATAATTCACTAGTTCTTCTAGTACTTCCTGGTGTCCTGCAGTCCAATTGATTGGTTGCTGCGCAGAAACAGTGTTTCTTTCCTTTGACTGTGATCCGCCTCTGGTCTTTTTCCTATTTACTAATGTGGGTGAGCTGATTGGCGCGCCCAAGAGGGTATATAGTGGAGCTGCAATCCGGGAAAAGTTCTTGATATATGTTCTGTAGTAGGAGAGGAATCCCAAGATCTTCCTCAACTCTCCCACTGTAGATGGAGGCTTGTCTTTCAACGACATTACTGGAGCGATCTCTGCTGGGTCCATGGTATAACCATCTCCAGACACGATTTTTCCTAGAAATCGAACCTGTCTCTTGAACAGTTCACACTTCTTTGGTGTCAACTTTACTCCATGTTGCTGGTAACGTTGGAGTACTGATCTCATATGTTCGACATGTTCAGCAAAGGTCTTGCTGTGTACCACCGTATCGTCTAAGTAAGGCTGGCAAATGTCATCTCTTAATCCTTCTAAACATGTTTCCATACTTCTCTGGAATTCTGCAGGAGCAGAACTAAGTCCAAACGGTATACGGATCCACTCATACAGTCCCCATGGTGTGATGAAGGCTGTTAAATGTCGGCTGGATTCTTCCACAAAACCTTGGTGATAGGCCTTCCCTTGGTCAAGAACAGAGAACCAGGTACTTCCTGATAAGTTATCCAGCATGTCTTGAATTTTAGGGATTGGGTGCCGGTCAGGGATTGACTTCCTATTCAGTTCCCTGTAGTCACAACAGAGTCTCAATGTACCATCTTTCTTCCTGACACATACGATCGGGGAGGAATAGGATGATTTAGACTTTTGGATCCATCCCCTGTTGATTAGATCCTGCAGGTATTCTTTCACTTCTTGGTGTAATGGTTTAGGTACAGACATATAACTTTTAGTTACTGGGGTAGTGTCTCTCAAATTGATCTTCAGGTTCAATGAGGGTATACAGCCTATGTCAGAGTCATCTTTAGAGAATGCATGGCATTCTTCCCTCAGCATCTGTTTCACTACCGGCAGTTCTTCAGCACTCAGCTGTTCCAGAGGTACTGGGGGATCCCACAGTTCTGGTGTAGTTTGTACAGGTCTTTCGACTGGACCACCATTGTTACTGGGTTGTATCACCGAATTCATGGAAGAGAACTGCGCTGGTCTCACATTGGCAGGATACACAACCTTAATGGTTTCTAGATGGCCTAACACAGTCTTGGGGTTCAGCCTCACTTCATGCTTTGTCGTATTTCTCACTAACACAGCCACCCGAGCAAAACCACCAGTAGGTATAGTCAATATGGTCTCACCTTGGATAATGCCCTCAGGAAGATCTGAAGAGTCTTTCGGTACGAACAGTCTCTCTTGTGGTTTTCTTCCTGGTTCCATTCGTACACCACACTTCACTCTCACCGTTCTATTCGCAGGAATGATGGTTGGACGCGAGCCGAGCTTGAATTCCTTCAACCTCACTGTGTTCTGTGCTTCCTTTATCCTGCTGACCACCTTCTCCGCTTCCCTGCTAGATATGGTAAACGAGGTGGCTATAGCATCTATTAACGGTGTCAAGGAATTAGTTCGCTGAATGACCTCATTGATCACATTGTACCCAAGGATCGGTTCTTCAGCCACCTTTGGATCACTTGTGACTAGAAAGGGTACGAGTAACTCAATAGCGTTGTTCCTCTTAGCTTTCAGCTGAAACATCACTTCCACCCAACCTAGAAAAGGAATTTCAGTTTGGTTCACGGCTCGACCACAGAGTTCTACCGGACCCATGAGTTCTGCAACTGGATGAAGACAAGTTTGCGGCAAATGACTCCTTCTCCAATCTTCATTTATAATGCTGGCTTGAGCTCCTGTGTCCCACAAAGCTTTCACTAGGAGTCCATTTAGCTTACATTGAATCAAGCACTTCTCACCAATTAGGCTAATGAGTCTGTCTTCACTACCTGAGAACTGTCCTTGGTTCTGGGGATGCCTGATCAGACTATCACACTGATCACCGAGTGGTTGATGCCCCTGTCCGCCTTGCTGTAACTGTTGAAGGCGATCACACACCTGGGGATAAGACTGATACAACTTCTGTATATCTGAAGCTGTTCTGGGGAGGGGTGGTGTTTGTGTTTGGGACTTCATCTGCTTAGAGGTTACCAGCCGCCCCGCACCAGCAACCTTTTGTCTTTTAAACTCTGGGATCGTGACTTTGGACATCCACTGGCATAATGCCCTTCTTCACCACACCCCCAACAATGTACACATGCGGCACTTCAATTTGACACTCGACATGCTTCACAAGTAGGTCGTCTTCTGTTCTGAAAACCCCCTCCAGACCTGACTGGTCTTGGCTCTGGTTTAGCGCAAATCAACTTTTTCACTTCCGCTAATTCAGCTCGGAGTTCCCCAAATGCTTTCTCCCAGATAGTGTCGGCTGTTTTCTCTGTCAAAGATGATTTGGTGTGCACAGCAAGTGTAGGAGAATCTTCTCGCCTACCTTCCGGCTGATCGTTAGGCATATTCATTTTCAGCTGGCCCAGCTTGGTCATTTTAGTTATAGAGCCCTTCTTTAATTTTTGTTCACTCTCAGACTCCAAGCTAGCTGCCTCGTTCATCTTCTCAATTAGGGTTTCATCTGGAATGTTAGGATCTTCCAGGTACTGCTTCATTTGCAACTTTATGTCTTTACTTATTAACCCGGTTCCTAAAGATCTCAAAAACTTCTTCTGTACTAGTCCTGCATCAAACCTTTCCACTGCATCTACTTCGCTGGATGCAAACAACAGCTTGTCTTTGAGTTCTATGGCTCTGAACAAGAAACTTTGAGGAGATTCCTTGGTATCTTGAGAGATGTTGATGAGTCTATGGAACAGCTCTGAGGTGTTTTCTTCTTTGTAGTGCCCTTTTAAGATAATTTTCAGTTGTGGTAAGGTCAAGTGACTTTTCATTTCTAGCATGTTCCGCAAATTCAGTCCTGGGCTGATAGCTTTTACCACTGCCTCGATAATTTCTTCTGGCTGATAGCCTTTATGCAACCCTGCCTCTATCTGGTGCATCAGGTTTGTGTAAGACAGTTTCTCTTTTTGTTCACGTTCTCCAATCTGTCCCAGGATCTTGAAATCTTTCCTGATGGTGATTTGTGATGCTAGAGAGGTCTGTTGTCTTGACTTCCCTAACCTGGGTGGGCTAAGAGTTCTACTGGGTTCTGCTGCTCGTTCAGGGGTTTTGGTTGATTCTTGCACAGCTCTCTTCAATGCTACCAATTGCTCTTTTAATTCCTAATGATGACAGAATATGACGTTTCGAAGCTTTCCTCTGAGCTTCTTCTTCAGATATAACTATATCTGAAGAAGAAGCTCAGAGGAAAGCTTCGAAACGTCATATTCTGTCATCATTATGAGTTAGCCATTAAAAAAGGTATCACCTACTGAAGACTTGCAAAGTTTTTTTTGTTTTTTATATTTTATAACCACTGGCTAACACGGTACCAAAACAAACATTTTTCTTTTAATTCCTGCAGCTCAGTCTGTGGGAGGGATTTCTCCCTCTCAGTGTCTTGTACAGCCTCTTTACTCCCCGGTCCCAAGCTGGTGATGAACTTCATTAAATCATTAAGGAATGTGCACAAGACATCCTCCTCACTATCCCCTAGCTCATCCATCTGCTTGTTGATGGCTGTTAAGAGCTGTCTGTGGTTGCATGTCTTAGAGACCTGTTCTTCTGACACTTTCACATGTGCAGCTACAGCGCCCAGTTCCTCATAAGTCAATTGAAGGAGCAACTTACTGATGCGGTTCAGCTGTGTCTCAACATCCATAGCTGTCTGTTTGATACTGTGTCTTTAATTGCTGTGGCAGTCTTTACCCAGAATCCCACTGCTGGCAGTCTGATCTTGTCTCTAAATATCCCCGTACGGGCCACCAATGTCGTATGTCCGTCTCACAGCGGGGCGAGGTAGGACATAGTGTATATGAGTTCTTGGATATTAGAGAGCTTAGATGAAGGGACAATCCCAGACAGCAGTTGTTGTTAAGGTTTTACTTCTCTTCTCTTCACACAGTCTCCACGGCTATCACATACAGTACATGAGTCTTTCATAACAGATATCACTGTATACTGGCAGTTGTACTTATCACAGGGAAAAGATGGATGTCTCAATCAGTTCTGGCCTTCAGCTGCTCAGCTAAACTCCCTTCTGTTATCACTGTTCTGTTCTACAGTCCAGAGTTTCTAGCTTTGCTTCAGGACCAACATGGTGTCTCTTCCCTTTTCCTATTTACTCCTCTGGATCACTGTCTCCCTCCCAGCACACCCTGCTGTGTCAGTGACCACTTCCTGTGTCTCTTGCTAGAGCTTTAACTCCACAGGTGCTGGATGATTTTACATCACGGCTGCAGTCTGTTTCTACCTGTCACACATGGAATGGCAAAAATAACAGTTGGTCGGCAGCATATGGTCAATGAGGGATTCTATGGTACAAAAAGGGAACATGATTATTATGGGGAGATGGGAATGATGAAAGCTTGTGTGCATAGACATGGCATGACCAAATCTTCATGGCAGACAACCAAGATAGAGAAGGAAAGGAAAATATTGCTGCTAAATCCAATGGATGAGACATGACTGACGTTGCACTGGGGGGGCCCAAGCTGAGCTGTTGCACCGGGGCCCATGAGCCTTTAGTCACACCCCCGAGTAACCCCGCACAATATTAGTATATTTTAACATGGTAATAAATATAATAAAAGCGACACGTACATCACTGGCCAGTTCTGTGGCCGCTTGGGCCTGTCTGAAGGCAGCGCTGTCCAGGGGGTTGTAACAAGGCCTCTTACCCTTCATTTCCTTATCAAACTGTTCCTTGTATTTCACCTGAAAGAAAAAAAAACTATATTGTAAGAGGAGGGGTCTTATAATCCTATAGGTCAGTAAGGTCGCTTACATACAGGTGAGCTGGGGCTGGGAAATTGGATTGGGGCATTGTCCGGATTTGCCGGCCCAAACTGTATGCAGCAGGTCAGATCAATTCCCGGGTTCGGACAGGTAAATCCAGATGATACATGGAACTAATTTTACGGCTCAACTTGGCCACATGAAACCGCTGTACTGTGCTACAAATACCGTACTGAAAATCCTTGTCCTGAGTCCTGATAGACGTCATTGATGTCATGGAATCCATCAGATCACCATTAGGTCAACCGATGAGTTTAGATTCACTTACCTGCAGACTCTTGATGTTGGACGTCCAGAACAGGTCAGGTCTGTGTGATCGGGGAAGGAGCGAGCGGGCGGTGTGACTTTGGAGTCAGAGCGCTGCTTCCAATCACGTGATCCGGGCATCGGGATAAGGGTCAAACATCAAGAATCTTCCGGAACAGGTAAGTGATTCTAAGCTCCCTGGACGCTAGGTCCACACTCAGGTTTCCATTCTTCTGGTTCGCTTGAGGACCCAAAATACCCTATCTGCTTAAAAGAGGTAATCTATGGACCCTATAGACTATAATGGGGTCCAAACGGTTTCTGCCCAAAATCGGCAGGAATTTTGTCGCTGCATAATTTAAGCGGAATGAGAGTCCCCAAATGGTCACCCACCGCTAGTGCGACTGCAGCCTTATCTGTCACCATCTTGTTACTTTTTATTTTTTTTTTACTAAACTTTTGGACACCTGAACCCCATCAGATTATAGATAGGTAGACAATAGTAGATGGGTTGGACATTTACCTGACTGGTGATCTTTGACACTTCTTTTGCATGTTCGAAGTCTGGTCTTCCTATGACCATGGGCTCTTTGCTTAGGTCTCCTTTAGCTTTCTTATAATCCACCTATATCAGATATGGGACAAGGGTTAAAGGGGTATTCCTGACATAACAAGTTACCGGCTATCCACAATACATCTGTATATGCACGGGTTTACAAGTTACAGAAAATAGATTCTTATTTCTTATGGTAAAGATGCCAGTTTACCTGCTGCACAAGATGTTACGTGCTGGACCTTGCGGTCCTGGGCTGGTCCCAACCACGGGTCACGTGATCACAACTAACACCCAATCCCCAGGTCACTCTATCTCCTCCCCCTCTCCAGTTTTTACAGGTAGTTACATATGCTATGGGGCCTGGTTGACTATAGTAAATGCTCCCCCCACCACCACCACCATGGCACAGGTGACTAGCAGGGATGAGGCGAGTGGGGACTGGGCGCTGATTCTGATCATGTGACCCTGGGTCGGAATTAGCCTAGACCCCAACGTCTAAAAACCCCTGGAGCAGGTAAGTTAAGAAAGTTTCGATGGACAACCCCTTTAACATCTCCACTGAACTAAAAAAAACGCTTACATTGCTGATGATCTTGGAGATCTCGGTGGCTTTCTGTATGTCTGGTCGGTCCAACACTTCTGTGAATTTGTGGATATCCTGCGCATCTTTCTTATAACTTACCTGCAAGAAACAAAAAATACCGTTACCCATCAGGTCAGATTCTTACATCCAGATACTGAAGGCATGAACCACTTTTTAAGATTTTGACTTCTTCCAAAGTAATGGAAATATCTGTCCTTGTCTGGGAATGTTTCACCAACAATGGGCTATTTTTTAAACCAAGCTTATTTTTTGTGAAACATATTTTAAGAATTTTTGTAAATATTATTTTTTTAAAATTTTCCACGTCACTATCTACAATATATTTAAAAAAGTATGATATCCTGCAATCACTCTGGCCAATAAGCAAAATAATAGACTGAGATTAGCCAATTCTTTAGAAACTTTCAATGCAGAAGTCACCTCAATTACCTAACAGGCAAGAATGGCAGGATTACAATAGAAGATAACACCCATAGTGATGCATCATTACATCCACTAGTGAGAATTAACTAGACAGGATTACAATAGAAGATAACACCTATAGGGATAATAACCACAGTGACCTATCATTACATCCACTATGGACAATAGATAATGTCACAGCTTACAGCACATTGCAGAAAAAATCTGAAGCGGAAAAGCTGCATTTTCAAAAACACCCAAAAAGTTTTTTTGCAAATATAAGTAGTTAAAGGGGTTGTCCCATAACAAGGATCCTATCTCTACTGCTAGTTTATGTGGATTTAAGACATTTCCTAAATACCGTACATTGTTTTATCAAAACTGCTTTGTTTGGCCGCTATCTTAATTTATTCACTTCATTGTTTACACTCAGTTTCTAGGGCCACGGGGCTTATCTGCTCAGTTCCCAAGTGACGTAGCTCCCTGCTCTCAGGGGGGAGGTAGGGGCTGAGTGCTCGGCAGCAGCTCTGAGCTGTTTATGTCTGACAAGTAACGGAGCTCCTCAGATAGGGGAGGGGGGAGGTGAGAGCTCCGGGTGAATTTGGCTGATAAGGGATGATAAGGAGTCCGTTAGCTCTGTATGTAATGCAAGCTGACTCAAATCCAGCTCTGCTACATCAGCCTCTACATCAGCTCTACATTTACAACCAATCCCTCATTACTGACTGCAAACATAGCAAATAGCAGAGCAAGTGAAACCTCGCCCACCAATGTGCCGAGAAAACCAGGAAGTGAACAGAGCACAGACCCTGCATGTTGTTGAACAAGGGTTATGGGAATACCCCTTTAAAGATCATGGCCAGACCATATAAAGTTCCTGCACTCATGGTCATATCCAGGGCAACCGATCAAGACAAAAGATGTCACCACTAGGATGGTTAGAGGAAATCCTTAAAATGCTTCAAAAATGTTTATTATTCATATTTGCAACAATGTTTCACTTTTAATTATGTATAAATTTACAAATGCTTGTATCCATGGGAAAATCCCTTTAAGGCTAAGGCCCCACGTTGCGAAAACACTGTGTTTCCGCAATGTGGGGCCTTAGCCTAAGTCCATGCAATGTTTGCACCCAGAGTGTAGGTAGACTATCCCTTTAAAAATACCCTTCTATTTTTCCTCTTTCATAACCCGCTTTCTCGCTTGCTCTGCAGGTCTCACCTTGGTGTCACCTCTAATTAGAGATATAAATATCATAGACAAATGCAATTTCCTCTTTCGGCCGGAGAGCAATAGCAGTAAAAATAGCTTCATGCGCTTCTTCCAATTCCTGCTGATCCCTTCACAGTCAATGTTCACACATCTTCACATATGACTCAAGGAGCGTCTGTGCAGCATCAAATAGAGAGTTCTCTGCTAAAGCTGGTTCACATCTCTGTACAGGAGAGCAAGACCTGCACTGTACAGTAACACCAATGTGGTCTTTGGAACCTAAGGGGAACCAAAGGTCCTTGTATCCAGTATGAGCAGACTGGTATTATAAATGATGCATGCAGGGCCCTGTTACAGTGTTTGCAAGGGATCTATCAGGTCTCACAGGAGCCCCTGGAGGCTCCTGGAAGCTCCTGCAGGCTTCCAAAAAAGGAGACTTTCTAGGTTATCAGTCGCTTGAGAATTTTATGTGCCAGTCCTGTCTGAGAAGGAAACGTGGCCAGCACATTTAGTCACATAGGGGGCGATGTGGTATGCAAAAGGGGCGTGGCTTCACCCTGACATTTTCACAGCATAATGCATGCACCATTCTCCTTGAAATCCTGGATAAAATGTTGATAAGTATGGGCTACCCTATAGACATTCCAAAAAATGGATAGTCCTTCCTGACCAACATCATTCACCCTCTGGCGATCATAGATGGGTGGGGTTTAGACACACTGGTGAGGGCGGGGCTAGCTGCATTGTATGTCCTCACCCTCACTTGTATATAGGTGAATAATACAGGTAGCAATTGTTTAACCTTTGTAATGCAGGTTCACTTTAATAGGGTTATACCACAAAAATTATTGATCTCCTACCCATATAATAGGGCAGGGGCATTCCATTGGGCATTCCCAATGGAATTAATGGAGTGGGGGTGACTGGGGGGCCATTCTGTGTCCAACGCTATATTTGGGACAGTACTAAAACTCAGACGTTCTGGAGATTGGACCCTCTCCAATCACCAAGTTATCCCTTGAATAATGTTCATGGCATGATCCCTTTAATACATATACTTCATGAAAAATATTCTGATTTTATGTCTAAAAATGAGAACCCAGCCATACAGTAAGTCATCATTCGCTCTTAGTCTTCCAGCATGTATGGTTGATTAAGTATTTCTCTTCGTTTGCTAATCTTTCGCCTCATTAATATACAGAGGACGCTTGATTAGTCACCGACTTGAATTCGTCTTCACTCGCTAATATGTAAATTCATTCCGTTTCCTGTTTTAATTAAGTTACAAAAATCAAATCCTCTAAATTTTATGTATATCTCATGGTGAATGTATCACTTCTAGCCAGACTGAGAGCTGTCTTTAAAAAAGGGGATGTTTATTATTAATAAAACAGATGTGTCATCTTGAAACAGCGCCCCTCTTGTGCACAGGTTGTGTGTGGTACTGCAGTTCATCTGGATACTGGTCAATAGAGCTATCTAGAATATCAGACACACCCAGATCAGGGTCAGATGTGGCTCAATGATTGGAAGAAAGCAGCTTTGATTTTATAATCATGGAAATATCTTTAGGTCGCGGTGCCACGTTGCGAAAGACACCATGGCAAAAACCATAGTGTTATATAGTACCTGTACCTGCAAAGTAGACCATGTGGGCCTTGACGCCCTACCAAACCAAGGCTGTGTATTTACTCACATTGCTCTGGTGTTTGTTGACCTCCATCGCGTGTCTGATATCAGGAGGTTCCAGCATTTGGGCATAAGTAGATTTTCCCTTTTCGGCATCATATTTTTGCTTGTAAAGGGCCTGCACGAAATAAATGTGACATCGAATTGAGCTATATATGATAAGTCAATGCTCTAACTGCTGACAATTGTTTAATACAATGAACTTTCTAGGTTCTTAAGGCTCCACTTGCTATGGGATATCTTGCTGATCATCTCAACCCCTTTAAAGAGGGACCCGAAAAGCCCAATGACCACCCTCATCTGATCGGTGCTGTCACCCCAAGAATTTTGGTGTTTTGTTTATCCAAATCTGTTCAGCTGTTCTGAAGATACAAGCCCTTTTATTGTTAATACAGATTAGGGTCTACTAGTCAAGTGGGCGGTAACGTGAATCTATCGTACATAAGAGGCACATCTGTAATGCTAAATGTCACCAGCACTGGCCTAATTGTAGATGGGTCAGATATGTGATGAAACCTGATTGCAAGGGGTCAATAAAGGATGAAGATCAGCTGATCAATGGGTCAGCTTTGAGTTTATGATTGCAAGCGGTCAGTAAAGGATGGCGATCAGCTGATCAATGGGCCAGCTTTGAGTTTATGATCGCAAGGGGTCAGTAAACGATGGTGATCAGCTGATCAATGGGCCAGCTTTGAGTTTATGATCACAAGGGGTCAGTAAACGAAGGCGATCAGCTGATCAATGGGTCAGCTTTGAGTTTATGATTGCAAGCGGTCAGTAAAGGATGGCGATCAGCTGATCAATGGGCCAGCTTTGAGTTTATGATCGCAAGGGGTCAGTAAACGATGGCGATCAGCTGATCAATGGGCCAGCTTTGAGTTTAGGATTGCAAGGGGTCAGTAAAGGATGGTGATCAGCTGATCCATGGGCCAGCTTTGAGTTTATGATTGCAAGGGGTCAGTAAAGGATGGTGATTAGCTGATCAATGGGCCAGCTTTGAGTTTATGATCGCAAGGGGTCAGTAAAGGATGGCGATCAGCTGATCACTGGTCCAGCTTTGAGTTTATGATCACAAGAGGTCAGTAAACGATGACGATCAGCTGATTAATGGGCCAGCTTTGAGTTTATGATCACAAGGGGTCAGTAAACGAAGGCGATCAGCTGATCAATGGGTCAGCTTTGAGTTTATGTCACAAGTCCTTTAACCTATTAATATTAGTTTTTCCATACAGTATCTGTATGTTATTTCCTATAATGCACCCGCGGCCATCCACTTATCATTCTATTAGGTAGCGACACAATTCCCCAATGTACAAGATTGTGTAGACTCCACGTAACGACTCCATCAATTGTGAGAACCAATAGATCAGACTGTGGGAAAATGAATCTACCGAGCGAGCCGTCACTTTACACATGTACTTTATATTTATTTCAATGATGTCATTTGGGTGTGAAATAAGAAATACTGTATCCAATAGATGAGTAATTGAACGGCGGAGCAGAACAAAAAAAAAAAAAAAACGGGCTTATTTACGGCAGAGAAAATATTAACATTGCCAGCCTATATTTCATTTTTACGATGACAATAAAAAGTGTTTCTTTTATCGATGTCGTTGTCTGTGGTTAATTTTTCTCCAGCAGATGTCTATTCCCATGAAATGTGACTGCCACATTCTCCTCCAACCTAGTAAATTAATGTAGCATATAGAGTAGAAGACGCAACGTGTCAGATTGCAGGCGACTGAAGAGGAAGCATCTGCTGTCATACATCACAAGGAACCCATATACCTTCTATTCTGGCACATTAGAGGGTTGTTCTAGTGCTTAAGGAACCAAGATAGCGAGGCTGGGGACTGCTGTGACTTGTACTGGATGTTGCGATTTCTACAAAACACCATGGAGACCCGACGTTACAGGAGGAATCATTCACCAAGCGTGTAGTGGATGACAGGACAAAATGCGTGAAGGGTAGATAATGTCCGGGAATTTAGGCTTTAATCCAAGGGTGTCCCCAAAGGGTGAAGGGACATACCAATATAACAATCCATAGAGCAACCAGGTTATAAGACTCATCTTAAGAAAGGTGATTGAGATGATACATCAAGTGCCCAGCGCATGCAACGGTTGTCGGCAGCTGTGACGTTCCATCCTGACCTGTGTCCAGGAATTGGCAACAACCGTCACATAAGAGCACGGTCATGTACGACCCAGGTAAATTGGTGACCAACAGTCTTATACCAGCTAGAGATGAGCGAACACTATTCAAAAGGGCCGTTACGAATAGCATGCACCCATAGGAATGAATGGAAGCGGCCGGCATGCAGACTTTGCCGGCGGCCGGCCGCTTAACCCCCTGCATCCATTCATTCCTATGGGTTTGTGTTATTCAAAGCGGGAGTTTTGAATAGTGTTTGCTCATCTCTAATACCAACTATTCCGTCATCCCTTTCTTTCCTTAAATTAATGAAACATTCAAGCAGTGGCAACCCTTAACTATTATTTAGTTTTTCAGAAACCCATAGTGCAGATAAAGTGAACCAACTTTGTAATATACTTTATATAAGAAAAGTGTCAGTTTCTTCACTTATTTGACTCCTTCTGCCACTGATCAGATCTGTACAATAGAAGTCTGTGGAGAGGGGAGTCAGACAAGAACTCCTCGAGACAAAGAGACCGTTTTCTTTTATAACATAGCTGGGTTCTCAGGATTTACTATCCAGCCTTCTGCTGTGAGAAATGACTCTTTGCCTCTATCCTTGTTCTCCTCTCTCCATAGACTTCATTGTAAACTGACATTGTAAAGTTTGTTTCCTTCACCTGCACTAAAGATTTATGGAAAAAAAAATACTTAAAAGTTTACTTAACTACTGACATACCGTTACAGAACTCATAAGCACACGATGACATTGAAAAATATTTGTAATATGGTTTTCTCACAAAGACTCAAAGCACAGGGAGCGGTGGAGAGTGAGTGGCTGCCATACAGGAAGACATCCTCAACACCCACAAGGGTCAATTGTTTGAATGGGGGAAAATTTACCTATCAGTATATTTTTGGCATGTGGGAACAAACCCGAGTACCCAGAGGAAACCCACACAAACATAGGTAGAACATACAAACTCCTTGCAGATGTTGCCCTTGGTGGGATTCGAACCCAGGACTGCAAGGTAACAGTGCTGCCAAGAGGTGAACAAAGTTGTATCCAGTGTATACCATTCTGTGTGAGTTAAAGGAGATGTCCAGGACTATGATATTGATTGCTGCAACCTTGTCACAACTTACCAAGCACAGCGCCGTGCATTATATAGTGGCTGTGCTTGGTATCACAGCTTGTCCCCATTTATATGGCATCCTGATGAAGAACAGCAACGGGGTTTGTGTGATCCACCTGTATTTGTACAGGTTCCCCCAAATATATACTAATAGGTTAGAGTCCAAGTTGTGCAAAAAGACTCCCCCCCCCTTTAAATGATATAAAATTAGATTTTTATTTGTTACTATTTTTTGAATGTTTTTTAATAGCACAAAATGTATCATAAGAGGAGAACTCGTTGCATCCACTAAATGGTCAGTCTATGACATAAGGGCGATCGTTCTCTCCTGATTTCTGGGTGTTGCTGTAAAAACTTGGCACAACGTGTAGTCAGTAGTCGTCTGCAACAAAGCTCCTTCTGTTCGTGAAGGACAGAACTCGCTAAGTAGATGAACATTGCAAGGTGTCTGCCAGGGTCTGCTCCTGACACTCCACAGGTTGGCCAAAATATTCACGTTATTAGGCAATGATATTCTATTAATACAAATCTATTTGTTAGACTAGGATTGCAGGAATTTTTTTGGTTTATTTTTGGGTGCATAGTAAAGGGGAAATTCAACTTTTTGACCGTACCTCGCTCTGGAACTGCGTCGCTTGTATAGCAAATACCATGTCTAATGTCGCTGGCATCATCTTGTATAGGGAGTTGGGTAATTCTTTCTTGACGGCTTCCTTGTACTTTGTCTAGAAGATAAAAAATATACATAAATATATATATATATATATATATATATATATCCTGATGCTCAATTCTGCAAGCATGCAACAGTAATAAGGATCAACATGTCAAGACAAGAGACAATAGCAGAACAGATGAGAGGTTTCCAGTTTCCCCCGTCATTACGAGTCGCGGCCATATACGAGGGCCCATGTTTCACCATCATGGAGCAGGGTTTCATGGGTGCAGTAATAAAACTAACCCCGTCTATAGTGATCACGCCTGGAAATCAATTACTGGTCACTGTGTGAGACGCCATTAAAGTCAGAACACAGAGGTCACTATTGCCGGAGATATCTGCAGTTGTTACAAATAAATCAGATGTAGCAGAGTGCTGTGCCAGGTCGTCCTGTGTGTGGGCTCCTACTGCCCGGGGCCGGGGCCTGCAGCTGACTACATAGATATGTCAGCACAGCCATATATTTTATTGGTTATAATACAATTCTTCCTAAAGAACCAGCTGTCAGTACTCCGGAAGGTCTATAGAAAGATGATGGTGATTATACTGTATGTAAGACTATAAGACCATATGGATGATAGATAAGTGGATACTGTACTGTATATAGATAGAGAAGATACTAGAGATACTGCCTTGTAGGTAGATACATGGATAGATGACAGACAGACAGATAGATAGGAGATAGATAGATAGATAGATAGATAGATAGATAGATAGGAGATAGATAGATAGATAGATAGATAGATAGATAGATAGATAGATAGATAGATAGGAGATAGATAGATAGATAGATAGATAGATAGATAGATAGATAGGAGATAGATAGATGACAGACAGACAGACAGACAGACAGATAGATAGATAGATAGATAGATAGATAGATAGATATGAGATAGATAGATAGATAGATAGATAGATAGATGACAGACAGATAGATATGAGATAGATAGATAGATAGATAGATAGATAGATAGATAGGAGATAGATAGATAGATAGATAGATAGATAGGAGATAGATAGATGACAGACAGACAGACAGACAGACAGATAGATAGATAGATAGATAGATATGAGATAGATAGATAGATAGATAGATAGATAGATGACAGATAGATAGATAGATAGATAGATAGATAGATAGATAGATATGAGATAGATAGATAGATAGATAGGCGATAGATAGATAGATAGATAGATAGATAGATAGATAGATGGATAGGAGACGATAGATAGATAGGAGATAGATAGATAGATAGATAGATAGATAGATAGATAGATAGGAGATAGATAGATAGATAGATAGATAGATAGATAGATAGATGGATATGAGATAGATAGATAGATAGATAGATAGATAGATAGATAGATGACAGATAGGAGATAGATAGATAGATAGATAGATAGATAGATAGATAGATAGAAGATAGATAGATAGATAGATAGATAGATAGATAGATAGGAGATAGATAGATAGATAGATAGATAGGAGACGATAGATAGATAGGAGATAGATAGATAGATAGATAGATAGATAGAAGATAGATAGATAGATAGATAGATAGATAGATAGGAGATAGATAGATAGATATGAGATAGATAGATAGATAGATAGATAGATAGATGACAGATAGATAGATAGATAGATAGATAGATAGATAGATAGATAGATAGATATGAGTTAGATAGAGAGATAGATAGATAGATAGATAGATAGATAGATAGATAGATAGGAGACGATAGATAGATAGATAGATAGATAGATAGATAGATAGGAGATAGATAGATAGATAGATAGATAGATAGATAGGAGATAGATAGATAGATAGATAGATAGATAGATATGAGATAGATAGATAGATAGATAGATAGATAGATAGATAGATAGGAGATAGATAGATAGATAGATAGATAGATAGATAGATAGAAGATAGATAGATAGATAGATAGATAGATAGATAGATAGGAGACGATAGATAGATAGATAGATAGATAGATAGATAGATAGATAGGAGATGATAGATAGATAGATAGATAGATAGATAGATAGATAGATAGATAGGAGATAGATAGATAGATAGATAGATAGATAGATAGATAGATAGGAGATAGATAGATAGATAGATAGATAGATAGATAGATAGGAGATAGATAGATAGATAGATAGATAGATAGATAGATAGATAGATAGATAGATAGGAGACGATAGATAGATAGATAGGAGATAGATAGATAGATAGATAGATAGATAGATAGATAGATAGATAGAGGATAGATAGATAGATACTATAGATAGATAGATAGATAGATAGATAGATAGATAGGAGATAGATAGATAGATAGATAGATAGATAGATAGATAGATAGAAGATAGATAGATAGATAGATAGATAGATAGATAGATAGATAGAAGATAGATAGACAGACAGCAGGTAGATTGTTACTATTTGTAGATTTTCTTCATTTATTTTTAAGTTTCATTGCTCTAAAGAAATAAAATAAATGATTCACCAATAGTTCTCCACATATAGAGCCTTACAGGAGCAGCAGTGAGACCTGTCAGCAGACACTTACCCCTGATATGGCGTCAGTCACAGCCTTCAGTTTAGCCGTATCAGGAACAAACTCACTCTTCTTGCCCTTGGATTTTTTATACGCTTCTTTATAAGTGATCTGTAAAACAAAGTCAGTGTTTATTGAGCCCATCCAGTGAGTAGGAGCAGAGCTGCAGTTCCGGTTGTCACCACTATAGGGTGTTGGACCCCCAAGGATCAGATACTGGCCCCCTATCCTGTGGATAATGTATCTGTATCCCAAGCACTTGGGGTCTTGAACAAGTCCTTCAAAGTACCCACCGGATGACTGACACCTTTTCCTCTATCAGTGTGAGATCACAGAAGGTTGTCACCCATTGTGTGTGAGCCAGGTAACCAGGACTCTGTGTGTCTGTCCTAGGAGTCCTGACAACTGTGCTCACTGTTTAGTGACAATGGACAGAAACAACAGATGTCAATGGAGACCCCTCTGTCCATTCTCCCCATGGACACTTTCTACTGTCATGTTTGTTACTTTTCACAAACGTGATGGAAGAAAGTGTCCGCCATGCTGTTTACATTAGAGTCAATGGGAACGGGTGCAAACAGAGAGGGCTCCATCTGTATCCATCACTCTACTACCAATAATGTCCTATGACGGATGAGAACAACGGACTGTAATAATGAAGTGAGAGAACAGTGACAGCCTTGTGGAAAAGAAAGTTGAGCGATGTCCAACCTTTGTGCCGTAAGAAGTCGCCATCACGGATCTCTCTGGGTTGTAATGTGACATTCACCAACATGAAAGAGTCACAAGGCATCCCTGGTCGGGAGTCACAGCCACAGGCAACTCTTCATTATCATAGTAAGCACAATGTTACAAAGTATCCAAGAATTGTCACATTTCCCAGAATTCCTTGCCTTGGTATGAGAAGACAAAGCAGGAAAAGAATTTCTAAAACAAGATGTAACAAACTGTATCCTTCTATTATCGCTGTTCTAGAATGTCATGTAGAGTTCTTGGAATATTTATATTATGGCGAGATTTCTAAACTTTTGCCCCAAGTTGTCTTCTTTGTACTTTCGCTCTTCTGGTCGGAGTGCTGATCTTCCTATGTCCTGGAGATGGCAGTGTTGCCATTTCTGTCTATGGATAGCTTTTCATATAAGTTGTACGCTTGCAGCTACAGGCATTGTTAGTATGGACGTCACATAGAGACCATTGCACATACTGTACGCTCTATGGTTTACTGTACTTGTATGGAAGCGTATGGAGAGAAGACGTCATTCCCTTACTGATCCAACCCTGTCCTAAGGATATGCCATTACGTATGAAGATGAGAAAACTCTATTAACCCTTTAACCTCTAACTCTTTAAGAACCATCTCAATTCCAACATCAAACCTTTTTTACTTTTTTGTTAACTCCTTATTTTTGGGAGGGCGTAGAGCAAATTATAGATATTTTAGAGATGAGGTACACAATGCATTTTTTATGTTTTTTGCCGTTCACCTACACTATAGCTTTATAGTAAGAATGTATCTATATAGAGAGAAACATTGTTGCGGGGACATATACAGATGTTAATGACTGCTGCATGTGTATATTGTATAGAGAGCCCTGGACCTTACATAGACTATAGGCTGTCAGCCCTGGAAATTGTGAATATGCCTGTAAATATAATGGACTGTGCAAAAAAAAATAGGCGGGTGTGGGGAAAAATGCTGCACAGTAAGGCTTTCAGAAATAGAAGGGTTAATCGTTTATTTTTGTCAATGAAGACAATGTAAATCCCATCAATATTCGGTGTGACCTTTGCCCTTTGCTTTCCATCAGTTCTTCTCGGTACAGTATTTGGCAGACTCGGTAGGGAGGTTGTTCCCGCCGCCATCTTGGAGAACTAAGCACAGATCTTCTGTGGATGTTGCTTGCTCCAATCCGTCTGTCTCTTCAGGTCACCCCAGACAGACTGGATGATGATGAGATCAGGGCTCTATCTGTGGGGGCCGTATCATCATGTTCAGGATTCTTCATCCAAAGGGCAAAGGTCACACCGAATATTAACAGGATTTACTTTTTTTTTTCTTCGTTCACTATATTTTGTTAATTGAAAAAAACGAAACTATTAACCCTTGTAGTTCTGAAAGCATTCTTACTGTGCAGCATTTTTTCCACATATGCCTAAATGTTCTGCACAATACAGTACATTTTTGACTAACACTAAAATCTACTGTTTTACAGCTATGTGGCCCCCATCACAGCGATTCATACACTTATATACTGTATATGCTTTCCAGAAGACCTGCAGATGTGACCATACGCACCAGATAAGGTAGACCAAGGCCAGCGACTAGACAACCATCTAATGTGTCTGGGTGTGCTCAGACTCTCTTCCATTAGCAGAGGTGGGGGGAAGGAAGGACTGGATTGCAACATGCCGGATTCTTAGCTTAAGGTCCCACAGGCTGTAAACGCAGCGCTAAAGCACTGCGGGAAGAACTGCAGCGTGAACGTAGATATAATTGACATGCTGCAATTTTCAAAACCGCAACGGTTTTGGAAATCGCAGCGTGTCCACGCTGCGATTTCTTCTGCAAAGTGGAGATGGGATTCGCATAAATCCCATCTACTTTGCAAGTACTGTATAACGCCGCGATTTTTCCCACAGTGTTTCGGCTGCGGGTAGATCGCGGCGTTTCTGGCCCGTGGGGCCCCGGCCTAAGCGAGTTTTCACATCTATCACAGGACCATAAGAACTGAAAAAGCTACCGAACACATTTACAAGCGGTGTGCAGTGAAAGCACACGGACCCCATAGACTATAATGGGGTCCGTGTGCTTGCCGCAGAGAACATGCAGACAGGAAACTACTTCACAATCTACTTTCCTGTTCGTATGACTCGTGCGGAGATCTCGCGGAAAGCACATGGACCCCATTATAGTCTATGGGGTGTGTGCCCTTTCACTACACACCGCTTGTCAATGCATTCGGTAGTCCGTTCAGGGGGTCCCCATGTGGACTCCCCCGAACAGATTACCAAATGCAGATGTGAACCAAGGGTAAGAATTTTAATGCTAGCCCTATACATTGTGCAGTTTAATACTATCCCTATATATTTTTCAGTTTAATGTTAGCCCTATACATTGTGCAGTTTAATACTCTCCCTATATAGTTTTCAGTTTATTGCTAGCCCTATAGGCTTTGCAGTTTATTGCTAGCCCTATAGGCTTTGCAGTTTAATGCTAGCCCTATAGGTTTTATAGTTTAATGCTAGCCCTATAAGTTTTGCAGTTTAATGCTAGCCCTATAGGCTTTGCAGTTTAATGCTAGCCCTATAAGTTTTGCAGTTTAATGCTAGCCCTATAAGTTTTGCAGTTTAATGCTAGCCCTATAGGTTTTGCAGTTTAATGCTAGCCCTATAGGTTTTGCAGTTTAATGCTAGCCCTATAGGTTGGGCAGTTTAATGCTAGCCCTATAGGCTTTGCAGTTTAATGCTAGCCCTATAAGTTTTGCAGTTTAATGCTAGCCCTATACGTTTTGCAGTTTAATGCTAGCCCTATAGGTTTTGCAGTTTAATGCTAGCCCTATAGGCTTTGCAGTTTAATACTAGCCCTATAGGCTTTGCAGTTTAATGCTAGCCCTATAGGCTTTGCAGTTTAATGCTAGCCCTATAGGCTTTGCAGTTTAATACTAGCCCTATAGGCTTTGCAGTTTAATGCTAGCCCTATAGGCTTTGCAGTTTAATGCTAGCCCTATAGGTTTTGCAGTTTAATGCTAGCCCTATAGGTTTTGCAGTATAACTACAAAAAAGCAAAATAGATTGTATACAACTGAACCCAACATTAAGACTCACATGTAGTCAGATGGAGGGTGTCCTTTATCTACACGATAGGAGTCAGTGACCTCCATTACATCCTCTGATCCCCAGGAAGATTACATATCAATTACTTTACTCCAATGACTACATATTATACAGCAGTGAGCAAATAACCCAAATAGCACATAACATTACTACTATGTAAAGCCCCCCTAGCACATTGTTACATTCGGCATCCAGTGAGCAGGGAATTGCTGAGATTGCATTATGCTCAGTTTCTGCTGGGATTTGCAGTGCCCTCCTATATAGAATTTCCTTTGACACAGAGATAAAAGAGAAATCTAAGGTTACAAAGTACTTTGCAGGCTCTTCCCATATGCTGGCAGATTGTCAGGACTTTATATATTGTCTGTGAGAGGAGATGCAGCTCGACCTTGACGGTAAAGTACAGTCCTATCGGTCATCGCTCCAGGTAAGACACTATATTGGATATAACGGTTTTAATCGGATTAAGGTGACCATTTATATTATATTTATATTGATCTTATATCAACTGAGCATAGAATATTGATAAATTCTGCAAGGTACAGTATGGTCTGTCAGATACAGATATGAAATGGCGCCACCTATCTATAGGACTGATTTCAATTGCCAATGCCCACCAGAGGTGGCTCAGGTGGTCACACATGTGCAGATTCAGATGCACATCCTACAGGCATGCCCTATCCCTTCCTTCTTCTACATCCCATGAACCTCTGTGCCGAGGGCACGCATTGTGCCATATATCTACCAGGGAATTGGCTAGGAGCCTGCAAAATGCTATCTGAGGGGGGAGGTGGAGGAGTAGTCACTTGCTTCAGTGTGCGGTGATGTGATGCAGCTCTGCTACCAACCCACATCACAGAGATTGGGCTGTGCCACTTCTATCATAGGTGGACAGTTAGGGCCCCTTCACACGGCGTAAGAGCTCGGCTCATTCCGAGTCGTACACGCGAGCGCTTCTAAACACTTCCCATTCACTTCAATGGGAGCACGCTTTTTACGCGCGCTCCCATTGAAGTGAATGGGAAGTGTTTAGAAGCGCTCGCGTGTATGGCTCGGAATGAGCCGAGCTCTTACGTCATGTGAAGGGGCCCTTAAAAGGAACTTTTCACCACCTCCACCAACTCTAACTCTACAATAGTCGCTTATCCACTCATTCTAACACATTCAGAATTTTTTCTCTAACCCCCGCCGTCCCTGAGGAATTAGTGCATCCATCAAGGTTCTCTACTGTCAAGTGGGAGGTGGTCCTGGGCTAGAGCCATTAGACAGGGACTACCCGTCTGACAGTAGAGAGCCTAAATAGCATATCGGTTGATGAAACTAACAGTACTAATTGCTCAGGAATGGTGGGCACCAGAGAAAAAATTCCAACCATGCCGAAAACGTTAGAGCGACACCTATTAAAGAATGCAGGGAAATGAATTTGGTGGAGGTGGAGAAAGGTCCCCTTTAAAAGGCGGTTTTCAGGACTTAGTTTTCCTTAGGACAGGTCAACAAAATCTGACTGGTGTTAGGGCAGGTTCACATCTGTGCCCGTGTCCGTGTCTGCTTCGACATGGACTGCCGGGTTTCCATCTCCTGTCCAGTTTCTCGGGCAGAAGACGGACACACACAAAGCAGAGACCGGGCACAGGTGTGAACCCGCCCTTACTGAGCTTCTGCTGTACAATGTAACCAATGGACATGTAAATTGCAACATGTCAATTATACCTATAAAAATGCTGACGGTTTCCCTATAGGTATACTTGAAGCAAAATGTCAGCTGAGGAAAACTGCAGACTTTCTGTGAAAAGTACTGCGGGAAAAACCGTGATGTGTTTCTGCCATGGTTTTCCCCCAATGCTTTTTGGCTACCTGGAGCCTTAGCCTTAAAGGACTTTAAGTTTTGTGGGGAAGCTTAATAAATTAAAGAATAATTCCTCAGTTTGGAGGGGTAGTATTACAACGTCTGAAGGTAATCTGCAAGAGAATCCAGCAGCAAATTTCCAGTCCTCAGCAGCGCCACCACAGGGAAAAGTAAGTATTACATGGTGTCCTTTGAAATAAACAGGTTGGTGTAGGACATGTAGGACGCTCTTTATGACCACTCTGATGAGGGGCCCCAGAAGTCCTAGACGTTCATCCTGAATCTCACAATACACAAAAATACACAAAACATCAAAGGAAGAAAAAACTTCTACTTACATCGCTGATATATTCGGTGCATTTTTTGGCAAATTCCACATCTCTGTTTTCCAACACAGGATTAGGGAAAACCTGAAATAACAAACACGGCTTAGTATACCGAAAATAGAAGAACTCACCAGGAACCTGAAGAATCAGGAGGAGATTTCTACCTTTTCCTCCTCATCACTGTCGTCTACCGAAGAGTCAATGATGATGGGAACTTTCATTTTTATGGATGGTGAAGAAATAGATATAAACCTATAAAGCAACAAACTCCAAGTCAGTGTCCTGAGCCGAGACAAAAAGTGGACTAAAGATGATGTCTCCTGAGCGGCGCTAAACTTCTCCAGGGCTCACCCGTATAAGGAGCGACATGGCTCTTATCTGAGAGCGCTCCTGATAAAGAGAGAAGAATAGCTCAAGTGGCCGGCCGATACAATGTAGCCAGTCTCTGATAATATATATATATATATATAGATGGGTGACTGCAATGTTAGTTCCAAGCTGTAAAGACCTCAATAACACCTCCAAGGAATATAAACAGTCTAGTTCCCAATATGAGCAACTTAGGGACTACAAATAGGAAAGTATACCAATGGGCGTCAGACCCCGCCAACCCATCAAATATAGCAATATTTGTGCATACAGCCGTATCATCCATCGTGATCAGAGGACCCAAGTCGCACCAGTAAACCATTCCCCATACCATTCGTCCAGTGGCGTAACTAGGAATGGCGGGGCCCCGTGGTGAACTTTTGACATGCCCCCCCCCCCCCAACCAACACCGACACGAAGACCTCGACCAACCCCCCTCCTCCGCACTCTATTATGTCCCTTAGTAAGCCCTGCACACGGTATTATGTCCCTTAGTGGCCCCTGCACACAGTATTATGCCCCATAGTGGCCCCTGCACACAGTATTATCCCCCATAGTGACCCCTGCACACAGTATTATGCCCCATAGTGGCCCCTGCACACAGTATTATCCCCAATAGTGGCCCCTGCACACAGTATTATGCCCCATAGTGGCTCCTGCACACAGTATTATGCCCCATAGTGGCCCCTGCACGCAGTATTATCCCCCATAGTGGCCCCTGCACACAGTATTATGTCCCATAGTAGCCCCTGCACACAGTATTATGCCCCATAGTGGCCCCTGCACACAGTATTATGCCCCATAGTGACCCCTGCACACAGTATTATGCCCCATAGTGGCCCCTGCACACAGTATTATCCCCAATAGTGGCCCCTGCACACATTATTATCCCCATAGTGGCTCCTGCACACAGTATTATGCCCCATAGTGGCCCCTGCACGCAGTATTATACCCCATAGTGGTCCCTGCACACAGTATTATACCCCACTGTTTCTTACCTGTCCCCCATCTCCTACGCTGTCTTCTCCGCTGCCGTCCTTGTTCTATGACGTCGGACATCACATGACCCTGGAAGCAGGCCGGGTTCATGTGACGTCAGAGACATTAGACAAGAAGGAAGGAGGCCTGGCAGGATTGTGGAGAGGTAAGTAACAGTGTTTTTTATGTTTCTTACCTCTCCCGGTCCGCCAATCAGACCCCCGAGTATAATGATAGCAGCAGTAGCGGCTGTCACCGGGCCTCTAATGTCCCGGGCCCTGTGGCAGCTGCCTCCGCTGCTATGGCGGTAGTTACGCCCCTGCATTCGTCCACTTCAGCTGTTCGGGGGTACATCCGATCCCCATACTATACAGTGCATGGAGATGGCAGCAGCTGGCTCCTGTCCTGTATAGTGGCCAGTAGCTGAAATTGCAGCTCAGTTCTGAGTAAAGTCAATGGAAGCTGAGCTGCCCTTCTACTATACAGTGTGCAGAGCCATCTCCTTCTGGCTCCATGAACTGTATTGTACACAGACCGGATGAGCTCTGAACAGGTGACAGACTGTCAGCCCCCGTCAATCAGAAATTCACGGCCTATCCTAAAGAACTATACAAATCTCTCTGGTAGTTAGCTATATTGCATCAGTTTAAAGTCTTCTAGGCTTTGCCGCTCACAGAGTATTGTCTAGACTGGAAACAATTGAATCTACAATTCAGCTGAAAGCAGAACTTACTGTGTACACTTGTATATAACTAGTTGTACTCTCAGGTGAGAAATGGATACTTTTCTTTCTAGTCTAGACAATGCTCTGTGAGCTAAACTCGCCCGTAGTAACTGTACAAATCTCTCAAGCAGTTTACTACATTGTATTAGTCTAAAGTTTTCTAGGCTATTTAGCTAACAGAGCATTGTCTAGACTGGATACAATTGTATCTACATTTCAGCTGAGAGCAGAACTTGCTGTGTACACCTGTATATAGCTAGTCATGCTCTTAGGTGAGAAATGAATACTTTTTCTAATCTAGACAATGTTCTTTGAGCTAATCTCATCTGCTGCAGCTGTACAAATCTCTCTGGTGGTTTATTACATTGTATCAGCCTGGAGTTTAGGCTGTTGAGCTCACAGAGTATTGTTTAGACTGGATAGAATTAGAATGTACATCTCAGCTGAGAGCAGATCTTGCGGTGTACACCTGTATATAATGAGTTGTACTCTCAGGTGTGAAATGGATACTTTTTTCCAGTCTATATAATACTCTGTGAACTAAAATCACCTGCAGTAACTGTACAAATCTCTCAGGCAGTTTATTACATTGTATTTGCCTTTCAGTCTTTGTAGCTCACACACAGAGCATTGTCCAGACTGGATATAAATGAATCTACATCTCAGCTGAAAGCAGAACTTGCGGTGTACAGGTTTAATGCCTCTGAAGGGAAGCAAGAGTGATTCCTTTAACTGACAGCAAACTTATATGCATATTAGATGTTGGTCACCTAACCATTTAGATCAGAGTTATCGCACCTTGCACCACCACAGCGCCATGCATGTATAGCGGATGATGCAAACTTCCTAACCACAGCCCCATAGATGTAAGCAAGGGGTTAAAAAGAGAGCGGGCAATACACATGACTGTGGAGCTTGACAGAAAAGAAGGAATCATTTCCTTTAGATCACTTCTGCAAAAAGAGATAAGCGGTGCCTACATGGTGCAGAGCGCCACTCATCTCTTTATAATCATCAGCTTGTGACATCAGAATAGCAGGTTAATATGTATAATATGATCAGACGTGTCAATGAGAGATTTCCATGGATGTGTACAATAAAATAATAAAGCACATAGACCTACATTATATGTTGTAGAGATGTAAAGGGTAACAGCTATGAACTTCGCAGAACAGTATTTGATCAGGCATGAAACCAGAGAAGAATGATAAGGTGACCCTCAGTGGCCTGCTCAGAGATAAGCCTGGTATGGCGCACATCACAGCGCTCCTTGGCGGGGACCGCCGCATTCTCCGCAGCCAGCAGGTTAATATTTAATATGGTAAATAATCTTCCTGCTTAGACAGAACATGAGAAAATCAGCTAAAAGCGCGGTCTGTAGGTATTCCCACAAGTCTATACCGGATCTCACTCTGCTTAAAGAGACAGTCGAGAGTTTTTAAATTTTTTGGCAAAAATACTGCCTCTCCCGTCCACGGGTTGTGATTGGTATTGCAAAAAAAATGTATAAAGTTTGCAGTAGACAAGAACCTTTCCTAGTGTCTCAGACTCTGTAGGGCAAAGACAGAACATGTTCAGAGAACATAAGGAAGAACATCATGGCGTCACGCATCCATCATAACACTAGATATGTCAATCCTACTTGGAGGAGACATAACTAGTGGCAGCAGCCTTGGTCAGATTCACACAACGACGTTGATCTGTTTAAAGGGGTTGACCAGGAAAAAAAAAAACATGCTTATCTGCCCCCCCGTGCTCCCAGAAGTCCCCACCACACATGACCGCTGACGTCAATCATTGACCTCTGCAGCTTTAGGGACGGAATCGGGACCTCAGTGGTCACATGTTATGGGAACTTCTGCCAGGAATGCCCTGGGGTGCTCTTGAGACTGGACAGTAGTCTGGGGCACCGGAGTGACAGGGATAGGTGAGTATAGGTGTCATAAACCATGTGGGGGTCAAGTAAGGGGGCTTTTGATCTCCAAATTGGGGAGTGTATCCTACAATTTTAATTACAGGGACCCCATCATGCAATCAAAGATAGCCGGGTTGGGTATGTAAGCCGTGTACCAAGGTGGGCTCCCCAGGATACAGCAAAGTCACGAACAAAGGAAGTGAGTCCAATTCAATTTAACCAAGATAGGACTTTACTGAGTTTAGATAACCTCTTTTGTCCAAAAGAACACTCCCAGGTATTACATTTACACAGCCTAGAGCAGTGATGGCGAACCTATGGCACGCGTGCCAGAGAGGGCACGCAGAGCCCCCTCTGCTGGCACGCGTGCTGTCGCCCTGATCGCTCACTAACGGCGAATCCGATGCAGGATTCCCCGTTAGTGAGCGATCGCTGCCTTCAGCTGGTTGTGCAAATGCGCATCCAGCTGAAAGCTGTCAGTGTAGCTCAGTGTAGGTCACGCGTACTACGCGGCCTACACTGACTACAGAGTGTGACCTCTGAACAAGCGCGGGCGTGATGACTAGAGATGAGCGAACAGTGTTCTATCGAACACATGTTCGATCGGATATCAGGGTGTTCGCCATGTTCGAATCGAATCGAACACCACGTGGTAAAGTGCGCCAAAATTCGATTCCCCTCCCACCTTCCCTGGCGCCTTTTTTGCACCAATAACAGCGCAGGGGAGGTGGGACAGGAACTACGACACTGGGGGCATTGAAAAAAATTGGAAAAAGTCATTGGCTGCCGAAATCAGGTGACCTCCATTTTAGACGAATAGTGGATTTCAAATCCGGGTCATATGAGAATGTGAACTTTGTGACTATGAGACAGGGATAGCTGTACAGGCAGGGATAGCTAGGGATAACCTTTATTTAGGGGGGAATGTTATTAAAAATAACTTTTTGGGGCTCTATCGGGTGTGTAATTGTGATTTTTGTGAGATAAACTTTTTCCCATAGGGATGCATTGGCCAGCGCTGATTGGCCGAATTCCGTACTCTGGCCAATCAGTGCTGGCCAATGCATTCTATTAGCTTGATGAAGCAGAGTGTGCACAAGGGTTCAAGCGCACCCTCGGCTCTGATGTAGCAGAGCCGAGGCTGCACAAGGGTTCAAGCGCACCCTCGGCTCTGATGTAGGAGAGCCGAGGGTGCACTTGAACCCTTGTGCACCCTCAGCTCTGCTACATCAGAGCCGAGGGTGCGCTTGAACCCTTGTGCACACTCTGCTTCATCAAGCTAATAGAATGCATTGGCCAGCGCTGATTGGCCAATGTATTCTATTAGCCTGATGAAGTAGAGCTGAATGTGTGTGCTAAGCACACACATTCAGCTCTACTTCATCGGGCTAATAGAATGCATTGGCCAGCGCTGATTGGCCAGAGTACGGAACTCGACCAATCAGCGCTGGCTCTGCTGGAGGAGGCGGAGTCTAAGATCGCTCCACACCAGTCTCCATTCAGGTCCGACCTTAGACTCCGCCTCCTCCGGCAGAGCCAGCGCTGATTGGCCGAAGGCTGGCCAATGCATTCCTATGCGAATGCAGAGACTTAGCAGTGCTGAGTCAGTTTTGCTCAACTACACATCTGATGCACACTCGGCACTGCTACATCAGATGTAGCAATCTGATGTAGCAGAGCCGAGGGTGCACTAGAACCCCTGTGCAAACTCAGTTCACGCTAATAGAATGCATTGGCCAGCGCTGATTGGCCAATGCATTCTATTAGCCCGATGAAGTAGAGCTGAATGTGTGTGCTAAGCACACACATTCAGCACTGCTTCATCAAGCCAATACAATGCATTAGCCAGTGCTGATTGGCCAGAGTACGGAATTCGGCCAATCAGCGCTGGCTCTGCTGGAGGAGGCGGAGTCTAAGGTCGCTCCACACCAGTCTCCATTCAGGTCCGACCTTAGACTCCGCCTCCTCCGGCAGAGCCAGCGCTGATTGGCCGAAGGCTGGCCAATGCATTCCTATGCGAATGCATACTTAGCAGTGCTGAGTCAGTTTTGCTCAACTACACATCTGATGCACACTCGGCACTGCTACATCAGATGTAGCAATCTGATGTAGCAGAGCCGAGGGTGCACTAGAACCCCTGTGCAAACTCAGTTCACGCTAATAGAATGCATTGGCCAGCGCTGATTGGCCAATGCATTCTATTAGCCCGATGAAGTAGAGCTGAATGTGTGTGCTAAGCACACACATTCAGCACTGCTTCATCAAGCCAATACAATGCATTAGCCAGTGCTGATTGGCCAGAGTACGGAATTCGGCCAATCAGCGCTGGCTCTGCTGGAGGAGGCGGAGTCTAAGGTCGGACCTGAATGGAGACTGGTGTGGAGCGATCTTAGACTCCGCCTCCTCCAGCAGAGCCAGCGCTGATTGGTCGAGTTCCGTACTCTGGCCAATCAGCGCTGGCCAATGCATTCTATTAGCCCGATGAAGTAGAGCTGAATGTGTGTGCTTAGCACACACATTCAGCTCTACTTCATCAGGCTAATAGAATACATTGGCCAATCAGCGCTGGCCAATGCATTCTATTAGCTTGATGAAGCAGAGTGTGCACAAGGGTTCAAGCGCACCCTCGGCTCTGATGTAGCAGAGCTGAGGGTGCACAAGGGTTCAAGTGCACCCTCGGCTCTCCTACATCAGAGCCGAGGGTGCGCTTGAACCCTTGTGCACACTCTGCTTCATCAAGCTAATAGAATGCATTGGCCAGCACTGATTGGCCAGAGTACGGAATTCGGCCAATCAGCGCTGGCCAATGCATTCTATTAGCCCGATGAAGTAGAGCTGAATGTGTGTGCTAAGCACACACATTCAGCACTGCTTCATCACGCCAATACAATGCATTAGCCAGTGCTGATTGGCCAGAGTACGGAATTCGGCCAATCAGCGCTGGCTCTGCTGGAGGAGGCGGAGTCTAAGATCGCTCCACACCAGTCTCCATTCAGGTCCGACCTTAGACTCCGCCTCCTCCAGCAGAGCCAGCGCTGATTGGTCGAGTTCCGTACTCTGGCCAATCAGCGCTGGCCAATGCATTCTATTAGCCCGATGAAGTAGAGCTGAATGTGTGTGCTTAGCACACACATTCAGCTCTACTTCATCGGGCTAATAGAATGCATTGGCCAGCGCTGATTGGCCGAATTCCGTACTCTGGCCAATCAGCACTGGCTAATGCATTGTATTGGCTTGATGAAGCAGTGCTGAATGTGTGTGCTTAGCACACACATTCAGCTCTACTTCATCGGGCTAATAGAATGCATTGGCCAATCAGCGCTGGCCAATGCATTCTATTAGCGTGAACTGAGTTTGCACAGGGGTTCTAGTGCACCCTCGGCTCTGCTACATCAGATTGCTACATCTGATGTAGCAGTGCCGAGTGTGCATCAGATGTGTAGTTGAGCAAAACTGACTCAGCACTGCTAAGTCTGCATTCGCATAGGAATGCATTGGCCAGCCTTCGGCCAATCAGCGCTGGCTCTGCCGGAGGAGGCGGAGTCTAAGGTCGGACCTGAATGGAGACTGGTGTGGAGCTATCTTAGACTCCGCCTCCTCCAGCAGAGCCAGCGCTGATTGGTCGAGTTCCGTACTCTGGCCAATCAGCACTGGCCAATGCATTTCTATGGGGAAAAGTTAGCTTGCGAAAATCGCAAACTGACAGGGATTTCCATGAAATAAAGTGACTTTTATGCCCCCAGACATGCTTCCCCTGCTGTCCCAGTGTCATTCCAGGGTGTTGGTATCATTTCCTGGGGTGTCATAGTGGACTTGGTGACCCTCCAGACACGAATTTGGGTTTCCCCCTTAACGAGTTTATGTTCCCCATAGACTATAATGGGGTTCGAAACCCATTCGAACACTCGAACAGTGAGCGGCTGTTCGAATCGAATTTCGAACCTCGAACATTTTAGTGTTCGCTCATCTCTAGTGATGACGTAAGTCATCAGCGCGCGCAGTGAACAGAAGAGAGAACACCCGGCAGCTCTTCAGGTAACTATATTGTGTTTGTTTGCACTGTCAGGGGAGGGGGGCAACGGTAGACATTTCATGTTGTGTAGGAGGGGGCTACTGTAGACTTTCATGCTGTGTGGGTAGGGGGCTACTGTGGACCATTTTATGCTGTATGGGAGGGGGCTACTGTGGACCTTTCATGTTGTGTGGGAGGGGGCTACTGTAGACTTTCATGCTGTGCGGGTAGGGGGCTACTGTGGACCATTTTATGCTGCTACTGTGGATCTTTCATGCTGTGTGGGAGGGGGCTACTGTGGACCAGTTCATGTTGTGTGGGAGGGGGCCACTCTGGACCATTTCATGCTGTGTGGGAGGGGGCTACTGTGGACCATTTCATGTTGTGTGGGAGGGGGCTACTGTGGACCATTTCATGTTGTGTAGGAGGGGGCTACTGTGGATCTTTCATGCTCTGTGGGAGGGGGCTACTGTGGACCAGTTCATGTTGTGTGGGAGGGGGCTACTCTGGACCATTTCATGCTGTGTGGGAGGGGGCTACTGTGGACCATTTCATGTTGTGTAGGAGGGGGCTACTGTGGATCTTTCATGCTCTGTGGGAGGGGGCTACTGTGGACCATTTCATGTTGTGTGGGAGGGGGCTACTGTGGACCATTTCATGTTGTGTAGGAGGGGGCTACTGTGGATCTTTCATGCTCTGTGGGAGGGGGCTACTGTGGACCAGTTCATGTTGTGTGGGAGGGGGCTACTCTGGACCATTTCATGCTGTGTGGGAGGGGGCTACTGTGGACCATTTCATGTTGTGTGGGAGGGGGCTACTGTGGACCATTTCATGTTGTGTAGGAGGGGGCTACTGTGGATCTTTCATGCTCTGTGGGAGGGGGCTACTGTGGACCATTTCATGTTGTGTGGGAGGGGGCTACTGTGGACCATTTCATGTTGTGTAGGAGGGGGCTACTGTGGATCTTTCATGCTCTGTGGGAGGGGGCTACTGTGGACCAGTTCATGTTGTGTGGGAGGGGGCTACTCTGGACCATTTCATGCTGTGTGGGAGGGGGCTACTGTGGACCATTTCATGTTGTGTGGGAGGGGGCTACTGTGGACCATTTCATGTTGTGTAGGAGGGGGCTACTGTGGATCTTTCATGCTCTGTGGGAGGGGGCTACTGTGGACCATTTCATGTTGTGTGGGAGGGGGCTACTCTGGACCATTTCATGTTGTGTGGGAGGGGGCTACTGTGGACCATTTCATGTTGTGTGGGAGGGGGCTACTCTGGACCATTTCATGTTGTGTGGGAGGGGGCTACTGTGGACCAGTTCATGTTGTGTGGGAGGGGGCTACTGTGGACCAGTTCATGTTGTGTGGGAGGGGGCTACTGTGGACCAGTTCATGTTGTGTGGGAGGGGGCTACTGTGGACCAGTTCATGCTGTGTGGGAGGGGGCTACTGTGGACCAGTTCATGCTGTGTGGGAGGGGGCTACTGTGGAGTATACAGGTATAATCCTGTGTGGGGGCCACTGTGGGCCAGATTGTACTGTGTGGGGGGCCACTGAGGGGCAGATTGTACTGTGTGGGGTCCCCTCACTATGTATATCACACAGTATTTGTTTTATAGCAGACGTAAAATTAGTACAGGATGTAATAACATTGCACGGTAAACTATAAAACAGATCCTGTGCAATGTAAATAGTGAAAATTAATTGTTTAAAAGTACAGAATGCAGAGACCTTTACCTTTCAGTACAAGATCTGTAAAGCCCCAGTCACATGACTGTAATTTGTGGGTCCGCAATTGTGGACCCACAGAGTTTTAAGGTTAAATTGCCGTGTTGGCACTCCGTGATAATTTATTTGGTTTTGGGTTGCAGTTTAGGCACTCGGTCTCAAAAAGGTTCGCCATCACTGGCCTAGAGGCTGGGACCCTGGTGTTATACAGCCCGGTGCCCACTAGTGTGGCCTTCAATATACTCCAAGCTGTTACCTACCTGCAGGCTGCGCCTATGCAGCTGCCTGTTACCTGTTATTACCCTATTACACAGGAACAATTCAGTGTGTGTGACACAGGCATCCGGCGGTGTAACACCAGGGTTTACAATCTTATCACAATACTACTAAATTCCCCCCAAACCAAGTACAACTAAGCAGGTATAATGGTTAGTTAGCTTGCAAGCCAAACAGTGTGAAGTTAAACTAAATGTTGCTCCCAGACTTCCTTACAAGTCCCTCTCTGGGAGATATAACTCTGTAGAAATCCTCTGTGACTTAGTCCTTTTACCAGACAGGTAGATAGTTCACCAGTATTGCAGCCTGGGGTGATGATTATACCTAACTAACTAACTACAGACTTTTTACTCAGTCCCAGCAATATGGTGCAAAACTTGCAGTGTGGTGTGTGCACGCTTACTTCTGTTGGGTACCTTTTAGTCTCTGTTAGCATCAGGGTGAAGAGGAGCTCCTTGGACAGCATGCGGTCTCACTGACAGTCTCACTTCTCAGCCAAGTCTCTGACAGTAATCTTCTCCTTAGGATGGTGTCTGGACAGACTCTGAAAGTCTCAAATCCACAGCTATTCTTGCTGTGGCTTCTCCCTCCAAGGACCCTCTCTGCACAGTGATGTCTCCACAGCTCTCTCTTCTCCTCTAGAGTCCAGCACACTCTGACTCAAAATGGCTCCTAGAACCTTCCTCCAACGATCAGGGTCTCCACATCAATCTTCCAGGGGCATACAGCCTTTTTCCTTTTACTTGTTATCTCGCAACAGCGACCTCTTGTGGTCAAACAACAAAATGTCAGGTTATGAAAACACCAACTCAATTACACATTGCACATTCACTACACAGGGGCTGTTTCACCCTCCTACATGCCACCCCACTAGAGGTTGACGTCCCTGGCAACCTTTCCCATATAAACTCATCTTGCGCATAGCGCTGTGGGGGTACCCCAGCATTGGACCTGGCTGTCCTACGCAGAGTCACAGAATCAGGGGCACCCGGCACACCCAATAATGGCTGTTCTGCAGGTTGTACAACTCCCTCCCTGGGCGGCAAACTAGACTCGACTTGGTTCCCTGGATCGGCTGGGGCAGGGACAACCCACCACTCATCGTCTAAGGGGGTTTCCCTGGTAACAATGCTAGGAGCCTGTACCACCTCGTCAGCCACCGAGTGTTCAAAATTGCAGCGTCTTAACATGTTACGGTGAAGGTTCCTTGAGGGTCCTCCAGTCCCTACTGGCTGTACCTCATACACTGGAATATCAGGGTCTACCTTTTGCTTCACAACATATGGTACCGCCTCCCACCGCCCATCCAATTTTCCCGTTGGCCTCTTGGCCCTGACAATCACACGATCACCTGGGGCGTACTCATCCCTCTGCACCGGCCCTGGGTTGGGGTGTACTATTTGTCTCATGCGTTCGCCCACAACCTTATGTACTGCTCTCAGTCGGCGACGGTGTTCTTGCGCCCATGCGGTAGTGCTCCTTGGAGGAGGCTGCATTGGATCTGGCATGTGGAGATCCTCAATCTCTTGACCTGCCCTCCCAAACATCAACATGTGTGGAGAGTAACCAGTGGTGTTGTGTACTCTATTGTTATAGGCCCACATCAGTTCAGGTAGATACTCTGGCCACCGAGCTTTTTGACTATCCTCTAGCGTCCGCAACATCTGTATCAAGGTGCGGTTGAACCGCTCGCATGCCCCGTTCCCCTGTGGATGATATGGGGTCGTGCGAGAACGTTCGATCCCATAGAGTTGATACAATTCACTCATCAAAGCCCCCTGAAAGCACGCCCCCTGATCTGAATGGATTTTCTGTGGACACCCAAACACTTGTATAAAGTGTTTGCAGACCGCTTCGGCAGCGGATTCAGCCGTCTGATCTCTGGTGGGTACAGCTACTGCATACTTTGTAAAATGGTCCGTCATAACCAAACAGTAAGAATGTCCTGAGGTAGAGTACCCAATCTGTACATAATCAATCATTAGAATTTGCAGGGGGGCAGATGTTTGAATAGTTTGTACAGGGGCACGTTGTTCGGGACTTTTACTCAGCCCGCAGGACCGACATTGAAGACATGCCTTGGTCACCATCTTTCCCAAATCTGGGCAATACACAAATCGTTGGAGCCATTGGTACGTTTTGGCACTCCCAAAATGGGCCCCACTCTCATGGGCTTCCTGAGCGGCTACTGGTCCCAATGACATCGGGATGACAATCTGTTGCCGGTGTTGCAGCTCTGACTGTATGTATATGGTCCGACATAGGAGTCCTTGGATGACAACCAGCTTATCCCACTGTCTCAGTAACTTCTGACCCTCTTGGGTTAAGCTAGCCCGCTCATTCGGCCGTGGCCAGATCTTAGTCCGGATCCACTCTTTCACTTTACATAGGTCCGGACAGCTATTTTGAACCCTTTCCCAATCTTCCAATGTCTTCCCCAGCACCATCGGCATCCCTGAAGCCACCCCACTTGAATGGGTTATGTTCTGGAATGGCGGTATTCTGCCGAGGTGTGGGATTTCACTGTCTTCTAGCCCTTCCTCTCCACTCTTGGTTGGCAACCCCACAGGGACTCGGGAGAGGGCATCAGCGTTGCCATTCTCTCTCCCTGATCGGAACTGGATACGGTATTGATACTTGGAAAGGCGGGACATCCACCTCTGCTCAAGGGCACCTAACTTAGCGTTCTCTAAGTGTGCTAAAGGGTTATTGTCCGTCATCACAATCACTTCTGCACCCGTCAGATACTCTGTGAATCTTTCAGTCATGGCCCATACAAGTGCCAATAGCTCCAACTTAAAGGAGCTGTAGTTGTCGGGGTTACGCTCTGACTCCCTTAAGGACTGGCTGCCATAGGCAATCACCCTCTCACGTCCATCTTGAACTTGAGATAGCACAGCTCCCAGACCATGTAGACTTCCATCGATGTACAACAGGAATGGCTTATCAAACTGTGCATAGGCCAGGATCGGGGTACTGGTCAGAGCTTTCTTTAACCCCTCAAAGGCTTCTTGCTGTCGTGGCCCCCACTCAATGGGGCGATTCTTGGGTCCACCAGCTGTGCCTCTCAGTAGTTCATTTAGGGGGCCAGCCCGATGAGAGAACTTGGGTATGAATCTCCTGTAATAACCGGCCAACCCTAGAAAGGCTTGTACTTCACGCAGGGTTCTTGGTTGGGGCCACTTCTGGACGGCCTCCACCTTGCTGGGCGCAGGTTGTACCCCTTCCGGAGTGACTACATGTCCCAAGTACTCTATTCGCTGCTGGAATAGTTGACACTTCTTGGGCTTGATTTTTAGCCCATGATCACGCAATCGCCCTAGGACCTGCCGCAGCTTTTCGAGATGATCTTCAAATGAGGACCCAAACACTACAACGTCATCCAAATATATCAATACCGACTCAAAGTTTAGGTCACCCAAACAGAGCTCCATCAACCGCTGAAATGTCCCTGGGGCATTGGACAGACCGAAAGGCATTCTGTTAAACTCATAGAGTCCCATGGGTAAGATAAACGCTGTCTTGGCCTTGTCCTTTTCGGCCACTGGCACTTGCCAATATCCACTGGCCAAGTCAAGCGTTGAGAAATACTTGGCATGACCGAGGGAGGATAGTGACTCTTCAATCCGTGGAAGGGGGTATGCATCACGGACGGTCTTAGCATTTAGTTTCCGGTAATCTACGCAGAAACGGAGACTTCCGTCTTTCTTCCGCACCAAGACCACCGGAGCAGCCCATGGGCTCTTACTCTCCTGGATCACTTGATTCTCCAGCATGCTAGCCACCATTTCTTTCACCTCCTGATACATCTTGGGGGGAATCTGCCTATACCGCTCCCGAATAGGCGCAGCGTCGCCAGTGGGGATTTCGTGTTCAATGGCGGTAGCACACCCAAAGTCTTCATCGTGTCTTGAAAACGCCTCCTGGAATTCCCACAGAGTGTCCTCCAGAAGCTTCTGTTGTCCCGGGGTCAGAGACCGGCGATCTACTCCCATCAGAGACATGATCACTTGGCCATTCCACTCTGCCGTTGGAGCCTGGCTTTGCTGGACCTTCACAGCATAGGTTCAAGACGACCTCCCATCAGGCTGCAACGTGAAGCTCTTCCGGCGAAGGATGTCACCCCCGGGCACGTGAACTTCAGCCAGCAGGGTATTCCCAGGCACGAACAACTCACTGTCCAGAACGTTGAGACAGCGTATAGGCACACACCCATCCTTCACAGTGGCAAGTGCTCGGGCTACCAGAGGGCGGGTCTGCGTTTCTCCCTGCAGGGCAGGCTCTATCAAGACCTCTAGTCCATTTAATGGTCGTCCAGCCCCCACCGGAAGCATCACAATATTTTCCTGTCGCGGTGGAATCTTCATTGGGGCACTCAGCGGCACCTTCACGTATCCAATGGAGCGCCCTGCCATGGTGCTCTTCTGCAAACTACAGCTCCTCACCATCTGCTGTAGGACCTTCTGAGTCGGCCGGTGTGTGGTGGCCCGCTGCCAGTATTTAGGTCCTTCCTTTGCATAAAGGTGATGATCTAGGTCTCTCAGCACGTTCATGCCCAGCGTCACATCGAGTCCTCTCCTGGACGGATGGTCTATCAGCACGATCCCCTTTTTGCCAATGTCTTGCCCAAATAGCCGGACCCGCATCCAGACGATCCCTTGTACGTCCATCGCATCATTGTTGGCAGCTATCAACCGGATGACACTTCCATCCTCTGGCTCCATCATATGTCCGAAGTGTCTCTCGAAGAACTCCAGGGGCATCAGGGTGCACTCCGATCCAGTATCAACTAAGCAGCGTACCTTCTGGCCCTCCAGCTCAGCTTCCATAACGGGGCTGCTAGCATATAGGTCGCATTCATCACGTACGGGGCTTGATTGTTGGTGAACCGCCACAGAACGCCCCGTTACTGCGGCGGTCGGGAGTTTAAAGCCGGCTCGGGTTCCACCTCCCCCTTACACTCTCTGGCGATATGGCCATACTGTCTGCAACTCCAGCAGAGGGGTCCCCTTGATCCCTGCCCAGCTGATGAGCCTCGGTTGGTGGGTCCTCGGCCACGGTGTACTCTCAGCGGGGGAGAGTAGGACAATGCGGTCATTTCTGGAACCATGGATTGACCTGCTCGTATCTGGGACACCTCCAGTCGGAGTTCTCTCATTTCTGCCCGTAGAGCCTGGACTACATCCTTTAAGGACCCTGGGTCTTCAGGACCTCCTCGGGTCCCTGTCACTTGGGTGCTACTCACAGCCTTCACATTCACAGCCACGGGCGCTTCTTCCCTCTCTACAGCAGCCAGGTAAACATTATAGAACGTCAGGTTGGCATCTGCCCGGATCATCTCTTGCAGTTTATCCTGTAACAACTTATTGGATAACCCTAGGATGAATTGATCTCGTAGCAGCCGGTCCACTTCTTTGAAGGCTCCCATAGCCTCTGAGTCCCGTCGCTGCACTTCATTCAGCATCTCTTGTAAGGCGTTAGAGTATTGCGTTAAAGTCTCACCCTCCCTCTGTGACCGATTGAAGAAGTTGCTCCGCAACTGCGCTACCTTGGCACGCCCTCCCTGAGCTCCCTCTAGCAGAGCAAATATTTTTTCTAAAGTGTCTCTTTCCGATTCAGGCCGTACCATCGCTGTCCGTCTAGCGTCACCTTCTAGGGCCCCTAATGCTATCTCTGCACGCAGTTCCGGTATCAGGTTGCTCAGTCTAACTATACTTCGTACCCTTTCAGTCCAGTCCTGCAACGTCATATTATTACCGTCAAACTTTGGCAGATGCTGCATTAGTGCTCCGGCCGATAAGTACCCCACTTGGGCCGGCATTACCAGCGCTGGGGCTTGCTGTGCAGGGGCACCCTGGACCACCACAGCTGGTGCCAGGGGATTCTCTCCCGCCACATTCCCGTCCATGAGGGTCGCTGTATCCTGCCGACTACGCCAAGTTGTAAGCCGTGTACCGAGGTGGGCTCCCGAGGATACAGCGAAGTCACGAACAAAGGAAGTGAGTCCAATTCAATTTAACCAAGATAGGACTTTACTGAGTTTAGATAACCTCTTTTGTCCAAAAGAACACTCCCAGGTATTACATTTACACAGCCTAGAGGCTGGGACCCTGGTGTTATACAGCACGGTGCCCACTAGTGTGGCCTTCAATATACTCCAAGCTGTTACCTACCTGCAGGCTGCGCCTATGCAGCTGCCTGTTACCTGTTATTACCCTATTACACAGGAACAATTCAGTGTGTGTGACACAGGCATCCGGCGGTGTAACACCAGGGTTTACAATCTTATCACAATACTACTAAATTCCCCCCAAACCAAGTACAACTAAGCAGGTATAATGGTTAGTTAGCTTGCAAGCCAAACAGTGTAAAGTTAAACTAAATGTTGCTCCCAGACTTCCTTACAAGTCCCTCTCTGGGAGATATAACTCTGTAGAAATCCTCTGTGACTTAGTCCTTTTACCAGACAGGTAGATAGTTCACCAGTATACATGAGTCCCCCTGCGAACTTCCGGTTGGCACATGCGCAATGGAAGGGCGGCAAGAAGACTTCCTGTTCCTTAGTGAATTAACCAGGGCTGGGTATGTACTTCAGGGTATGGTCCTCGGGTTACGACGAGCCTGCTGCAGAACCTCATTTTCTGAATGCTATACAGTGTATAGCATTCGGCAAATGAAGGCTGATTGTGTAGCAGGCTCGTCCTTGCTACGAGCAGGTAAGTATGCTGTTACCAGTTGACTTTTTCTCATTGAAATGAATAGACCAGCGTTGATTGGCCAGTTGCCAGTGATTTGGCCAATCAACGCTGGTTCTGCCAGAGGCTCGTCTGAGGAGGCGGAGTCTAACATCGGACTATTCATTCCAATGAGAAAAACTCTTGCCTGCCTGTAGCAAGGACGTGCCTGCTGCAGAATCAGTGTTCATTTGCCGAATGCTATACATATATATAGCATTCGGCAAATGAATATATATACTGTATAGCATTTAGCAAATGAGGTTCTGCAGCAGGCTCGTCGTAACCACGAAACAGTATGCCTATACCCCTGCTAGACATGGCAAACTCTCAAAACCGGAAAGAGATCTTCGACCGGAAATAGGAAGGGCGGGACTTAATCCTTTGTTATTGTTGTCAAAGGGGGACTCATGTATTGCAGCCTGGGGTGATGATTATACCTAACTAACTAACTACAGGCTTTTTACTCAGTCACAGCAATATGGTGCCAAACTTGCAGTGTGGTGCGTGCACGCTTACTTCTGTTGGGTACCTTTTAGTCTCTGTTAGCATCAGGGTGAAGAGGAGCTCCTCGGACAGCATGCGGTCTCACTGGCAGTCTCACTTCTCAGCCAAGTCTCTGACAGTAATCTTCTCCTTAGGATGGTGTCTGGACAGACTCTGAAAGTCTCAAATCCTCAGCTATTCTTGCTGTGGCTTCTCCCTCTAAGGACCCTCTCGGCACAGTGATGTCTCCGCAGCTCTCTCTTCTCCTCTAGAGTCCAGCACACTCTGACTCAAAATGGCTCCTAGAACCTTCCTCCAATGATCAGGGTCTCCACATCAATCTTCCAGGGGCATACAGCCTTTTTCCTTTTACTTGTTATCTCGCAACAGCGACCTCTTGAGGTCAAACAACAAAATGTCAGGTTATGAAAACACCAACTCAATTACACATTGCACATTCACTACACAGGGGCTGTTTCACCCTCTTACAGGTATCTATTTTTGGCAGGGGTGCCTTTCCATAGTTCACTTCAGGCAACAGAGAGGGTAGGTTCACCCCTGCCTTTATGTAATGGTAGTATTGACTTAGTGATGAAGGCACAAGCAGGTCACTAGAGAGGTTTCCAGTGTCTAGGATTGGTCCTATGTATGAGAGAGGCTATGACTGAGACTGTATAACATGGCAGCTAAGTTAGCAGAATTAATCCACATAAAATGCGAATACTACATAAATTTCTTATGGCCTTATACACACAAGCATGTATTATGAATGATCCATGTGTGGGAAAGTGAACATGTCCGTTTTGCGGCCTGTAGTGGACGGCAAGGACAGGACGCGGATACCATCCCCATGTGCCATCCGACCTGTACATGTAGACTGTTTTATCACCAATGTAATAAAATGTCATCGTGTCTATTCTACGACCACAGCAGATACCGTACCCTGTGTATAACCGCCATACACGCTTATAAATCAGCCGGTGACTGCAAGAACAACGACACGTGCGTGTAAAGTAACCGCTCTACAACTATGTGCAGTCGTCCTAAGCTGCCATGCTGGTTCCAGGGTGGAATGAGCGCTCGTCCTATTGTAAGGCCTGCTGGGTTTTTGATTGCCTGCGGCAGCCTTAATCTGAACAGCGACTGTGACCAATTTGGCGCGTAGAACGTGGAGGTCATTCCAAGTCGGCAGGTACGGGGCGAGAGCTGGAGACAAACACTGCCAAGACTGAGGTAATGGTGCAGGCCTCGTGTCACATTGCTGGGATTTATGAGTCACCTAGATATATATATAACTGAGGTTTGCTGAGTTAGAATTCAGGAATAAAATAAAAATAAATAATAATAATAATAATAATAATAAAATAATAATAAATAAAATAGATTTAGGCATGGCATGATATAGTTGTGATGTATGTGAAATATATATATATATATATATATATATATATATATATATATATATATATATATATATATATATACTCCAAAGTGGGCAGTAACACTCCAGCAGCGTGTTCCAGGGGTAGAGGCAATACTTAAAGGGATTCTATCAATAAAAACATTTTTTCTCGATCACACGTAGGAATAGCCTTAAGAAAGGTTATTCTTCATCTAGCTTTAGATGTCTTCTCCGTGCTGCCATTTCGTAGAAATCCAGGTTTTTGTCTGTATGTAAATGAGTTATCTCGCAGCACTGGGGGAGTCGCCAATGCTGCTAGAAAAATCTCCAGCGCCGCCTCCATCTTCCTCAGGAACGGCCTCTCTGTGCGTCTTCTTCCGGAGCTGGGTTCAAACTTCTAGGCCTCAAGCCTCAGGTAGAGCTGATTGTGCATGCCCACAGGCCACAAGAAAATGGCCGCATACACCAGTTTACTGTGTAAGCGGTCGCAAGAATAGGCCGCTTACACAGCTTACTGTGTAAGCGGGCATTTTTCTTGTGGCTGCAGGCATGCACAGTCAGCTCTGCCTGAAGCCTAGAAGTTTGAACCAAGCTGTGGAAGAAGGCGTGCAGAGAGGTCGGTCCTGAAGAAGATGGAGGCGGCGCTGGAGAGTTCTCTCGCAGCATTGGGGACACCCCCAGTGCTGTGAGAGAACTCATTTGCATACAGACGAAAACCAGGATTTCTACTGAACGATGGTGTGGAGAAGACATCTAAAGGTAGGAGAAGAATAACCTTTCTTAAGGCTATTCCTATGTGTGATCAAGAAAAAATGTGATTTTAATGACAGAACCCCTTTAAAGATCCCTATTTTACCAAAATAAAGTCATACAATGCTCATGTAACAAAAACATCCTAATAACACAGCCAGATAGTTGCCAAAGTTTCCAATGAACATCCCGTACACCCTGCGTAGCTGCCTTTCCATAGTGGAGATGTTTTCCTCTATAAACGTTAGGGGAGGTTATATGGCACCATTTGACCATTCTTCCTTCCAATGGGAAGCAGAGATGGCAGTAGGAAGCAGATAAAATCAGCGTCCTGCCCAATCTTGCCATAGATTCCGTGGCTTGGAAGTCCCTGCCAAATAGGCCCATTCATAGAATGTCCATGCACCGCACTGGCATCCCGTCACCACAATCCTGCAACCAAATACGGCAGCGGAAAATGAAGAGAAAATTCTGCCAAATCCTTACGCTTGCCCATATTTCTTGCTTCCAATACAACTTCAAGAAATGACTGTTCAGTTTTTTATTGACACTGTGGGCTATATTAGGCAGTACTATAATAAAGATGATATAAGGAGATGTATCTGAGCCTGAGGTTCCATATTGGATTGCAATAAAAAGCTAATCTAGCTCATAAATTAAATGTAGATATGATAGATAGATAGATAGATAGATAGATAGATAGATAGATAGATAGATAATAGATAGATAGATAATAGATAGATAGTATAGATAGATAGATAATAGATAGATAGATAGATAGATAGATAGATAATAGATAGATAGATAGTTAGATAGATAGATAGATAGATAGATAGATAGATAGATAATAGATAGATAGATAGATAGATAGATAGATAGATAGGAGATAGATAGATAGATAGATAGATAGATAGATAGATAGGAGATGATAGATAGATAGATAGATAGAACGATAGATAGATAGATAGATAGATAGATAGATAGATAGATGATAGATAGATAGATAGATAGGAGATAGATAGATAGATAGATAGATAGATAATAGATAGATAGATAGATAGATAGATAGATAGATAGATAGGAGATAGATAGATAGATAGATAGATAGATAGATAGATAGATAGGAGATAGATGATAGATAGATAGATAGAAGATAGATAGATATTATCAGTACAAAAACTTGTGTGAATGTGGACAAAGTGATCACATTAGCCCTGTTAGTACTTGTTTAATAATTCAATGATACATACATTTCTCCAGGCATATTGGAAAGTGCTCAAAACCAATATATGTTCTTCTAAATATACCGTATGTCAGGCAGCCTGGGGGGAAAAGCTGTTCCTCATATCAAACTTGGCGTAAAGTCTCATATCTGCAATTAGCTCACTTCACTATATTTTAGCTTGTCACATTGAGAAGTGTTAGAGAATTCAGTTCAGGAAAGTCATTCCTTACTGTTAAAAACAGATTTCTGGCACTCGACTTTGGCACAATTTTTTTTTTATACCAATCATTTTAAAAGCTCTCTGTTCTTTGGCAGTAGGCAGCAAGTTGTAGGGAAATCCAGCAAAAAGTGTTGAATTCCCCAGCAGCACCCCCGCAGGTAAATAGAAGAATTACACAATTGTCATTAAAATCAATAATCTGCTGATTCCTCCAGGACAAATGATCTTATTTGTTGTCATTCTGATTATATGAATTCGGAACCTACCCTCCTCTATTAACTCATAGCGCCAAACCAGATTACATGCTTAAAGAGGTGGTCCCATTTAGAAAATTAATTTCAATATAATTATTTAGGGAATTCTGAGGGGTCCCCTGATCTAGACCCTTATCTCTTGGAAAAAATGGGGAACTGGTCAAAGATTTGTCTGTCCTGCTGTATGCAATGCTTCAATCCACCTGTAGTGGTGCTGTAGGGGATTGAAATACTTTGGGCTTCTGTAATACACTGTCTGTCTACCAATAAGCATTTGGACACCCATACAAATGAAGATATCTGCGGTCGTGATGTGCGTCACGCCTTCTGCCATTAAATAGGAAACAGCATTGGCATTAGTCGTATACAAGATGCCATGAAGTGCAGAGGTGTCCGATTTCGAGAAAGGGGTAATTGTGGGGTACCACAGAAATGGTCGCTCCTTAAGGGACATAGCGAGCGAACTGAATTACCCAAAATCGACAGTGACCTATGTGATTACGAAGTAGAAGGTGAACGGTGATTGTTGTAATGTGTCCCGAGTCGGCAGACCCCCGAAACTGGGAGATAGAGACTGACAAGTGCTGGGCAGAGAAACCGCACCCAACCGATGGCTCACATACACCAGGAGTGTCACCAGGCATCCGGGAGTATTGTGTCGCTCAATACCATCCGTAAGGAAGCATCTGCTGGGGTCTACCAACTATTGGATAGGAAGAAATGTGGTTTTTCTATTCTACCGCAGGGGTCCAAATACTTATTGGTAGACAGTGTAGACGCCGCTCCTTGGATTCCGCTACAGTTGGAATTTTTGCTCTAGCCCCCACCGTTCCTGAGCAATTAGTGCTGTTAATTTCGTTGAATGATCTGCTAATTGGGCTCTATATTGTCAAGTAAGTGATGTCAATGACCATGCCCACTTGACTGTAGAGGGCCTAAGTAGAATATTGGGCAACAAAACTACCTGCACTGATTTCTTGGGAATGGTGAGGGATAGAGAAAAAAATCCAACTGTGGTGGAATCAGTGAAGGGGCACCTATTAAGTGACGCAAATAATTGGATTTAGTGGAGGTGGTAAAAGGTCATCTTTGAGTTGGATGTGATCAAATACAGCTTTAGGGCCAAGAGGGTCCCTTCCATACAGATTTATAGAATCTCCAAATGTTTTAATACAATAGTGGAACACCAACCATGTCCCATCATTTGGGTTGTCCCATCTTTATAACCCCTGTCCATATAACCTACTAGGTCTATGGCAGTCATACGTCTTAGGTTTCCCTTTCCTGGACCATATAGTATATTGTCCATTATTTTGGATGGTCGCCTACACATTGGAGGCCACACCAAGCTCTCCCCAGATGTTGGAGCACGTTAATGATATCAATGTCACATTTTATCTAGGAAAGGCAAGGTTCTGTCTAGATCTCACTTCCAGAAGACGTCTTTCTACGCTGCCTAGATGGTGGGTACACTTTAAGACAAGTATCAACGAAATGGTCTTGAAATAAAGTGTCATCATTGTGATCGTAATGACAGTCCTTTGGCACGCCGCTGCTTTCTGCCTTTTCTATTTCATCCACCACTGCAACAAGAGAAACATACAAAGTGCAAGTGACACAATCGAAGCCTTTGAGATCCACTGTTTGCCAGATTGAGAAAATAAGACACCGCATCTTAAAATTCAGCAGAGCTACCGGGAGAGCACAAAGGACATTCCCAGTACAATAGACCCATTTAGTTCACGAGAGTTTGCTTTCAGCGGCAGCATTCCCCTGGAAACCATCGACTTATTTTCTCAAGTAGATCTCATTTCCTTACCTCCTAAACCTTGCCAGGTGTCCCTTTTGAGTTTGGCCATATCACAGGAGGACCGGGACAATTATTTCCTTTCAGTCCTTGCCTTTCCACTTATGGCTGCTTTCTGATGTCTCCTTCTGGAACAAGAAGATGAAGAAGAAGGGGCTGTAATAAAGACAGCGCTACTGGTTGTTGGAAGCGGCAACTCTGCTGCTACAAGACACTAAGAATTGTCTCCCGAAATCCTGAGCTAGAAAGGAATACAGCTTTTTACATTGTACCTTTCATCACTACTGCCAGTGGCCAAGAAATTCTGCATTGGTGTCAGGAGATATTGCAGATCGAGTGGCGGAATATTGAATCGCGGTCTATTCAGTTATAGTCAAAGACTTTTCTGTTCCCTGCCAGATACACGGCTAGGATACAACTATATTCTCATTATGTCTGGGAGCAGCATTACCCTGATATATCTACTGCCTGGGACCTAAAACAAGTCTGTGCGGTATAGAGGGGTAGTGTTATGTATAGCATACTGTGATCACAGCTGGATATACTCTATGGTTGGTCAATCAGAAATCCAAAACCTTGCAAAAAAGGGGGAAGATGATAAAGAAAACTAAACCTAGATAAGTAGTAGTCTACAGTACTATAGAAAGGGAGTCTGTCAGCAGAACCCAGCATATCAATCCAGCCCCACAGATAGATACGTTAGGTTCTGTTCCCCCTTGTGTATTGATGCCTCCATTGCCAAATATCGCCATGTTGTCCACATACAAATTAGCTCTTTGGAACAATAGGGCCTCCCTCATTCCTCCAAAAAGATAAGGAACGCTCAACACCCTCATTGCCCCAAAGCACTTATTTGCATATTGAAAAATCAGCCATGGAGGCAATAAATTGCAAGGGGAACACATTGTTTGATTCAGAAGCCAATAACCTATCTAGCTGGGGTAATGTGGTGGGTTCTGGTGAGAGACTCCCTTTAAGTGTTTTAAAGAGGACCTTTCATCAGATTGGGCACATACAGTGTTATATACTGCTGGAAAGCTGACAGTGCGCTGAATTCAGCGCACTGTCGGCTTTCCCGATCTGTGCCCCGGGTAAAGTGCTATAGGTCCCGGTACCGTAGCTCTTTATAGTCAGAAGGGTGTTTCTGACAGTTAGCCAGGGACGCCCTTCTGCCCAGCAGCGCCTATCGCGCTGTACAGTGTGAGTGGGGAGGAACGCCCCCTCCCCTCCTGATAATACTCGTCTATGGACTAGCACTGTGAGTAGAGGGAGGGGGCGTTCCTCCCCACTCACACTGCACAGCGCGATAGGCGCTGCTGGGCAGAAGGGCGTCCCTGGCTAAGTGTCAGAAACGCCCTTCTGACTGTAAAGCGCTACGGTACCGGGACCGGTACCGGGACTTTACCCGGGGCACAGATCGGGAAAGCCGACAGTGTGCTGAATTCAGCACACTGTCAGCTTTCCAGCAGTATATAGAACTGCCTGTGCCCAATCTGATGAAAGGTCCTCTTTAAGGAGTTGTGCAAAATTAGCTATATACATGACATTTGGGGTCAAAGAAATAAGAGTGGTAGTAATAATAGTACTTGTAGTAATGACTAGTATAGACTATTGCACAAATGTATCGCTCGGAGTTAGGGTTGAGCTGATCTTGAGATTTCAGGATCAATTTTAAAATCCGATATCCGATCATTTTCCAGCCAATCCCGATTGTGAAATTTGCTCGATCGCCGATCAGGATCCGATCTTTCCTGATCCCGATCGCTCAACCCTAGTCAATGGTTCTCTATGGGAAAAGTCACTTTTGGAGTTGAGTCAATCTTGAGATTTCAAGATCCGATTTCCGATCATTTTTCAGTCGATCCTGATCATGAAATTTGCTTGATCGCCGATCGGCATCCTATCTTTTTCGATCCCGATCACTCAACCCTACTCGGAGTACATTACTTTATTGCCATGTCTTATGGTCACAGGACATGTTAGTTCTTCATATCCATTTGGGGGTGGCTATCATCTGTACAATGTAATATCTTGCACATTCAGTCTACCTTGTCAAGTGTATATATAATATCTTCAAGTCTATTCCAAAAAGTATTGGCCACAAACAATAGTACAGTTTTACGAAGGAACATAGTTGAGACACATCGGTTGACTTCTGGAGATGATCCATTAAATATAGAACGTAGGGCTATATAGAGCCAACACACTAAATATGGACTGAGACATGAGGATGGAGGCTCTTTTATCCTAAAAAATCAGATGATACCAAACAAATTCTTATTGGCCAAACATGCCTGTTTCATTGGGATTGGACATCCATGTAATTTGTATGAAAATCTGCCGACTTTCCTCCAACAAAAGTTGTTGGGCGAAAAGATGGCCATTGGATTTTAACATGCGCAATGTTTTAGTATATAGAGTAGTCTGAGAAGTGGCAGGGACTTACTCCCTACAGACTTGGCAAGTTATGTCAGGCAGAAGATGCCAGACCTCACCAGCCAAGATCAGGGCCCACAGTGTGTCCCAATGAAAATTGTGTAGATCCGTAAGGTCAGACACTCAATTTCAATGCTAATATTCCCCGGTTGGAATGGACAAATGATGGTATAATATTACCTGATGTAATGGATTACATTTCATTTACCTTTTGAAGCCGTTGAAGAAATACAAGATCTTATCTTACCAGACTAGGCTACAACACGTCCTCTGAGGCCTCCAGTCTCATTCAAGGTCATCTGCTTTAAGTTAATCTTCTGGAAGACTATCCAATTCTTAAAAATTGATTAAAAACAGAGGGCAGGTAATATTTGTTTCAAGAAACAGAAGATAAAACATATCTTTTATGTCCCTTGTAGGGTCTAACTGGTGAGTCAGGTACAACTCTCTACACCGGGCTGATGAGATGCAATAACATCGAAATGGTCGTCCTCGGTTGAGAGACTATACCTGGTAATACTCCCAGCGTCATTGCAAAACAAAGGCCTCTTGGAAGGTCGAGCATGATGTTAAAGGGAGCAGCCTTTATTGGGCCATATCACTGAGATTCTGTCTTCCTAATTACATCAGGGAAGACAGGCTTGCACATTCCAGTGAGCGCCCTCTATTGGTTTGCAATACTGAGGCTCCTGACTTCCTAATTGCATCATGGAAGACAGATTTGCATATTTTTCCCATGGTCCCTTGCAAAGTGGAGTGCTAAAGGCTTAATAAGTCTCCACACACCTATATGGTGGTCTCTCCCCAAGGAGTGACGATATCCCCCTTGCCCATAAACTTGTCAGTCTAAGGGTAAGGAACTTGACACTAAATTTGTCTTGCCAAAAATTTCTGTTTCAGGAATTTGAAATGGACCGAAAAGGATTTTGATGTAAAATTTCTAGCAGAAATTTAGTGGGCAGACACAAATTCCAAAAACCGCTAGCAAATTTTGAAAAATTCCATGCCAACGAAAAATGGATATTTTCCACCTCTCATTCATTTCAGTGGGGTTTCTCAAGAACGAACAGGTTCCTTATTTTTCGACTAGTTGAAAACAATCTGCTATTGAACAGAACGGGATGGCAAATTTCAGGCAAAATTTTAGGCGAATTCTGTGTCAAATTCCTATGTGTGAACTTACCCTTAGACAGATGTCCCTTTGACATCTTGGAACTCTGGCTGGTGAGATGTCAGGATTGTGTATCGAGCTCCTCTGAGTGTTGTACGTTTTCTATATCCTCCATAATACACATCTGATTTTTCACCCTGGGTGCGATCAGGATAACCATATGTAGGCCATATGTATACAAGCTACATCATCATAATTTGCACCTTTCATCATGAGTTTGGAAGACTACATCGGTCTAAGATGTGGAGACATTTGTGCCATAAAAAACCTACCAAATCGCTAGACTTGCATATTCTTACCACAATATTTACAGGTTTGGAAGTGACATCTCCGTCCTTCAGGACCATCTTACACCTCCTCCCTTCACATTCATGCTTCTGCTTTATATCATTGGGATGTTCAGAGTCATGTCACTTTCATTGATCCAATTTTATTGTATTTTATGATTTTATCAATAGCTTTTATTTTTATGTGGTTTGGTTAGAAAAGTGCTCGCTAGCACATTATGGCCTAGTGCCAACAGCTCAAGTCACATTGCTTCAATTTAGCAAGGAGAATAATCTCGGAGACATGCCGGGTTACATTTGTAAATATCATTTTGGAAATTTTAGGCACACTGCTGGAAATTATGGAGAGATCTGAAATTCTGAATTGACACAGGGCAGAATTGTTGAAGACATTTCTTCGGTTCTTCCAATCATTTGGGCCTTGCAGAAATTTATATGCAATGGATAGATAGCTAATAGATAGATAGATAGATAGATAGATAGATAGATAGATAGATAGATAGATAGATAGGAGATAGATAGATAGATAGATAGATAGATAGATAGATAGATAGGAGATAGATAGATAGATAGATAGATAGATAGATAGATAGGAGATAGATAGATAGATAGATAGATAGATAGATAGGAGATAGATAGATAGATAGATAGATAGATAGATAGATAGATAGGAGATAGATAGATAGATAGATAGATAGATAGATATGAGATAGATAGATAGATAGATAGATAGATAGATGATAAATAGATAGATAGATGCAATAGATAGATAGATGCAATAGATACTGTAGATAGATAGATAGATAGATAGATAGATAGATAATGTAGATAGATGCAATAGATAGATAGATAGATAGATAGATAGATAGATAGATAGATAGGAGATAGATAGATAGATAGATAGATAGATAGATAGATAGATGATAGATAGATAGATAGATAGATAGATAGATAGATAGATAGATAGATGCAATAGATAGATAGATAGACAGACAGACAAACAGACAGACAGACAGACAGACAGACAGACAGACAGACAGACAGACAGACAGACAGATAGATAGATAGATAGATAGATAGATAGATAGATAGGAGATAGATAGATAGATAGATAGATATGAGATAGATAGATAGATAGATAGATAGATGATAAATAGATAGATAGATGCAATAGATAGATGCAATAGATACTGTAGATAGATAGATAGATAGATAGATAGATAGATAGATAGATAGATGCAATAGATAGATAGATAGATAGATAGATAGATAGATAGATAGATGATAAATAGATAGATAGATGCAATAGATAGATGCAATAGATACTGTAGATAGATAGATAGATAGATAGATAGATATGAGATAGATAGATAGATAGATAGATAGATAGATAGATAGATAGATAGATAGGAGATAGATAGATAGATGCAATAGATAGATAGATAGATAGATAGATAGATAGATAGATAGATAGATAGATATTAGATAGATAGATAGATAGATAGATAGATCGATAGATATGAGATAAATAAATAATAATACATTTTATTTATATAGCGCCAACATATTCCGCAGCGCTGTACAATTTGTAGGGTTCAGATACAGACAGAAAGATACATTACAAAGAAAATCATTTCACACAATGGGACTGAGAGCCCTGCTCGCAAGAGCTTACAATCTATAAGGTAGAGGGGGTGACACGAGATAGCAGGGGCGGCATTGCTTATGCAGAGGTCAGACACTTTTGTAATAGAGGTCACTGTCATTACACAAACATAAAGCTGTATGAGCAGTCGACAGTCGTGTCCTGTAACATGTGGATGGAGCTTGGACAGATAAAGTTATCCTGAGATGACATCATATCATGTGGGGAAATGTGGGAGCGGGGACAGAGGAAGGTTAAGGGTTTACATTAGGAATTGTGATAGGCCTGTCTGAAAAGATGCGTCTTTAGTTTGCGTTTGAAACTGTAGAAATTGGGAGTTAATCTGATTGTCCGGGGTAGAGCATTCCAGAGAAGTGGTGCAGCTCGGGAGAAGTCTTGTATACTAGCGTGGGAGGTTCTGATAATAGGGGATGTAAGTGTTAGGTCATTGAGTGAGCGGAGAGCACGGGTTGGGCGGTAGACAGAGATGAGGGAGGAAATGTAGGGAGGTGCGGCATTATGGAGAGCCTTGTGGAGGAGGGGGAGAACTTTATATTTTATTCTATAACGAATAGGCAGCCAATGTAGTGACTGGCACAGACCGGAGGCATCGCTGTAGCGTCTAGCCTGATAGATGAGCCTGGCTGCTGCATTCAGAATAGATTGTAGAGGGGAGAGTTTAGTGAGGGGAAGACCGATTAGTAAGGAGTTACAGTAGTCAAGGCGAGAATGAATCAGAGAGACAGTAAGTGTCTTTAGTGTATCTCTGGTAAGGAAAGGGCGTATTCTGGAGATGTTTTTGAGGTGGAGGTGACATGAACGTGCGAGTGATTCAATATGAGGGGTGAAGGAAAGGTCTGCGTCAAATATGACCCCGAGGCAGCGGGCCTGCTGCTTATGAGATAGATAGATAGATAGATAGATAGATAGATAGGAGATAGATAGCTAGATAGATAGATAGATAGATAGATAGATAGATAGATAGCTAGATAGCTAGATAGATAGGAGATAGATAGATAGATAGATAGATAGATAGATAGATAGATAGATAGATGCAATAGATAGATAGATAGATAGATAGATAGATAGATAGATAGATAGATAGATAGATAGATAGATAGATAGATAGATAGACGTGGAAAAATGACAACCTAAAAAAAATGGACCAATTTTTTAAGTAGTTCCTTGGAGAATGGAACCAGGAACCTGATGAAGGGCACGAGAGAGAGTTAAAGAGAGAGCATGCAGAGAGTTAAAATTAGAAAGCCCTTTAGTTCACGTCGCTCCTTCTATCTAACCAAGCATCCATTCTCGTGAGGACGGTGCGCACTCCCTACCCTATTGCTGTTGTTGTACTGGATTGTGTTTTTCATGTTGTACGCTTGTATTTATTGTGGTTTCTTGTGTCACAGCTCGCGGGAAGGGACAACATGCCATCTGGTTGAACATCAAAGACGTGCCCACCACAGACGCCGTAGGCGGGCGTGTGAAATGTATACTTTATTAAGTGTCTATGTGTAATAGATGTATTACAATGATGTAACATTTGTTGGCCAGGCTCTCTATATGTAATTTATTAAAGCTGGGGTCATTTCCACCAGACATTTGCATGTCTCACTTGGAAGGTTTTTATGGTATTTTATGTTTATTGCCGGGCTGGTCCACACATGGGACTCTCCATACACGCAGTCTTGGGGACTTCTAAGACCAACTCCTCCAAACTGTTACTTATTTTTGATAAGTCTTCTATTCTCAGGTTTAGGGCAAGTTTTTAGTTTCTTACTATCGATTCTGAAATAAGATCTTTTTATAATAGAGCATCTTGGGGAATATGTTTGTAGGATGGATGTGATACAAGGGCTTTGCCATTAGGATGTACCGTATTTGTAACACTCAGCATTATGTGATCAGAAATAGCTTTCAGCCTCTCGTACACCGCTTAAATTTGCTTAGATTACAAAAACGGAACGCAAAGCTGCCAAAGACCTGAGTTCTAAGGAGGACGGGAAGAACGTTTTATGTTTGCCGACCATGAAATCCACAATGCAAAGTATATAATGTGCCCGGGAAGAGATGAGCCTTTTAATGTCATAGTCTGGTACACATTCGTATATCTGTATATCAGCCGCCATTCTTATTTGAAAGTCCTATTACAAAAAAACGTAAAAATTGAAAAATATCACCTGTTTTAGGTTGTGTTCAGGATTCTGGGAAAGTTAATAACAATCAATCAATAATACAAACAAATATAATAAACTTTGTAATATATATTATCAGAGAAAATGCTTCTTTCTCCTTTAATCAGGCTGTACTCACCTCCCCTCCTAAACTGACTCTCACTCTGAAAATTGCTGCTGTCTGTATCGAGACTGCACGTGATATGACTCAAATTACACATGTCTGAAGAGGTCTATGAAGTGGAGAGGGGGGGAATAAGTAGAGAGAGAAAAAGAGAGCAGAAGAAATAGGGGTTTAGTGTAACATTATTGCTAGGGTTGAGCGATCGTGTTCGGAAATATCGGATTCCGATCGGCAATCGATAAAATTTCACGATCGCCATCGGAATTCCGAACACGATCTTTTTATGTGGGATCGAGATCGGTGATCTTTTCCCACAATGCAAAGTATACGCTGTATACTCAGTGTGAAGGCTCCGCTGCAGTTCCATAGGAATGAATGGAAGCAGCCAGCACACAGCCTTAACCCCCTGTGCGCCGGCTGCCTCCATTCATTCGAATGGAAGGCTAAACTAAACATCTCTAGCAGCTATTTACCTCTAGAGATGGCTGCTCCGGTGCCCTCCTTTTTCTTGCCTCGCTGCCCCGCCTCCCAGGTTAGTGTTTAAAGCGCTAGGTAGGCGGGGCTTGTGGCTTAGGAGAGTGTGGGCGGGTACAGGGCGGGGAGAAGTGACGTCTCCTCTCCCAGTACCCGCCCACACTCTCCTAACCCGCCCACACTCTCCTAACCTGGCAGGGAGGGGGCAGCGAAGGGAGAAGAGAAGTGAGGACAAGAAAAAGGAAGGCACCGGACCAGCCATCTCTGGAGGTAAGTGGACAACAGCGGGGACTAAGTAATCAGAGGATTAAAAAAAAATCCTCTGGCTACTTTAGTGATTCACTACACAGCGTGGATTCTAAAAATTCCTAGATTCCATGCTGTATAGTGAATAGGATTGCTTTTAAAATCCGATCTCCAATTAATAAAAAAAATCCCATTGACTTGCATTGGGATCGGAATTGGGATCGAGATCGGGTTCGAATGAAAAATGATCAGAAATCGGATTTTAAAATCGATCCTGAAAAGTCAAGATCGGCTCAACCCTAATTATTGCCAAACAGAAGTTTTCTATCACAACCAAAGTGTTTATTCATATTGGTACAGGTTGTTATTTTTCTGTACGGTTTGAGGCTATTTCAGAGTGAGACATAGTCATGGAGCAGATTCTTCTCTACTTACTGTGTACCATGTATGGCAGCCAGTCTCCTCCCAACGGCTCAGGGAGAACTGCAAACTACAGACAGAGCCTGCAGAGGGGAAAAGTGCTAAATAATGCAGAATATAAGACATATAATGATGAGAAATAGTGTTACATCTCACATCCTGAAAAGAGAAATTTAACAAGACGTACATGTTAAGCAATGGCAACCTTTATCGTTTTCACAGCTTTTCCATACCCATGACAATTCTGTCTGGTTATATAGGGATATATCCCACTTTCTTTTTTGGTGTAAATTGGGCAAGTTTGTGGTTTGGGATTTTAGAAAAGCAGATGACCTCTATGGTGGTGGACATCTTGGTAGTCACCTGGTTTCAAATGAATTTGGAATAAATAAGAATGGGCTGAAAAGGAACAAATGAAAGATTGATCTGCCGGACGCCTGGATATCTGCAGATGAAATGGTTAATAGTATACCATGGCAGTGCCATACAGTATGTACATTAGTGAATCTATCACATATAATCTGCATTGAACCTGACACACATTCACACAGCACAGGCGTCCATTCATATCAGTACGGTCGTGGTTCCTATATGACATAGGAATGACACCGGGACATACGTTACTGATCTGTTCTTGGGTTTTCTTGAGTCTCTGTAGCTCGGGCGTATCTGTGACAATGCTGAAGCCTCGGCCTTTACTTTCTTCAAAGTCTCTCTTATATTTTACCTGCAATAGAAAAAACAAACATGTATCGGTTATATCTGCACATGAAATGACTCACGTGTGACCAATGTCATCATGTCACTGGTACATATCAAGCCCTGATACAAGTGTGAATTATGTCCCAAGTACAAGGAAACAGACACGGAATATTTACTCCTTAACTTTTAGGTTACGTTCACAATCCATCTGAAAATCCAGGCAACAAAGTTCCACATCCAACTTCTTGTCCGGCAATGTTAATAAGAAAATAATGGCTATTCACCAACCCTTGGGATCCATTGTTGTTAATCCATTGTTTAATCCATACTTCTGAATGGACCAGAATAATGGATTCAATGGCGCAGATCTGAACACACCCTGGATTGTTGGATTGTCATTTCTGGAGACATACTTCTTGTAAGGGATTTCAAGTGATCACCATGGGTCCTTCTCCCAAAATCTTTCTGATATCCACTGATTTTAACAACATAAAGTTTACGCTCCGCTCATTCTGAAAGTAAATTCGTTCAGAGTGAGCGGCGTAAAACACAGATCCCATTGAATTCAGTGAGTGCCGGCATACTCGCGCTACCCATGGAAATCAACGGGAGGCTTTTTTACCTATTGCTTTCAATGGGATAGATTTATGTTTGCCTTTTTTTTGTTGCTTAGTTTTAGCTTTGCTGTGTAGAATGGGACAGAACAACGCTATAGGTGCACAGATTAGACTCTATGTGCAGCTCCCTGGATTATAATATGGATGGCTTCCTGGGGTTTGGGCTTTATGAGGGCCCATGGCCACCCAAATATCTCACCAACTTTAACAAGTGGCCTTAGAAGTGACCGACAGTAGCAGTAGAATTTTATATACAGGTACCTCTTGTACCTCTAAAAATACACACTCGCTGCAGCTAGTCTTCCTATACGCCAGGGGGCAGCATCATAGTGTGGACAGTGAGTGCCTACTCCAATATATCGAAAGAGACTGATGATCTTCCATCCTCCATCCATTGGCCATTAAAAATAAATGTATACAACATAAACCCGATGTAAGTCACGCTCACACAGTGGAATCTGCCGCTGATTTTGAGTTGGTTTCCTCCCCAAAATCAGCAGCAGATCCTACCCAGATTCTGGGACCAATGGGTGGCCCACTATCAGGGTCCGTGGTAGTCCTAGTAGACCCAGGGGCTGTACCTCATTACGTCTTGAAGACTGGATTAGTCTATGGGCACTTTTCTGACCATTAACATTCATTTACGGCAGCTACCATATAGCAAATGCCTACACAAAGTATGTGAACCCAATATAGTCACACCTAGGGACGTCATTAAAAAGATATGGCTTAGAACCGTGCTTCTGGTGTCATATAAAGGATGAGATTCTCAGCTCTCATAGGGTACCATCACAGTTCTAGCTGTCAAATTTCCATAGGGCTCACCAGTTCAATATTTATAGGTACCTATAGTTGACTTCATTGACATATTCCTTTTTTTCAGTTTTTTTTTAGTGTTTCACTGTTATTTTTAGTCTCCCAAATGGAAAAAATGGGCACAGAACGGATGCAAAATGTTAAAAAAAAATTTAAATCCATTTTTCCCGACCAAAAAACGGACACGGCAGTGTGACTATGGCCTCAGAGAATCTAAGCTGACCACTTTTTCCATTTGTGAGAAAATTACAGAAGAAATCATTTCTTTTTTTTGGGCTAAATAATATTATACGGCATGTTGTGCTGCCATGAATATGGAAAGGAATCATTGCAGGTGGTAAAATTCATCCTGGGATAAGCTGCGCTTTGAAGAAGATCATGTGAAGCAGTAAGTGCATTGTGTACGCACACTGAATTTTTAATACTTCTAAATATACAGTATACGTGGCAAGCATAACATTGTCATCATATGTGAGTCACTGCCATTGTCAAACATAAGCACTTTCCCTTCCAAGTAATAATACGTAGCGCTTCGGAACATATGGGCCGTATTATGACACCATAAAGAAGAGACATGGCAGCCTTAAAGGGAATGTATGGCCAATTTTTGTCTATTTATTTATTTAAACCAGATAGTAAAACATATCATATATTTGTAACCTGTATTTTCAGAGTCAGCGGTGTTCTCTATGAAAGTGTTATCTTCTATTGTAACTCATCCTGTGATGTAAGTAAGGCGACTGCTGTAAAGACATACCCTACAGAATTAGCAATTGTCAGTCTAGTATTAGGCTTAGTGGTCAGGGTGAAACTTGCACTTATATGTAAATATAGATAGTGACAAGGTTTTTTTTAACCACTTCAGTACCGGGCCAATTTGTGGTCCAGGACCAGACACATTTTCGGCTTTTTGTGTATGTGCGGTTTTGAGGGCTGTAACATTTTTCCTGTATGTCTCAGTCAACTAATTTTTTCGGGGACACATAGGCCTTTATTTTTATGTTGTTTTTTATTTTCGAATAAAATAAAATAAGAATATTTTTTTTTATATCCTGGAAAATATAAACATAATAGGAGGGAAATTGTGTCTGGTTTTCAATTTATTATTATTATTTTTTTTATTTAATAACACAAAGTGTCACTGAAAAACTTTATAAAACAGTTTTTCCTCTCCGTTACGGTAATTTTTATTATGTATGGTGTCGTCGGGGGTGGGGCTATAACCTTTAATAACGGTGTTTTATTAGTGTATTATTATTAATTTTTTATTATTATTTTATTTACATTTTTTAAAACTTTTTTATTATATTTTTATTTAATTTTTTTTTCCAGATTGTGTCCCCATAAGGTGATAAGAGACCTTTGGGGACATCTGATCACTTTTTTTTTTGTTAGGGAGGCTTATTTTCCCTATAACTGGGGCTGGTACATTTAGCCTCAGTTGCAGGAGGAATCCAGCCTCCTGCACGCTGTATACACAGTATACTGAGCTGATCTGAGACCTGTAGGACCCAGCAGCTCTTGCAAGATGCTGCTCCCGGCGGATCATGTGACCGCCGGCTCAGAGGGCGGCCGCATCATGGCGGTGCCCATAGCCGTGTATACAGCGCTGTATACACAGCGATCGAGATGGCAGGGAAGGGAATAAACCTTCCCTGCCATCTCTCTGGGAGCTCTGGCTGAATTTACAACCGGCTCCCAGCTTCAGCAGCTGCACAATCTCTGTGCAGCTACTGTGTTCTGACTGGACGTACCTGCACGTCCTGTCAGTACAAGGCAACCACTATCCAGACGTATATAGTCTATGGGCAGTCCGGAAGTGGTTAAAAAAAAAATCAGCAAAAATTATTTAAAGATATGTTTAACAAAAAAATTTGGTTTACAAGTAGGTGATTTTCTAGTGGTGTTGGTTAGTGACTTTACACTGATGGCCAATCCTTGTACTGTATGAAAGGTGGGGGGCTAAGAGATGTCTTGACAAAATGAAGGGGACATTGTGCCACAGCCCCTTACTGTTATAACTGGCACAGTAATGTCCATACCTATGTGACCGGCCAGGTACAACTCAGCTCAGTTTCTTGATACCTTTTTGATTTTAAAATATAAAAATTTATAAACGTTTTGTTATTTTGGCAGCATTTGTGGCATTGGTAAATATTGTAATATACTTTATTAACAAATTTTGTCTGCTTTCTTTGAAATTTTGCTCTGAAACCCAATTTCTCTATTGCGAGCTTGAATATGTGCAATGTTTCTCACCGTGTATGGGTTGGTGGGCTCCTGTATAATGCAGGGAAGCAGAGGCTGGCGGGAGGTCACTTCAAACAGTTATATCTCAGGAATTTTATAACACGGAACAGTGATCCTGGTGCCAAATGAAAGAGGACCATCTTAGCTTTCATAGAACACCAGATCGCAGTTCTACCTTTACTATTTTTGGAGATATCACAGTCAGAATAGGGAGCAGCTGCATAAAATACAGGTAGAACTGGAAATAATAAAGGTAGAACTGGGATCTTGGTGTCATATAAGAGCAAAGAATCTCATCTTTCATGTGATACCTCGTGAATCAATTGTCTGTATTTTAATATGAAGTGACCTCCCCTCCCCTCAACTTCCCTGCATTACACATGATCCGCACACCCGTATTCTAGTTACAAGCAGTGTACAGATATCAGCTAGCAATAAACAAGAAACCAAATGGAATTCAGTGCAGGAATTTATGGAACAAAAGACAAAATTTGATAATAATGTTTATTACAATACAAAAATCAAAAAGTTCAAAAGTTTAGGTACGCCTTAAAGGGTTATTACTAAAGATGGCCGACCTCCAAGGTTCCTTTCAGGTTTGGATGGCTCAGATCTCTCATTCAGTTCAGTTTGAACAAGTTTGGATAAAACCAAAGTAAGATTATTATACTCTGGGGTCTCTTCATAGGCCCAGGGGAGTAGTAAAAAAATGATGTCTCCTTGGTGATGTCATGTGCCTGGGTTAAGCAGTAAGGCCTGTGATTGGGCCTCATGATGTTCGGTGTGCTGATGTCACCACTGTAACCCAATCACAGGCCTAAGTGGTGTCCCCGGGTACATGATGTCACTAAGCGAGCATCAGATGCCACATGGAGGCCCAAAAGAGGTTTAGGATGGTGAGTAGAAATTTTTTTATCTCCATCACCACCTCCGGGCCTCGACCTACACTCTTCAGACCCCAGAGTATAATAATTTAGTGTACTGCAACGCAACTGCCATTTTTGTTTGTCCTAGATGAATCCCCAGTTGGTCGGTTTCATTAAAAACCAAAAATTTTGAGATATTCAGATTAGAACCCAGCTTATGCAGAAACGGTTCAATCTTCTCAAGTTAGTTCCATTTTGGCCAACACAGCTATAGCTGGCGCACATCCAACCCTCAGGCCGGGACGTTTCGCTATCTTGTTTCCGTAACCAGAGCTCAACTGTACCTTGGCTCCCATTCATCTCTATGGGAGTTACAGAAACAGCGTAGCACAACGACACTCTACCCTTGTAGTCAGGACTTTTCCATTCCAGACAAGATGGGAATAATCTTTTTATTTAAAAAAAATGTAGCAAAAACTACAAAAAACTGGAAAAATTGCTGAAAATTTGTAACTAAGCGGGTTCACCATTCGGCAGCAGTGACAACCAGTAATGGCCCCTATAAAAATAACCGAATATTTTACATAATCTGACACTCGTAGCTGAGACTTATCTAAATAATTTCTGCTCAGTTTTAATTACATGATCTATTTTTGCCTCCCTGCCACAGATAAAATCCTTTCGGGAGACGCTCAGGACTCCTGAAGCTTTTTTAATAGCACACATAATATTACATATTCACATCTATAAAAATCTGCTGTCACCGGAAAGGAAGGGTGGCATTTCCTATTCTATTTTTGCAGTCTCGGGGCGAGTCTGGATGACTTCACTCCAGCACCAATAATTACAGAAAGCCACAACGTGACACCGGACTTGTATCAGGACTCCATCAGGCTTCATGTCTAAAGCTGGCTGCACGTTAGAGCTGTCACATAAACAGTACTGTGCAAAAGATTTAGGCATGGGGTAAGGATGCCTTCAGAAATAGAAGGGTTAATAGTTTATTTATGTCTGTTAACAAAATGAAGTGAATGCAGAAAAGAGAAATGTAAATCCCATCAATATTCGGTGTGACCTTTGCCCTTTGCCTTCCATCAGTTCTTTCGGTACTTGCAGACAGTTTTTGGCAGAACTTGGCAGGGAGGTTGTTCCCTCCATCTTGGAGAACTAAGCCCAGATCTTCTGTGGATGTAGGCTTGCTCCAATCCGTCTGTCTCTTCATGTCACCCCAGACAGACTGGATGAGGATGAGATCAGGGCTATATCTGTGGGGGCCGTATCATCACTTCCAGGACTCCTCCTCCAAAGGGTAAAGGTCATGCCAAATATTGATGGGATTTACATTTCTCTTTACAGTTTTGTCCCATTAAAGTGAAAGCCGAAACATTCTTCATATCGACCAGTCCCTTCGAACAGCAGGGGGTGTCACCAGTGGTGTAACTAGGAACGGCGGGGCCCCGTGGCGAACTTTTGACATGCCCCCCCCCCCCCCGACCGACACCGAAGACCTCAACCACCCCCTCCTACGCATTCCTGCACGTTCTATTATGCGCCATAGTGGCCCCTGACACAGTATTATCCCCCATAGTGGCCCCTGCACACAGTATTATGTCCCATAGTGGCCCCTGCACACAGTATTATGTCCCTTAGTGGCCCCTGCACACAGTATTATATCCCATAGTGACCCCTGCACACAGTATTATATCCCATAGTGGCCCCTGCACACAGTATTATGCCCCATAGTGGCCTCTGCACACAGTATTATCCCCCCATAGTGGCCCCTGCACACAGTATTATATCCCATAGTGGCCCCTGCACACAGTATTATATCCCATAGTGACCCCTGCACACAGTATTATATCCCATAGTGGCCCCTGCACACAGTATTATCCCCCATAGTGGCCTCTGCACACAGTATTATCCCCCCATAGTGGCCCCTGCACACAGTATTATCCCCCATAGTGGCCCCTGCACACAGTATTATCCCCCATAGTGGCCCCTACACATAGTATTATGTCCCATAGTGGCCCCTGCACACAGTATTATCCCCCATAGTGGCCCCTGCACACAGTATTATCCCCCATAGTGCCCCTGCACACAGTATTATGCCCCAATAGTGGCCCCTGACACAGTATTATCCCCCATAGTGGCCCCTGCACACAGTATTATGTCCCTTAGTGGCCCCTGCACACAGTATTATGTCCCTTAGTGGCCCCTGCACACAGTATTATGTCCCTTAGTGGCCCCTGCACACAGTATTATCCCCCATAGTGGCCCCTGCACACAGTATTATGTCCCTTAGTGGCCCCTGCACACAGTATTATCCCCCATAGTGGCCCCTGCACACAGTATTATCCCCCATAGTGGCCCCTGCACACAGTATTATCCCCCATAGTGGCCTCTGCACACAGTATTATGTCCCATAGTGGCCCCTGCACAGTATTATCCCCCATAGTGGCCCCTGCACACAGTATTATCCCCCATAGTGGCCCCTGCACACAGTATTATCCCCCATAGTGGCCCCTGCACACAGTATTATGCCCCATAGTGGCCTCTGCACACAGTATTATGGCACATAGTTGCCCCTGCACACGGTATTATGCCCTATAGTGGCCCCTGCACACAGTATTATACCCCATAGTGGCCCCTGCACACAGTATTATGTCCCATAGTGGCCCCTGCACACAGTATTATGTCCCATAGTGGCCCCTGCACACAGTATTATTCCCCATAGTGTCCCCTGCACACAGTATTATCCCCCATAGTGGCCCCTGCACACAGTATTATCCCCCATAGTGTCCCCTGTACACAGTATTATCCCCCATAGTGGCCCCTGCACACAGTATTATCCCCCATAGTGGCCCCTGCACACAGTATTATGTCCCATAGTGGACACCCATAAACAATTATACTCTGGGGTCTGAAATGACCCCAGAGTATAATCGGAGACCCGGGGGAATAAAAACATAAAAAAAACAGTTACTTATCTGTCCCCCGTCTCCTACGCTGTCTTCTCTGCTGCCGTCCTTCTGCTATGACGTCGGACGTCACATGACCTGGGACGTAGACCGGGTTCATGTGACGTCAGAGATGTCAGAAAGGACGTCAGGAAGGATGCCTGGCAGGATCATGGAGAGGTAAGTAGCAGTGTATTTTATGCTTCTTACCTCTCCCAGTCCGCCGATCATTATACTCGGGGGTCTGAAAAGACCCCCGAGTATAATGATAGCAGCGGTAGCAGCTGTCACCTGGCCCCTAATATCCCGGGCCCTGTGGCAGCTGCCTCCGCTGCTATGGCGGTAGTTACGCCACTCGGCGTCACGTGAAAGAGAATATTCTCATTTACGTTTACAGGCTGTGACTTAGTACATAGCTAGACCTGAGAAGTGGAGAAAGTGTCTTACAGATTGACAGGAGGAATAACAGAGGAACAGAACAATGCATAATATACCCCTCAATTGTAATTGATGGAAAATGTCAGTATGTAATAAACCATCCATGTCCGGGGAGGCAATGAGAGAACACATGACCCATTAATCGGAGGTCAGGTTATATAATAGAACGGCATTGGGTCTACATTACCTGACTCTGGATTTCACTCTGTTGCTTCAGTCGGAGGTTTTCGGGAGTATCTGCCACCGTGGTGAAGGACTGTTTCGGATAATGTCTATAAAAAAAGAAAAAATTTGTCAATTCAACAGCAAGATCCCTTATGAAGTATATGAGATGGACCGGACACTAGGGGTATACACTGATTTCTAGATGTTGTTCTACAATTGACGTGACTTTCATGCTGTCAGATCTCATATAGAATGGCTAATATTCCCATGGTGTCTTGTTATTCGTATACTCCTCATAGTCACTAGCCACCATTACAACAATGGCTATGATCCATGTTTCATGCTCCATGCTCTTTGCAGAAATAAATGAGTTATGACGCTACAAAAACGGGGAATATTCTATTCATTGTATAGAACATAGAATATACACAATGTATGTTATGTATCGGCTGCTAAGAAATGACACAAGGAATAGTTATAATAATTACTTATATAGTATGGTGCCACCTAGTGTTCAAAATCTATAGCGCTGTGTATGTCCACCTAAGATGGGTGGACGCACATGCTCAGTTGCTCTCCACAGTAGTACACGTCTTGGACTTCCCATACCTATAGGTTGTCCCTCCCAAATGGAGGGATACCAACATTCAATCCAACCCAATACACATAGACAGATCATACCCATTAGTATACTGTCCAGAAGAGCTGACACTCTAAAAGCAAAGTGTGCCATATGGTTTAGGAGCTCTTCAGACATATGTTATCTGATGTCTGGGACTATAGCCAAGCAGCATGCGACCAGAAGGGGATATTTTGTTTTTATTCTGTATGTTTTCATGACACAGATGGCCAGATATTGCATTTGATGAGAAGTGACAGCCCCAGCTGATCCACCATGTCATTGCCGAGCATTACCACATCTCGCTCCGCCGCCTGCTCCATAGCTGCAAGGTAGGGTACGAGGAAAGGCATCCTCTTCTAATTTGTCAATGTCACTACACATAACAGAGGGCTGGAGTCACTTGGCCACACGCACAAGCCTTCTGCTTCATTATATTTCACTATGCGTCACCTTCAGCATGGACGTCGCGATGCTGCACCGCATATCATCAGCCCACAGGAACATCATCATCATCATCATCATCACTATAGGTGATACTAACAAGCCCGTGGGTTCTTCAGTGTTGGTTCCTTGGCTATTTAGATATATGAACTATGTTTGTATTGCCTTCACCACCATGCTGTACACTGCAGCTTTACTTACCTTAAAGGGTACCTAGAATTATAAAATAACTTAAATAAATGAATAGTACTGGTGAATAGAAGAAACTTTGTAGTATATCTTATTAAAGAAATTTGTTTCCTTCTCCACTTATCAAACTGAGTTCCTTTTTTCATAGAAGTCTATGGAGAGGGATGGGGGGGAGGAGGAGGCTGCAGGAAAAGACATAAATAACAGCAAATGTGAGGGAGGGAGCGTTTTTGACACTGCTATGATTCTAGAGAAAAGAGTTTTGTGTATAAGGCAGAGTATTGGGAAGATAAGGAGGCGGAGGAGAGCAGCCTGATAAGTGGAGAAGGAAACAGATTTCTTTAATAAGATCTATTACAGTGTTTCTTATATTAACATGTACTATTCATTTATGGAAAGTGGTTTTATAATTGGAAGTTCAGACCCATGACTATACACGTCTAGGTGGTCTACACCCTGGTTCTGCAGGTTGACAATTTCACGCAACCCTGCAAGGATATAAGGGTACGTCCTTGCAGGGTTGCATGAAATTGTCCACCTGCAGAACCAGGGACCCGGCTGTAACTATGACCAGGGCTCCTCTAGAGACGGCAGGGACAGTTTTGCCTTCCCAATCGCTGTATACACATTACTCAATGAGTGCTGTACACACAGCTATGGTAGCCATGATGTGGCTCCCCTCTGACCCGGTAGTCATGTGATCTGATAGGGATCAGAGACTGTTAAAGCTTCTGGGTCCTAGAGAACCCAGATAAACGCTGCAGTTATAAAAAGGAAGATGCATGCCTCTTGCAACTGGAGCTAAATATATTAGTCCCAGTTACAGGAACAATTAGACCCCCTCTCCCGACAAAAAATGCTGTTCAAATGCCCCTCAAAGTCTATGGTGACCTTATGGGGACACAATGTAAAACAAATAGAAAATCCTCACCCCAATGGCACTGTACCAAATAAAAATGACAGTAACGGAGGAACTTCCTACCCACTCCTTCCTACCCCAGCTGTCTCCACTAAAATAGGGGTCCTACCTGTTTGAGGCCTGGACTCCAATCTAGTGATTGGGAGTCATCTCCGCTTATCGGGGCAGATCCATTCAATGTCTATGGGGCTGACAGAAACAGTCACACCTTGAGGAGTAGCAGGGGGTTCTGGACCCCCATTAGAGTTGGGGCCCCAGAACTGGAACCCACAGAGATCAGACGTTTATCATGTATCCTGTGAATAGGTGACAAATATCAATTGTGGGACATTCCCTTTAATGCAAATCCTAATAACTGTCTAGAATCTGTCACCATCATCCTCACTCACATTTTATCTGCTTTAAAAATCGGAAAAAAATTTCAGAACTTTTTTTTTTTTTTGCAAAGTCTTTCAAGGTCTTTCAATATGGAAGTGGGCACAGAAATAGGAAGCAGGCACAGCTCCAAAGAGTACTCATGTATTATGCAGAGGGATAAATATAATGTATAGGGCGTATAAAACACTGTATTACACCCCTGCTTAGACCACTGCTAGGCTACAGCAATGTGCAAAAGTTTAAGGCAGGTGTGAAAACAGCTGCACAGTAAGAATGCTTTCAGAAATCAAAGGGTTAATTGTTTATTTTTTATATTTAATTTTTAATATTCTTTATATTTAATTGTTTATTTTTTATATTATTATTATTATTAATAATAATAATAATTTATTTTTCTCAATTAAAAAAATGAAGCAAATAGAAATGTAAATCCCATCAATATTCGGTGTGACCTTTGCCCTTTGCCTTCTATCGGTTCTTCTCGGTACTTGCAGACAGTTTTTGGCAGAACTCGGCAGGGAGGTTGTTCCCGCCGCCATCTTGGAGATCTAAGCACAGACCTTGTGTGGATGTAGGCTTGCTCCAATCCGTCTGTCTCTTAGTGTCATCCCAGATGGACTGGATGATGTTGAGATCAAGGCTGCATGGACGTCGTATCATCACTTCCAGGACTCCTCCTCCAAAGGGCAAAGGTCACACCAAATATTGATGGGATTTCCATTTCTCTTTTCTTCTCTCGCTTCATTTCGTCCATTGACAAAAATAAACTATTTACCCTTCTGATTCTGAGAGCATTCTTACCGACTAAAACTTTTGCACGTTAGTGTTGTTTATACAGAGTCCAATAAACCTTTATAGACCCAGTAAGTTTCCATCCAGTATATTGTACTTTGGATGGCAAGACAAGTGTTCCAGCTGTAAAAAAAAAATCCCGCAACTCTCGGAATGTACGGAATGTAAGTGGTTTGTTTCAGACACTTCAAGACGTAGAGCCTGACACTGTAGATACACGCCTGTACAGACTGCACACGTGAGAAACCAAACAATATCAAACCGGAATAACATGAGCAGATGTACAAAGTAAGTAACAGCCATAGGAAGCAATAATTCAGCCATATTCCCTTCTCTCTTTCCCTCGTTTGTTCTTGAAAGGAAGCTCGCACTTCTAAGTAGAACAGACGTAAGTGACAAGGTAGTAAATAAACGCGCCCGCCGAATTATTTTGGTCTTTGGGAGTACATATTCTCCGTATACATTAAGATGGATACATATATAGCAGTATGCATTACCTTATAGCCCTGTATAGTAGGGTAAGATATAGTAACGCCAATCATTGTCTGATTTTTTTGGAATTTTTATTAGTATTTTCAATAAATTTGTAAGATGATATTTTTACATGGCTTGTGTTTTTGGTTTTTTTGACTGATCATTTAGAATTTTAACTAAGAGTCCTCAATAACATCTTTTGTTTTTCTTGAATTTTGCATAGGTTCTTCAAAAAGTTCTCCCATAGGTCAAAGACTTATTTATGAACAAGGTCAAATCAGGGCATAGCCCGGGGGTCCACCTAGTGGTAACAGTGAAGTAGGACCACCATTGTATAGTCACCATCATTGTATATATTGCATTTCACTACTTGAATCCATATATAAAGGCATCTCTTCTTGGGAGACACATGGGGGGGCGGCGATTTATCAAACTATGAATGACAGATTTCTGGTGTAGTTGGGGGTTAATGCGGTGCAACTTTGGTGCACGTTCTGCGCTTCACCCACTACTTTTTGCAAAAATGGGCAGAGTAGAGAAGAAAGCAAGATGACCTCAGCTATAGGGGAATTTGTAAAGACTGGCGAGTGAAATGCCAGTCTTAATAAATTCACCCCAATGGGTCAAATTTATTAAGTCTGGCATTTCCAATGCCAGTCTTCATATACCCTGCATTGGCTGCAGGTGCCACTCATTTATGATGGTATGGCCCCCACCAAGCCCTGCTCTCATCATCATCCAGTCTGTCTGGGGTGACATGAAGAGACAGACGGATTGGAGCAAGCGACATCCACTGTGCTTAGTTCTCCAAGATGGCGGCGGGAACAACCTCCCTGCTGAGTCCTGCCAAAAACTGTCTGCAAGTACCGAGAAGAACTGATGGAAGGCAAAGGGCAAAGGTCACACCAAATATTGATGGGATTTATATTTCTCTTTTATTCATTCATTTCATTTTACTAGACAAAAATGAACTATTAACCCTTCTATTTCTGAAGACATTCTTACTTTGCTGCATTTTTCACACCTGCCTAAAATGTTGCACATCCCTGTTTGTCCTCATTGTGCTTCTGGCATCTGCTCCTCACGGATATCAATGACCAACTCGGATCCATTTTTGCACCTGATACTTGACAATCCCCATCTCCAATACAGAATAGAGGACGGAGCGGAAAGTCTAATCCTTACTGTATCCTTTACCCAATTGTTTATTTAGCCTGACATAGAAAAGGTGCTATGATGTGTCTTTAAGGGACGTGGTGTCGTGTAGGATCACCCATGCACACACATTGCTCACATTCTTTAACAAGAATGTACAAATTGGCTGAGGGCGCTGAACAATGACTACGCTCTATGTGTAACACACAGAAAAGATTTGGAAGCTCTCGTAGTCGGCACCATTGCACAAGGCTCCCACTGCTCTCTCACACCTCCATACGTGGGTCACAACCTCAAGTACAAGAGATACCATGGAAACTGGGTCATTAACTGGTAGCTTCACATTCAACCTCATGTAAATATGTGCTGACAGCCGCACAAAGACTTCTCATACACTCATCATGTTAGTTTTTAATCCTGCCCTGCTGCAAAAACAGAAATACACACACAATATTAGGCTCTGTACACATTAGCCTTATCCACTTTCCATTAGGACGCACAATAGTGTAGAGGGAAAGAATAGTGTAACGCTAGGTTCACACCAGCGTTCTTTCCGTTCTATGGTTTCCGTCTTCTGCATGCCAGAAGACGGAAAGCTGTCAGACCGGGTGCGGCGGTGAGCGTTTTATGCTCTCCGCCGCGAAACCGGATTTTTTTATCCGGACACAGAGTACTGCATGTCCGACTCTGTGTCCGGATTATAAAACCCGGTTTCGCGGCGGAGAGCGTAAAACGCTCACCGCCGCTCACGGCCGGACAGCTTTCTCACCCATTCAAATGAATGGGTGAGAGAGACTCCTGCAGGTTTCTGTCTCCTGCCCCTGTTTTAGGCAGGAAACGGAAACCTGCAGAACGGAGTTCACAACACTGATGTGAACGAGCCCTAAGTTGTAGGGGTATTATTTCCTTCAAAACTATTGGAAGCCTGATGGAAAACTTACTGACCCCCATGATAAGTCAACCCTTACCAATCCCAGTATAAGTCAACCCTTACCAACCCCATTATATCAACCCTTACCAATCCCAGTATAAGTAAGTCCTTACTAACCCCATTATAAGTCAACCCTTACCAACCCCATTATAAGTCAACCCTTACCAACCCCATTATAAGTCAAACCTTACCAATCCCATTATAAGTCAGTCCTTACCAATCCCATTATAAGTCAGTCCTTACCAATCCCAGTATAAGTCAGTCCTTACCAATCCCAGTATAAGTCAGTCCTTACCAATCCCATTATAAGTCAACCCATACCAATCCCATTATAAGTAAGTCCTTACCAATCCCATTATGTCAACTCTTACCAATCCCATTATAAGTCAACCCATACCAATCCCATTATAAGTAAGTCCTTACCAATCCCATTATAAGTCAACCCTTACCAATCCCATTATAAGTCAGTCCTTACCAATCCCAGTATAAGTCAGTCCTTACCAATCCAAGTATAAGTCAGTCCTTACCAACCCCATTATAAGTCAACCCATACCAATCCCATTATAAGTAAGTCCTTACCAATCCCATTATAAGTCAACCCTTACCAATCCCATTATAAGTCAGTCCTTACTAATCCCATAATAAGTCAGTCCTTACCAATCCCAGTATAAGTAAGTCCTTACCAACCCCAGTATAAGTCAACCCTTACCAATTCCATTATAAGTCAACCCTTACCAATCCCAGTATGTGTCAACCCTTACCAATCCCATTATAAGTCAACCCTTACTAATCCTATTATAAGTCAACCCTTACCAATCCCAGTATAAGTCAACCCTTACCAATCCCATTATAAGTCAGTCCTTACCAATCCCATTATATGTCAGTCCTTACCAATCCAATTATAAGTCAACCCTTACCAATCCCAGTATAAGTCAATCTTTACCAACCCCATCATAAGTCAACCCATACCAATCCCATTATAAGTCAATATTTACCAACCCCATTATAAGTCAACCCTTATCAATCCCATTATGTCAGTCCTTACCAATCCCATTATAAGTCAACCCTTACCTATCCCAGTATAAGTCATTCTTTACCAACCCCATTATAAGTCAACCCTTACCAATCCCAGTACAAGTAAACCCTTACCAATCCCAGTATAAGTCAACCCTTACCAACTCCATTATGTCAATCATTAATGACACACTATAAGTCAATCCTTACCGACCGCATTATAATTCAACCTTTACAACCTCAATATAAGTCAGTCCTTACCAACCTCATTATAAATCAGCCCTTACTGACCCCATTATTAGTCAACCCTTATCAACCCCATTATAAGTCACTCCTTACCAGCCCCATCTTAAGTCAACCTTTACCAACCCCATTATGAGTCCAGCTTAAACCATCACTGGGATTTCCATTCTCATGAATAGAGCGGCAGCTCGCATATCAAACTGGTGGCGCCATACAAAGACATACATAGGCACACTAAAGTCCAATCCCATTGGATTGGAGATACCAACCTTAGATAGGGGGTAACTTTCTGATCAGTGGGGGTCCAATACTAGAACTCCTATTGAAGACAAAAAGAGGGGTATTTTGTACCCCAGCTTAAATTAAACTCTGGTTGGGAATGGGCACTGCCACTCCATTCATTTGAATGTGACCACTAGAGATAGTACAAAGTATATCCCTTGGAGCAACCAAGGCATTGAAGTTTACCTCTCTGGAGCAATGGCAACATCCTCATTGCCACAAAGACTTCATTGGCATATTAACTTAAACAGTAATATGGCACATGTTTTGACTACCATATCTGACAATGTGGTTGTCGTAACAAGAGATTGATAACGTCCCATTGTGAGGGATCTTCGGCGCAATATTTGACTATATATTTGGTTATGATTCCTATAAGAAGGTTCATTGTTTGGCAGATCTCCATACAAGGATTCTAGATAAAAATTGTAAATGTTTCACAAGTCGTACCTTCCCATGAATCACTGGCAGTCATCTATAACCTTGTTGTAATCTCTGTTTGTTCACTTGGGCTCCAATTGAATGATGGCTGAAATTGCGAAAATTAAATTTTTAAAATATTAAAAAGTCCACGGAGGAAAACTCCATGAACATTCTGTTCAAAGCGCTGCAGGAGGAACCGCGATGCTTTCACACCGCGGTTGTTCCCGCAGCGCATTAGCGTGGCGTTTCCGGCCGGTGGGGCCTTAGCCTTAGAGAAGATTTTCCTGTGAATGGCATTCTGCAGCTTGCAATGTAGTGTAACGCCTGTAAGCTACAGAAGACAAATGCTTCAAAATTTTTACTAAATATCAATGACTAAATTAGTTTTTAGTCTACAACACATGCAAGTCAATGCAAATAACTGGCCCCTGGCCAGAATAATCCAGAATAATCAATCTCTCTCTATATATATATTACCAATCTATATTCTACTTTTCTACATTCCTTCCTCCAGCACTTGTTCTCACAACTTAGCCCGGGGCTGGGAGTCACCATCTTTATATTTTTCCACATTCCTTAATATCATGAAATCTTCCTATCCTTTTTGGGTGTCATATATGATTATTTGAGCTTAGCCCATGTAGAATGGGAGAAACAGCAGGCAAATAGTTTGGGAAGTGAAGAAGAGTACAGTATATAGGGCTCAAGAATCAGGAAGATCAGGATAAACTTTTCTGTAGATCCTGCCCAGTTAAATGGGTGATTATTAAAGTGCTAAAGGGGTCACGGTCAATGAAACTGTAAGTTTTTAAGCGCATAACAGGTGTGGACCCACTGCGTTGCAATGGATTTGACTAGGGGTTAAACTTGGAAGTGGAGTCAAATGGATTTCCCAGTATTCTCTCTGTACGGGCATCTTAACTTCACAGTAGGTATTCCTCATATTACTATCACATAAGTAATCTGCCTTATAAGATAAGATAAGATAACCCTTTAATCGTCCCACCATGAGGAAATTTCAGTGTGTTACAGCAGCATAGTAATACGGATACAGGATAATAACAGTAATATATTACAGAAGGAGACACACATAAGCTCAGAATAGCAGAGAGGAGAAAAGTACTAGGAGTCATAGCAGCTAAAGAAGAAAAGAAAGAAGGAAGACTTCAGGATCATTTAGTTCTCTGTGCTCTTCGCTTGGTCTGATGTAGATTATGTAGCCTGACCGCATTTGGGAGGAAGGACCTTCACTTGGGGCGAAGCAGTTGGTCACTGACAGTGTTGTCAAGGGGTAGGATAACATGACACTGATACATGGCTCATAATCAACAGGCAGTAGTCGTAGTCACACAAGAAAAGTCAGGGCTGGCAGAGTTCTGGCAATTTGGTAGACAGGCAGAAAGTCAGGGCAGGCAGCAGACAGAAGATATGGTTGTTAAGCAGAACAGGACCAAAAGGTTCTTATCTGGGGATGGTTCCGGCATAGAGTAGCCTGCAATAGAACACAATGGCTGACAATCATACAATAGGCTGACATGGCAACAGATTGTTGGCCCCAGATCTCAATCCAGGGGCTAGAAATCTACAGCAAACTAGTTCCTTGATCAGCGTTTATGGAGGTGCGGGGTGCCTTAATGTCCACGATCAGTGTTACAGCAGAGACCCTGCACAAATGGTGGCCGCTCAGCTCATGAACGGCTGACATATTTAAATACCCAACATAGCGGGAAAGGGTTAAAAAAAAACTAGGCAGCAGGGGTAGGCTTGTGCAGGATAGTATAGGCAAATGCTATTCCTTCAGTAAACCATATATGCAGTATATGCAGGGGTGTAACTTGAGGAGGTGCAGAGGGTGTAGTCACATTGGGGCCCGGGAGCCTTAGGGAGCCCCTAAACACTGGCATCAGTATTGAGATTGCACCTTCCATCTGGCCCATAAGCCAAGGAGACCCCGAGATTACCCCGACCACACTAAGGTGGATTAAACTCCTTAGCACCAGTAACCATCACTATCAAGAATTCGCTGTAGGGATGACGAAGGAGGCCCCGGACAAAAGATTGCACCGGAGCCCACAAGACTTTAGTTACGCTACTACATACATGACACTAAAATTCCCAACCCACATCAGAGACAAGTGGGAGTATCCAAAGATCCAGGACACCAGGCAAGAAACCACTGTCTATATGAATGACTCCAATGTACTGTATATCACACAATTTTGTTGTTTCATATATAACCCTACAGAGATATAAGACATCACATGACATAAGACATATGGTGGTACAACAGATGTCTCATTGAAATTTAGGGGTCCCCAAATCTGATTTTTATTTTCATGGGCCCACAAATGTTACTTTTACACTATAATTAGCTGGTACCCGCGACTTCGCCTGCGGTGATTGTAGCAGTGGGTATATACAGGCGTGGGTAAGGTTTTCGTACTGTGTATAAGGTATGGAATATGAAATGTAAGTTTGTATCTTGGTTTTGCTGTAATTCAGAGAATACGTGAGACTTTTGTGTTGCAGTTACTTTGTATTAGAGCTGCTATATATACGCTGTTGTGAGAAACTTTACATAGTGACTTTGGGACAGAAGTATTTGAAGTTAACCCTTTCCCGCCGATGGCATTTTTTGATTTTCGTTTTTGACTCCCCTCCTTCTAAACCCCATAACTTTTTTATTTCTCCGCTCCCAGAGCCATATGAGGTCTTAATTTTTGCGGGACAAATTTTTCTTCATGATGCCACCATTAATTATTCTATATAATGTACTGGGAAGCAGGGAAAAAATTCAAAATGGGGTGGATTTCAAGAAAAAATGCATTTCTGCGACTTTCTTACGGGCTTTGGTTTTACGGCGTTCACTGTGCAACCAAAATGACATGTCCCCTGTATTCTGTGTTTCGTTACGATTCTGGGGATACCAAATTTATATGGTTTTAGTTACATTTTGACCCCTTAAAAACCAATCCAAAACTGTTAAAAAAAAATTTTTTGAAAAGTCGCCATATTCCGACAGCCGTAACTTTTTTATACGTGCATGTACGGGGATGTATATGGCGTCTTTTTTTGCGGGACTGGGTGTACTTTGTAGTTCTACCATCTTCAGGAAATGTTATTGCTTTGATCACTTTTTATTCAAATTTTTATCAGAATCAAAACAGTGAAAAAATGGCGGTTTGGCACTTTTGACCATTTTTCCCGCTACGGCGTTTACCGAACAGGAAAAATATTTGTATAGCTTTGTAGAGCGGGCGATTTTGGACGCGGGGATACCTAACATGTATGTGTTTCACAGTTTTTAACTACTTTTATATGTGTTCTAGGGAAAGGGGGGTGATTTGAATTTTTAATCCTTTTTTTTTTGTTTTTAATATTTTTTTTACTTTTTTAAACGTTTTTTTTTTGCATTTATTAGACTGCCTAGGGGTATTGACATGGGTGGGCGGTGTCGCGGATTGTCAGAGCGGTGGGGGTTGGCAAACATGGCTGCTCCGGAGCGTTAAAGAGAGCCTCCTGGAGTATCGTTAAGGTGAGGGGCAAAGTGGTAAAGTATATGTATATGAGATTGTGTGGGGTTAGGGGCGAGGCTGTAGAGGGCAATAGGAATTTTGTGGCTTGCTATGGTCCAAAGTGTGTGAGATTGCAGAGATGGTGATGTGAGTTTGGGGTTTGTGGGGGTCCTGGGAAAAACGTATGTGCGCTATTGTGACGAAAAGTAGCCTATTGCGCAATGGGGTGTATTAACTATGTTTGTGGAAAATTTCCGCCAAATCGGTCGAGCGGGTTTTGCGTGATTGACTAACAAACATCCGAACACACAAACCCACAAACATCCAAACTCACAAACTTTCACATTTATAATATTAATAGGATAATCCTGCCATCAGAGAGCCCGGGTACTTTATTGTAGCAGTCACTTCTGATTACTATTATTTCCTGCATGTAATTTCGGCATACAAGCTCTCATGTCAAAGTGCCCGCAAAACAATAAATGACTCAATGCAGAGTTTTATCATAAACTGGCAATGCAGATTTTTTTGGAAGAAGCTTTTCCCATTGCAATCCAAGCAGCGACAGCCCTGAAGCCAGAGCCCGACATGCTAAACCTGCAATTACAATATTGTGTTAATGAGGATCAGGCGTGTCCCGTTCATTCCCACACTACAGCACAGTCACTTCCAACCAAACCCATTAACAAAAACAAACCCCTGTTAGTCATAAAGTGGGGACAGGGGTTTTATTGTATGGCGGTCTTACTCCATTGTGTTTATTTATCAGTCACGGTACGTGCGGAGCGCAGATAATTCCTGTGGGAATGAGGTATAGTTATGTTTGCAATTATGGTTTTCACTGCATCATACTCCAGGTTCCCAGTACATAATGCATCGATGAAAGAGCTGTATGGAAATGCATTATTAGAAGGACTGGGCACAGCACGCATTGTAACTATTGTGCACTAACTTAAAGGGATTTTCTGGGACTCATACTGCTTTTCATATTGATGATGCAAAGGTCATCGTTGTCTGATCTGTGGGGTCCCACACCCAGACCCTGCACCGATCAGTCAATCCAGCTTTGAAGCTGTAGAGATGTATGGAACTTGAAACCATTAATGCTGCATAGAAGTGGCACCAGGGTCCTAGCATAGAGCTCCTTCCTGGTGGTGACCTGACCTATGGGAGGTCTGGGTGTTGGACCCTCACCAATACTGATGACCTGTGCTGTGGATATGCCATCAATATGAAAAATGTTTCAGGGGACCAGAAAAAGAAATAAATTGCAAATATTTACTTATTATTACTGTATACATTTTAATATTATTCACAGATAGCGGCAGCTGTAATGACTGTGCTCATAGATTGCTCTCCAATGCATCATGCCTGCATGTATTTGACATATATTTGCAGTTCAATAATTCTAGATGTCCTATACTATTCTCACTTAAGTTTTACTCAGCTGTATATTTGCTATTGCACAGTTACTCTTTATTGTACATGCCACATGCCTCAGAGACAAATGTAAAATCTGCTGCAGCCATAATGAGAATATTAGCAGCACAAAAACTCGTAGGACACCATACATGAAAGCTTATATAGTCAAAAAAGAGACTGCAGATATTTCAACTTCAGGTACATTTTAAAGGAGTTGTCCCATCACAAGGATCCTATCTATACTGCTAGTTTATGTGGATTTAAGACTTTTCTTAAATGCATTGCTTTATCAAAACTGCTTTGTTTGGCCGCTATCTTAATTTATTCACTTCATTGTTTACACTCCGTTTCTATGGTCCTTGGGATTATCTGCTCATTTGTCAAGTGATGTAGCTGCCTGCTCTCAGGGGGGGGAGGGGGAGGGGCAGCTCTGAGTTGTTTGTGTCTGATAAGTAACGGAGCTTCTCAGATAGGGGAGGTGAAAGCTCCAGGATTTCTGAGCTCTTATCAGTCGGTTTAATTGAATTTGGCTGATAAGGGCTGAGATAGGGAGTCCGTTACCTCTGTATGTAATGCAAGCTCACTTAAATCCAGCTCTGCTACATCAGCTTCACACTGTGGAAATACATTTACAACCAATCCTGTGCAAGTGAAACCCCGCCCACCAATGTGCTCAGAAAAGCAGGAAGTGAAGAGAGCACAACAGCCTGCAGGTTAGTGAACAAGCGTCATGGGAATACCCCTTTAAGGGTATGTTTAGAAGGCGGTAAATGGATTCCGCAGGTGAACATTCCGTCATGGCTAGCCGCGCAGTATGCCGATGCAGTGCATTCCGCTCCAGATTAGGCCTGAATGAATGGGCCTAATCGGGAGGGAGTATCAGGCCGCGGACGCAATGGCTGAATCAGGCGCAGGATAAGTGACAAGATAGGGCATCTCGCTTTTTTTTCTGCTACTAGCTTACGCTAGCCCTAAGGGGACTGTCCACTCGGCAGAAGTTTGACCACTGGTAACCCCATCAATCACAAAAACAAGGTTTCCGTTCCTCCATTGCAATAGAGTATAAGTTCAAGCATGCACACTGCAACTCCATTCATTCTCTATGGGACTGCAAGCTATAGAGGAGTTTACTGTACTCGCCTACTGTTGTCACCGTCCAAGGGCAACCATTAAAATAGAAAAGTATTGATAAGTATGAAGAAAAGTAATTCAAAATAGAGAATTTGCAAATTTGCTCTATTTTTCATGTAGAATGTTTTTGAAGGTGGGAATAGACTTTAGATGAATCATTTCCACTGTGATACACGTCTCCTCTTCGAAGGATTCTCTACATCCACCAACACTTCACCAGCCTCGCACGTAAAAATAAGATCTTGTGCCAATGTTATTCATAGGCCACAAGTGAAAGAAGCAACACTGAGAATGCGTCACCAGAAAATGACCTATTTATTCAAATCAACTTTTACATGAAACGTATTTTTAATTATTTTTCAAACATTCAATAACATCTCCATGTTGTTATCGATATTAAAAAAAAAAAAATCTGCAGTTCTGACTCTGACCACTAAGCCTAATAATATACTGAGACTATCTATTTTCTGCAGGAGATTTCTTTGCAACAGCCATTTTTTAAAATACAGATAATAACATGGAAAATTAAGAAAAAAATAATCAATCAATGTTAAACATAAAAACGTGGTTCTAACAATAGGTTATTTTCGAGTGATACATTCCCTTTAATATATTCCTAGAATAGGTTTGAACATGTATCTTCCCTTTTACTACCTTGTGTCTTATCGCTAGTGACAGAATCTAGTTTTACAGGAATTGGGTGGAAACGATGTTGTAATCAGTCTTATAATTGGGGCACGTCAATCACACCGAGGCTCTTATCTGCTGTACCCATAGAACATACATAAACTATAGTATAATGACATCATTCATCTGGTCCACGTGCCGCACACCCAAGAAGAAACTCCTAGGATTCTACAATTACAGCATTGTGTAATGTTCTTGAGCAAGATTTTTTTTTTTTACATTAATTGGCTAAAATTTTTGTTTTTCTCTTTTTTTGTAAAGTGACTCATTGCAGGTAATAAAAGGATTTAGCGGGATGCGAACAGTAGAAAAAAAAAAGAATTTTGTCCCTTTTAATCCCAGTGACTATACATAGGTAGGAATATAAAGCATTCTACGTGTCGCTAAGACTTTGATTATATAATCCTAAGTATTTTCTGGTTTTCCTATTCATAGTCTCCCTTTACTGCGTCAGCTCTAAAGTTTAGGCAGAGTTAGTCATGTTGGATGGAATTGGAGTTTTGGATGGAATTTTGGAGTTGGATGGAATTTTGATACATCAGATAATACAGCAGCAAGATATAGACCAGTGATGGCGAACCTTTTACAAACCGAGTGCCCAAACTGCAACCCAAAACCCACTAATTTATCACAGAGTGCCAACACGGACAATTACAGATGATCTGTAATAATGTCACTTGTCTGCTATAAAACAGATACTGTGTGATAAAAATAGTGAAGGGCCCACACACAGTACAATTTGCTCCACAATGGCCAATACACAGTACAATGTGCTCCACAGTGGGCCCCATATAGTGCAATCTGCTGCAAAGTGATCTCCACACAGTACAATCTTCTGCAAAGTGGCCCCCACACAGTATAATCTGCTCCATAGTGGGCTTCACACAGTACAATTTGCTCCACAGTGGCCAATACACAGTACGATACGCTCCACAGTGGGCCCCACACAGTGCAATCTGCTGCAAAGTGGCCCCCACACAGTATAATCTGCTCCACAATGGGCTTCACACAGTACAATTTGCTCCACAGTGGCCAATACACAGTACAATACGCTCCATAGTGGGCCCCACACAGTGCAATCTTCTGCAAAGTGGCCCCCACACAGTATAATCTGCTCCACAGTGGACTTCACACAGTACAATTTATTCCACAGTGGCCAATACACAGTACAATTCACTCCACAGTGGGCCCCACACAGTGCAATCTTCTGCAAAGTGGCCCCCACACAGTATAATCTGCTCCACAGTGGACTTCACACAGTACAATTTGCTCCACAGTGGCCAATACACAGTACAATACGCTCCACAGTGGCCCCCACACAGTATAATCTGCTCCACAGTGGACTTCACACAGTACAATTTGCTCCACAGTGGCCAATACACAGTACAATACGCTCCACAGTGGGCCCCACACAGTGCAATATGCTGCAAAGTGGCCCCCACACAATATAATCTGTGCCACAGAATGGTGCCCACAGAGAGGGCTCTGAGTGCCACCTCATTAATGGACATTAACGGACATAGACAAACATAAAATGGAGACCTTATAGGGGTTCTGTAGACAAATGCAATAATTTTATCTTTGTATTGATTAAATTTACAAAAATTTTACAATATTGTGTTATGAAATGTTTCCTAATCTCCACTATGGCGTCTTTTAACCAAGATTAGATACTGTACTGTACTTGGTTGCCAGTATTTTGAGCCAATTTTGACTCAATTTTGGTGCACTTTTTAAGACACACTCCTTTTAATCTAAGACATGCCCCTTTTAATCTAAATCACACTGCTTTTAATCTAAGACATGTGCCCTATAACTAAGAAAAACTCCACTTAACCTAAGACATACCCCCTTCTACCAAAATCAGACCCCTTAAATCTAAGACATGCCCCCCATTGATCTAAACTAAGATCCCTTTAATCTAAAACATGTCCCTTTATCTAAGGAACACTTACCTTAATCTAAGACGTACCTTCTTTCTAAGTAGATCACAATCCCTTGTATCTGTCATGATCTCATTAATCTAAGACATGTCCCCTTTTATCTAAGCCACACCCATTTAATAAAAAACATGTTCCGTTTTATTTAAGCCTTATCGCCTTTAATCTAAGACATGCCTCTTTTGTCTAACCCACACTCCCTTTCATTTCAGACATGCCCCCTGTTATTTAAGCAAGGCCCCCTTTAACATAAAACATGCCCCCTTTTATCTAAGCCACACCCTCATTTATCTAAGACTATCTGCAAAAACTTATTCTTAAATACAAAAAACACCACTCAAGCAAAAAGGAATACCCATGCATGTGATGTACATGTAAAATACTCTTAGTTGAATGCAAATCTAAAAATTTTCACTCATTCGGTGACCAGACTATAAATGATGATGCTCACTCTTCCCTATCACAGCGGGAAATCCCAGCAGGATCTAAATCATCAATCTGAAGCTGAATTATATCCAGCCACTGATGAAAATATCTGTGTATATAACTGTTGTCAGTATATACAGTACATATCTATTAACCTAATGAGTGAACTGTATAAAGGTTGACTTTGCAAATATGACTTTTCTTTTTCTAATCCAAAAAGATCTTCTTCCCGGAATTTCTATATTAATAGCAATTTTATGTAGGAAAATGCATTAGAGAGAAAATGTGCCAAATGAGAAGTGACTAGAGATGAACAGTACCGAATAAACCTCAGAACTGACACCACTGCTATAGTAACAGCACTAGACAAAAAGTAGAAATCCAAAAATATCCTATTAATATTATAAATGTGAAAGTTTGTGAGTTTGGATGTTTGTGGGTTTGTGTGTTTGGATGTTTGGATGTTTGTTACTCAATCACGCAAAACCCGTTCGACCGATTTGGCTGAAATTTTCCACAAACATAGTCACTACACTCGATTGCGCAATAGGCTACTTTTCGTCACAATAGCGCACATACGTTTGTGCCAGGACCCTCACAAAACCCAAACTCACACCACCATCTCTGCAATCTCACACACTTTGGACTATAGCAAGCCACAAAATTCATATTGCCCTCTACAGCCTCGCCCCTAACCCCACACAATCTCATATACATATACTTTACCACTTTGCCCCTCACCTTAACGATACTCCAGGCGGCTCTCTTTAACACTCCGGAGCAGCCATGTTTGCTGACCCCCACCGCTCTGACAATCCGCGACACCGCCCACCCATGTCAATACCCCTAGGCGGTCTAATAAATGCAAAAAAAAAAGTTTAAAAAAAATTAAAAAAATATATAAAAACAAATAAAAAGGATTAAAAATTCAAATCACCCCCCTTTCCCTAGAACACATATAAAAGTAGTTAAAAACTGTGAAACACATACATGTTAGGTATCCCCGCGTCCGAAATCGCCCGCTCTACAAAGCTATACAAATATTTTTCCTGTTCGGTAAACGCCGTAGCGGGAAAAATGGTCAAAAGTGCCAAACCGCCGTTTTTTCACTGTTTTGATTCTGATAAAAATTTGAATAAAAAGTGATCAAAGCAATAACATTTCCCAAAAATTGTAGAACTAAAAAGTACACCCGACCCCGCAAAAAAAGACGCCCTATGCATCCCCATACACGGACGTATAAAAAAGTTACGGCTGTCGGAATATGGCGACTTTTCAAAAAAAAAATTTTTTAACACAGTTTTGGATTTGTTTTTAAGGGGTCAAAATGTAAATAAAACCATATAAATTTGGTATCCCCAGCATCGTAACGAAACACAGAATACAGGGGACATGTCATTTTGGTTGCACAGTGAACACCGTAAATCCAAAGCCCGTAAGAAAGTCGCAGAAATGCATTTTTTCTTCAAATCCACCCCATTCAGAATTTTTCCCTGCTTCCCAGTACATTATCCTATTAATATTATAAATGTGAAAGTTTGTGAGTTTGGATGTTTGTGGGTTTGTGTGTTCGGATGTTTGTTAGTCAATCACGCAAAACCTGCTCGACCGATTTGGCTGAAAGTTTCCACAAACATAGTCACTACACCCGATTGCGCAATAGGCTACTTTTCGTCATAATAGCGCACATACGTTTGTGCTAGGCCCCCACAAAACCCAAACTCACACCAGCATCTCTGCAATCTCACACACTTTGGACCATAGCAAGCCACAAAATTCATATTGCCCTCTGCAGCCTCGCCCCTAACCCCACACAATCTCATATACATATACTTTACCACTTTGCCCCTCACCTTAACGATACTCCAGGAGGCTCTCTTTAACGCTCCGGAGCAGCCATGTTTGACGACCCCCACCGCTCTGACAATCCGCGACACCGCCCACCCATGTCAATACCCCTAGGAGGTCTAATAAATGCAAAAAAAAAAAGTTTAAAAAAAATAAAAAAAAATATAAAAACAAATAAAAAGGATTAAAAATTCAAATCACCACCCTTTCCCTAGAACACATATAAAAGTAGTTAAAAACTGTGAAACACATACATGTTAGGTATCCCCGCGTCCGAAATCGCCCGCTCTACAAAGCTATACAAATATTTTTCCTGTTCGGTAAACGCCGTAGCGGGAAAAATGGTCAAAAGTGCCAAACCGCTGTTTTTTCACTGTTTTGATTCTGATAAAAATTTGAATAAAAAGTGATCAAAGCAATAACATTTCCCAAAAATGGTAGAACTAAAAAGTACACCCGACCTCGCAAAAAAAGACGCCCTATGCATCCCCGTACACGGACGTATAAAAAAGTTACGGCTGTCGGAATATGACGACTTTTCAAAAAAAAAAATTTTTAACACAGTTTTGGATTTTTTTAAGGGGTCAAAATGTAAATAAAACCATATAAATTTGGTATCCCTGGAACCGTACCGAAACACAGAATACAGGGGACATGTCATTTTGGTTGCACAGTGAACGCTGCAAAAACCAAAGCCAGTAAGAAAGTCGCAGAAATGCATTTTTTCGTCAAATCCACCCCATTCAGAATTTTTTCCCTGCTTCCCAGTACATTATATAGAATAAATAATGGTGGCATCATGAAGAAAAATTTGTCCCAGGAAAAATTAAGACCTCATATGACTCTGGGAGCGGAGTTATGGGGTTTAGAAGGAGGGGAGTCAAAAACGAAAAACGAAAATCAAAAAATGCCATCGACGGGAAAGGGTTAACTTCAAATACTTCTGTCTCAAAGTCACTATGTAAAGTTTCTCACAACACCGTATAGCAGCTCAAATACAAAGTAACTTCAACACAAAAGTCTCACGTATTCTCTGAATTACAGCAAAAACAAGATACAAACTTACATTTCATATCCCATCCCTTATACACACTTCGAAAACCTTACCCACGCCTGTATATACCCACTGCTACAATCACCGCAGACGAAGTCGCGGGTACCAGCTAGTATCACTATAAATTGAGAAATACTACGAATGTGGTAGATATTAGATAGGCCAACGAAAACCTACATAAGATAAGATAAGATAAGATATTCCTTTAATAGTCCCACAATGGGGAAATTTCAGTGATACAGTTTCATAGATGGTACAGTAGTATATAACAGGAGAGAAACACATAGAAGCTCATGGCAGATAGAGAAATCCTAGGAATCAGAGCAACTAAAAAAGAAAGAAACACAGACACACTGCAGGATCATTTAGTTCTCTGTGCAGATTGATGTTAATAATAATAATTATAATAATAATAATAATAATACAGCCGACTTGGTTGTAGGACACGAGGTGGGGGGTCACAGCATGTGGATATAACAGCATGTGGATATAACATAAGCCTCACGTTGCGGAAATGCTTTATTTTTTTCTGCAGATTTTGTTGCAGTTTTTTGAGCCGAAGCCAAGAATGGCTTCAAAGGGCTTGGGAAATATATAGGAAGCTCTTATACTTCTACCTTCCGCTCCATCCATTCCTGACTTTGGCTCAAAAAACCGCAACAAAATCTGCAACAAAAAAAGCTGTGTTTCCACAATGTGGGGTCTCAGCCTAAGGCCCCATATTGCGGAAATGCTGCATTTTTTTGTTGCAGATTTTGTTGCTTTTTTTGAGCCAAAGTCAGGAATGGATGGAGCGGAAGGTAGAAGTATAAGAGCTTCCTATATACAGTATTTCCAATGGCGTAACTACCGTAGAGGCAGCGGAGGCGGCTGCCACAGGGCCCGGGCCATTAGGGGGCCCGCTACCGCTGCATTTTTTTATTTTTTTCAATAGTCCGTTACGGGCCCTATTCACTTGCCGATCCTGGCTGGCCCGGGATCGGTAAGTGACACCGCGGGCCCCACAAACACTATCATTATACTCGGGGGTCTTTGCAGACCCTCGAGTATAATGATCGGCGGACCGGGAGAGGTAAGAAACATAACAAACAGTGTTACTTACCTCTCCACGATCCTGCCAGGCCTCCGTCATTCGTGTCTGACGTCACATGACCCAGGCCTGCTTCCCGGGTCATGTGACGTCCGACGTCATTAAAGCAGGACAAGAGCGGCGGCCGACAGCCTAGGAGCCGGGGAACAGGTAAGCAACTGTTTCTGTTTTTTTAATGTTTTTATTCCCCCGGGTCTCTGATTATTATACTCTGGGGGTTTTGTTTATAGGTGTCCACAGTGGGATATATGGGGACACTATGGGGGATAATACTGTGTGCATTGGACACTATAGGGGTTAATACTGTGTGTGCAGGGGACACTATTGGGGATAATACTGTGTGCAGGGGACACTATTGGGGATAATACTGTGTGCAGGGGACACTATTGGGGATAATACTGTGTGCAGGGGACACTATTGGGGATAATACTGTGTGCAGGGGACACTATGGGGGATAATACTGTGTGCAGGGACCACTATGGGGGATAATACTGTGTGCAGGGGACACTATGGGGGATAATACTGTGTGCAGGGACCACTATGGGGGATAATACTGTGTGCAGGGGACACTATGGGGATAATACTGTGTGCAGGGGACACTATGGGGCATAATACTGTGTGCAGGGGCCACTAATGGACATAATGCTGTGTGCAGGGCTTACTAAGGGACATAAAAGAGTGTGGAGGAGGGGGTCAGTCGAGGTCTTCGGCGTCGGTTTGGGGGGGGGCCCATGTCAAAAGTTCGCCACGGGGCCCCGCCATTCCTAGTTACGCCACTGAGTATTTCCCAATCCTTTTGTAATCACTCAGGTCTTAGGCTAAAAAAAACGCCTTGACCATCTCTCCTACATGCCAGCCTCACAGGATCTTTTCTGAGGAAGGTCTAAGGACCGAAACGTCAAAAAAAGATCATGTTACGGATCTAGTTTATTTGTCAATACTACTTTGCATTGTGTCAATGGCGTCAATAATCCTGTTACAATAAAATCAGAAAGTTTGTTCCACTTTAAATCAAAAGTGTGTGCAGCAAAATTACTTTTGTGGATATCTACGGGTCGAAGGACTCTTTTTGCTAGCACCACGCTTAATTATTTAGCGTGCGGTACCACTGATCTCTTTAGGCTAAAAAAAAAAACGCAACAAAATCTGCAACAAAAAAAGCTGTGTTTCACTGCGAATAAATGCCTATGGCATCCCGTATACAAGAGGTCAGATCATCCCGATACTGATGGGTTCAGTTGGTCATCTAATGTGTATGAGGTCCTTTCAAGGATCGGACAGTTCAATTTCATGTGCACGATTTGGAGATAAGTGGCTTTGTCCTCTTTTGTATTCAATATGGGCTGCATATATATACATGGATATATATAGGAGAAATGGGCGGGATAGTTGTCTGACAGCTATCTCATATGTATGACTAGCTTAAAGGGGTGGTCTGGGCTCATCAGTGTAATATCAGAGGGTGTCCAAAACCTGGGACCTTTGTGGATCAACTGCACCCTTTAACCGCCACTTTCGCTTGTGATGTCTTGTTACTTTATCACATGGCCTGTGTGCAGCTTAGTCACATGCAAGAAAATCGGGTTGCGCTGTAAAATCTTTGATTGATGGTCTATCCAAAAAATTAAGAAGTAGTTGGAAAAAAATTTGAAAAATTTAAAAAAATTGAAACTGAGCACTGACAACTTTATTCTGAAGTTAGGTGCCCCCTCTGCAGCACCGATCTCGTCTTTGCTCCTTAGTTGCACAGAGTGGGATCATTTATTAAAGGTATGATGTTTTTTTTTTTCCAAATATAGCTCAAATTTGTCCATTTTCTCACTTTTCCCTGCTTTGTGTGCATCAGAGACACAAAGAGGAGATGAGCGCTCCAGAAGGAAGCATATAACTTCACAGTAATACTGTCAGAAGATTATTTCTTTACGCTAAACTACACACAGGGCTATTTTCAAGCAGAGGGGACAAAAATATTATTGCAGGTCACAGGAGGGCTTCTTAAAGACTTGTCAGGATAGCAAACATATAAAACAGTACTGCAGAATCTAAAATTTCAAGGACATGCGAACCAAATACTATTGATATGTCAGATGACCTTAAACATATCATCCATATTCAAAATCAGTTTCCTTTGTGAATGTGACCAGAGCGTTTGCCAAGGACAGTATTTGTTTAGGGCTTCCTTTTCTCTGCGAGACAACAGTCGACTATTTCACTGGTAATTGAATGCCATGCATTGGGTGTGGATTGATTAGATTACAAGCGATGCAGGTATGGATGATATAGATTACCCTTAAAGTGAATACACCATTCATCCCATTGAGAGATATAAAAACAGTACAAAGCAAATCTGCTGCCATCTCCGATTGTACATTTAATAAGATGAATTTATATTCGAGGAAAACAATGATGCGTGAGCGCACAATATGGATGCGGAGATTGTTTACAGCATATTAGGTCCTATTCACATTACTCTTTCTATTTGTATAGCTTTTGATTCTGCCTCAAATCCAAGCCCTCAACACCACCTGCCGCCTCCAACTCAAGAACATCCATTGTATCCATTCCATCCTCACCCCCGATACGGCACAAATGCTAGACCATGATTTCCCTCTTTGGCTACTGTAACCCCCTTCTCTATGGCCTCCAAGCAAATGCGCCCACTCTTGCCCAGTCCTACCTCAACTCTGCAGCTTTTTTCATTCATTCCTGATCACTGGAGGACCTGGCGATTGGGCCCCCAGCAATAGGACACTTATTCCCTACTCTGTGGATAGGAAATGAGTGCCCATAATGGGACAACCCCTTAAAGGGATTCTACCATTAAACTACTTTTTTTTCTAATTACCACGTCGGAATAGCCTTAAGAAAGGCTATTCATCTCCTACCTTTAGACATAGTCTCCGTCGCGCCGTTCCGTAGAAATACCGGTTTTAACCAGTATGCAAATGAGCTCTCCACAGTAATGAGGGCGGGCCCCAGCACTGAAATACCAATGAGCGCATCCCCATTGCTGCCCAAGAGCTCTTTCCTGCGCAGCCTCCTTCTTCTGAAGCAACGCCGCCTCTTCTGGCTTCTCTTGCTCTTGTAGTTCTATACAGGAGCATAGAGAGGCCACCCCAAAATGGCTGCCAGCTCCTGTATTGAACTGCAAGAGCGGCTACCCAAAAATGGCTGCCGGCGGCCATTTTGGGGTAGCCGCTCTTGCAGTTCAATACAGGAGCCGGCCGGTGGCCATTTTGGGGTAGCCGCTCTTGCAGTTCAATACAGGAGCCGGCCGGTGGCCATTTTGGGGTAGCCGCTCTTGCAGTTCAATACAGGAGCTGGCCGGTGGCCATTTTGGGGTGGCCTCTCTATGCTCCTGTATACAACTACAAGAGCAAGAGAAGCCAGAAGAGGCGGAGTTGCTGCAGAAGAAGGAGGCGGCGCCGGAGAGAGCTCTGGGCAGCAATGGGGACGCGCTCATCGGTGTCTCAGCGCTGGGGCCCGCCCTCATTGCTGTGGAGAGCTCATTTGCATACTGGTTAAAACCGGTATTTCTACGGAACGGCGCGGCGGAGACCACGTCTAAAGGTAGGCAACGAATAGCCTTTCTTAAGGCTATTCCGACGTGTTCATTAGAAAAAAAAGTAGTTTAATGGTAAAATCCCTTTAAAGTCAACCTAGAAAGTTCTGTTTAGTTCAACTGCAAAACATTCAGATATTGCTGAATCTGTCAGAACTACTCCTGCTTGTCTGTCTGTAGCCTGTTCACCATGTGTGAGAGTCCTAACACAACCATGGCTACCAACACCTCCTAACTGCTAGGTCAAGAAGGCCTAAATGGAGAACACGTTGTCGAGATAGGTTTCTCTCAGTGAGACAATGCGGCCATCTCAAACTCTGTCAACTGGGCAAACATTTGAGTGCACAGTGCAGTCAATAATCTCTCGTCAAGAAGTACACTACCCAAAAGTAGCCTTACCTTTGTATAGGGAAGCTGGGAGTCACTTTTACGCCCTCTTGTGGAAAGACTCAGTATCTGATCAGATCACACTTGTAATCATTTACAAGATGCCTGACACTGGCCTTAGGGTCTGTTCAATCTGTATCTTGGTTTATGTCCTAAATGGGAACCACCATTCAATGCCAGCTGTGGCATGACAGACCAACTGTCCCCATTGACCTATTATGGTGCCCATCAGGCTTTTACTGTGATGTTAAATATAGCATTACATGTAGCTTTTCTGTAAAAATGACTGAATATGCAGTGAAAACACAGATGTGAACAGAGCCTTAGGGAGGGAAATATTTCTCTAACTTTGGATACCATAAACTTACAAAAATTAAGGTCGACAAAGGACACACATACAAAAAAAAATCAGGAATTGTTCATTTGAGGTGAATTCCATTTCATTGGGTTGTCATTCAAGTCCTTGTTAGAAAAAGACATGGATACGCGGAATCAAAGAGTCAGCTCAAAAATCGGAGCCAAATCCCATTTACACAGGTGACACATTGTCATCGCCAGCTAGAAGGTCCATCAGCTGAACGAATTAAAACGGTCCCTTAGTCATGGCATTGATCATATGAGAATACTCAGCTGCCCCATTATTATAGAGCCGGAACATTCCCTCCAGTATAACAATAGACTATAGAAATACAGGCAGGTATAACAAGTCCAATGTGATGGTGAAAAAGTTACTGCTATCCCTGGAAGGCAAACATCAAAAAGCTGCGCTCGGCACAAAGCGATATTAAAAACAAAAAAAAAATACAAAACGTCTTGTAGGCATTTGTCATCTGCACCACCAAGGAAGATCATCCAACACTTATAAAGCAAAGATCACATTGTAAGAGCCGAAATCCCCCACGACAAGGTAAATGTGCGGGTGTGAATTGCTGGAACTATTTATCGGATAGCGCGTCCTCCAGACAACCCCATACTCAGATAACGCTGGGCATGCATGTGGGTTTAATTGTTAGGGTGGAATTAGTAGAGTGCATTGATTAGTAACTGGGCAATTTTCCAAAAATCTGGAGATTTTAGGGGTCCTCTCTCAGCCTCCTGGATTACCTCATAGGCACCAAGTCATGATGGTGACCCATCCCACATGGCTCCTAAGGCCCAGTGATCACCCAGGAGAGCAGAAGATGGCCCAGGAGATGACTGGACACAACAGCGGAGCCCCGGAGAGAGGAGGAATGGTGGCTACTAGAGATGAGCGAGTACTGTTCGGATCAGCCGATCCGAACAGCACGCACGCATTGAAATGAATGGAAGCACCTGGTACTTCCGCTTTGACGCCGGCCGGCCGCTTAACCCCTCGCGTGCCGGCTACGTCCATTCATTTCAATGCGTGCGTGCTGTTCGGATCGGCTGATCCGAACAGTACTCGCTCATCTCTAGTGGCTACCTCTATCCGCTTATTGAAGAGATCCCACTGTATAATAATAGCAAAAAGTTTGGCCCAAACTGAAACTTTCGGACAAGCCTCGCGAATATTTTCCAGATGAATCTTAAAAAAACCTTCAGAGGAATATTCTGATTCCATATGTATTCAACAGACATACATGTGTAAGATTGCATGTAAGATGTATAATATGTATGATGGTGCAATGCAAAATACTATACAATATGTCAATGCATTGACGAATTCGGGGTCGTCAATTTCCAAACATTTATCAGCTATTCAGAATATAGGGGGTAAATGGGTCCTCGATCAGTCATTAAAATGGGTGACCTACCCCTTATTCCTTACCACTGCTAGACTATAATGAGGAGTCGGAATGGAGTGATAGTCAAGAAGTTGCCCTACCGCAGCATTGAACGTCTATGGGGCCAATGGACAAGGTCAAGAGCTGTACTTGTCTATCTCCATCAGCCTCATAGATGTGACCATCCCAGTGTATAGATCAGGGGTGCCCAATACGTCGATCGCAATCTACCGGTCGATCGCAAAGGACATATGGGTCGATTGCGGGATGCAGCCAGAGATCCCCGGTGTCTGCATCTTCACAGTGCAGGCTGAGAGTCAACTCTCAGCCTGCGCTGTGAACAAGCACTCCAGACACTTGCAGGCCGGGCAGCAGCAGCCCCGGGGGATGACGCGCTCCCCGCACTTAGGGATGGAGGGAGCCGGGGTGCTGCTTGTTCACAGCGCAGGCTGAGAGTCATCTCCGGACACCGGCAGGCAGAGATGCCACAGCCCCAGCCTGCCAGTGTCCAGAGATAACTCTCATCCTTCGCTGTGAACAAGCAGACATCGGGGATCCCTGGGCGGCCACAGAACGCCGCTGTCTCCTGCTCTCACACTCCGTGCTGGCCCCGCCCACATGCCCGGCCCTGCACACAGACACGCCTGCCCACAGGCCCGGCCAGGCCCTGCCCACTGGGCTAGTAGACCCTAATCTGCATTAACACTAAAAGGGCTTATATCTTTGCAATAGCTGAACAGATTTGGAGACACAAAACATCACAATGCTTGGAGGGACAGCGCTGATCATTGAGCTGTTGATAGGTCCTCCATAAAGAGGTTTAACCAAGATTAGTACTTGAATGGGTATAACTTGCAATACCAGACACAACCTATGCACAAGAGTGGTGCTGTTTCCTGGAGAACCTGTATGTCATCTCCTGCCTACAGCTAGTGTATTGTACTGTATCGCACTGGCAGTGATGGATAGCATACAAATCAGAGAGAAATAACAGACAGTAACATTGCCGCCTGCTATCGCTGTGTGAGCGGGGGGTTCCGGAGCTGAACTCCCAGAAACAGCGCACTATTGTTTTCCCTTCACATTTTGATATGTGACTCATGAAGATTTCAATAAACATAATGACATAATCGCTCGCCGCACTCTTTCATGATTCTGCCCCAAAGAACCTTTTCATTAAATCTAATGCTGAAATGGATTGTTAACAGCGGTGACAAAGTCTGCAAACAAATGAGTGACTCAGCCCCCGGGATCTTCACGGCCTGTGCAAAGCTCCGTCATGTGAAACGCCACAAAAGTGTTGGTCAGCGACTTTAATGAATCGCAGAAAGACATCACTGACGGGATGATAACGCACCACATGGTCATAAAGGGGTTTTCTATGGTCTGTGTTTTTCCCAGAAATAGCGCCACTCTGGTTCATAGGCCGTGTCTGGTATTACATCGGACTCCCCCAACGAAAACCGGAACCCAGATGTGAACCGAGCCTTATACCTCGCTGCAAGATTGTGTGATGTCATTGTGCAGATGTTCCAGCGTCTCGCCAAATGTTATTTTTGCACCAGCAAAGTAACCAAAATTGCTTGCATAGAGCAGAAGATGCTGACCAATATGGCGGCCACCAAGCCTCATGGCAAGTATACCAAGTTCTGTAGTGATACTCCCAAATACTAGTATGTACATGCACAATAGGCATGGGATATACAACCACATGCTGGACTACTATAATGCAACCACGATGTGATATTGTGACATTCCCAAAAATCCAATTTTTGAGATTTGCGATTTTATTTTTTTTTATGAGAAACTATTTCAGATTGACTACAAGAAGAGATCTAGAACCCCGAGTCTAAACAGAAACTATATTGTCACATGGAATAACTTTTCATCATGCAAGAATTTTTGATGAATTCGGAATATCTCAATGAATATACCCAATACATCATATCAGCCCCCCGTAGATGCAGCCTCTAGCAAGTGATCCGTCAGAACGTATATACTGTATACATATAATGCAGGCAGCTGTGTAGCTGAATAATAGATGAGCCACATTAGAATTAAAGTTACAAATTGTTTGCAAATTTATTCAAATTTTTGGCATTTGCACATTTAAAGGGGCTCTCTAGAACCAAATGGATTTTCCAACTGGTGACCAAATCCATAGGAAAAACTTGAGAGCTCCTGGAATAGCTGATCTGTGTGGGAGCCTGGTGTTGGACCCCAGCAGATCACATATTGATGACAAGTTCAAACCCAATGAACAGGAGGATCGCCCATTGCTAAGTCTATAAAACCATGAAAAGTGATCTCTACAGAACAGGAAGTGTCAGCCTGTTATGTGGCTTGGTGGTCAGAGTCAAAGCTGCAATATTTCAGGAAATTTATATATAGATAAGGACATGGAAATGTATTTTTTAAAAATTACTAACGTTCTTTAAAAGTATGTGCTGCCACACTTAAAGGGGTTTTTTCAGACTAACATTATTGATAACATATCCTACACTGGTCGGACAGGATCACTACAGCTTAGCTCACATTGAAGTGAATGGATGCTGATCTGCAGTACCTGTTCTGGCCACTACACAGAGGACGGAGCTGTCTGCTTCCTGCTCCATTTTCTGTGTATAACCTGCTGTGAACAGCTTATTGATGAGGGTACTGGGTGTCAGATCCCAGAAATCTAATATTATTAGCTATCCTTAGGAGTGAGATTCATAACATATCCCTTTAAACAATATGTCTTTTTCTCACGCCCCATTCTCTTTAAGGTAAGAATAGAAGTTTAGAATATGACACAATATTGCACTAGCTGTCAATGATTTACACATGAAAATTATGTGTCAGGCCAACAGAATACCCTGCTTTAAAGAACCAAAAATATCCTCCTGGCACGGCTTTCCTCTTGCTTCTTCATGGGTCACCACTTGCTCAAAGGTGACCTACATATTACTAGTAAATGTTACACTGCTCTGCCTCACTGCCCGGCTCATCTCATTACACTGTGACCACCGACACGGCTGCTACAGAATTTCTCTTAGCTCATAAATGTGTCCGTAACAATTTTTGATATTATATTTGCAAACTTTTACAACAGGTCCTTGTCTATCGGAGGTAGAAGTGAAGTTTTGCACAGCATGGAAGTCAACCTTTATTTATCAACGTAAAGAGGAACATTGAGTAAGGGCGAAGGAACGAAATGTGGAACATATCGTATGATCACCCAGCAATACATTGCTAACTTGATACAGTATATCAGTCTGTAGTACCAATGGAATTTTGGCCACCTCCACCGTCGTGTCAGAGTAGTGCACCTTGACAATCCCTTCTCCTCCTACAGGATGGCATCCAGGAACACTGCTCTTAGTGTCCTAAACTAACAGAGGAAATGGCCTCGGGTTGGCCAGCTGTTACTCTACAAGCTGAGCTCTGCTTTTACACTGTGGGTTACATCACATTATACAGAGAGGTGCAATCATACACTCATTGACAAAAAACTACCGCACCAAGGTAGAAACATCAGATTGCTGCAAAACTCAGCATGCAGTTATGTCTCAGATGCAGATCACAAGTCTGGTCTGGATCTTCCTAAAAGAAGGAATAAAATTGCTTCCCTAGAAAAAAAAAAAGTTCACAGAGTCTACTTTTGGGTAGTGTACTTCTTGGTAAGAGACCATTGACTGCTACACATGCCTCAAAGACACTTTGCAAAGTTGACAAACTTTTGAGAGGAAGCACATCAATGGACATAGAGAAATGGGACGTTTGCCCGCCATCTAGCCTAGCTGTTAGTAGGTATTGGGTGCAGTGGTTACCTGAGGGCATGCTCACATGGTGAAAAGGTTCCCATAGCCCAGGCAGATCACCAATGGAGGATCTTTCAATCTGTTGACAAGCACGATGAACTGAGTGTAAAGATCATCAATAAGGAGTACTTAGACTTCATTTCCCTTAGAACCTTATACAAATCTTGTGGGATTAACAGTGGGACAAAGTTGCCATATTGCTAAGAATTCTCGCGAGCTACAAAAGGATATTCCAGGTTCATAATACGATAAGTGTCCCGTAGGGTCCACTCTATAGCAAATATCATCAGATATCTGCTTTTCTCAGAATAGTAAAGCCAACACCCCCTTATATAAAAACTAAAAACGAAATGATCCCTGGTCGGTAAATTCTCCTCTTCATTGTCTGCTCGCGGTCCCGAGGATTCCTATGATAGGTCCATACTGCCCAACGGGCTTCAAAAAGGAACAGAACTCATGTAAATAACAAATTCATTTTCAAGCCAATTTGAAAAAAAAAATAATTTTCATCCCAAATCAAAAAAATTTCCAAGGCTGAAGGTTTCTCTTTCATACAATGAACTGGGAAAATCAGACTCAACCAGCAGGATTTGCAGAATCCCAAAATAACCGGCTACCTCACAATACGCAAGTAATTGCATCCTTATCAATCACCCAGATGTCTGAACCGTATACGTTTTACACTAATCTTATTCTCAGCTGCTACCAAGTCTGGTTACTGCATGAATAAATCATCACGCTGAATAATAGGGCCTTAATGTTTGTCTTCCTAGATCGAGACCCCTTTTGATATTTGACCCCAAAGAGATTGCTGTTTGCATTTTTATAGTCGTGGCTCGAATGCGAAAACGTAGAAAGTAAGAGACTTCAGAGAGTCTAAAAACACCAGATAGTCATTAAATATTGTCACAAGACACGGCATTCATAGGCAAGGGTGATACAGTAAACTTCATAGAATCCAACATCCCATATTCCAGACATTCCGAGATGTTCCGGATCCTCGCAAGGTCAGAAGCAAAAGAATGAACAAGATATTATAATATACCTACAGTATAATATATAATATACAAGGTCTACTCTCCTTTGGTTCTATAGTTTTATGTTTCGGAACACAATAAAAAAACATCTTAAAATTAGGCAACTACAACCTCAGAAGAGCAACAACCCACCGTGACCTTATGTATCTACTCAAAATGAGGTCAAAATGGAAAAGCCACGTGTGACTAACCAAGCGCCCCCAGGAACCAATAGTTTGTAGTAGTGATAACTTGAAGTCTTGGTTTTCATTCTCGTTCTCGAGAAATGTTGGCCATTGTTCTTCGAAAAGTTTAAGGTCATTGAGGTTTTTGGGCACTTTCTTATGCATACCTTAATTAAGGTGCCACCACAGTACTTCAATTGGGTTAAGGTCCGGGTTTTGACCCCACAATTCTATTCTTTTTTTTACCCATTCTGTTGTAGACTTCCTGGTGTGCGTGGAATCATTGTCACATGATCCAGTTTCGGCCAAGCTTTATCTGTTGGATAGATGGCCTCATGTTTGACTCTAGAACGGGAAGCTCATGGTCAATTCAAGGTCCTGTCATTATAAAACAAGTCCAAACCCTCATCCTTCCACCACGGTTCTTGAGGTGTTTGTGCTGATAGGGTGTGTTTGGTTTTAACCAAAAGTAGCGTTGCGTTTTATGACCAAACATCTCCATTGGTTTCATCTGTCCAAAGTACATTGTTCCAGAAGTCTTGTGTTTTGTGCAGCTTAATACGCTGCCATGTAATTTCTAGAAAGAAAAGATTCTCTTGACAACTCTTCCAAAGAACCCATACGGTGATGTTGGGAATTTAGCCAATTCTTTGAGCATTGCACGGCCTGACCTTGGGACGAATTACTCAAACATTCAATATATGGGAAAATTATCAGCTGTCTTGCATGTTTTCTCCTTGTTAATAATCTTTCTCACCGTAAAATTATGGACTTATAACCTTTCCCAGTAACAATTGCTTCTCTAAGATCATTGCTGATTTCTTTCCTCCTTGGCATGTATGTTTCAGACCAGCAAACTGCCAAAATTGCATCTTTTATAGAGGAGGTCCCACTTGTTCAGGATAAATTATTCAAGGGAATTTGATTAGTAGCATCCATCTGTTTGCACTTTTAATTCCTGAGGAAGCAGTAAAGTTAGGGTGCGTTCACACGGAGTAATGTGCCGCGTGATGTGGCACGTATACGGCGTGTGAGTGTTTGCGCACCGTAAACGCTCCCATTGATTTCAATGGGAGTTAGCATCGTATACGCCGCGTTATTTTGCGGCCGTGATTTTGCTAACTCCCATTGAAATCAATGGAAGTGTTTACGGCGTGCAAACATTCACACGCCGTATACGTGCCAGATCACGTGGCACGTTACTCCGTGTGAATGCACCCTAATAGTTAATTTTTGACACACTGCCTCTGCATTTTGGATACTTGATTGACTCCATAATAGTCAATGGGGTCCTTCAGGCTCCGAGTGTAACCACTATTTTAGTGGTCCACCACTCCATTGTTTGGGTCCTCCGATGGACCCAATCAACGAAGATGCAATGCTAGTGTGAACTGAACATCAGTCATGAATTGTCCTCCATAATGGAGTCTTTGGTGTCCTCCTATTCCATTCTTGCCTTAGCTATGACAGTACAAGTCCAATGATATCTAAATCTCCAGATTTACCCCAGATGGGACGTATTGTCATGGCTGATATTCACTCCAGGAGATATATACATAAAATGGGATATTTTGAATCAAGTCTACGAGCAAAAGTAGATACATTTTTTATTTGTAACCAAATTGGTTCTACCTGTGTACATAGCCCTTAAATGTGAAGATATCAGTACAATTTGGGCATTTTGCAGTATTTGGATTGTGTGTTCCATGTGGTCGTGTTCTCACCTCCGGTAAAGTGTCAGCTTTTAGCGTGAAGTATAACATTGCCTTTATTGTCAGTTTTTGCAGTTTCACCGGCGGCAGTGTTACTTGCGTTCAGAAGAGATGTCTCCAGTGTGCGATGCCTGCAGTCATTGATTCCAATGTGTGTCCTGCGCACAGCTTGGTGTGAATATATCACATTTATTATATCTGTGCTGCTGAAAATAGCAAACAAGCTTAAAGTGAACGGATCCCCTACACAGCGGCAATCTGTACCTATAGTGGTGCAATGTACTGACCTCAGTGGCCGACAAGGATACAGATTGCTACCTGTACAGCCATTATATATTGCATTTATCTATATATTCACTTTTCTGCAATGATTTGGCCATTATTATACCTGAAGCTATCACTATTTTGTATTGTTGGATATGTCTTCACGTTCCAAAAACAGATTTGGGATAAGTATCACCACTAAAGGTTACTGGTTAGGTCTTCTTTTGGCAAGTTCACAAAGGAAACATCTGGTCAGCCTAGTACTAATAAAAGTAAAATCAGTCAAACCCGGCAATTTTGGCAGATACCTTGGGGACCTGCCAACTCCCCGACATCATCTGGAAGGATCGACATGTTGAATTTCAACTCCAATCCATTTTTTCTCAGAGGAGATAAGCGGCTGCCAATGGGCGTTTGCCTAATAACTATTAGAGATTAGAGATGAGCGAACAGTAAAATGTCCGAGGTTCGATATTCGTTTCGAGTAGCCCCTCAATATTCGACTACTCGAATTGAATATCGAACCCTATTATAGTCTATGGGGGGGAAAATGCTCGTTTCAGGGGTAGGCAACATTCGATCAAATTATACTTACCAAGTCGACGAGTGAGGGTCGGGCTGGATCCTCCGAGAAGTCTCCTCCTTGCAGCGTCCCCGCGGCATCTTCCGGCTCTGAATTCACTTTGCCAGGTATCGGGCCTGGGCAGAGCCGACTGCGCATGCCCACACTACAAGCGGACATGCGCAGTCGGCTCTGCCCAGGCCCGATGTCTGGCAGAGTGAATGAAGAGCCAGAAGACGCCGCGGGGAAGCTGCACGGAGAAGACTTCTAAAGGTAGGAGAAGAACCAGCGTTGATTGGCCGACTGTATAGCATTCGGCCAATCAATGCTGGTTCTGCATTGAACTTTTCCATTCGAATAGCGAGTGGTACTCGATCGAGTACGAGTATTTCGAATACCGTAGTATTCGATCGAATACCTACTCGATCGAATACTACTCGCTCATCTCTATTAAGGATGTAGGGGCATCTTCACTGTCTGCGCATTATTAACCCCTGTCTGGAAAAAACAATTCAGAATGGGGTGGAATTGGAAAAAAATTATTGCCTTTGTGCAACTTTCTTATGGGCTTCATTTTTACAGTGTTCACTATGCAGCTAAAATGACAAGTCACCTGTATTCTATGTTTTGGTACAATTCTGGGGATACCAAACTTACATGGTTTTATTTGCATTTTAACCCTTTAACAAAAATCAAAACTTTGCAAAAAAAAAATTGTATCTTTAAGTCGCCATATTCTGAAACCGTAACTTTTGTATATTTCCATACACAGAGATGCATAGGACGTTTTTTTATGCGCCATGTTTCTGCTGTGTTAAACTCTCAGCTCCTGAGCAACCATATTAGATATCCATACCCATCATATTTAGATACCCGACATCCACTATCGGTTAAAGTAAGGGTTCACTGTTCCGATGACATCATGTCCATCGCCCACATGGTATAACAGCAGCTCAGTCTCTTTCAAAGAATTGGGGCTGAGCTGCAATACCAAGCACCACCTATAGGCACCGTCTGAACTTGAAACTCCTGGACCTCAATGCAAAATATGTCATGGGGCTCCTGCCTTCCATGTACTATCTGTAATACTGATCTCCTATGCTATAGAGAAGATTTTGGGGCCCCTGAGACTCCAGAACTCAGAAACAATTGCTACCTCAACGCCCCCTATAGCTTCAAATCTGCCTAGGTTGTAGCAGAAGGAGTTAGGAGAGGCGGTCTGGTTTAGGTCTGATCTCCGTGCTGAATTTGGGGGAATTATGCTGCAATACTTAAGCTGGGCATAAACTTTATATACGTCTGAACATACACGTGCACAGTTGGGTCAATTGCACATATAATATTCTGAAACAGAAGAGGGTGGGAAACCTCCGTCATTCTCCCATGGTGGGGACTTCCTCCTATGGGAACAAAGGATTGGGCATATCGAAATCGAACAACCTGATCGTCCTTTCCCCTTGTGGGGGAAAAGTTGGGACCATCCATACACACTGGATGGTTAGTTGGTCCCGTGGATATGGGATGTGTGATGTGTGTGTCCACCTTTACTCTGCTTATATAACCTATCATCCCCGTAGCAGCCGACATCTGGCATGACAAGCATTGAAACAAAGTGACTAAATTGTTTCTACTACCAGGTGTTTCCTAAGATATAAGATGACTGTGCAGTAATCATTTTCCTCCTATAAGAAATTCTGTTTCAATTGAAAGTTGATTGTTTGTGTCATACAGTACTTTGCAAAATTTTTAGGCAAAAAAGAACTGGTGTAAGGTGAAGAAGCTTGGTGGGCAACATAACAATAGGTACCCTTTAAAGGGTCTAAATCTGCAAGATTAATTTCCAGGTGGATTTTCTTTATTTTGCCATGAATCAATACTAAATACAATTCTAGGGAATTGCTAGATGACAATTCCCCAGAAGCTGCTGGAGAACCCTGGAGAAAGGGGCACAAGGGTCAAGGGGCACAAGCTGAAGCCCCCCACTGTCCCTTCCTATTGCCAGGCCCTAGCCTACGTAATAGGCGGCAACTAGAAGACGATCCCTTCCTATATATGTGATACACAAAACGCAGCTAAGACGAACCAGAACAAAGGGAGGTCAGCTAGCCAGGGTTCGGTAACAGTCGAGCAATGCAGTGCCAAATCAGAGTCCAAAAGAATAGTCAGTAGAGAAAGCCAGAGGTCAAGGATAAGAATACAAGTAACTAAACAGAAAGAGAAGCCAGCAAGCACGAGGCAATAACAGGCACCAGTGTGAATGCGAACCAAGACTAAGTAGAGGAGATGAACCAGCCCTGGACCTGACAGGAAGGCAGGCTCGCAATCACAGGGCAAGACAAAATGTAACCACTTAATGGACAGAGGCAACAAGGGCAGAAGATGGGTGTGGTGCAAATTCAATCACAGAACTAGAGCCGTGTTCACACAGTGCAACTAAAACTCTAAGCAAATTATCAAACTGCACTTGCCTCCTGCGCCGCAGCACGCGAGCAGAGGGTGGCGCAGAGACCCGAACAGGCAGAGATGTTACAACTATGCAAAAAGGAAAAGGGGGCCCTGGGCAATTGCACCATTCGCCTCTCCCTAACAGAGGAACCCTTTGCAACAAAGACTTCCTCTATAGTATTGAGTAGTGAATTTCATGTGACCTTATAATTCTATTTCTTTAATATTTCAGAACAAATTTGACCCTGAATACATTACAATATACTTGGGGTTACCCAATAGCATGGCGGACCGGGACTACATAGCAGAAGTGTGATCCCTTGCTGTCGGTATCACACAGCCTATCTGATAGGAATTATTAACATGGTTAGCAACACTGAAACTTCAGAGACAAGACCGTATTGTGATGAATATTTATGAAGTCATCATCAAGCTGTCCTTGGGTAAATAGGTTTCCCACTTGGAAGGGAGGGAACGCTAGCATGTATTATTAGGGCTATGGCACCACGGCGTATTACCAAACATTTATCCTGCTTATCCGAATAAAAAACAACAATATTTTTAGAAAGATTACCGCGGATCACTATCAAATACTAAGCAAAAACCCAATAGCTTGTAATTGTATCTGATACAGGGGCACGACTTGTAATAGCGAGCTCTGAGGCTTTGTAATCCCTAAGTCAGACTCTTGTTTTACTATACAGTTTCTATAATGTATGTGCCTTTAAAGGCATATTCCCATCTTGTGAAGGGATGGCATATAACTAGGAAAAGCCATGTGTCACGATGTGGTGGAGGTCTGACCTTGGTACCAACACTGATCCTGGGTCCCTTTTAAAGGGATCCTATCATTAAAACTTAATTTTTTCTCACTACCACGTAGGAATAGCCTTAAGAAAAGCTATTCTTCTCCTACCTTTAGATGTCTTCTCTGTGCCGCCGTTTGGTATATAATCCGGTTTTCGTCGGTATGTAATTGAGTTCTCTTACAGCACTTGGGGCGGGCCCCAGTGCTCAAACAGTACTGGGGGTGTCCCCAATGCTGCCAGAGAACTCTCCAGCGCCACCTCCATTTTCTTCAGGAACAGGTCTCCTTCGCGTCATCTTCCGGCGGTGGCTTCAAACTTCTAGGCCTCGGGCCTAGGGCAAAGCCAACTGCGCATGCCCGCCGGCCACAAGAAAATGGCCGCTTACACAGTATTGTAAGTGACCATTTTCTTGTAGTCGGCGGGCATGCACAGTCAGCTGCCCGAGGCCTAGAAGTTTTACGCCACTGCTGGAAGAAGATGCAATGAAGACCCAATCCTGAAGAAGATGGCGTTGGCGCTGGAGAGTTCTCTCGCAGCATTGGGGACGCCCCCAGTACTGTTTGAGTGCTGAGGACCGCCCCCAGTGCTGCGAGAGAACTCATTTACATACCGATGAAAACCAGATTATATACCGAACGGCGGCACGGAGAAGACATCTAAAGGTAGGAGAACAATAGCATTTCTTAAGGCTATTCCTACATGGTAGTGAGAAAAAATTAAGTTTTAATGATAGGATCCCTTTAAAGTTTTTGGCAGCACTTCTGGCCATTCCTTTGTACAGAGAAATTCATCGGGGCAACTTGAATGGGTCTGCGGTAAAGAGAAATCTAAATATCTGTGCTCCTACTTCTCCTCCTAGCAGTTGTCATCCTCTCCTGTGCAGCATTGCTGCGGTGAGATTTTGTACATCGTTTGCATTTTCCATGTGGCTGTTGCTATAAGGTTGCTATTCTTACCAGTCAAACTTTGGCAGGGTCTGTTCAGTCTGTTGGAGGCTTGAAATACAGAGCTAATCAGGTCTATACTTCAGCAAAGGTTATATCGCAGTGTTTAGACCTGGTTCTGATGTTTATTACTTGCCAGTGATTACATTAGTGTTCTAGGTTCTATGTTCCCAGAACTTACTCCCAGTACCTTTCCCTGTTTTTGGCTGATTCCCTACTTTACTGACTTTGGCTTATTGTCCTGTCACTGATTTGGCTTTATATGTGCCCAGGGGCAAACCTTGCTTCTCTGCTGCCTGAGGCGAACTATAGAAAGGTACCCACCCCAGCTATGTTTGTATGTGTGATGGGACCCCCCTAATTAATATTGTTTAACACACACCCCATTTGCAGATCAAATAATCCCCTTATTTGGTTCCCACATATAATAATGGTCCCTTTTTTGGCTTGTTATAGGACCCATTTTTTTACCTCCACATGATACTCGACCCCATTTGTTTGGCCCCCACACACGGTACAGGACACCCTTTGTTTTAACCCCCACATGATATATGTGTCTTTTTTTGAGCCCCACACAGTATACAACCCCTTTTTTGGCCCCCATACATATAGTATATGACTCTTTTTTTTTGGTCCTGTAAGCCGATGGCTGGCTAGGTAATGGAGGGGGTGTACATCTCCCCCAGACTACTCAGGTGGGTGAGATGAGAAAACTCTAGGAATGTTTGTTCTCAGCAGACAACTTTCGTCTGCTGAGCACTTTGGTAAATGCTCAGTATTGGGCTGGATTTTTAGGAATGGCAGGTAGGTTGGTAGTGGGACCTATCATTCCACCACCCCCCCCCCCTCCAGTTCACACTTTGGGGATGTTCCGGCAGCGACTCAGCTGCAGAGAGTCTGCTCATCAAGGAGGCTTAAGAAGCCAGCTCCAGCAGCAGACTCGGGGCAGAGCTTGGCTGGAGAGCCAACAGAGAGGTCATATTTTTGGAGCTGTGTCCTGAATGATTCTACTGGCTTTGGATTTCTGTTATTCTAGGTGAGGCGACCTATTCTATGTTCAGTTAGAGCCTAGCCGGGCAGGGATTTATTTTTGTATTGTTTCCTTTTGTTGCTGCACTGCCTTTTTGAGTGAAAATAAACTCTACCTTTGTTTTGGACTAAAGAAACTGGACTTGTGTGTCTATGCCACCCCACCTAGCAACCCCAGACCCTGACAGTCCACACACAACCCGGGTCCCATACCATGAAGTTCATCTTGCCTTGTGGTGGGCTCTGCTGAATATCTCAAGGTAGCCTTAGACTCTGTAACCCAGTGCAGTCTAGGATTATGGGTTGCTTGTTTACTTGCTGTATGTTGGTCCTGTCATTTACCTGCTGTGTATTAGAACATTGCTTAAATAACAATTCCATTGCTTTTAGGGAGAGGAGTTACAGAGTATCCGTCACTCTGAAGGACCTGAGTGAGATACTCCATTGAGTTGAATGAACACAGCTGTTGGCTGGAGGACCCAGCAGGAGAACACTATGAGATCAGGATATTTTCTATTGACCATTCTAACAAGACTATCCAGTGGAGAAGCTTTTTACGGCTTGTATGCAGATGGTGAATATTTGCACTTGTCATATAATACATAATAACTTTTTTTTTTTTTCTTGAAAATCTCTTTTTATTGAATAAATAACATAACACATGTAAAACATGTCATGTTGTGATACAGATAAGATTATTCAACTCTGGCAATATTGTTGCCAAGCTACAGAATAAAAGGGAGTATGTCACCGAAACCCAGCATATCAACCCAACCCTGCAGATAGATAGGTTATGGTAATGTGAATCAATTGGTTTTCTCTTGTGACTTGGTATCACTGTTTTTGTCAATATTCAAATGAGGTGTTTGGAGCCGTACCTCTTTGGAGAAATGAAAACACCATAGTTACTCCAAAGAGCTCGTTTGCATATTGACAAAAACAGCAATATCTAAGTAATGGCGGCACCAAGTCACAAGAGGAACAAACCAATTTATTCAGATTACCATAAACTAGCTATCTGTAGCAACAGAGGCAGTGAGTTATCTATGTAACCTATCTAACTGTGGCAACAGAGGCAGTGATTTATCTATGTAACCTATCTATCTGCAGGGCTGGGGTGATCTTCTGGGATCTGGTGACACTAACCTATCTATCTGCAGGGCTGGGGTGATCTGCTGGGATCTGGTGACACTAACCTATCTATCTGCAGGCCTGGGGTGATCTGCTGGGTCTGGTGACACTAGCCTATCTATCTGTAGGGCTGGGGTGATCTGCTGGGTTCTGGTGACACTAACCTATCTATCTGTAGGACTGGGGTGATCTGCTGGTTCTGGTGACAGTAACCTATCTATCTGCAGGGCTGGGGTGATATGCTGGGGTCTGGTGACACTAACCTATCTATCTGCAGGGCTGGGGTGATATACTGGTTCTGGTGACACTAACCTATCTATCTGCAGGACTGGGGTGATCTGCTGGGATCCGGTGACACTAACCTATCTATCTGCAGGGCTGGAGTGATATGCTGGTTCTGGTGACAGTAACCTATCTATCTGCAGGGCTGGGGTGATATACTGGGTCTGGTGACACTAACCTATCTATCTGCAGGGCTGGAGTGATATGCTGGTTCTGGTGACAGTAACCTATCTATCTGCAGGGCTGGGGTGATATGCTGGTTCTGGTGACACTAACCTATCTATCTGCAGGGCTGGGGTGATATGCTGGTTCTGGTGACACTAACCTATCTATCTGCAGGGCTGGGGTGATATGCTGGGTCTGGTGACAGTAACCTATCTATCTGCAGGGCTGGGGTGATCTGCTGGGATCTGGTGACACTAACCTATCTATCTGCAGGGCTGGGTTGATATGCTGGTTCTGGTGACACTAACCTATCTATCTGCAGGGCTGGGGTGATATGCTGGTTCTGGTGACACTAACCTATCTATCTGCAGGGCTGGGGTGATCTGCTGGGTCTGGTGACACTAACCTATCTATCTGCAGGGCTGGGGTAATCTGCTGGGATCTGGTGACACTAACCTATCTATCTGCAGGGCTGGGGTGATATGCTGGGGTCTGGTGACACTAACCTATCTATCTGCAGGGCTGGGGTGATATACTGGTTCTGGTGACACTAACCTATCTATCTGCAGGACTGGGGTGATCTGCTGGGATCCGGTGACACTAACCTATCTATCTGCAGGGCTGGAGTGATATGCTGGTTCTGGTGACAGTAACCTATCTATCTGCAGGGCTGGGGTGATATGCTGGTTCTGGTGACAGTAACCTATCTATCTGCAGGGCTGGGGTGATATGCTGGTTCTGGTGACACTAACCTATCTATCTGCAGGACTGGGGTGATATGCTGGGTCTGGTGACAGTAACCTATCTATCTGCAGGGCTGGGGTGATCTGCTGGGATCTGGTGACACTAACCTATCTATCTGCAGGGCTGGGGTGATCTGCTGGGATCTGCTGACAGACTCCCTTTAAGTCCACAAGTTGTGAATGTCCATTTCCTCTTCTGACATAAGTAAGTCTAGTGAACTTAGATGAGTCACTAAAGCCCTAGAAGAGCCTGAGAAGTACTGTACATCTCTTCCTGCTGGGTTACAGAGTGTTTCTTTGTATCAGGAGAATACATTTAGATGTTTTATATCACTTTATAGTTTTATGCTGCAGCTTTCACCATGACTCATATATGACTTATACACAGGTTATATAAGCATTGTGACTGGACTAACCAGTTGCGATTTCTGTATTGCTCTTCCTTCATTTCATTCTGTGGATTAAAGGCGTTATTTCAACACAACCACCCGGTCCCATAATGAGCAATTCACAACAGGACCGGATTAACAAACCCCTAGAGCATGTTACAGTCAGCCATATATTACATACAATCTATACAATGTACTATTACATGGTGACCACTCTGAATATGGCCATCCATCTAAGGCACAGAGTGGTTGAATCCACCAGGACAAGGGTTACTTTTTGCAGAATCTCTCCTAAGGTTCATAGCGGGATCCTGAGCAAGGAAGCTATACGCCATAGTCATATGGACAAGCTATGTTCAGAATGAACGCAGCTGAACTGAACACTTTTAGCATTTTTTCACACTATGTTAGCAGTGTACCTTTGTAAGGCGTTAATGTGCAGTATACACCAATGTGCTAATTGCAATGGGTTATATAGAACATAAAGCCTAAAACAATATGCCTTTAAGGTGTTATGCACTTGCTTTCCATTGTCATGTACATTAACACTGTGCCTTTAACTGCAGAGATTGGCTGCAGGGCAAATGTATAGGAAGACTTTAGGATCAGGGCAGATAGGTCAGGCCCAGATTGATTGACCGCACTTACGGGCTGCACCACCCACTACGATGGAGTTATCAAAAGCTAACCCCTTGTAGAGACATGGAGACCATGAGACTGCCTGATGGTGTAGGCCAAAGAGATATGCCAAGAAAGAAAAGATCTGCACCAGACATGGGTACAGTTGCTAGATATGGGTACACCTGCCAGACATGGGTACAGTTGCTAGATATGGGTACACCTGCCAGACATGGGTACAGTTGCTAGACATGGGTACAGATACTAGATATGTGTACAGTTGCTAGACATGGGTACAAGTACTAAATATGGGTACAAGTGCTATACATTAGTACAGGTGCTAAACATGGGTGATAGCACCTGTAACAACTTCAATGACTACATTGCACAGATGAAAAAAAGATAAATCTGTAGTATCCCTTTAAGCATCTTATCTTCCAACATACATACACATAAAGGCCTTGCCATATAAGAAATTCAGAACTCAACTTTTCTTAACTGAAGGATTCTATTGCAATCTCCAAAGGACTATTTTGATACTATGCAAATTCCTTTTTGCAAATATCGTGAGGTCATAGAAATGCTGAACAGGAAAGACAATGCTCATAATTATGGGATGATTTGGCTGTAATCTAAGATCTTTCTAAAAGATGCAAATGCCTTGTCAATACACAGCAGGCCCTTGTTCATTTATCAGTGGAAATCTAAGTGCTGGGCTGACAAGTACCTGTATTCAGTGCACCCTGCATGTATTATTCAGTCCTCTGCTTGTCCTACATACCTCTGTAGTGTATCCCTATGAATCTCTATTATCTACCATTCCCTACACAGGTAGGCAGCTAGCTTCCATTGGATATACTGACAGTAACGTCTTGCAAAGCATCCACAAATTTTGATAGCATGGTGGCAGCACGACAGTCACCAATGTCAGAAAACTTGGGATTAGATATGCTATGGATAGAGATGAGCAAACCAGTTCATGATGAGACAGGTTCACTATGAATTTTCCAAAAACTGTTTGACAACCAGTAAAATTTGGAAGCCCAAGGAAGGTTTTGAAAAAAAAAAAACTCTTATACTTTCCCTTCCCTCGACTCTCCTGGGGTAACCTGGTGGCGTCCAGTGTTCAATCCCAGCAATTGTATGGACTTATGGGTGATGGCATGTTAACATCATGGCTTGTGTCAAAGCATCTTGCCATTGACATGCCCCATGTGCCTCCTGAGGCCCAGTCACAAGCCACAGCAGTCCCCGGGGCCACTGACACCACCTACAAAGACAGAAGGAACCCAGGAATGGACACTGGATTCCTTAAGGAACGGTGAATAGGATAGGATAGCACTGAATGAATGAGCAAATGAATCTCACAAGGTTTGACCATCACAAATAGTCACGAACAGTCATAGACCGGCAGGGTGAGCTGACCAAGGTAAGATTCCTTGGTGGACAATGGTGGTGGAAGCAAGAAACCAGATGGGTACCAAGCTCTGGTGACACAAAGCTATGACTATGACTCTTGCAGGACCATCTTCCTCTGAGGGTTAGGTTGCATGCTTCCACTTTTGGAGAAGGTTTGCAATAGGTCACACACTTCAAGTAGATCTTGGGTTGAGAAAGTCACACACCGGACTTTGAGTTGAACAGATGTGATGAGTCGATAGAACATGTGGGGTAGGAAATTGTATCATTGTTCATGACGCAATGTAAAGACTTTATCTGCTGTAGCCGTAATATCTCTTTAAGATACACAAAGACAAGGAATATACGAGGAAGACATGTAGTGATAAGCTCACAGTCAGCTCCAAACGGCAAGCTGTGATCTATTTTATATTAGTAACACATGGCTGCCAGGAAACACTATATTATCTCGTTGAATTCACCTTTGTTGCTTATGATGCTGGGACACCGTCAAATCTGCAACATGAAGATGTCATTGGCTAAAAATAGAAAATGATTTCAGACTTGATACGAATGATAGAGATAACAAGAAGGACGCTGAAATCAGACCACAAAGTGAGAGCTGTCTATATCTAAAGGCTCCAATATCATAGCATTATTATTATCATGCACAATGCATATCCTAGAATACAAGAACCCGAAATAATACGGTTAGGACGGAACTGCAGAATTTACAGTATGCTAGCTACACCCCCTTAGCTGGGGCTATCTTGTAGCCAAAATAACCTTATATAATAGAAAGGACCCTTCTTAACCTCCACATACTCTATTAATAGACCCTGCTCCACTGATTCCAGCACAGTTGGAATTTTCTCTCTGGTCCTCACCATTCCTGAGCAACAAGTGCAGGTAGTTTTGGTGCCTGATGTGCTATTTAAGCTCTGTAATGTCAGGTGGGCGGCGTCAGGTAGGGGGCGTGACTCATAGCTCTAATCAGAGGCAGCCAGTGTCAGAAATCGGAATCACACCCCTTGTCTGCCCAAGCCCAACAGTACAGAGCCTAAAAAGAATATCAGACACCAAAACTAACAGCATTCATTGCTCAGGAATGGTGGGGGCTAGAGAAAAATTCCAATTGTGCCAGAATCAGCAGAGCAGCACCTAGTAATGGATGTAAATAGCTTGGACTTGTTGGAAGTTGTGAAAGGTATGACTGCAATATATGCAACCCTATTTCTATGTAAACCAAGGATAAGCCGCCCATTAAACTCTAGCCTAACCCTTGCTTCAATAAGACTTGCCCGCTCTCTTACTTTTCAATCTTAGCAAGTATTTGCAAGCTTACCAACGCTTACAATGATATAATAGGGGCATTCAAGATTTGCCTTCAAATCATCCTAGCCATCCATAAACAGATTGCCCATTTTTGTGAGGGTTTTTTTTGTAAACTATGCCCCTTTTCAGACCAGGACATGCCAAAATTGCCATGATTGTTTCTGAAAATCTGTGACAGTGGGCAACTATGTACTTGTATTCCCCCAGAAGAACATTTCTAGATTATTTTTTTAGAACATTGTGCTGTTCCTCTGTTATTTCTCCTATAATTTTAAGAATCATTTGACAAACACATGTTAACTTTCTTCTTATCAAAGAGATGTGTCCATATCTAGTCTGGCACCGTAGCATTGATTGGACAAGGTCAGACAGTGTAGGGACATGCCCCAGATATCAATGTATTTAGAATTTTTGGGGAGGAATAACAGAGGAACAGCACAAGAGTAGAGTTATTAGAGTGGATGTTCCAGAGATGCTGTTTCATGAGAAATACAACTATTAACTAAAATACAAATGCTGACAAGGTGGACAAGACTCATCACTCAACCACGTCAACAAATTAGAGCTTGAGGCAATAGGATAAACCTCAGACATTGGACCTATGACTATAGGAAGACCAAACCCTGTCAAAAAGTGGTCAAGTAAGGGATGGAGCCAGCAGAGGAACCCCAGGCACTAGTGGACCCCACTACAGACACATGGTTGGGTGGCCAGTTGACCAAGTAAAGACATGAACAGTTATGGAAGGAATGGGAATGTAAATTAAGAAGATATTTTATAAATAAGGACATATGGATTGGTTGGGAAGGAAGACCACAACTAAAGAAATGATCGACCATCCTAGATTTATCATACAGAACTTCTGAGACCACCAGAGCACATTCTGACTTGGACATGAAAAGAACTTGTCTCACGTTTTCCACCAAATGTTACCTAAAGGAGATTCCCAGGGGAACGTTGTTGAATGTTGAGCCTCAATAATAGTATAGTTGCAAGATCAGTTATAAATACAGCCTAGGACCACCAAATGGTGCCAACACCATAGCACTTACGCATTGCAGTAGGGCTTCTTCTCATATCCCTTGTAGTTGTTCATGTTTAACGTCATTTTGCAAACCTCGCAGTGGAAACATCCTTTATGCCAGTACTAGAAGACAAAACACAAGGCCACGTGATATAATCATTATACAATAGTCATCATCTCCTCATCCATCTCCTCTTACATCGCGTTCTAAGCTTTATGACTGCTACAACTGACTCCATTTATCTATTCATGGACCGGCTGCCGAAGATGAAGAGACAGGAGATTAATTGTTTAACGCACAAGACAAGAGCGGGAAAGTAACAGCAATTATGTCCTGGTGGCTTAACCAACTCTCTACCATATCATGAGGTGTGAGAACGATCTTGATGTTCGGAGATGGTTTGCACAATATATTTGCAGTATTCACACCTTTCGGAATACATCTGCTCAGAGATGTCATTTAGAGAGAGGTTTTTCAGGAGTCAGGGTTCAGAAGAATGAATTCACCTGAGATCAAACCGTATATTAAATATTGTTGCAGAAGAGAACATATCCTACATGGAAATTCATGTTTTCCATATATTTTATGATCCTGATACCAACCCCATCACAATACTCTTGGCCAGTCCCCACTGATCTACTAAATCTCACTTTGATCACTCACTATATAACCCTTTGGTCCTATACAGCTGCAGGGGGTTGCATTTTAACCAATGGTTTGCAAAGAGTAATATAGGCTATTAACATAGTAGATGGGTTTGGAGGAAGACCCAAATCCATCAAGTCCAACCTATGAGCCTATCATGGCTTAAATGGTGAATGCCAAAAAAAACATTACCTGGAGAAAATTCCTTCTTAACTCCAAATATCAACAGAAATCTTTGGAACAACATCCCACAAGTTATCCATTGTTACGGCATGTTGACTCAGTGGTTAGCACTATTGCCTTGCAGCCAATGGCCAATCCAGCCAATCTGCATGGAGTTTGTATGTTCTCCCTGTGCTTACCTAGATTTCCTCCCACATACCAAAAATATACCAGCTAAATAGGTCTCATGTAACACAACTGACCCTCGTTGGTGTTGTGAATGAGAGTCTGAGAGCCACTGACTCCACCACATTCCTTGCACTTTGAGTCGAACAAAGAAGGCCACCTATGACTATGGAAAACTTGTTCTTCCATTAGAAGTAGAGAATTCCACCTTGGTACAGGACTAGGTGTAAAGAGAACATTGGAAAGATCTCTGTATTGTCTAATCCTATATTTGTATGTTGTAACAAGGTCACTTAGGACTTTTCTCTCCGCATTTTTTGGTCAGAAACCCATTGGACCCCATTATAGTTCATGAGGTCCAAGGGTTTCCATGGGTAAATGCTTTTAAAGCAGATTGGGTTTCCATTTTTCAGGTCCCCAAGTGGATCCGAAGAATAGAAAACCAAGCACAGGTGTGAACCTAGAACCACAAACCTCATTGATACAACCTCTTTAAAGCCCAATCTAATCCTTTATTCCCATACATCCAGTTATCCGTGGAGTGCAACAACTTCATGTTCCTGTGCAGAGCTTTACAAAAGATTAACATTTCCCATAATCCATCTCACCTACATATTTAACCAATTTCAACAGTTACTTTAGCATTCAGTAAATATTTCATTACCAGCTATCCCTGAAAGCTTAACATCAAACAGCCGAGGAACGAAGTCCCCAGAACGAACAAATTTCAAGGTCTACTTACATATGCAAATTCCATTAATGAATGCTGAAGTTGTACGAGGCAATTAAATTACACGCTTTACTCATTCTGGAGGTAACATGCAAGTCACATCCGACATGACAAATAATGGGACTTAATGAGTGGGAAACCATTAGGTATAGTACTATCGGACTTAATTGATAACTTTGTTTCTATCAGCCTGGGATTATATTCTGTCGCTCTAATTACTTCTCACCGAGAAAAAGCCACTTCTATCAATTAATACATAAAAGACAAATGATTGTATCTTCGCTTTATAGATTCCTCTCCCTTAGGATACAAATATTTCTATTTCTCAGAATCAGGTTACAATCCCCTGGAGAATCCACGCTGTGCAGAGAGTTTCCCAACTCAGCTGGTTAGCAAAAAGTTTCTGCAAAATCATTGCAAGGACTACTGAGTATACAATACAAAAAAAAAGTTACATAGTTGATGAGGTTGGATAAAGACATCAGTCCATCAAGTCCAACCTATAACCCTACAATCCCCTACAGTGTTGATCCAGGGGAAGGCAAAAAACCCCATGAGGCTCATGCCCCAAGTTGGGGGAGGTTTATTAAAGGCAGTATGAAGGAATGGTGGAGGAGTTGTCCATAGTAGACCATCAGATATACATATGAAGTGGCTTCTAAAAATTGAGAACAGGATTGGCTTCCATTAACAACTCCTACACTCCAGAGAAGATAGAGCTTGAGCTAGTTAGAATCCAACCACACAATCTTATCTCCCCAACTTGACCTGTTGGGACCCCATACACATTATATGGTTGGCTGATCAAACTAAGATAGGTTCAGCCGACACTGATGTGGCAATTCTACTACCTAATAGGCATGCTTGTAGAATTAGAAATCCTCAGAATTTTTGGAAATGCTGATTTTTGTAACATGTGGAGTAACACTAGGTTCACACTATCGTTCGGGTTTCTGTCCTTCGGAAACTCGGAAAGACAGAAACCCTATCCAATTAAAAAGTGGTTACACACGGAAACCCGCGGACCCCATAAACTATAATAGGGTCCGCCTGGTTTACGCTGATTTTATAGTGAAATTGTCAGCGAGTAAAGTTCTCCTGGGCAGACTTTTCTCTCTTCCAATATTAAGCGGAATCTGGGACAGAGTGCCGGAATGTTAGTATGAACCTGGTGTTAGTTTTATGAACCACATTCACATGTACTATACTGTAAATCGTTGCAGATTTTTGTTGCAAGATCCACAAAGAAAATGTGTGACCTAGCCACTAGGGTTGATCGATTGGGATTGTAGAAGATTGGATCGAGAAAATTTCACAATTGGGATCGGCTGGAAAATTATCGGAAATCGGATTTTAAAATATCAAGATCGGCTCAACCCAGAAAAGTGACTTTTCCCATAGGGAAGCATTGACTAGGGTTGAGCAATCAGGATCGGAAAAGATCGGATTCCAATCGGCGATTGAGTAAATATCACGATCGGGATCGGCTGGAAAATGAATGGAAATCAGATTTTAAAATCGATCCTGAAATCTCAAGATTGGCTCAACCCTACCATCCACAAACCCTTGTAGATGGCCAAACAGATCGAAAGAAAGATGAAAATTTTTGATAGAAATTTTGACAAAATAGCAAAAAACTCCAAGTAGAGATGAGCGAACAGTGTTCTATCGAACACATGTTCGATCGGATATCAGGGTGTTCGCCATGTTCGAATCGAATCGAACACCACGTGGTAAAGTGCGCCAAAATTCGATTCCCCTCCCACCTTCCCTGGCGCCTTTTTTGCACCAATAACAGCGCAGGGGAGGTGGGACAGGAACTACGACACTGGGGGCATTGAAAAAAATTGGAAAAAGTCATTGGCTGCCGAAATCAGGTGCCCTCCATTTTAGACGAATAGTGGATTTCAAATCCGGGTCATATGAGAATGTGAACTTTGTGACTATGAGACAGGGATAGCTGTACAGGCAGGGATAGCTAGGGATAACCTTTATTTAGGGGGGAATGTTATTAAAAATAACTTTTTGGGGCTCTATCGGGTGTGTAATTGTGATTTTTGTGAGATAAACTTTTTCCCATAGGGATGCATTGGCCAGCGCTGATTGGCCGAATTCCGTACTCTGGCCAATCAGCGCTGGCCAATGCATTCTATTAGCTTGATGAAGCAGAGTGTGCACAAGGGTTCAAGCGCACCCTCGGCTCTGATGTAGCAGAGCCGAGGCTGCACAAGGGTTCAAGCGCACCCTCGGCTCTGATGTAGGAGAGCCGAGGGTGCACTTGAACCCTTGTGCACCCTCAGCTCTGCTACATCAGAGCCGAGGGTGCGCTTGAACCCTTGTGCACACTCTGCTTCATCAAGCTAATAGAATGCATTGGCCAGCGCTGATTGGCCAATGTATTCTATTAGCCTGATGAAGTAGAGCTGAATGTGTGTGCTAAGCACACACATTCAGCTCTACTTCATCGGGCTAATAGAATGCATTGGCCAGCGCTGATTGGCCAGAGTACGGAACTCGACCAATCAGCGCTGGCTCTGCTGGAGGAGGCGGAGTCTAAGATCGCTCCACACCAGTCTCCATTCAGGTCCGACCTTAGACTCCGCCTCCTCCGGCAGAGCCAGCGCTGATTGGCCGAATTCCGTACTCTGGCCAATCAGCACTGGCTAATGCATTGTATTGGCTTGATGAAGCAGTGCTGAATGTGTGTGCTTAGCACACACATTAAGCTCTACTTCATCGGGCTAATAGAATGCATTGGCCAATCAGCGCTGGCCAATGCATTCTATTAGCGTGAACTGAGTTTGCACAGGGGTTCTAGTGCACCCTCGGCTCTGCTACATCAGATTGCTACATCTGATGTAGCAGTGCCGAGTGTGCATCAGATGTGTAGTTGAGCAAAACTGACTCAGCACTGCTAAGTCTGCATTCGCATAGGAATGCATTGGCCAGCCTTCGGCCAATCAGCGCTGGCTCTGCCGGAGGAGGCGGAGTCTAAGGTCGGACCTGAATGGAGACTGGTGTGGAGCGATCTTAGACTCCGCCTCCTCCAGCAGAGCCAGCGCTGATTGGCCGAATTCCGTACTCTGGCCAATCAGCACTGGCTAATGCATTGTATTGGCTTGATGAAGCAGTGCTGAATGTGTGTGCTTAGCACACACATTCAGCTCTACTTCATCGGGCTAATAGAATGCATTGGCCAATCAGCGCTGGCCAATGCATTCTATTAGCGTGAACTGAGTTTGCACAGGGGTTCTAGTGCACCCTCGGCTCTGCTACATCAGATTGCTACATCTGATGTAGCAGTGCCGAGTGTGCATCAGATGTGTAGTTGAGCAAAACTGACTCAGCACTGCTAAGTCTGCATTCGCATAGGAATGCATTGGCCAGCCTTCGGCCAATCAGCGCTGGCTCTGCCGGAGGAGGCGGAGTCTAAGGTCGGACCTGAATGGAGACTGGTGTGGAGCTATCTTAGACTCCGCCTCCTCCAGCAGAGCCAGCGCTGATTGGTCGAGTTCCGTACTCTGGCCAATCAGCACTGGCCAATGCATTTCTATGGGGAAAAGTTAGCTTGCGAAAATCGCAAACTGACAGGGATTTCCATGAAATAAAGTGACTTTTATGCCCCCAGACATGCTTCCCCTGCTGTCCCAGTGTCATTCCAGGGTGTTGGTATCATTTCCTGGGGTGTCATAGTGGACTTGGTGACCCTCCAGACACGAATTTGGGTTTCCCCCTTAACGAGTTTATGTTCCCCATAGACTATAATGGGGTTCGAAACCCATTCGAACACTCGAACAGTGAGCGGCTGTTCGAATCGAATTTCGAACCTCGAACATTTTAGTGTTCGCTCATCTCTAACTCCAAGTTTTATTGATTTTGGAGATATTTTATTATTTTTCCGTATATAAATTTAGTCCTTAAACTAGCCCTAGAATGTGTTTTCCAGTATCGTATCAAAAAAAAAAAAAATCTATGAAATCGGAAGGATGGAAGACACTTGGATGATACTTGGATGTCATTCGAGTGCATTTTGTTTAAAAAAAAAATCAGACCCTGTCGATCTGTATAACCAGTTGTGTGCATGAGGCCATTGTGTAAATTAAAATATGTGAAAACAATTTCATAATCAACACCTTGCTGCACTACCTGCGCCTCCAGCACGTCTCTGAGATCCCTCGGAGGGGTGATGTCTCGCTGTCAGCCTGCGGTGCTGAGACATATGGCTCATATCTATTTATTTTTTACATGAATTCAGAAATTAGTCAAAAGACTGGAAAATGAAATAATCTGAAATACAACACAAAGTACTAAGAAGGGGGACCGCGCACTATTTTATTTTATTTAGTTTTGGTATATGTATGTTTATAATGTCATGCTACAAACCAAGGGGAGAACAACTATCAAAAAGCTGGCACACCAAAAGAATACAAAAGTAACACTAAAACAGAAAATGTATGAAAATGATAAAACATTCCAGCACTTCTTCTAACTGACTGCAGCAGGAGCCTCTCCCCCCTCTGCAGTTGCTGTAGGACAATAAAACTCATTGAGCCCCCTAAGCTAAGCCATCAGTTGGTCACCAGTCAAGCAGACCAGCAATATATTAACCCCTTTGTTTTAAAAAAACTGTGTCGGGATCCTGTAGCAAACACTGCAGACTGATAAACGGTCAGGACAACTAGAATACCTGTTATTTCTAGGTTTTATGTCATTTTACAGTGACATTTTGTTTAAATTTCAATATCTGTTTGGAGCTTTTCATAACTAAACTTTTGATCAAATTGAACTTTTTGAACAAATTTTTGTATCCTTTGTGTGAAATCCTGCATTTAAAATTTAAATTTAAAATTTCAATATTCATTTGGAGCTGTTAATAACTAAACTTTTAATTTTCTGGCAGTGTCTGTGTCACTAATACATTTCGTAATATACATCATTAACAAAGTTGGTATCTTTTGTGTGAAATCCTGAATTTCTAAGTTCTGCCCCTCGCTTCTCTATTATGAGCTGCCCCCTGCTTCTGTCTGTGTACGGTCTATGGCTTGTGTTTTGTAATGATAGTTGGGGAGGGTCACAGTTACAGATCACTGCATATTCATAGGATAACCAGCTGTATGTACATGTTTGCATATGGAGATCCTATAAAGGTGTGCTACAGAGCTGCCTAAACTCTGCTACATCAGGCAATTGTGATTACAGGGGGTTGGTTAGGTGACTGTCTGAGCAGCATCTGTGTTGAAAAGGGCTGAACGGATGTTGCTGAAATGTGCCAAAGTTCTCCCCCCTCCCCCATCAGAGGCAGAACAACACATTCCCTGTAGTACTCACTGAAACTCTACACCCGATATACTCCTCTTGCCCACACACAGCCTGCATGTTCTATAGTCTCCTGATCTTCCATGAGACTCCATTTTCTTCAGCTTTCACACTGTCCAGCTTCATCCTATATAGCTCCGCCCACAAAAATAGTTATGTTTTGGGGCTTTTATGGCCTAAGGCACGCGACTCTATTCTCCTTGCATTTTGCTGTTGCCTTCTTTCCTGCCTGTCCACTCTTCCCACTTTGGAGGTGTTGTCTAGTCCTTGCTTTATAGTCATTGTCTTAGATCGCTTTTACCTTGTATGATACATATACTGCATATTTTAAGACATTTACGGAGACCGAAAATTTCTCTCCATGCAGCAGAGATGGGTGAGGTGGAGGAGTCAGGGACTGGCAGCGCCCGTGCGGGGGGGTTGAATATTTGTTCTATTTGTTTTATAGCAGGGAGTATGCCAATGAAATGTATTTCCTGTAGAGAATTTGAGAGGGTTTATTTTTAGGTAGTTTGCTATACTTTTCTGGAAAGAAGGGAATATGAGGCACCATTTAATTATAGGGAGAGGTAATTCATCTTTATTTACTCAGTCTTAGGGTCAGTTCACACGTGAAAACCGCCTAGCTTATTTGTGCGAGGTAAAAAACCTCGAGGAGTTTTTTTGACGCTGTTTTTTGCATTCCGCGCGGTTTTTGACGAGGTTTTTGACGCTGTTTTCGCTAGCGGTTTTCGCTAGTGTTTTTTTTTCCTATATGTGCTATAGAAACTGCAGGCGAAAACCGCGCGGTTTTTTGTAAAAAACCGCGCGGTTTTGTGTGCAAAAAACCGCGCGTTTTTTTACCGCGCGGTTTTCGCCTCCCATTCACTTCTATGCAATTCTTCAGGCGTTTTCCGCCTGAAGAAAGGTCATGTCGCTTCTTCAGGCGGAAAACGCTAGGAGGAAAAAAAAAGCTAGTGGTCTACATAGACCACCATGTTAAAGGAGAGGTTTTTGAAGCGAATTCCGCTGTCAAAAACCTCCCCTTTGCCCACGTGTGAACTAGCCCTTAGTAGGTTAGAGAATAGCGTACAGATAGGAGAGGATATGAAGAAGGCCTCCGGGCAAAACACTGTGTAGGGCCCCCCTCCTCTTTTATTGGAAAGTGGTAAAGGGACAATAGGTCAGGAAAAACAGGCTACAGATAAAACATAGCAAAGCAGAAGAATGCAAGTATCAGAACCATAGAACAACTACAACGCTGTGCTATAGTATAGTACTGCTATATGTGCTATGGTATAGTACTGCTATATGTGCTATAATATATTACTGCTATATGTGATATAGTATAGTACTGCTATATGTGCTATACTATAGTACTGCTATATGTGCTATAATATATTACTGCTATATGTGATATAGTATAGTACTGTTATATGTGCTATAGTATAGTGCTGATATATGTGCTATAGTATAGTACTGCTATATGTGCTATAGTATAGTGCTGATATATGTGCTATAGTATAGTACTGTTATATGTGCTATAGTATAGTACTGCTATATGTGCTATAGTATAGTACTGCTATATGTGATATAGTATAGTACTGATATATGTGCTATAGTATAGTACTGCTATATGTGCTATAGTATAGTACTGCTATATGTGCTACAGTATAGTACTGCTATATATGCTATAGTATAGTACTGCTATATATGCTATAGTACAGTACTGCTATATGTGCTATACTATAGTACTGCTATATGTGCTATAGTATAGTACTGCTATATGTGCTATAGTATAGTACTGCTATATATGCTATAGTACAGTACTGCTATATGTGCTATACTATAGTACTGCTATATGTGCTATAGTATAGTACTGCTATATGTGCTATAGTATAGTACTGCTATATGTGTTACTAGCATCTGCCCGCGACTTCGTCTGCAGGTTGGTGTTGGCACTGTGCAGCTTATATTTAGCCAATTGCTGTTGTAGATGATCGGCCTGCTCCCGCGTCTCGGCTCTGCTACATCGCTAGCATACTCAGTTGTATGTACATCTCTGCATATGGAAAACGTACTCAGCTGTGCTACAGCGCTGCCTAAGCTCTGCTACATCTGGCCATTTGGATTATAGGGGTGTTCTTATGTCAGTGTCTGAGCAGCTTCTGTGTTGGAAACGGCTGAACGGATATTGCAGAAATTTGCCACAGTTTGATCAGCCTGCTCCCGCGTCTCGGTTCTGCTACATCACTGCATATACATAGGATACCCAGCTGTGTGTACATGTTTGCATATAGAGAGCCTATAGAGGTGTGCTACAGCGCTGCCTAAACTCTGCTACATCGGGCAATTGTGATAACAGGGGTTTGGTTATGTGGCTGTCTGAGCAGCTTCTGTGTTACAAAGGGCTGAACGGATGTTGCTGAAATGTGCCAAAGTTCTCCCCCCTCCCCCATCAGAGGCAGAACAACACACTCACTGAAACTCTACACCCGATATACTCCTCGTGCCCACACACAGCCTGCATGTTCTGTAGTCTCCTGATCTTCTATGAGACTCCATTTTCTTCAACTTTCACACTGTCCAGCTTCATCCTATAAAGCTCCACCCACAAAATAGAGTGTAGCTCCGCCCATTGCCTAGCATGATCCTATCTGAGAATGGCTCAAGGACCTGTCATAGCATCATCACAGGTCCTTTAGTGTTGTGTGAACCTAAATTCCTTCACTGTGGTTGTGTAGTGACGTCATGTACCGGGATAAAAAGTAGCCTATGTTTTAATCGGGGTTCCTATCTATGTATGTGGCAAATTTCAAGCAAATCCGTTCAGTCGTTTTTGTGTGATTGAGGAACAAACATATTAGTAGGATAGGATAGTATAGTACTACTATATGTGCTATAGTATAGTACTGCTATACACTGCTCAAATAATACTACTTCATACAGCTCAAATAGCCATATTCTACAGTCCTGTCATACAAAGCTGTATACAATGTCTAAGTAATAGCCCCACTGTACATTGCCCAAACAATACTACAATACAATATTCAAGTAGTTACTCTATAGAACATAAATATACTACCACCACATTCAGGGCTACTTTAACCATAGGGCAAACTGTGCATCTGCAATGGGCCCTAAGGTGTGTGGCCTCCACTGTAGACCCAGATCAGAGGGGACAGTCCTGCATTTAGGGTGCTGTCCCAACGGCCCGGGCGTTAGGCAGCAATCTCAACACGGTCTGTCTCCTTAGGAGGCAGAAAAAGTTGCAAACAGACCTATCATCTCCATGTTCCACTATTCACTAGAGCCAGAGCCTGTGGGGTTAGTAAAGCAGGGAGCATTATGGGGGAGGGGACACTGAATTATAATCTGTAGATAAGATTCAGCTCCACCAGGAAAGGATCCAAGATAACGTCCGAATGTATAAAATGTAACTTTTATTAATCTTTATAGTAAAAAGTTACAGCGTAACTGTGAAGCTTAATGTCATGGTATTGCTACGCGTTTCAGTACATACTTGTACCTTCCTCATGCCATGCCATTGGACATTATCTTGGAATCTTTCCTGGTGGATACTGCCCAAATAACCATGATATACCTAAAGAATAATAATGTGGCGGACCAAGGACAGGATTTGGGCTGTTTCTGCATACAATAAAGATCAGTAAGTGCAGACAGTGATCACAACGCTTTATTATATTGGATTCTATATAACACGACAATATAATACATGGTCTGTATCTCTATGTTATCTACAAAGGGAACCTCCAACTATAAAGGCATGTATCATAAATACATAGGGCAAGTGAATATAAGATACTTTGTAATATATCTTATTAAAGAAATCTGTCACCTTCTCACCCAGACCCTTATCATTAATAGGCCCTTAACTGCAGCTTCACACACAGATGTCTATGGAGAGGGGATGTGGGAGGAGGAGACAGTAGTAGAGCCATATCTCGAATGTTATATTAGAGTCAATTAACACTATCACTCACATTGTAGCAGCTACAGTTATTTGTGTGTCTTTATTGCAGCCTCCTCCCTCCCCTCTCCATAGACTTCTGTATAAGAAGAAACTCATCCCGAAAGGTGTAAAAGGAAACATTACAAAAAATTTGGGTTTGCAGGACTTTTTGTTTGGGATTTTTGACGGACACTACACTGATGATTCCAATACAGATGTGAATGTAACACAGTATGTTATGAGTAAACTTGTAACAACTTTTTCATAGTTATTGCCTTAAGTGCTTGTAACTTCGCAAACATACCACACATGGTTAAAAAGTAACTGTCCGCTTAACCCCTAGACACTCCACGCCATATTACATCATGCTGAGCGTATATTTGCTCATTGCTATAATAGTATGGTGTGCCTGTAGAATGCATAGTTGGTACCCAGGACTAGCCACCAGTATCGGAAAATATTCCGACTCCGGCAGTTTAGGAGAGTTTTCTAGGCATGCTTTGTGACCTGAGCAGAGATCAGTGTGTAGGAAGGTGGAGTAGAAAAGCTGTGAAATCCTCTGGTGACTGGTTGATTCTGTGTCTTATCTACATATACATGATAGCTGTGACAATAAGTGATAGGGTGCTGCAAAGAACTCTACTACAAAAAAGAGAAAGTACCACCATATTATTTGGCTTAGTGGCCAGAGTCAGAATTGCAGGATTTTTACAATTTTTTTTTAATATCGACGATAACTTGGAAAATGTAAAAAAATATATATTAAACATACGGTATGCCTAGCAAAAAATTGGATTAAAAATGTAAAAAAAATAGGTGATTTTCTGGTGACACCTCTTAATTCAGGCGCCCTGCAGGAGGTCCCGTGCACCAGAACTAGAATCTATGTGTCTTTAGGGCAAAAAAGGGCTGTGAGCCAAACATGTACCGTATCCACCCCCAGAAAACTGCTCTAAATGGGTGAGTAAATTACCCCCAAATGAGTATTTTTGGAAAACTGACTCAGGAAGGAATTTCTGGTCCTTTCTGCAGTTTCAATCATTGTCTCGCTGCATTTTGGTGTTGCAGTAATGTGACACAGACTCCCTTTATCTAATATTACATGTTGATATATGTGACATATATGCAGTTATTGCAAATACCGGGAAGAAGACAAATCCTTATTCCTATCTCTAGATCGGCACCATTTGTGAAGCCGTAGCTGGATTCATTTGTTCGCTTTACATAAACTTGCTGAGTAAACACAACTGCCGCCGTCAATTAGAGAAGTGTCACCTGGCGTCCTACAGCTCTCTATATCCTTCCTCACAGGCGACTTCTACCGCATAGATGCCAGGGGTAAAGGATCATCTACTGAGGTTTTTGGTTATTCTGTCCTACTCTATACACAGGACTCTACACATTCGTGATCCCTGTCAAGGAGGTTGGGATGATCCAGTATGTGAGACGCACACTCCAGATCTGCTACAATCACTTTGAATTGCCTATTTTTCCCCAGATGGGTTCCTATTGGTTCCCCTCAATGCCATGTAATAGATGTCTGAGGTAATCTAGTGAAATCATACTCATATGTGATAAAACATACCATGAAATTGGAGAGGAACCTAGCTTCCAAGATGGCTGCGTGGTTACAGTGGGAGATAGTAGCGTGGCTACAGTGGGAGATAGTAGCATGGCTACAGTGGGAGATAACAGCGTGGCTACAGTGGGAGATAACAGCGTGGCAACAGTGGGAGATAGCAGCGTGGCTACAGTGGGAGATAGTAGCATGGCTACAGTGGGAGATAGTAAGATGGCTAAAGCGCGAGATAGCAGCGTGGCAACAGTGGGAGATATTAGCGTGGCTACAGTGAGAGATAGTAGCATGGCTACAGTGGTTAATAATAGCATGCTACAGTGGGAGATAGTAGCGTGGCTACAGTGGGAGATATTAGCGTGGCTACAGTGGGAGATAGTAGCGTGGCTACAGTGGGAGATAGTAGCGTGGCTACAGTGGGAGATAGTGGCATATCTACAGTGGGAGATAGTAGCGTGGTTACAGTGGGAGATAATAGCATGGCTAAAGCGCGAGATAGCAGCGTGGCAACAGTGGGAGATATTAGCGTGGCTACAGTGGTTAATAGTAGCATGCTACAGTGGGAGATAGTAGCGTGGCTACAGTGGGAGATAGTAGCGTGGCTACAGTGGGAGATAGTAGCGTGGCTACAGTGGGAGATAGTAGCGTGGCTACAGTGGGAGATAGTAGCGTGGCTACAGTGGGAGATAGTAGCGTGGTTACAGTGGGAGATAATAGCATGGCTACAGTGGGAGATAGCAGCATGACTACAGTGGGAGATAGTAGCGTGGCTACAGTGGGAGATAGTAGCGTGGCTACAGTGGGAGATAGTAGCATGGCTACAGTGGTTAATAGTAGCAAGGCTACAGTGGGAGATAGTAGCGTGGCTACAGTGGGAGATAGTAGCATGGCTACAGTGGGAGATAGTAGCGTGGCTACAGTAGGAGATAGTGGCATATCTACAGTGGGAGATAGTGGCATATCAACAGTGGGAGATAGTATCGTGGCTACAGTGGGAGATGGTTGTGTGGTTACAGTGGGAGATAGTGGCATATCTACAGTGGGAGATAGTGGAATATCTACAGTAAGAGATAGTAGCGTGGCTACAGTGGGAGATATTAGCATGGCTACAGTGGGCGATAGTAGCATGGCTTGACTGGAAGTCAGGTAAGATAGTGGGAGATAGTGGCGTGGCTATAGTGGGAGATAGTGGCATGGCTATAGTGGGAGATAGTAGCATGGGTACAGTGGGAGATAGTAGCATGGCTACAGTGGGAGATAGTAGCGTGGCTACAGTGGGAGATAGTAGCGTGGCTACAGTAGGAGATAGTGGCATATCTACAGTGGGAGATAGTGGCATATCTACAGTGGGAGATAGTGGAATATCTACAGTAAGAGATAGAAGCGTGGCTACAGTGGGAGATAGTAGCATGGCTACAGTGGGAGATAGTGGCATATCTATAGTGGGAGATAGTAGCGTGGTTACAGTGGGAGATAATAGCATGGCTACAGTGGGAGATAGCAGCATGGCTACAGTGGGAGATACTGAAGAGGAAAAGGGGACCAAAGGTCCGTTGAGGGAGAACGGACCTTTGGTCCCCTTTTCCTCTTCAGTATTTCCTCCGGTTCTCCGGTGACGGATTGAACTGCTGCCATTCTCACCCTAATACGATTTCAAGTGTTGTGACTGTTCACAACCTCATAAGGTGAGAGGCCATCTGGTCCACATTAATACTTACCCAGTTTTTAATCATTTGTGTACTCTCAAATACTACACTTAGTGCGCTCGGTGTCTTTGTTTTGTTTTATACAGTGGGAGATAGTAGTGTGGCTACAGTGGGAGATAGTGGCATTGCTACAGTGGTTAATAGTAGCGTGGCTACAGTGGCAGATAGTGGCGTGGCTATAGTGGGAGATAGTAGCATTGCTACAGTGGGAGATAGTAGCGTGGCTACAGTGGGAGATAGTAGCATGGCTACAGTGGGAGATAGTGGCATATCTACAGTGGGAGATAGTAGTGTGGCTACAGTGGGAGATGGTTGCGTGGCTACAGTGGGAGATAGTGGCATATCTACAGTGGGAGATAGTAGTGTGGCTACAGTGGGAGATAGTGGCATATCTACAGTGGGAGATAGTGGCATATCTACAGTGGGAGATAGTAGCGTGGCTACAGTGGGAGATAGTTGCATATCAACAGTGGGAGATAGTATCGTGGCTACAGTGGGAGATGGTTGCGTGGCTACAGTGGGAGATAGTGGCATATCTACAGTAAGAGATAGTAGCGTGGCTACAGTGGGAGATATTAGCGTGGCTACAGTGGGCGATAGTAGCATGGCTTGACTGGAAGTCAGGTAATGAGCTTTGACACTTCTGGGGCTATTGATATGTCCATTTTCTTATGTCCTAATTTTGACCGTTTTCACGACCTCACAACCCAAAGAAATTTAGTGGCTGTCAAAATGGATTGGCATCCAAGTGACAGCCGGTGAAAACAGATGCGTGGGTTGGGTCAAAAAAAGATCAATGAAATTCATTGTTTATTTAATGGTCTGATAAAAAAAAAAAAAAATGGATGACCAATGGGCATAGAAAATTGAGAATGGAGAAATGGACACAAAATGGTTCAAAAAAGCTGTAAAAATGAACCATTTCCTCCATTCACAGTCGTCTTGTGAACATAGCCTAAGAACTAAGTTGGCCCCTAATTTATTCCAAAAACTGCTCAAAAAAATATTCTTTAACTGGTAAGGAAAAGAAATTAAAATTTCAGTATAGGAAAGGATTCTTTACAGTTACAGTAGTAAAACTTTGAAATGTCCCACCCAACGAGGTAGCAATGGTAGATACAGTGTAAGAGATCATGTTCCATTGATCCTGGGATCGGGAAGGAATTTGTTCTTCCATGTTCTCCCCCCCATGGGGCAAAATTGGCCAAGAAGGTACAGTTTTGACCTTCCTCTGCATGGGTTGTAGTCTTTCTTAAGCCCTAACCTCTAAACATCTCCAGACCGCCGGGCATAATTCTAAGGGAAGGGAATTGACTTAAGAGTGGAGTCTCTACATAGCCAGATTTGGCTCCGCAGGGTTGCCCAGGGCCACTCGCTTCTGTAAGTTTTGACATTGCTTGTTCTCCTAATAGCCAATCCCATAAGAATGCAGCAAACCTAAAGAAACTAATCTGCACAATGGGGGAAGCAGCACTCCCATCATCATCATCATCATCATCATCATCATGCTCGCTCCCTCTTCTCCTGCTTCATTATCACTTTCCCACCATTCACAGCTGACATTGCCAAGGCTCAGTAGCCTGCCATCCGCTGTCAATACCTGGAGATTACACTCCTCTCCTAGACAAGTCATTTCTGCATTCGGATGAAACGCTCCCCCCCCCAGCCAAACGTGACATTGCACAAGAGATTAGAAGCCCTTTACACAACTGTGCACACATGAGGGGGGAACATTCTTTCATTCCCAATATCCGACATCAGGCACCAAGTTGTCCCCTGCCGCCGCGTCGCCTCCCTACTGCATGAAGAAATTGCTAATTGTAAGCATTCCTGCCATAGTCACTCCTTAAATCTTCAGGTATTCTCTCCGCTGGTATCGTCATTAACCCTTCCACTCCACAGCAGAGTTCTAACCCTTCTTGTGCAACTTCAGGTTGCAGCAGAGCTGAGTTTGTGATCCGGCACAAGCCACTTCCATAGCGCGTAACTCATTGGATTAAAGCAATACGTAAAATTTTGGCAAATTTTGGTTGCTTTACGCTCGACACCTGCCCATCAACCCTAAGTAGTAAAACAAGGCGGCAAGTGAACGTCACCACGTCCTATACATCCGAATAGTATCGGGTATGCAAACCTCTGACCAAGACAAGAAAGGTAAAAATTACCTTGTCCAAGCAGTTGACTTTTTCCGTAGGATACACGACTCTGCCACAACGGGCACACTGTGGGTTCATTTTCTTAAAAGAATTTTTCCAAGAGCAGGAATGCAACCAAAAAGGAGGAGAAGGAACAAAAAAAAAAAGGAAAAAAATCCGGTTCCCCCTTGCTGTGATGTCCTGCACGGGAGCTGTCAGTGAGCAGGCGGTGGGAGTGCAGATCAGCTGGAGCAGGAATACATCACACTGCAGTCCCAAGGCAGATGTGTGTGAGTGTGTGCGACTGTGTACAGGCAGGCAAGCGCCCAGGCTCCCCCCAGTCCGCCCTGCCTTCTTTTTTTTTATGTTTTTTTTTTATGATTGCTTTATTGAAATCTACAAACTAAACACAAGCCTACGGGTAAGTTCACACGCTGCAGATTTGTTATAGACATTTCTGTCACCGCCCTTTTCCACTGGCTGAGGTTTGCAGAAATCCAAGCGCAGGCTGCAGAAATGACCCCATGCACATGTAGGGGGCAGGTATTCAAAAAGTTCTGCATACATGTCAGTCTTGTCTAGCGTCCGTCGCTCACGAATCTCCGAGTCATAAGAAGGGAAAATGAAAATATTGGAAAAAAATGTTTTGGTTCTTAACCCTTTAAGTGTACACCTATTGTTGACATTTACGATGAGAGACCTATCACGAGGGAAATTTTTAGGCTGAAGCCCCACCGTGCAAAAACGCAGCATTTTGGCCACGGCGGAAGTACCACAACAGAGCGTTTGACAGTACCTGCAAAGTGGATGGGATTCTAGCTAAACCTATGTGCACATTGAAAAAAAATCTGCAGCGGAAAAGCTGAGTTATCAGAAACTCCCACGTTTTTGGAAATCGCACCTGGCATTTCCATTTTTTCTTATTATAGGGGCAGAAAGGCCCCGGGTGAAAACTCAGAAAATGCAATTTTGTGAAAAAAAGCTGCTATATGTTTTTTTTTCTGCAACATTTTTTGCTGCGTTTTGTTATGTGGGACCTTCGCCTCGAAGCCAGTCTGGAGTCTGCACTGCCATAATTTGCCCCAAATTTATCAAACGTTGCACATGTCACGTGTTGTACGCCAGTTTTCTGGCATGAAAAAGTGACCATTTTTGTTTCGCGTTTCTGTTTTTTGGGGCAACTTTTTATTTTGTGTACTGCTCACCAGTTTTCAAAAAAGTGAGCGGACAGGGGCAGGAATCTAAGCGAGCCGGGCAGGGGTTCAGATCAAATTTACTAGAAAACTGGTATAAATTGGACTAGAAATCTTTGCCAAGACACAGGATCTCCCCCCCCCCAATATTCTTGAATTGTTACAAGATCGGAACATCCTAATAATTCTGGCGCATCACGCGCCAATTCACAAAAGTGACAAAGACCAGGTCACAAAGTGCCAGTCTTACTAAATTGGTCCCAGAGTTTGATATATTTGGCACATTGTCAAGTTTGACACATTTGTCCAAAGGTGTTACTCCATTTTCTACACCTCTCAGTGGCATAATGATTATGGTCGCAGGGAGTGCAACCATGACTGGGCTCAGAGGGGTATGGGGTCTGCAGCCAGTTGGAAATGGCCAGGGCTCTGGACCATAGTGGTCACGGACAGCCTTGTTCCCCGACCACTATACATATTGTCAATGGAAAGAGGCCTGAACTGTGAGCCCAGGAGAGGTGTGTAAAAATAAAAAAAATACTTATACTCACCTCTCCTGGGCTGAGCATCTGCTCCGGGGATCTTCCTGCAGTAGATGCTAAATCCTAGTGGGCTAAAGGACCTTTGAGCAAGAGGGGGCAATGGAGGTGCAGGCTGTGTGTGAGAAAGAGGAGGGAATGGAGGTGCAGGCTGTGTGTGAGAAAGAGGAAGGAATTGGGGGTTCTGGTGGGGGATGGGCACTGTTAGCACATAATACTGTGTGGGGGGCCACTATTCAGCACGCAATACTGTTTGGGGACCACTATGGAGCACGTAATACTGTTTGGGGGCCACTATGGAGCACGTAATACTGTTTGGGGGCCACTATGGTGCACGTATTACTGTTTGGGTGCCACTATGGAGCGCGTAATACTGTTTGGGGGCCACTGTGGAGCACGTAATACTGTGTGGGGGCCACTATGGTGCACGATTACTGTTTGGGGGCCACTATGGAGCACGTAATACTGTTTGGGGGCTACTATGGTGCATGTATTACTGTTTGGGGGCCAGTATGGTGCACGTAATACTGTTTGGGGGCCACTATGGTGCATGTATTACTGTTTGGGGGCCACTATAGTGCACGTAATACTGTTTGGGAGCCACTGTGGAGCATGTAATACTGTTTGCGGGCCACTATGCAGCATTTAATACTGTTTGGGGACAACTGTGGAGCACATATTACTGTTTTGGTGCCACTATGGAGTGCATAATACTATTTGGGAGTCACTGTGAAGCACATAATACTGTATAGGATCTACTGTGGAGCACGTAATACTGTCCCAGGATTGTTTACATGTCGGCGCTGCGCGGCTCGCTCACCATATTCTTGACTAGCTTTTACCCGCGACTTCGTCTGCGGTGAGTTGAGTATTGGGCGGACACAGACGTGTGAAACTGTAAAAGTGCTTTAAAAAGTTTGGTGGGCTACCAAATGTGATTTGATGTGTTATATTGTGTATGTTGTGATACAGACAATGTGATGTGTTATACAGGCTGTGTACAGGAGTATATATGTATCAGGTACTGTATATAGCAGTGATAGGAGATACATGTAATTATATAGTATATACAGCCTGTGTACAGGAGTATATATGTATCAGGCACTGTATATAGCAGTGATAGGTAATACATGTAATATATAGTATATACAGTCTGTGTACAGGAGTATATATGTATCAGGCACTGTATATAGCAGTGATAGGTAATACATGTAATATATAGTATATACAGCCTGTGTACAGGAGTATATATGTATCAGGCACTGTATATAGCAGTGATAGGAGATACATGTAATTATATAGTATATACAGTCTGTGTACAGGGGTATATATGTATCAGGCACTGTATATAGCAATGATAGGAGATACATGTAATTATATAGTATATACAGCCTGTGTACAGGGGTATATATGTATCAGGTACTGTATATAGCAGTGATAGGAGATACATGTAATTATATAGTATATACAGCCTGTGTACAGGAGTATATATGTATCAGGTACTGTATATAGCAGTGATAGGAGATACATGTAATTATATAGTATATACAACCTGTGTACAGGAGTATATATGTATCAGGTACTGTATATAGCAGTGATAGGAGATACATGTAATTATATAGTATATACAGCCTGTGTACAGGAGTATATACAGTCATGGCCAAAAGTTTTGAGAATGATACAAATATTAATTTTTACAAAGTCTACTGCTTCAGTTGTTCTAATGGCAATTTGCATATATTCCAGAATGTTATAAAGAGTGATCAGCTTAACAGCAATTACTTGCAAAGTCAATATTTGTCTAGAAAATTAACTTTATCCCCCAAAACACATTTCAACATCATTGCAGCCCTGCCTTAAAAGGACCAGCTAACATTGTTTCAGTGATTGCTCAATTAACACAGGTGTGGGTGTTGATGAGGACAGGGCTGGAGATCAATCTGTCATGATTAAGTAAGAATGACATCACTGGACACTTTAAAAGGAGGCTGGTGCTTGGCATCATTGTTTCTCTTCTGTTAACCATGGTTACCTCTAAAGAAACACGTGCAGTCATCATTGCACTGCACAAAAATGGCCTAACAGGGAAGAGTATCGCAGCTAGAAAGATTGCACCTCAGTCAACAATCTATCGCATCATCAAGAACTTCAAGGAGAGAGGTTCCATTGTTGGCAAAAAGGCTCCAGGGCGCCCAAGAAAGACCAGCAAGCACCAGGACCGTCTCTTAAAAGTGTTTCAGCTGCGGGATCGGGCTACCAGGTGCAGAGCTTGCTCAGGAATGGCAGCAGGCAGGTGTGAGTGCATCTGCACGCACTGTGAGGCGGAGACTCTTGGAGCAAGGCCTGGTCTCAAGGAGGGCAGCAAAGAAGCCACTTTTCTCCAGAAAAAACATCAGGGACAGACTGATATTCTGCAAAAGGTACAGGGAGTGGACTGCTGAGGACTGGGGTAAAGTCATTTTCTCTGATGAATCCCCTTTTTGATTGTTTGGGACATCTGGAAAACAGCTTATTCGGAGAAGACGAGGTGAGCGCTACCACCAGTCTTGTCTCATGCCAACTGTAAAGCATCCTGAAACCATTCATGTGTGGGGTTGCTTCTCAGCCAAGGGAATCGGCTCTCTCACAGTCTTGCCTAAAAACACAGCCATGAATAAAGACTGGTACCAGAATGTCCTCCAAGATCAACTTCTCCCAACCGTCCAAGAGCAGTTTGGTGATCAACAATGCCTTTTCCAGCATGATGGAGCACCTTGCCATAAAGCAAAGGTGATAACTAAATGGCTCAGGGAACAAAACATAGAGATTTTGGGTCCATGGCCTGGAAACTCCCCAGATCTTAATCCCATTGAGAACTTGTGATCAATCATCAAGAGACGGGTGGACAAATAAAAACCTACAAATTCTGACAAAATGCAAGCATTGATTGTGCAAGAATGGACTGCTATCAGTCAGGATTTGGTCCAGAAGTTGATTGAGAGCATGCCAGGGAGAATTGCAGAGGTCCTGAAGAAGAAGGGTCAACACTGCAAATATTGCAACGCTGCATTAACTCATTCTAACTGTCAATATAAGCTTTTATTACTCACAATATGATTGCAATTATATTTCTGTATGTGATAAAAACATCTGACAAACACACAGAAAACCAGAGGGCAGCAGATCATGTGAAAATATAATATTTGTGTCATTCTCAAAACTTTTGGCCATGACTGTATGTATCAGGTACTGTATATAGCAGTGATAGGAGATACATGTAATTACAATGTGATGTGTTGTATTGTGTATGTGTAGTGGAAATCTATATGTAAATGTGAGTGAGTAGAGTGAGGGCTACTCCTGAGGTGACAGTAAGGAGTGTGCAGGCAGGTTGAGGCAGGAAATGCCAGGCAGTGTGTGTGAGTCTATAGCTGGGGCTAGGAGTCCTGCTTTTGTGAGTCTCCTGCTAGGAAGCCATGTTGTTTAGTGGCACCAAAAGTAGCCTGCGACTCAATCCTGAGGGAAAACTATGTTTGTGGAAAATTGCACGCAAATCCGTCCAGGCGTTTTAGCGTGATTGAGGAACAAACATCCAAACTCACAAACATCCAAACATCCAAACTTTCACATTTATAATATTAGTAGGATAACTGCATTTGTGGGTATTAAAGCTGTACCCCTTTAAAGTATCTGAGATATCGCTTCAGCACCCACTATCAAGAATTCGCTCTAGGAAGGAACTTGGGGGCCTGGACAAAAGTTTGCACCTGGGCCCACAAGACTTTAGTTACACCACTTACACCATTTTTCTTACTGAAATGAGACTGCGACAATTCGTTGCCACTTTTTAAAAAGTCACGTTTGACAAATTTGGTTTATACCAGCTCAACAGGCTAACCACACCCACTGCCACACCTTTAAAAAGTTTAACAAGTGATGTAAAATTGTAAAAATAAAAAAAAAACACAAAATATTCACACAAATATGTCCAGAAACACAATTCTGGAGGACCTTTCACCACCTCAAAACATTGATTCTGGAGCCTTCACCGTCCATGAGCAATCAGTGCAATTAGTTTCAAGGACCAATATGCTAATTAGACCTAGGACCGCCCACCTAACAGTAGAGAGCCTAATTAGCATCTTAGGTGCTAAAAATAACAGCACCAATTGCTCAGGAACGGTGGGGGCTAGAGAAAAAATTCCAGCAGCATTGGAACCAGTGGAGCGGCACCAATTGAAGGTTGCAAAAAGTTGGAATTGGTGAAGTTGGAGAGGTTTACTATATCCATATGAGATCTTGTTTTTTGCTGGTCGGAGCGTGTGATTTTTAAAGGGGTTGTTCATTTTTATAGATGACTTATCCTCAGTATATTATTGTAAATGTCTCCAAACAATGTAGATTGCATGACTCTAGTATTAGCTGCCTAGTGTTACACAAACTCTAGATAAGAAAGCGGTATTGTCTTGGACACATATGAAAGCATTGAGCCAAACCTACAGGAATGAAGTCATGTATGTTTCAATCCCTTTGATGTGGGTAAATCTCCCGTCGAGTGTATTGTCTACATGTAGTATAATTACCTTTTTTTTTTTGCACAGCCCTGTTCAGACTCAGTGTTTCATAACAACGAGTAAAAACAACACATGAAAGCAAGACATCTACAGCCTTCAAAGACTACTATGGATGTGCCAAAAATATTGTGTATCCTCCACAGGTGGTCTGCTCAAAGTGCATCTTCAGTGGTGTATACTCTATAACCAATGTTCTTCATCAGGTGCAACTAGAAGTTACTGAGCCCTGGAGAATGTGGTCCTAGAAAGAAAAATCTGCACCCAACCCAACCAGCAAGGGGCTATCCCTAAAGTAAAGGGTCATACAGTCATGAGAAAACAAAGTGCACCCTCTTTGAGTTTAAAAATATCTGATTCTTAGATCTTAAAATTAGGTAAATACAACCTCAGTACTTATTTAACAAAAACTAGGCCAAAGCAGAAGTTTTGGCAGTTTGCTGGTCTGGATTATTCACGCATGTGTTAACTCAATGTCAAGGAGGAAAGACATCAGCAATGATCTTAGAGGAGAGATGAATTTTATTTTATTTCATATAACCCACCAATGTTTTTTTATATTTTGGGCAGAATTTGCTGTTTGCAGTATAAAACTCATGTTGTATAGTACTGGTGAAACTACAGTAGTCTTTATGTATTAATGGTGTTTTGCTCCGATTCATCTCAACATTGCCAAAACGGACACCATGGGGTTTTTGTTTAGTCCATCGGGTGCTAGACGAAAGGAAATTTACTGCATATGAAAAGCAATCTCCTTGTTGAGATGGAATAATAATATACAAGCAGAAACTAAAAGGTCAATGCTAAAATAAATATGCAGGAATTGATAGATTTATTTGGATGGGGAAGGCCAGTGACTCTCTATAAAATGGACGATAAAGTGCAGTGACTATCACTAAACACTAAACACTTCATATGTGACAGTCTGCATCCTGTACACACAAGTAATACCATGCCTCATGTTTCTATTCTTTACCGGTTAGATTGTAAGCTCATAGGGGCAGGGCTTTCTGTGTCCTACCACATCTTCAAACTCTGTTTTGCACCCACGTTACATGATTTTACCCTCTGACCTTCATGGCGCTATAAAAAAAAATCTAATAATAGTAGCAATTGACTTCCATAATCCAAGGTACAACCTTACATAACCCATGGCCCACAAGAGTCATCCAGTGCACCTATCCCCATCAAATGCCCCAGACCCGCTTAGTCCTTACTTATTGCATACTGTTTATGTAACATCTCTGCCTGTTCAGGCCTCTGCGCCACCCTCTGCTCGCGTGCTGCGGCGCAGGAGGCGTGTGCAGTTTGAGAATCTGCTTAAAGTTTTTAGTTGCACTGTGTGAACACGGCTCTAGTCCTTAATTGGATTTGCACCACACCCGTCTTCTGCCAAGGTTGTCTCTGTCCATTAAGTGGTTAATCTGGCCTTGCCCTTTGATTGACAGCTGCCTTTCTGTGAACTCCATGGGCGGGTTCTTCCTCCCTATTTAGCCTTGGTTCCCATTCACACCAGTGCTTGTTATTGCCGTGCACATACCTGCTCTTACGTTCCCTGTTTGCTTATACTATTATACCTGACCTTTGGCTTTTCTCATTGACTATTCTCTTGACTCCGATTTGGCACTGCATCGCTCTCCTGTTACCGAACCCTGGCTAGCTGACCTCCCTTTGTTGTTGTTCGTCTTGTCTGCGTTTTGTTTTTCACATATTCAGGGAGGGTCTGTCCTCGTGGTTGTCGCCTATTACCTAGGATAGGGCCTGGCAATAGGAAGGGAAAGCGGGGGGCTTCAGCTTAGGGCTCACTGTCTCTTGTGCCCCTCCCAGGGTTTAACAGTTCTGGGAATTGCTGTCTTAGCAATTCCCTTACAGAATAACAAGCCCAAAAACCTACATCCATTGCTTCCCTACAGACAGCATGGATCCCATTCAGTGCTTTGCAGCCAAGTTGGAGGGATTGACAGGCCTGGTAGCTGAGCTAGCTAAACAGGTTCAGACCCTAACTGACGCTGCTGCATCATCCCCAGCTGTTTTGGCACCTTACAAGGTCAAGATGTTACTCCCTGATCGTTTCTCAGGGGACCGTGAAAAATTTGAGACGTTCAGGGAGTCTTGTCGCTTGTATTTTCGGATTAATCCACATGTGACTCAGGCCCAAATGGTGGGAGTGGTTATATCTCTGCTACAGGGGGATCCACAAGCTTGGGCCCTTAAACTCCCTGCTGAGGCTGATGAGTGGTCTGATGTGGAAAAAAATTTTAAGTCCCTGGGCTCTATCTATGCTGAGCCAGACCACATTGCGCTTGCGGAATCGCAACTCCTCACCATGCGGCAGGGAAAACGCTCTGCAGAGGAGTATTGCTCTGAGTTCTGTAAGTACAGTATAACGGCAGGTTGGTGTGAGTCAGCTCTAAAGGCTCACTTTAAAAAAGGTTTGTGTGACCGTGTTAAGGAGCTCTGGGTTGGTCACCCAGATCCCCCGACTCTTGAGAAGGCCATGACTTTGGCGGTCCGTATTGACCGCAAGATCAGAGAAAATTTAAAAGAGAGAGTAGGGCCTGTTGCCTCCAAGTTTTCTGTCTCTTCCTCTCTCTCCTCTGAAAAACCTACCTTTCCTCCCGTCACTTCTGGTGAGGAACCCATGCAACTGGGAGCTGTGGACGCCAAGACACGACGAGAGCATCGTCTCAGGAATAACCTGTGCCTGTACTGTGGTTCCGCTGGTCATGTCATCCGAGACTGCTCTATCAGACCCTGGTCACCTGCGCAAAAACTTCAGTGCCTGAGTGGTAATCGGAAGAACCACTCAGGCAACCAGGTATTTGGTGGAAATAACAATAAGATGATGTTATCTGTGTCTTTGTCCTCTGGGGACAGATCTGTTTCTGGCAAGGCCCTACTTGACTCTGGGTCTGCAGCAAATTTTGTTAAATATTCAGTTGTTGAATCTTTGGGCATTGAGCTTTTGCCACTGGACTCGCCTATGTCTGTTACTGGAGCGGATTCTACTCCACTGGCCAGGGGTAAAGTCAGTTTTAAAACCCCCTTGATCTCTTTGCAAGTGGGTTCTACACATTCAGAGGTCATAAGCCTTTTTGTTATGGAGAATCTCTCTGCTGATGTTATTTTGGGGTTCCCCTGGCTGAAGCTCCATAACCCTATTTTGGATTGGGGTAAAAAGGAGTTGGTAAAGTGGGGAGATCAGTGCTCATCCCACTGTATTGCTTTACATTCTGTAGATTGTGTCACGGAGGAGAAGGTCTCAGCTACTAAAAGTTGGGAGCGCCCCTCCGGTATTAAAACCTGGTGGTATCAGAAACGCCGGATGAATAAAAAATGTTTGCCTGGTTCTCAAGCGTCTGTGGTTCAAGCAGAACCAAAATACAAGGCAGGGAAAACTCAGAATCCCTCTAGAACTGGTTTGTCTGGTGAGGGTCCGGTGGCCCCTCATAAAAGGGGGGGTACTGTAACATCTCTGCCTGTTCAGGCCTCTGCGCCACCCTCTGCTCGCGTGCTGCGGCGCAGGAGGCGTGTGCAGTTTGAGAATCTGCTTAAAGTTTTTAGTTGCACTGTGTGAACACGGCTCTAGTCCTAAATTGGATTTGCACCACACCCGTCTTCTGCCTAGGTTGCCTCTGTCCATTTAGTGGTTAATCTGGCCTTGCCCTTTGATTGACAGCTGCCTTTCTGTGAACTCCATGGGCGGGTTCTTCCTCCCTATTTAGCCTTGGTTCCCATTCACACCAGTGCTTGTTATTGCCGTGCGCATACCTGCTCTTACTGTCCCTGTTTGCTTATACTATTATACCTGACCTTTGGCTTTCCTCATTGACTATTCTCTTGACTCCGATTTGGCACTGCATCGCTCTCCTGTTACCGAACCCTGGCTAGCTGACCTCCCTTTGTTGTTGTTCGTCTTGTCTGCGTTTTGTTTTTCACATACTCAGGGAAGGACTGTCCTCGTGGTTGTCGCCTATTACCTAGGATAGGGCCTGGCAATAGGAAGGGAAAGCGGGGGGCTTCAGCTTAGGGCTCACTGTCTCTTGTGCCCCTCCCAGGGTTTAACAGTTCTGGGAATTGCTGTCTTAGCAATTCCCTTACAGTTTATGGATTAAATTTAAGTTCCGCCTTATTTGGGTTTTCCAATTCTAAAAGCAAAATTACCCGCAGTATTCACATTAATCCTTTGGGACTCATTTTATACTATTTTTATAGAAAAACTACTTATTATGATCTATATGATCAGTGGATGCTATTTGTTTACCCTACCAATTATGGGGCGTAATTCCCCCCGAAGTCACTAGTCTGTTTGCAGTCCTTCCTCCACAGTCTGCCGCCCATGGCAGTACCCCCTACCTGCTTTCTACTGTATGCACTCCTACCTTTGCTTTCCACCCCCATTGCAGAAGCTCCTTCCCAGCCCTTTAGTGAGTGCAGTCCTGCCTGTACTTTCTACCGTCATTGCAGCACCACTTTCCCCACTCTCTAGTGAGTAGTCCTGCCTCTGCATTCCACCCTCATTGCAATTTTGTTTGCAGTCCAGCTTCCACTCCATCCCGTTACCATCCCCATACCTTCTCTCTTGCAATGGCATATATCATAACTGGTTACTATATCCCCATTGCAGTACCTCCTTCTCTGTTCTCTAGTGTGTACAATCCTGCCTCTACTTTCCACCTATATTGCAGTGCCTCCTTCCTTGCTCTCTAGTGTGTGAATTCCTACCTCTACTTTATACCCCCATTGCTGTACCTTCCTCTGTGCTCACTAGTGTTTGCAGTCTGGTCTCTACATTCCCCACTGTTGCAGTACCTTCCTCTGTGCTCACTAGTGTTTGCAGTCCTACCTCTACATTCTACCCTGTTGCAGTACCTTCCTCTGTGCTCACTAGTGTTTGCAGTCCTGCCTCTACATTCCCCCCTGTTGCTGTACCTTCCTCTGTGCTCACTAGTGTTTGCAGTCCTGCCTCTACATTCCCCCCTGTTGCAGTACCTTCCTCTGTGCTCACTAGTGTTTGCAGTCCTACCTCTACATTCTACCCTGTTGCTGTACCTTCTTCTATGCTCACTAGTGTTTGCAGTCCTGCCTCTACATTCCCCCTGTTTCAGTACCTTCCTCTGTGCTCACTAGTGTTTGCAGTCCTGCCTCTACATTCCCCCCTGTTGCTGTACCTTCCTCTGTGCTCACTAGTGTTTGCAGTCCGGCCTCTACATTCCCCCCTGTTTCAGTACCTTCCTCTGTGCTCACTAGTGTTTGCAGTCCTGCCTCTACATTCCCCCCTGTTGCAGTACCTTCCTCTGTGCTCACTAGTGTTTGCAGTCCTGCCTCTACATTCCCCCCTGTTGCTGTACCTTCCTCTGTGCTCACTAATGTTTGCAGTCCTGCCTCTACATTCCCCCCTGTTGCTGTACCTTCCTCTGTGCTCACTAGTGTTTGCAGTCCTGCCTCTACATTCCCCCCTGTTGCTGTACCTTCCTCTGTGCTCACTAGTGTTTGCAGTCCGGCCTCTACATTCCCCCCTGTTGCTGTACCTTCCTCTGTGTTCACTAGTGTTTGCAGTCCGGCCTCTACATTCCCCCCTGTTTCAGTACCTTCCTGTGTGCTCACTAGTGTTTGCAGTCCTGCCTCTACATTCCCCCCTGTTGCAGTACCTTCCTCTACACTCACTAGTGTTTGCAGTCCGGCCTCTACATTCCCCCCTGTTGCTGTACCTTCCTCTGTGCTCACTAGTGTTTGCCATCCTGCCTCTACATTCCCCCCCTGTTGCTGTACCTTCCTCTACACTCACTAGTGTTTGCAGTCCGGCCTCTACATTCCCCCCTGTTTCAGTACCTTCCTCTATGCTCACTAGTGTTTGTAGTCCTGCCTCTACATTCCCCCCTGTTGCTGTACCTTCCTCTGTGCTCACTAATGTTTGCAGTCCTGCCTCTACATTCCCCCGTTTCAGTACCTTCCTCTGTGCTCACTAGTGTTTGCAGTCCTGCCTCTACATTCCCCCCTGTTGCTGTACCTTCCTCTGTGCTCACTAATGTTTGCAGTCCTGCCTCTACATTCCCCCCTGTTGCTGTACCTTCCTCTGTGCTCACTAGTGTTTGCAGTCCTGCCTCTACATTCCCCCCTGTTGCTGTACCTTCCTCTGTGCTCACTAGTGTTTGCAGTCCGGCCTCTACATTCCCCCCTGTTGCTGTACCTTCCTCTGTGTTCACTAGTGTTTGCAGTCCGGCCTCTACATTCCCCCCTGTTTCAGTACCTTCCTGTGTGCTCACTAGTGTTTGCAGTCCTGCCTCTACATTCCCCCCTGTTGCAGTACCTTCCTCTACACTCACTAGTGTTTGCAGTCCGGCCTCTACATTCCCCCCTGTTGCTGTACCTTCCTCTGTGCTCACTAGTGTTTGCCATCCTGCCTCTACATTCCCCCCCTGTTGCTGTACCTTCCTCTACACTCACTAGTGTTTGCAGTCCGGCCTCTACATTCCCCCCTGTTTCAGTACCTTCCTCTATGCTCACTAGTGTTTGCAGTCCTGCCTCTACATTCCCCCCTGTTGCTGTACCTTCCTCTGTGCTCACTAATGTTTGCAGTCCTGCCTCTACATTCCCCCGTTTCAGTACCTTCCTCTGTGCTCACTAGTGTTTGCAGTCCTGCCTCTACATTCCCCCCTGTTGCTGTACCTTCCTCTGTGCTCACTAATGTTTGCAGTCCTGCCTCTACATTCCCCCCTGTTGCTGTACCTTCCTCTGTGCTCACTAGTGTTTGCAGTCCTGCCTCTACATTCCCCCCTGTTGCTGTACCTTCCTCTGTGCTCACTAGTGTTTGCAGTCCGGCCTCTACATTCCCCCCTGTTGCTGTACCTTCCTCTGTGTTCACTAGTGTTTGCAGTCCGGCCTCTACATTCCCCCCTGTTTCAGTACCTTCCTGTGTGCTCACTAGTGTTTGCAGTCCTGCCTCTACATTCCCCCCTGTTGCAGTACCTTCCTCTACACTCACTAGTGTTTGCAGTCCGGCCTCTACATTCCCCCCTGTTGCTGTACCTTCCTCTGTGCTCACTAGTGTTTGCCATCCTGCCTCTACATTCCCCCCCTGTTGCTGTACCTTCCTCTACACTCACTAGTGTTTGCAGTCCGGCCTCTACATTCCCCCCTGTTTCAGTACCTTCCTCTATGCTCACTAGTGTTTGCAGTCCGGCCTCTACATTCCCCCCTGTTGCAGTACCTTCCTCTACACTCACTAGTGTTTGAAGTCCTGCCTCTACATTCCCCCCTGTTGCAGTACCTTCCTCTGTGCTCACTAGTGTTTGCAGTCCTGCCTCTACATTCCCCCCTGTTGCTGTACCTTCCTCTGTGCTCACTAATGTTTGCAGTCCTGCCTCTACATTCCCCCCTGTTTCAGTACCTTCCTCTGTGCTCACTAGTGTTTGCAGTCCTGCCTCTACATTCCCCCCTGTTGCTGTACCTTCCTCTGTGCTCACTAGTGTTTGCAGTCCTGCCTCTACATTCCCCCCTGTTGCTGTACCTTCCTCTGTGCTCACTAGTGTTTGCAGTCCGGCCTCTACATTCCCCCCTGTTGCTGTACCTTCCTCTGTGTTCACTAGTGTTTGCAGTCCTGCCTCTACATTCCCCCCTGTTTCAGTACCTTCCTGTGTGCTCACTAGTGTTTGCAGTCCGGCCTCTACATTCCCCCCTGTTGCTGTACCTTCCTCTGTGTTCACTAGTGTTTGCAGTCCGGCCTCTACATTCCCCCCTGTTTCAGTACCTTCCTTTGTGCTCACTAGTGTTTGCAGTCCTGCCTCTACATTCCCTCCTGTTGCAGTACCTTCCTCTACACTCACTAGTGTTTGCCATCCTGCCTCTACATTCCCCCCTGTTGCTGTACCTTCCTCTACACTCACTAGTGTTTGCCATCCTGCCTCTACATTCCCTCCTGTTGCAGTACCTTCCTCTACACTCACTAGTGTTTGCAGTCCGGCCTCTACATTCCCCCCTGTTTCAGTACCTTCCTTTGTGCTCACTAGTGTTTGCAGTCCGGCCTCTACATTCCCCCCTGTTGCAGTACCTTCCTCTACACTCACTAGTGTTTGCAGTCCTGCCTCTACATTCCCCCCTGTTGCAGTACCTTCCTCTACACTCACTAGTGTTTGCCATCCTGCCTCTACATTCCCCCCTGTTGCAGTACCTTCCTCTACACTCACTAGTGTTTGCAGTCCGGCCTCTACATTACCCCCTGTTTCAGTACCTTCCTCTATGCTCACTAGTGTTTGCAGTCCGGCCTCTACATTCCACCCTGTTTCAGTACCTTCCTCTATGCTCACTAGTGTTTGCAGTCCGGCCTCTACATTCCACCCTGTTTCAGTACCTTCCTCTGTGCTCTCTAGTTTTTGCGGTTCTGTCTCTACATTCCACCCTGTTGCTGTACCTTCATCTGTGCTCTCTAATGTTTGCGGTCCTGCCTCTACATTCCACCCTGTTTCAGTACCTTCCTCTGTGTTCACTAGTATTTGCAGTCCGGCTTCTACATGCGACCACCCCGGGAGAACCGTGCAGGAGGCTGGACTGTCACGGTGACCTTATAGGCACCAGAACTCCCAGGAGAGGTGCACAGGGAAATAGGCAGAGTCAGTTAGTTGTGACGCCAGTTGGAGTATTGAGACACCCGCTGGTCCCTGGGCTGAGATGGTGATGTGGGTGCCAGTGCTCTACTCCAACAAAGAGCATTTGCCCAGGGCTTAGCTACAGGGAAGGCAATGTCCAGGCCTGGATCAGTAGAAGTACTCACTGCTTTATTGTAACAGGCATCTCCTGGTCACTTGTCCTGTAGCAGTGAGCTGTGGCACAGTGGCTTGTAGCTGGATGACACCTTCCCATGTATTATCAGAGAGTCTAAGATGTCTGCAGATCCAGCTTCTGGTCTACTGCAGGAGCTCAGTTACCTTGTAGAGGTAGGTGCAGGCTGCCAGGGTTATAGCTCTGCTCAGCCTGATGTAATTCCTGTCCTCTTACTGATAGTGATGGGGGCGCTGTCACACAGCTTCTCTGTCCTGCTGTTGCTGTGGCAATCCTCACAACACAGTGTCTGACACACAAGATGGCCACTGCCACCCTTCTCCTGGCTTCTCCTTCCCTGGCTCTTACAGAATACTACTTCCTCTCCCTGCTATGACTATTTCCTGTTCCAGCTACAGATCCACCCACTATAGTGTGTGTTGCTATGGAGACCACAGCTCACTAGGACAAGTGAAACCAGAGAACAATAGCTTAACAACATTACACAAATGAATACAGAATACACATGGCAACATATACAAACTATCATAACATGTAAGGCACTTATATGGCCAAATAACCATTAGTAACTCCTGTGAGGGGGTTACATCCCTCCCTTCTTGAATGTAGCACGTCCTCGGGCTACCAATAACACAGAAAACAGTCAATGGCTTAAATATTCCATAGTCCAAAGTAAATGGAATAAACGTTAAATGGGTTGGGAACAAATAATAAACATAGAGGTAGAACTTTGGGCAGTCCAAGCATGGTGTCGCCACTATGGCACCAGGTATATGGCTTATTTGTTGAAGTGAAGATAAGTTTCCAAGGCAGATGATCAGCTGAAATGCACAGTCTACTATGGCTGATCTGGGCATGCTCCTTTAAGGGCTGTAGCGAACTGAGGGTTTACCCTTATTTACCCTTTGGGATCTCCTTTGAGAAATTGTTTCAGGCTCTGAGGCCTCCTCTCTGTCAACAGGGAGTACCTGAGTATCCGGAGTCTCTGACACAAAGTCCTCTAAGGAAATGGAGTCACTTGTTTCCCTTGACACAGAGCGAGTCTCTCTTTGCAACGGTGTAACCGTAGGTCTCACAAAGAAGTATAAGTTAGGGGAAGCCAGAGCAAGTCCTAATTCTGTACCATGTTGGCCAGGAATGGGTATACAGGGTAATGTCCGTCTTGGTTGTGACAGAGCGTGTGGAGTAGCCGGTAACCGACGGGTCACTCTTGGACTTGTATAAGAGGAGGGACAGACTTTGAGATCATCTCGAGACACTAACTGGGATGGACCTTCTCCATCCTCTGGAACAATTTTACACACTTTAGAGTTATCATGTGGTGCCTCTTGGACAACATAGGCTTTGTCTTCCCAACGATCCTCTAACTTATGATGCCTAACATGTCGCCTTTTTAGGACCTTATCTCCAGGTTGCAAGGGTTGAGCATTTGCTCCTTTGTCATACTGGAGAGCCTGTTTGTGTCTAGCCTGGTCCAGAGATTTACACACAAGTTCCTGAAGTTCTCTACTAACCCTTAGTCTTTCTGCTACCCAAGTGTCATTTGGTAAAGGTGGGGACCTAACCTCTGTAATCACTCCCATTTGGTGATCAGCGGGGAGCTGCCCTATCTGTCCTCTAAGGAGGTATGCAGGAGTGTACCCTGTGGAATCCTGTCTGGTGTTATTATAGATCTCAGTGATCTCTGGCAATAGCTCTGGCCACTCAGATCGTTTTTCACGGGCAACTGTTCTCAGCATGTTGATAATGATTTGATTGGCTTTTTCACAAAGCCCATTACCCTGGGGATGGTAGGCTGTAGTGCGGATCTTTTGACACCCATAGAGGTTGCAGAACTCTTGAAAAAGCTCTGACTCAAATGCAGGACCTTGATCAGTAAGGATCTTTTCAGGATAACCGTAGGGTCGCCCAAAATGTCTTTGGAATTCCTGAGCTGCTGTTTTACCAGTGAGATCTTTTACTGGGACTACAACCATGAATTTTGAAAAATGATCAATCATTGTTAGTGCATAAGTGTAACCTGACCGACTTGGAGTCAACTTGACGTGGTCAAGCGCTACCAACTCTAGTGGTCTGACTGTGACAATGCCCTGTAGAGGGGCCCGTTGGTAAGATCCTCTCCGCAAAGCACATTGTGCACAATCCCGGCACCACTGTTCAATTTGAGGGCGCATTCCCACCCAGTAGAAACGATCCTTAATGGTTCGTTCTGTCTTTTGGGCATTGAAATGTCCTGACTGATTATGATACGCATCCAAGATCAAAGGAGCGTCTTGTCTTGGTATCACAATCTGAAACACTCGCTCATGGGTACGAGGATTTACATAACGGCGGACCAGTTTTCCCTGCAGATAGGTTAAACGACCGCGCTCTCGCCAAAGATTTTGAAGTTCAGGGCTTTCATTGTTATCTGGACCTATTGAATTTGAATCTTTTAAAAGGTCTTTTAATCTTTGCAATGTTGGATCTTGTTTTTGGACTTGTTCCCAATCCATATGATGGAGGGACTCAACCCGCGTGGTCTGAAGGTTACAATATTTGGTCCGGACATTTTGGTTAACACGTTGAGTGACTTTGTCATAGAAGTCAGGGAGTTCAATTTCTTCCCATATGTCAGGGTCATCTAGGTCATTAATTGACTCTTGGGGTAACCGAGATAAAATGTCAGCATTAACATTCTCTCTCCCTGCCCGGAATTTTAAGGTAAACTGATAATTGGCAAGACGTGAAGCCCAACGCTGCTCAATTGCTCCCAATTTGGCAGTGCTAAGATGGGTCAGAGGATTATTATCTGTGTATGCAACAAAAGGAGTGGCGGTGAGATAATGATGGAATTTTTCAGTAACCGCCCAAACCAAGGCCAGAAACTCCAACTTAAAGGAGCTATAGTTAGAGTCATTACGTTCAGTCGCCCGAAGCGAACGACTGGCAAATGCAATGGGTCTAATCAAACCTTCTTGTTTCTGGGAAAGGACAGCACCAAGTCCAGTTTTACTTGCGTCTGTTTGCAGAATGAACGGTTTACTGTAATCAGGGTAAGCAAGGACATTTGGACCGACTAAGGCTGCTTTTAACTCATCAAATGCTTTTTGTATTTCAGGGGTCCATTGGATAGTTGGACTCTTACCAGATCGGGTGGTAGACTGACCTACCAGTACAGCCTGTAAGGGTGCAGCAATCCGGGCAAAGTTTTTTACAAATCGGCGGTAATAACCGGCGAACCCAAGGAATCTACGGATGTCTTTTACCGTTTCAGGAGTTGGCCAGTCGCGTATCCGTTCAGTGTACTGAGGATCTGGCGACACTCCATCAGCGCTCACAATGTGTCCCAGGTATTGGATTTCAGATTTTAGGAGATGGCATTTGGAAGGCTTGAGTTTCAGACCATAGCGATCCAAAGACTCAAACACTCTCGCAAGGTGATCCAAATGCTCTGCATATGTTCTGGAGTAAACAATTATATCATCCAGATATAACAGGACAGACTCAAAGTTTAGATGACCTAAACAGAACTCCATGAGCCGTTGGAATGTGGCAGGCGCATTGCACAACCCAAATGGCATCCGGTCAAATTCAAACAGACCCATTGGTGTTGTGAAGGCAGTTTTTTCAGCATCAGTTGGGGACATAGGGACCTGCCAGTATCCACTGGTAAGGTCCAGGACAGAGAAGTAGGCTGCAGACTGAAGAGCTGCAAGGGACTCCTCTATCCGGGGCAGCGGATATGCATCCTTGTGAGTGATATCATTCAATTTGCGGTAATCCACGCAAAGGCGAATAGTACCGTCCTTCTTTTTGACGAGTACTAAGGGAGCAGCCCAAGGGCTTCGGCTGTCCCTTATAACACCAGAATCCTTCATGTTTTGGAGTAAGCCTTTTACTTGTTGGTATTGTGCTGGGGGAATGGGCCTATGTCTTTCCTTGATGGGAGGATGATCACCAGTTTGAATTGTGTGTTCTACTGCAGTGACATGCCCAAAGTCCATAGGGGACTTGCTGAAAATGTGTTCGAATTCGTGAACTACCCGCAATACCCCTTCCAGCTGAGATGAAGGCGTCTCAGGGGTTCCAAGGTGAATCTCTTGCCACCATTCTTTTTGCTCCCCAGTGGGGTTACATGTGGGTTGTGAATTGGTGGTCTGAGCTCCACAATGGACTCTCTGGAGGCAATCAGCATCCTGAACTCTGGATAATTTGGCAACCACTGTATACCGTGGTAGTGTAACTTCAGAATCCCCAAAATTCAACAATTGTACAGGGACTCGTCCATGGGTCACCTTAGCCAAACTACGGGCAGCAATAACTGTACGATCCGTAGGCATTGACTCGATGAGCACGGAGTAATCCCTGCCTTTGACACCAAACCTGGCCCGGCACCAGACCATCATCACATGACCAGGTGGTAAGATGATGGGTCTAGCGTCAGTCACCCTAGCTTTTCCGATCTCACCTTGGGAAAGTTGTACCTGTTGTTGTTGTACCAAAACCTTAATGGCCTTATGGTAGATGTGTCTCTCTTTTGGAGCGGCTATTTGAAGAGTGTCAGACAAGGCAGCAATGGCTTCATCAAAACAATTAACTAAGACATTGGTCCCAATGATGATGGAGGGAGTGTCTCTGTCTTTGGCAACGTCCACAATGACAATCCCTTGATCCTTCAGTTCGGTTTTGCCAATCTTAAGGGTGGCTAGGAAGTATCCTACCTGTTTAAGTTCTTGTCCATTGCTGGCAATTAGAGTCACCTGCTCATGAGGATTGCATGGTTGTAGCTGATCTTGAGACCAATATTTTTCAAACTGGGCAAGAGGCATGGTGGTCGTCTGTGATCCCGTATCCAAGAGAGCAGTCAGTGGGATGTTGTTCATATTGATGGAAAGGATAGGACGGTCTCCAATGAAACGTCGGCCCCATTCAGGTGATAGTGGACCATGGTGGTGGTTGTCTCCTGGGGGTAGGTCCTCTGCCCCAGGACGGCCTAGTTTAAAGACTGGCATTCTCGTTCAACATGTCCTGGTAAATGACAACTTCGACAGATGGGCCTTCCGGATGAATCAAACTGGTCCGTGACCCTGCGACCGGGTCGGAATAACGGTCTGCGTGAATACTGACGTGGCGAAGGTCGCTGCCAGTGCCGGGATGAGGGAGACCTCGGTGGTGTCAGCTGAAGGTCATCCACTTTTTTGCAAAGCTTAATTAGATTCTTTGAAAGTTCAGCGATTTGTCCTTGGAGTTCAAGGTTGGAGTCAGAAGGTTGGATCTGTGCGCACTGAGAAATGGGTTGTTGGATTACACAGGGTGGAGGTGCTGTAGAAGCTGAGGGCACATTATGCTGCTCCTCTGGCATTGTGTCCACTTTAAGGATTTGGATGGCTGTCTCTTTAAATAGGTTGAAGGGTCGGTCAGGGTCTTGAGAGTTAAGCATACGTAGTTGCATTTTAACTGCATCAGGTGTAGCACCCTCGATGAATTGCTCCTTCAGCGTGCAATCATAATTGTGAAGCTCATGAGGATCTAGTTGCGCAACCTGGCGGAGAGCTTCATCCAAGCTCAGAGCATAGTCTCTAAGACTTTCACCTGCGTTCTGCTTGCGGCAAAAGAACCGAGCTTTTAGTTCTGACAGAGTCTTAGTTTCAAATATGGCGCACATTTTATCAAAAATTTGCTTAACAGTTTGTTTCTCATTAACATCCCAGGACTTAACTTCACGGAGGGCTGCTCCTCCCATCTGACCCATTAAGATAGCAACCTTCTGCTCAGCAGTGAGGGGATAAACTTTGAAAGTTGCTTGCATCTTTTCTTTAAAGTCCTTTAGGGTATTTGGCTCGCCTACATAGAGTGGCAGCCATGGCACGCCTGGGTAATAAGGCATTGTGATTGGCATTACTGCAGCTGTGGGGGCTGAAACACTACACCCCTCTTCCTCATTACTGAACCCTTGGTGTTTAAAACTGACAAAATCCCTTTTTTCTTTGTTCCTAAACATACTGGCAGTACGTGGCTCACCTGCTGTTGCCTGTGCTGTAGATTCAGGTATAGCGTGCGATGCAGGGCCAAGATCGCGATACTGCACAGTGTCGCAGTCACAGATCCTTTTTCCTGCCAGCAGCTCAAGTGCCTCCCTTCTTTTTACAATGGCACAGCAATCCTGTTCGTGACGCCAACTGCGACCACCCCGGGAGAACCGTGCAGGAGGCTGGACTGTCACGGTGACCTTATAGGCACCAGAACTCCCAGGAGAGGTGCACAGGGAAATAGGCAGAGTCAGTTAGTTGTGACGCCAGTTGGAGTATTGAGACACCCGCTGGTCCCTGGGCTGAGATGGTGATGTGGGTGCCAGTGCTCTACTCCAACAAAGAGCATTTGCCCAGGGCTTAGCTACAGGGAAGGCAATGTCCAGGCCAGGATCAGTAGAAGTCCTCACTGCTTTATTGTAACAGGCACCTGCTGGTCACTTGTCCTGTAGCAGTGAGCTGTGGCACAGGGGCTTGTAGCTGGATGACACCTTCCCATGTATTAGCAGAGAGTCTAAGATGGCTGCAGATCCAGCTTCTGGTCTACTGCAGGGGCTCAGTTACCTTGTAGAGGTCGGTGCAGGCTGCCAGGGTTATAGCTCTGCTCAGCCTGATGTAATTCCTGTCCTCTTACTGATAGTGATGGGGGCGCTGTCACACAGCTTCTCTGTCCTGCTGTTGCTGTGGCAATCCTCACAACACAGTGTCTGACACACAAGATGGCCACTGCCACCCTTCTCCTGGCTTCTCCTTCCCTGGCTCTTACAGAATACTACTTCCTCTCCCTGCTATGACTATTTCCTGTTCCAGCTACAGATCCACCCACTATAGTGTGTGTTGCTATGGAGACCACAGCTCACTAGGACAAGTGAAACCAGAGAACAATAGCTTAACAACATTACACAAATGAATACAGAATACACATGGCAACATATACAAACTATCATAACATGTAAGGCACTTCTATGGCCAAATAACCATTAGTAACTCCTGTGAGGGGGTTACATACATACTACCCCCATTGCAGTTTTGCTTGCAGTCCTGCCTCCATACTCCACTCCATCCCATTACCATCCCTTGCAGACATCATTACTGGTTACTGCACATAATTGTACAGTCCACAGCTACAGAACCCATGTACGATCAGTAAGCAGCAGGGGAAGCGGAGCCAATCCCATGAATCGGATGTCATTGACGACTGTCATTGGTACTTACACTTGTGATATTCTCATCACATATATAATTCATGTCATTTCTATATATATTGTTAGAGTTTATGTGGTCCTGCTTGACATTTGCCTGTAGCCGGTTGTTTATGGCTCTATGATATATGGAGAATTAATTGAACCTCCGGCTATAAATGTTTTCTCGCTAGCCCAGTCCAAGGTCATGGCTGAGGTGACACTAAACAGTAGCTCGCAGTTCCAGTTCACTGCCTGCCCTTTGTTGACCATTAACAAGAGGGCGATTCTTTCTAGTTTGCTCACAGATTCTGAACAGCCATGAAAGTCTTTGTCTTACTCCACATACTGCAAAGGAAACTCATTTTTACAAATTCGACTGCAAATCCATGTTGTTGGATGATCTGTGCAATGAGTCAAACATGGCACAAAACCACAATTCTCCAAAAATTCGAGTAAATCATTAACGGTATAAAAATGTTCATTGTGTACCATTACCAAATTACCGATCTGTAAGATGTGGCCCTATGTTGCCTCCTTGACAGTGGCGTAACTACCGTGGTAGCAGTGGTAGCGGTTGCAACAGGGCCCAGGACATTAGGGAGCCCAGTGACAGCCACTACCGCTGCGGTTTTTTGTTTTTTGTTTTTTTAATAGGCCGTTACGGGCCCTATTTACTGACACCGCCGGCCCCACAAACACTATCATTATACTTGGGGGTCTTTGCAGACCCCCGAGTATAATGATCGGAGGCCCAGGAGAGGTAAGAAACATAAAAAACACTGTTACTTACCTCTCCACAATCCTGCCAGGCCTCCTTCCTAGTTGTCTGACGTCTCTGACGTCACATGTACTCGGCCTGCGTCCCGGGTCATGTGACGTCCGACATCATTGAAGAAGGACGGCAGCGGAGGCCGACAGAGTAGGAGTCGGGGGCCTGGTAAGAAACAGTAGTTTTTTATGTTTTTATTCCCCCGGGTCTCCGATTATTATACTGCTTATGGGTGTCCACAGTGGGACATAATACTGTGTGCAGGGGCCACTATGGGACATAATACTGTGTGCAGGGGCCACTATGGAGCATAATACTGTGTGCAGGGGCCACTATGGGGGATAATACTGTGTGCAGGGGCCACTATGGGGGATAATACTGTGTGCAGGGGCCACTATGGGGGATAATACTGTGTGCAGGGGCCACTATGGGGGATAATACTGTGTGGAGGGGCCACTATGGGGGATAATACTGTGTGCAGGGGCCACTATGGGGGATAATACTGTGTGCAGGGGCCACTATGGGGGATAATACTGTGTGCAGGGGCCACTATGGGGGATAATACTGTGTGCAGGGGCCACTATGGGGGATAATACTGTGTGCAGGGGCCACTATGGGGGATAATACTGTGTGCAGGGGCCACTATGGGGCACAATACTGTGTGCAGGGGCCACTATGGGGCACAATACTGTGTGCAGGGGCCACTATGGGGGATAATACTGTGTGCAGGGGCCACTATGGGGGATAATACTGTGTGCAGGGCCACTATGGAGCATAATACTGTGTGCAGGGGCCACTATGGGGCATAATACTGTGTGTGCAGGGGACACTATGGGGCATAATACTGTGTGCAGGGGCCACTATGGGGTATAATACTGTGTGTGCAGGGGACACTATGGGGCATAATACTGTGTGCAGGGGCCACTATGGGGTATAATACTGTGTGCAGGGGCCACTATGGGGCATAATACTGTGTGCAGGGGCCACTATGGGGCATAATACTGTGTGCAGGGGCCACTAAGGGACATAATACTGTGTGCAGGGGCCACTATGGGGCATAATACTGTGTGCAGGGGCCACTAAGGGACATAATACTGTGTGCAGGGGCCACTATGGGGCATAATACTGTGTGCAGGGGCCACTAAGGGACATAATACTGTGTGCAGGGGCCACTATGGGGGATAATAGAGCGCAAAGGAATGCGGAGGAGGGGGTTGGTTGAGGTCTTCGGCGTCGGTGGGGGGGGGCCCATGTCAAAAGTTCACCACGGGGCCCCGCCATTGCTAGTTATGCCACTGCTCCTTGAGGTATTATGTTCTGCATAGTAAATCTGCATAAGAACTTTGTAGCAGTGTTTGCCACATTTCTCACCAGATACATGCATCTTCTAAGCTAGGGAGCAGAGTCAAAGGAATTTCCTCCGAACAAGGAGGTAGGGTCTTTCCTACTCACATTCTCAAGTCATGGTGAACATGGTCAGCAATTATTTGGAAGTTGGTGCTGTATACTGGTGAACTTGTAGTGAAGTCTGGAATATTGTCGGGGGGGGGGGGGGGGGTGAAAACTGAATAGTGATCAAGATGCATCAAACTGGACAAATGGGTCTAATTCAGGAACAAGACTGAGTATTGGGTCAGTGGTCAAGAAGGGAGTCAAAATACAGGGGAACTATAGGCATGTATAGGATTGTAATTTGCCCACAAGGTTCAGAAGTGGAATCCCCTTTAAATAGGCCATGTGACATTATCAGTGCCAGAAACCTTTGAAATGCAATATTATAATGTTGGAAGAGAGGATGAGTCATGGCCTGAAGAAGACAGAGGCTATAACTGAGATCTGGTGGCATCGTGGATACGTTCAAGTAAACAAGGTTGGCCTCACGTGGCCATGTGTGGGCTGGTAAATACAGTCCAAGTATAAACTGCATTTGTAAGCCTCGGCTAAACTAAACTCGGCACGTCAGTAAATGGGTCGGTAAATGTTGCCACTACGTAGACCTTGTTTCTCAACCTAAACACGGTCATGTGACGCCAGCCTTCCGATATAAGTTTGCATAAATTGTACCAAGACAGATTTATTTTAGATCATCCATATGATAACTCTTTCCACAGAGGTTCCAGCAATAGATACGTTTCGTGATTGAGACAGACAAGAATTTCCCGATTCAGTCACTTCTTATTTATCCTACAATATGTAATTTTACAAAAATAACACAAAGTGAGACGTTGCAAAAAAAAAAAAGAAAAAAACTTTCACTTTTTTCTTACAGTTTGTCCCCATAAGAAACGCCTGTCATTGTCATCCCGAGTGCCTGGAACATGTAATAGAACATAATTATGTCTTCTGCATTTAAGAGACTTGAAAAGATAATGATCGACTATTTTGCATATGCAAATTGCACATTTCTGAACTACTCAAAAATAAACTAGTATCGCAATTCCCAGTTGTCATCATTGAAAATAGGCAACATGGTGGAGAGGGAAAGATTGTATAGTATACAGAAGGTATACAAAGGAGTCTGTCACCAGGACCCAACATATACTGCCAAGCAAAAGGGTAACAATGTTTGGAACTTGTGACTTTCAGGCTCCATATCTCACCATCCACTATGGCTTGGAACGTGAGACTATCATCATTTTATAGACAATCCTCTTGGCAATCTCGTTCATAAATGTGACTTACAACTATTTAGTATATGATTAGTTATGCAGATTCTTGTCATGTGACTGTATTGTTACTGTTTTGCTCCTGATATGCTTCTTGTATATTAGAAATTATGAACTGTTCTCACATTCCCTAATAGCTCAGGGTGTTATTGGAAGGATTCCCAAGTGATAGGTCATTGGTTAGAATCAAGGATCAGCCATGAAGAAGATTTCACAAGAAAAGAGAACCCGCATCATCCAACTCATCGATAGCGGTCTCTCGGCCAAGAAAATTGCCAATGTGCATCATGTGAGTGCCATAATGGTTGGAAAAATACAAAATGAAGTCCGTCCATTCAGAAGCCAAGAGGTGGACGTCCAGACAAAATATTGGAGTCACCTCATCACAAGGTCTATCAGTGGATGTGGCTCGTATGCTTTGTAATAGCGAGGTCACAGATGTCCATGTTACACAGAGTTTTTTGGACCAGATTTTGACGCGAATGCGGCCTCAGAATACACCTCCGCCTCCCGCGGCTAGCTACGACTGGATGCCAGTGCAGTGCAGCAGAATTCAGCTCCAGATTAGGACCAAATGAATGGACCTAGTTGGGAGGGATTCATTCGCGGAATCCGCGTCAAGATAGGACAACTCGCTTCTTTTTTCCGCGAGTAGGAGAAAACACTAGCGCAAAAAAGAAGTGAACAGCTCCCATTGAAGTCAATGGGAGAAGGTTTTTGGAGGCAGATTCTGAGGCGGATTCCGCATCAAAATCCGGTCCAAAAAATTCTGTGTCAACTGACCCTTACACTAGTCTGATGGTGGCCTGAAGAAGCTTCGACTAAAATATCATAATAAGAAGCCTTGACTCAGGTTTGCAAAAAAATACAAGAAGTGGACAGTAGAAGATTGGAAACGGGTGATTTGGAGCGATGAGATGAAAGTCAATAGACTGGACTGTGATGGGTGCAAATAGGTCTGGAAGAAACAAGAGAAAGGGGGCTAACAGATCAAGAAATTAAAAAAAAACTGTCAAGTTTGGTGGAGGAAGTCTGATGATATGGGGTTGATTCTTAGCCAAAGGTGTTGAATACTTGACCAGGAACGATGGTGGCCTGTGCTATATGTGAGTATCCTACAAGTCCAGTTATTATGTATGCCCAAGTTTCCTCCCGAAAAATACACAGTACACTCCTTCATTTGGAAAATCCAAAATGGCGCAAAAGCACCATTCCACACGATAAATGCCACGATAAAGTCCTTCTTGCATTTACCAAATGAAGGAGCGTTCTGCGCATACCCAGTGCGTGCCTGTAGTTCTATAACCTACTGAGTATGCCATTTCAGGGCCCAATGTGGCCGTGCATACTGCACATGTGCAGGATTTAGAGCGAAGAGGCGATCAGAGCTGCGCTGGAATACTAGTGACAACACTTGCATAAAGATTGAAGGAAGGCAAAAAGAAGAGGATGGCGTATAATAATAATAGCGGGATCATAAGGATGACGTAGCTGTGCTCTGGGGCTAAGGCGTACACCCCCTGTGCTCTCTGAGGAGGCTAAAGAAAAAAAGTGAGTTTATTTAAAATCTACAAGGCTACAATACATGGTGCTTGGTTAAAAAGCATTTTTGGTAGTGATAGATTCCCATTAACTATTACTCGTGTCCTTACTCTGTACACAAGCAGTGTCAGTTTACAATGAAGTCTATAAAGAGGGGAGGAGGAGAAGTATAGAGACAGAAATATGAGGCCGTCTACATCATAAACTGAGTCATTTCTGTCAGCTGTGTTGTCAAAGAGAACTGTTTCTCTATGGTACAGATGTGTCTCTGCCTTAAGGATCTCTCCTCCATAGACTTTTATTGGACAAATTTGAAGAGTAGCAGAAGGAGGCAAATAAGTGATGAAATAGGCACCTTCTTTAATGAATATATTGCATTTTTTTTTATCTTCACCTGCACTATGGATTAAATAAAAAATAAATAGTTATACTTTAGCCCCTTCCCGACATCTGCCGTAATAGTACAGCAGATGTCGGGTATTTAAATATGGCGAGTGCTCAGGAGTTGAGCGACCATCATAGACACCGGATCTCTGCTGTATTATATAGCAGAGACCCAGCACTGCTTCCCACGATCAGTACCTGAACTGATTGTGGGCATTAACCCCTCCTTCCCCCCGGTGCCTAGGTCAAAGCTGACCAAGACACCATTTTGCTGTCGGCACCTGAGCCATGCCATTTTGCTGGGATTGCCAGCACCCAGAGCAAGATCCGGGGTCGGTGTCCCATTGCCAATTAAAGGCTCCCGGGCTTATCTGCCATTCATTTGTATGGCAGGTTTTCATGTAGCCTGCCATACAAATGCTGATATTTTCTAATGCATTAATGATCATACGCCCTGGTGTTCAAGGTCCTTAGGGGGTCTAATATGTGCAAAAATATGTACCCCCTTTCCCTAGATCACATATAAAAGTACTTAAATACTATAAATACTTTCCAAAAAAAGATGCCCCATTCATCCCTATATACAAAAAAAATTATGGGTGTCAGAATATGGCAACATGAAAGAAAAAAAGACTTTTGCAAAGTTCAGGATCCTTGTTAAGGGGTTAAAATGTAAATAAAACCATATAAATTTGCTATCCTCAGAATCGTACCAAAACATAGAATACAGGTGACATGTCATTTTGGCTGCACAGTGAACGCTGTAAAAACTAAGCCCGTCAGAAAGTTGCACAAATGCAGTTTTTCACCAATTCCACCCAATTCTGATTTTTTTTTCCAGCTTCCCAGTGCATCGTACAGAATAATAAATGGCGGCATCCTAAAGAAAAATTTGTCCTGCAAACATTAGGCTCGTATAGGAAAATAAAAAAGTTATGGGGTTTGGAAGGTGGGGGTCAAAAACAAAAATCAAAAGATGTCACCGTGGGAAGGGGTTCATGGACTTGTTCAATACCTCTATGGTTATTGGTCCATTGAATTGACTGCCGGCCCCACCATTCTTATATCCTGATAGTTCTTGGATGATCCCTTTAAGAGGTCATGTTTTCTGAGCCTGCCTTATAAGAAGGAAATACGACTATTTTTAATGACATTTTTTGGCCGTGTAGGTTTTCTCTGTGGTTCTGGTAACTCCATATTTTTGCACAGTTGACCCCGCGCCCCCTGCCCACTTCCCCCTCTGCTATACATTTCTGCTTTGGTGTGTTAAATATTAACAGTCATCCTTGAGAACAGACTCACGTGTACATAACATTATCCACGCTGGTGATATAGGTTACATTGTGTAGAAGGTTAATAGCTGTATATACTGCTATAGGGAAGGTCAACCTATAGAATGACGGAGGAGAGGCTGGAGTGATACAGTGATGTAATGAGAGTCTATAATACTGGATGGGATTGTACTCCATAGGCAGTAGTGCTGTACAATGGCCACCACCCTCAACTCTCAGATCTTACAATGTGTAGCTACGGTTGTTGTCGATTGTTGATCCATTTCAGTTTTTATTCGGTGGATTCATTTTATGATTATTTGGGTATGAGATTATAAAACAGCGCCACTATTATTCATAGGCTATGGGTGGTATTGCAATGTTTGACCCTATATGCAAGCTGCACTGATGAAGGGCGATCACATGAAATAGTCAGCTGTATTTTTGTTTATAGGATTGCCGTCTTCCAACAGGTGGCGCTAGAGGCTTTGCGTTCTATGTTATAGTAAGAGCTAATTTGCATACAATTTTTCCCAGAGGAGCACTGCATAGTTTATTACATTCCTTACACCTTTATGGGCTCTCCCGAAGGAGGGACAATACCCCCAGAGAGCAAGACCATAGCACCATAGTCAGTGACTACGCCACGTGTATGATATATGTCTCCAGAATTTCTCATGTCCCTAAGCCTACTGTGAGTAATCTGATGGCGGTGTAATAACTTCTAACCTTACCTTGGCATCTTCTTGGGAATTTCTGAAGATGAAGGATTCTCTACATCGAGTAATATGTTTCATATGTAGCACATAATACACAACTTTCATTATTATATTGTAAGAGAATTCCCGAGTTCTTGACTTCCTAATATTTCTGATAACTCTCTAGCAGGAGTCTATCAGGGGGCAGAAGTAGCGGATCCTGGACCCTAAGGGAGCCCCCTCCGTAACAATAGCAGACACCAGACGGACATAGTAGGTGGCCGAAACTTTGGAGAGGAATCTGAGGCAAAAGGCTGCTTCAAAACCCTCCTCAGTGTGAACAGCTCTTTAGAAGATAAATTCTGTTACTGAGAATTCAAATACTGACATTAAGGGTAAGTGCACACAGGACATCCTGCGCATCCGCCCAAAATTCACAGCAGCAAAAACTGAAACAAATTATGCAATTTTGTTGCATCGTAGTAAGTCTGGTGGTGAGATATAGAGATCTGGTGATGGATTATACATTAGATTTGCTAGTGGGTTATATAGGAGATCTGCTGGTGGAGTATGTAGGAGATCTCATAGTTGGTTACATAGTAGATCTGCTGATGGGTTATATAGTAGATCTAGTGGTGGGTTATATAGTAGATCTACTGTTGGGTTATATAGTAGATCTGATGATGGGTCACATAGTAGATCTAGTGATGGGTTATGTAGAACAGTGGTCCCCAACCTTTTTTCCACCAGGGACCATTTTCAGCAAGACAATTTTTCTATGGCACGGTGGGGGGCGGAAGGAGCTTGGATGGGGTTGGGGAAGGGGTGTGGTTGAGGGCAGGGTTAAGCATGGGGGTGTAGATTAGAATCATGTACATCTGAAAACACAAGAGAAAGTGCAAACTGATGGACACTCCAGGTACTAGAATCCCGGACATACAGCGGGTCCCGGCTCAACCCCGCACTTTGCTCACTTTATCCCAATGAGCAACAACCAAGCATCAGTGTTGTGGTGTCCTGCTTTAGCCCCGGGCACTCGCCGTCTCCACAGCAGCTGCTGACTCCTCGCCGCCGGTACGCGGACCGGTGAAACATGCCCCGCGGCCCCGTACTGGTTCGCGGCCGGCGGTTGGGGACCCCTGATATAGAAGATCTGCTGTGGGTTATATAGTAGATCTAGTGGTGGGTTATATAGTAGATCTGATGATGGGTCATATAATAGTAGATCTAGTGGTGGGTTATATAGTAGATCTGCTGGAGCGTTATATAGTAGATCTAGTGGTGGGTTATATAGTAGATCTGATGATGGGTCATATAATAGTAGATCTAGTGGTGGGTTATATAGTAGATCTGCTGGAGGGTTATATAGTAGATCTAGTGGTGGGTTATATAGTAGATCTGCTGGAGGGTTATATAGTAGATCTAGTGGTGGGTTATATAGTAGATCTGATGATGGGTCATATAGTAGATCTAGTGGAAGGTTATATAGATGATCTGCTGTGGGTTATACTGTTTATAGAGACGTGGAGCTTCTCACCTGAATTATAAATAATCCAGTAAAAACATTATTTTATTTTTATTTCATTTTGTAGCCACAAATCCTCAGGAATGGTTGTTTACTTGTTATTTTCAGCAGTGGCTCAGGACTTGCCTTGTTAACCCTACAGGAAGGCAGGTAATGTGCAGCTAAGTGGCACCATCTGGTGGTTATTACATGAATTATCAGAGTCTGTGCTAGGTACTGGTAAGGTACAAGAAGTACGGTATAATGGATATGACTGGGCTACATGATATAGACAATACTCACCATGCTTTACCTATGTCACAGAGAGAGGGCATAAAACTGAAAATTTAGCATCATTTGGACCGTCACAAAATATATATTCACATAAATTTTATATAATTCTCTTTCTGAAATGCTATTTTAACACAGTTTCAATTGTACCATTTGGATTGTGCGATCTGTTTATGGCTGAGTATGGAAAGATAAGTTTAGCATTAGAGTAAGTGAACAAATATGTGACATTTAGTCTAATTATTCCGCCATTTTCCCTTCTATTTCCATTTCAGATTTCAAAAGTCTTTTCAATCTGATGACAGGTATGCCTATGAATTCTCCTGCCTGGAAAGAGGAAAATTGTGCCTCTAGCGCCACCTATTGGAAGGTAGCCCCCTATAAATCAATGCCCCAAGACATCTTGTGACATATAAGCCAGACAAAAAAATTGTTTCCAATAGGAGAAGACACCCAACCACAGACGGTCATAGAGAAGAGCCATAGACGGTCATAGACGGGCCCCAGAAGTGGCTCTGAACAGCCAATCACTGGGGACTGCTGAATATGCTTTTTTTGGGTTGCTCCAATATCTGGACTACCCCATTAAATGGTTTATCCGCTGTTCTAATATTAATATTGTCCTTAGTTTTTCCAGGACAGTGTGGCAACAGGTAATGTTAGCATGCTGCTCAATTGCGCTGTAATGTGTGGTGGTGAGTTTAGGTACTGCAGTGGTGCACACCTTATCATGGGTGAGCAGCATGGCTCTCGACATGCTGTCACCTGTACACGCAGCTGTCTCAGTACAGCTGATCTGCAGGAGTCCTGGGCTGTCAGATGGAATATCTCTAAGGATAGGCGACCAGTATTAGAAAGGTGGATAACCTATTTTATATATGGGGGTATAATTTATATTAGGGGACAGGGATTACTCTGGGTGAAAGGATTCACTGTGAGAGGGCTCAAAGGGGGCCATGTGTGGGGGCAGGATTGAACCATTGGTTTCTGCCGCCTGAGGCAGACGTCAGAAAGCCGAGGAGGGGGGCGGGGCCGAGGGGAGGGAGCGTCTTAAGCAGGCAGAGAGCAGGCACGGAGAGGACCTGCTCTCTGCCTGAGCGTGAGGGGCAGCCGCTGGAGCAGCGCTGCTCCAGCGGCCGCCCCAATCCACCGCTCAGTGACGGTGAACCTAAGCCAGTCCAGGACAGCTTGTCCTGGACTGGCTTAGGTAAGCAAAAATGCCGCCCCCAGGGGCCCTGGCATAGCGTCGCCTGAAGCGGTCGCTTCAGGTCGCCTCATGGGAGGTGCGGCGCTGTGTGGGGGCCAGGAAAGGGGGCTATATACCATGGAGAAAATGATGAGAAATCTAAAGGGGGCCATGAAAGTGGCTTGAATTTTTTTTAATGGTTTGTACACCAGTAATAGTAGGGTCAGACCTTAGAATCAATTCTACTGGTGAGCCCTAGACATCCAAATCCGACATTGGCGTCTAGTGTGGGTCCTTGTCCTCTTCTGGCCCCCTGAATGATACTGAGGACCACTGAAGACTGTGTTTGGGCCTTAGAGGTCATGTGTGCCAAGCCGACTTCCGGATTGAATGCCTATATAGAAAGTCCACTGCTAGTGGTCGCACATGCTCAGTAACACCGATAGAAAAGCTAAGGATTAGGTCACTAGGAGCGGCCTCTTCTCACCAACACTGGACACATTAGGGGGATATTCTAGGGGGGAATAAATAAACAGGGGGCTCCATAATCCTATTAATATTATAAATGTGAAAGTTTGTGAGTTTGGATGTTCTTATGTTTGTTCCTCAATCACGCAAAACCCGCTCGACCTATTTGGCTGAAAGTTTCCACAAACATAGTCACTACACCCGATTGCGCAATAGGCTACTTTTCGTCACAATAGCGCATATACGTTTTTCCCAGGACCCCCACAAAACCCAAACTCACACCACCATCTCTGCAATCTCACACACTTTGGACCATAGAAAACCACAAAATTCATATTGCCCCCTACAGCCTCGCCCCTAACCCCACACAATCTCATATACATATACTTTACCACTTTGCCCCTCACCTTACCGATACTCCAGGAGGCGCTCTATAACGCTCCGGAGCAGCCATGTTTGCCGACCCCCACCGCTCTGACAATCCGCGACACCGCCCACCCATGTCAATACCCCTAGGCGGTCTAATAAATGAAAAAAAAAAGTTTTAAAAAAAAGTAAAAAAAATATAAAAACAAATAAAAAGGATTAAAAATTCAAATCACCCCCTTTCCCTAGAACACATATAAAAGTAGTTAAAAGCTGTGAAACACATACATGTTAGGTATCCCCGCGTCCGAAATCGCCCGCTCTACAAAGCTATACAAATATTTTTCCTGTTCGGTAAACGCCGTAGCGGGAAAAATGGTCAAAAGTGCCAAACCCCCGTTTTTTCACTGTTTTGATTCTGATAAAAATTTGAATAAAAAGTGATCAAAGCAATAACATTTCCCAAAAATGGTAGAACTACAAAGTACACTTGGTCCCGCAAAAAAAGACGCCCTATGCATCCCCGTACACGCACGTACACAAAAAAATTTTAACATAGTTTTGGATTTTTTTAAGGGGTCAAAATGTAAATAAAACCATATAAATTTGGTATCCCCGGAATCATAATGAAACGCAGAATACAGGGGACAGGTCATTGTGGCTGCACAGTGAACGCCGTAAAACCAAAGCCCGTAAGAAAGTCGCAGAAATGCATTTTTTTCTTCAAATCCACCCCATTCTGAATTTTTTCCCTGCTTCCCAGTACATTATATAGAATAATTAATGGTGGCATCATGAAGAAAAATTTGTCCCAGAAAAATTAAGACCTCATATGGCTCTGGGAGCGGAGAAATAAAAACGTTATGGGGTTTAGAAGGAGGGGAGTCAAAAACTAAAAACCAAAATCACAAAAATGCCATCGGCGGGAAAGGGTTAACTTCAAATACTTCTGTCTCAAAGTCACTATGTAAAGTTTCTCACAACACCGTATATATAGCAGCTCTAATACAAAGTAACTGCAACACAAAAGTCTCACGTATTCTCTGAATTACAGCAAAAACAAGATACAAACTTACATTTCATATCCCATACCTTATATACAGTACGAAAACCTTACCCACGCCTGTATATACCCACTGCTACAATCACTGCAGACGAAGTCGCGGGTACCAGCTAGTAAGTTATAACTGCAATCTCCAGACACAGGAACATTTCATAATCCAGTTGAGATTTCATGGGACTACCCATTAGACAACCACTATAAAGTTTTGTAACTTTTTCTAGAAAATATTTTTGTCTATTGATCTGATCCTGAGCTCTACTGTGTTCTAGTTCCGAGAGATACATCTGTCAAAAATGTAGCGACTGTTTCCAATGACAACCAGCAGAATAATGAATGCAGCTGTGGAGGATAATACTGGCTGTAACTCAGGATCAGCCCAAAAGAAATAACGCAAAGGATTTACAGAATTACTCCGCTTTTTATGGGGATCATATGATATAATATGATCTATCTCTCATGCACAATAGTCAGACTCTCGGCGTTTTACTTGATGCTCACGGCGTATGCGCTCTGATAGTAAATCACCGTCATGGCCCGTTCAGTTTGCCTGAGACGAATCCCAAATTATTTGGTTTCAGTAAAAACTGAAGAATTTAGAATATCCAGGATAAATCCAGCTCGTTGCGAGTCACTACTTACCCTTCCTGGACTCAGGCCTCTTTCTGGCTGCCTTAGCCGGTACCTGCCCTTCCCAATATAGACTCGGTTCGATTCCTGTGTCTTTAGCACAACCTTTACAGGCATGTTTGTTCTATATGTTCTATAGTGTTTCATTTGCACTTTTGCTTTTATTGCAGTGTATCGCATTGTTATCATGCAAGTCACAGTTGTTGGGGTTCCATAGCGGATGGCTAAGACTTGCCCATTGAGAGTCCGGGCATGCCGCTGCCGATCAAAGTTATCACATCCTTCAGGACAAGTGTTTAATCATTTATAATTGAGATATTTATTAAAAAATATTACATCTGTGGCCGACCCCTGCCCATCAAAGAGTAATATATGTGTCCTGGTCTTTATATCCAGGTGGGACTTTTGGTGTTTTTGGTCTGTCCCTGTGGTCTCCCTTGCCCTACTTATAGAAAATGTCTCCAAATTGTGTGTTCTGCTGACAATACCTGTAAGATAGAGGTCAGTCAAGTAGTCAGATCACCAATGTGTATGTTAAGTACCACCAGAAGACAGATAGTCTCCACTGCAGCAGCCCAGATGGAGGAGGATGGGAGTAGTAGTTCTGAGTGTCATCAACCAATCTCCCTAGCACACCTTCAAAACCACACACCAAGGAGGAGGACCTGCTCTGCTACCGGATGGTGGTAATAGTAGTTTCCCCCAGGACGCTTCCAGTTGGAGAGGGGCCCTCTCTTACCCTGAGCCATTGCAGCCTCCCAATGGGAGTTGTAGTCTTCCACCATGCAGTACGCTCAGACTTGGTATTGAGGGATGCCAATGTGTGAAACAGCTTAACTCCCTGGCTCAGGGCTGTCTCGGAGTAAACCTTGAGCTTAAATCTTCTCCCTCTGGGGCTGTATGGAGAACTGCAGGACTCAGTCACCACAAACTACAAGACTGAGGCCCCCACGGCTCCCAGACCCCTACCAGTGGCCTGTAATAGGACAGGACTGTACCAAGTGTGGGAGGAACTAGACAGTGGAGGAAATCAAACAGTGAACTACAAAGGGGAATCTGCATAACAATACATTTATGTAACGTGGAACAGATAAACAAGTCATACAAAACACACCCAAAGACAATATAAGCTGGAGTACTCTGGGATGCTGCACCACCAGGTTCTTAGCTTTAGATGGGGCAATGGTTGCAGTCACATCCAGGTTCTGGTATAGAGGGAGCCCAAAGGCTCCTTTGCCACATGAGAAATCACTGGTGTTATATAATGGGGCATATTGTGAAATGTGAATGAGTTAAATCAGATATCTACACCAATCCCAGAATGGTGTAAGTTATAACTCTGGGGTATGCCAGTATTATGAAGCTTCTTAATAATTCAGTGGTCTGTCACACAAGGGGGGAATAGATTAAGACTGACAGAGGAAACACAACGTAATAAATTGCCCCCATTGTGTATTGGGGCCCAGGAGTTTCAATGTATGTCTCTGGACCACAACGTAAGGTCTCTCACCACCCTAATACCCCTTGCCCAGCTGCAAAAGAACATGGAAATTCACACCTGTATATTTGCAAAAAATAAAATCCAACCTTGGGTATTTAGCTACCTGGTGCTGTGCCACGTGGTGGGCACAATAAGCCCCTCTGCCTTGGCCAAGATGTTTAGACATAGGGTTAGCGAAGGCAAGCAGAATTTTTTTGCCCAATTAAAGGAAATCCTGACTACGACTCTGCAAATCTCATGACTATAAATAGATTTAGTCTTCAATTATTTTGATGCTGACTCTTTGTGAATTGGGTCTTTACATCACAACACAACACATCACTTACAATTCTTATCACCTGCCAGATTTTTGCCCCCTTGAAGCGCTCTCATCTTGACTTCTAATAAATAAATCTCTCTTCTGTTCTAAGCAGATTAAGTGATTAACCCTTGAAATTTATAAGTCTCAGCAATCCCTTTGTGCTCTGCATGTTCTGCTAAAATCTCAACATATGTACTCTTCAAGCAAAGAGGAAAAATCAATATAGACCTCAAAGACACAAGAACAAAAAAAAACACGTGTCTACAAAGCCGATGTAGCTGTTAGTACACGAGCCCTGAACAGTCAATGGACAAAGCAATTATTACCTTATATGATAATGTCAAATCTTTCCTGTGATCGTTCCCCCCCCCCCAACGCTCTATAGAGACACACAGAGGAGCCCTTATTCCAGCAGCTGATAGACAACACAACGCTCACATCACAACCTGCCTGACAGCGAGCGCTTATACACACTGACAATAGCACTGACTGTTATACGGTACTGGGCTGGTGTCATCGATTAATTTAATATCACTATTAATATAGTCTATTAATCTACATAACTTATTGGGGGTTTTTTAAATTTTTTAAAAATAACAAAAAAAAAATGAAAAAATAATAAAAAATAAAGTCCTGTGCATCTTCGAGATAAGATAACAAAAATTAGTTATATAAACTGAGCGAAAAACTTTTTATAGATTTCACAAACTGGGACTCATATATTAGTCCCAGTTACAAGATTTCATATGTCCATATTAAAATATAGAACAGCCTCATTTTTTTGTACTTACTGAGTAGGTGGGCCTTTCCTGGTGTGATGTCACAGCTGTGTTGTGCACAATGAGGAAATCAGATATCTCTTTATCATCCTCCTTCCCTCTCACAGCATGACTGTAACATGATTCTGTACTCCCCTTTCTCCCCTCTCACAGCATGACTGTAACATGATTCTACACCCCCTTCTCCCCTCTCACAGCATGACTGTAACATGATTCTGTACTCCCCCTCTCACAGCATGACTGTAACATGATTCTGTACTCCACTTTCTCCCCTCTCACAGCATGACTGTAACATGATTCTGTAATCCCCTCTCACAGCATGACAGTAACATGATTCTGTACTCCCCTTTCTCCCCTCTCACAGCATGACTGTAACATGATTCTGTACTCCCCTTTCTCCCCTCTCACAGCATGACTGTAACATGATTCTGTACTCCCCTTTCTCCCCTCTCACAGTTATGACTGTAACATGATTCTGTACTCCCCTTTCTCCCCTCTCACAGCATGACTGTAACATGATTCTGTACTCCCCTTTCTCCCCTCTCACAGTTATGACTGTAACATGATTCTGTACTCCCCTTTCTCCCCTCTCACAGTTATGACTGTAACATGATTCTGTACTCCCCCTTCTCCCCTCTCACAGCATTACTATAACATGATTCTGTACTCCCCTTTCTCCCCTCTCACAGCATGACTGTAACATGATTCTGTACTCCCCCTTCTCCCCTCTCACAGCATTACTATAACATGATTCTGTACTCCCCTTTCTCCCCTCTCACAGCATGACTGTAACATGATTCTGTACTCCCCCTCTCACAGCATGACTGTAACATGATTCTGTACTCCCCCTGCTCCCCTTTCACAGCATGACTGTAACATGATTCTGAACCCCTCTCCCCTCTCACAGCATGACTGTAACATGATTCTGTACTCCCCCTGCTCCCCTTTAACAGCATGACTGTAACATGATTCTGTACTCCCCCTTCTCCCCTCTCACAGCATGACTGTAACATGATTCTTTACTCCACCTTCTCCCCTCTCACAGCATGACTGTAACATGATTCTTTACTCCACCTTCTCCCCTCTCACAGCATGACTGTAACATGATTCTGTACTCCCCTTTCTCCCCTCTCACAGCATGACTGTAACATGATTCTGAACTCCCCCTCTCACAGCATGACTGTAACATGATTCTGTACTCCCCCTTCTCCCCTCTCACAGCATAAGCCTCAGCAGACAGACACTGAGGGAGAGATACATCCCCAGCATCCTTTTTCTTATTATTTATTGTTTATACTAGACTTATCTTTTCTTTGTAGGGACTGAGGAGGTTTCACAACACACATCAAGGGAATTATAAAAGGCAGAAAGTTGCAGAAGATGCCACCTAACTACATACAATGACTGGCCACTTTATTAGAGACCCGTGCCCTTTCATAATCAGAGAGTGGCCCTAGAGTCAAGCATAAAATCAAATTTTCCATAGATCAGTTTCAGTGTAAATCCATATTAAAATGGGGAAAGGACATCAAACAAGGCCTGGTCATTGCTACTACACTAACCAGTGCCTGGATTTCATACACTGTCAACCTTGTGGAGTTTTCTCGTCCGTTATTGTGAAGAGTATACCGAAAATGGTGTGCGAGAGGAAAAATATCAAGAGAAAGGGATCCTGTGGATGGAAACAAGTCGTCAATGAAAAGGGTCAGAGGAGGATGACAGGAATCCTTCTGATCAGGGCTGTTTTAACCATAGGTCCAACGATACACTTGCACCGGGCCCTATGATAGCGAGGGCCCCCTTGGTACAGTGGGATAGTTCTGCATGTGCTCTCCCAAGTGGTGAAGTAGAGAGCCATCCACTCACTACTGGCCACTGTCTCACCATGTCTTGGCGTCATGTAGTGACGTCACTAATAGAGATGAGCAAGTACTATTCGAAACTGCCGTTTCAAATAGTACGCTCCCATAGGAATGAATGGGAGCAGCCGGCACACAGTGGGTTAAGCGGCAGGACGTCGGCCCCGGCTGCATGCCGGCTGCATCCATTCATTCCTATGGGAGTGTGCTATTCGAAACGGCAGTTTCGAATAGTACTCGCTCATCTCTAGTCACCAACATAACATCTGTTGCTCCCTGAAAACTCCAGGACCAGAGGCAAGAGAGAACAGGGGAATGAGGAGAGGTGAAGATATATATATATACAGTATGGGCAACTGAAGTGAAACATGAAACTGTGGGGGCATCCTGGGTGAGGGGACATGACACTGTGGGGGAGACTTGGCGGGTGGGGGACATGAAACTGTGGGGGCAACTCAAGGGGGACATTATACTGGAGAGGCCAGGCTGGGTGGGACAGGTTAATGTGTGAGGGGCCACAGGGTGATGCATGAAGTGGAGTTTGACTATGTGATGGGCCACTGAGGGGCATTATATTGTATGGGACCACTAGGGAGGCATTATACTGTGTGAGCACCACTAAGGGACATTATACAATGTGGGGGACATTGAGGGGGCATTATAATTTGTGCGGGTCAGATCTTTCTAAGTGGTTTTGATAGAGGGAACCACTTACGAAATTTGTACACTGGGCCCACCAATGTGATAAAACAGCCCTTGTTCTGATTACAAGGCTGTGCATAGTCAAGAAAATTGCCACCGAATACAACGCTGGTGTTTGACTAACATATCTGATCGTACAACTCCTCTTTCCTTAACATGGACGTTGTAACTGCAAAAATGATATCACTTAGTAGTCCAAAAACATGGCATGGTCAGATGGATGGTGAAAATTTGGTAGCATTGGTAGGAATCGATGAACCCTCCATGTCAGGTGTGAACAGTTCAGACTGGTAGAACGTAGAACTTGATAAGATAAAATAAGATAATCCTTTAATAGTCCCACCATGGGGAAATTAAAGGATTATCTTATCTTATCTTATCTTATCAAGTTCTACCAGAGTAATGGTGTAGGAACGGATCCTGTACAGATCTGAAGACCAAAGGAATCCAATGCACTGCTACATGGGTGTCTCTAATAAAGTGGCCATTCAGTGTCTATGGCAGAACTTCCTATACAATTATATGGGCTACCGCTTTATGCAAAAAAATATAATCAAACTTACATTTAATAATGTAATTTTTTTTTTATGTAAGAGCTGCCCTTCCATATTCCTTATCATTTTACATACCACAATCTTTAATATCAAGATCTACCGCGGGGGCAGGTTATTAAAATATTCACTTCTCAGGAAATTCATAAGACGGTCATTGCGGGTTAATAATCAGTTAATAATCCTGTAATAATTGTTCGTTCCTCCGGAGGCTATATGTTACAGCAGAGCAAATCCGAGCAAAGCAATAAGTCAACCTTTACAAAAAAGCAAATATTATATGAGATTTGATTTCCTATTTCTGGAGCAAGTCACTCATACAATGGAACATCTTGTCACGTGTAAGATCCTCCAGATCTCTTACAAGGTATTGTAAAGACCAGGCATTTTGATAGGGAAAGATGAAAGAATCCCGAGGCTCTAATCTGCCTTTCACTGCGCCGGGACTCCAGAGGTGGTGCCTTCAAATAGAAACATGTAGAAAAGGACACTTGATAGCACCTCCTTTTATATGTTCGGAAAGTCAAATGCGCCTTTAAAAGGAAGGGATTTCCTCTGTAGGAACGTTATTATAAGACAAAAGTCCTTGTACAAGAGACATGAATAGAAGGAGCCCCAAGAACTGTTGAACTCGGGATAAGATGGAGCATATTCTTTCATTTTTCTTCTGTGATTTCGGGGGCTTTGTTATTTAAACGCGCTGAAAACATGGTGTCGGTCTGTATGGCGGGATCAGCCGAGGATTTCTGGAGATGATGAGAGGAAATTTCCATTCGAATGGAAGAGCTGGAGATACCAGAGTGACCTGGAATAGACGGAGAGATGGCCAGGGACAAGGGATGAGAGAAGAAATGTCATCGAAAACTAGAAAGACCAATGAAAGGAACCAAGTGTCCCATAAACAAAGCAATGAATTAGAACTAGAGGCGGGTGAACTTCCAGGGATATGTTTCGGGTTTGGATGGTTCAACACTAAGATTCATAAGTTTGTCACAAACCAGAATGAAATTATAAAATTTGAGGCGCTCTTCAGATCCCAGAGTATAATGGAGGGAGGTCAAGGGGAGGTGTGAAAAAATAACAATAAATCCAATCTTTATTGTTGAAGTCCAAGTAAAAATACATACACGGGAGGAGGCACACTCAGAGGAAGAGCGACAGCTGTTTTGTGCTGTTTGGCACTTTTTCAAGCTCAGAATACAGTCACCTTCCCTCATCTGTTCTGGACATACCAAGGGATACTCTGGTCCTCTTCTGGCCTCTTCCAGCTTCCTGGTTTATGTCATGTGCTCCAAGCCCTGTGATTTGGCCTCAGTGGTCACATAGGGCATGATGACATCATGACACTGTGCAAGCATCATGACTTCAGCAATCTCCAAGATTCAACCTCAACGGTGTATGATGCAAGCTTGGATCCTCCAGGGTGCATGATGTCTTCCAGGAGGCCAGAAGAGGACCCAGTGGGAGCACCAAGAGGGACACCAAGAGGATGTTATTGTTTGTTATTTTTACACCTCTTCTGGACCTCCACCTACTATACGACGGGATCTGAAGAGACCTCACAGTATAATAATTTCACTCGATTTGCAGGTGACAAACCTTCATACCTTTGGGTTCAGATGGATCCTGAAACTTTTGGAAAATTTGAGTCGAGTCTGGTTCAATCCAAACCAGTTTGCTCATCTATAGTTATAACAATGTCAAGACCACTGATCTCCTGGGACATCTGGTCTAAGATAAAAACAAGCAAGAGTTATACAAGATGTATAAGGCACAAAATGGAGGTGTCTCAGAGGGTTTTCTACGGTGTGTCTACAGTTTTTTCGAGACTGCTGATAAAGTAGTTCAGATATTTCCACCAGAGATGTTATGCTACGCCATTTGGTCAGTAAAAGGCCAAGATATCCTTGAGTTTGGGTGGTTAGGGTTCTTGGGTAGGACTATGCCACCACAGGTGAGTTACTAAACAGATGTGTGGAGGTGCGTGACATCTCAGAATATAAGATGGCACTCGCTCGCTGTGCTGGCACCACCTCTGCTTCTATTGATGGTTGCATCCTCCAGAAAAAGTGAAGAGTCAGCCCTTTGGCATCCTTTTTTGCCGCAGCTAAGAATCCAAGATGGCACAAACTCCTGGCTCTGAACTGCCCCCATTACTAAGTGTTGACTGTATCTTCCATGGGAAAGTGGAGAGAGGTCCTTCTATGCCGGGACCTCGTAGACCACGTAAAATGACCTGGAAGGTTAGATTCGTCGGGCAGGTCATGAGTATAACACATGTGATATAGAATAAAGAATATGCATATTCGACTTGGTGCAAGTCCTACTTGGCGCACGTGCACCGAGGGCAACTTGATGTAGCCTGTTTTTTCTGAAATATAGTATAGTATGATGATCATGGGAAAAATTCCAAGCCAGAATATCTCTCCAACAGAAAGAGGAACCAACAGCAGACAGCTGTTTCAAGGTTATTGCCTCTCAGGCATTGATTCATAGGGTGCTTCTTGCCACAAGGTGGAACTAGAGCAAGTTTCTCTTTTTCCACCATGAAGGGCTTATTTGCTTACTCTTTTCCCCTAACTCCTAGCAGGGTATGAATGGTCCAAAGGCAATAGTCCCCTTCTGGCCCATATCTGGCCCAATATGATGGTCAGCATTGGGTACAATAGATAAAATCAGCTGGTCATATGGTGGACACAAGAAGCTGGTCTAGCCAGCCAGGGCTCTCTATAAGTTTCCCTCTTCTCCTCCCCGGGTGTCTTCCTCACATTCTCACAGCACTTCAAGTATTTAGTTCATATATAACAAATATCATTTACATACGAACACGAACGGCTCCATGTATTTATATTTTTCTAGATATCTGTCCCCAATGGCTGCCCATAGGCAGAGGCCTGCTGTGCCTGATCTATCTGGTCCTGATAGTAATAACTGGTGTTAGTGTGTGGGGGGGCCATGGCCGGTCCAGGCAATTTCCTTATAGAATACATTGATATAGAACTAAACATAACCGTAATTGTCAGACTGGATGGAAAATATCATTTATAATATATTTCCCTCTCTATGTACAAAACAATTTTCGTGGTATGTGTGAGCCGCATGCTACCTTCTCGAGTGAAGCAGCTTCTTCCGTGTGAGTTACAAGTCAATTTGGCTCACGTCCAAGAAGTAAATGAGTAAATGACTGTCGGAAGGAGATTGTTGTTGTAGGTCTTGCTTCAGACTGCAGTCACACTTGCAGGTTTATTGATGCTGTTTTTGAAGCCAAAACCAGGTGCAGATAATAAAAAGCAAGATGAAGTAGATTTTTTCCTCCGATCCTGAGTTTCAAAAACTGCATCTACAAAACCTGCAAGTGTGAATGCATCCTTATCACCAAGTTATATTCTGATGGTACTGAAGTTATTTTCCACTTGAAGCTTATTGAATGTATTCTCTTTGCTCTTAACGACGATTCCCTGACTGTATAAACCCAGGAGTCGGCATATAACTCTGCAAGAATGTACTGGTGCATCCTTGCAGAGTTAGCATGGACAGGGAGCCAGCTACGGAAGCAGGGGCGTAATTAGGAATGGCGGGGCCCTGTGTCGAACTTTTGACATGGCCCCCCCCACCACCACCGACCGACACCGAAGACCTCAACCAACCCCCTCCTACGCATTCCTGCGCACTCTATTATGCCCTATAGTGGCCCCTGCACACAGTATTATCCCCCATAGTGGCCCCCCCACACAGTATTATGTCCCTCAGTGGCCCCTGCACACAGTATTATCCCCCATAGTGGCCCCTGCACACAGTATTATCCCCAATAGTGGCCCCTGCACACAGTATTATCCCCCATAGTGGCCCCTCTACACAGTATTATGTCCCTCAGTGGCCCCTGCACACAGTATTATCCCCCATAGTGGCCCCTGCACACAGTATTATACCCCATAGTGGCCCCTGCACACAGTATTATCCCCAATAGTGGCCCCTGCACACAGTATTATCCCCCATAGTGGCCCCTCTACACAGTATTATGTCCCTCAGTGGCCCCTGCACACAGTATTATCCCCCATAGTGGCCCCTGCACACAGTATTATACCCCATAGTGGCCCCTGCACACAGTATTTTCCCCCATAGTGGCCCCTGCACACAGTATTATCCCCCATAGTGGCCCCTGCACACAGTATTATCCCCCATAGTGGCCCCTGCACACAGTATTATACCCCATAGTGGCCCCTTCATACAGTATAATGATAGCAGCGGTAGCGGGTGTCACCGCGCCCCTATTGTCCCGGGCCCTGTGGCAGCTGCCTCTGCTGCTATGGCGGTAGTTATGCCACTTTATGGAAGCCACCATCTTGCACCTTCCTCCTGCTCCAACAGTCATGTAATGACCAGGAGCAAGATCAGCTCTACAATATATACTCAGAGGTTTCATTCCTCTTGTTACCGGGGCCAATGTATCAGCCCCATTACAGCGGACATCAGAAAAAAAATTTAATGTTAAAGAGTATCTTTCACCAATTCCAGTTCTTAGCATCTGTTAATAGTCTCTGCTCCACTGATTCCAGCTCAGTTGGAATTTTCTCTCTGGCCCCCACCATTCCTGAGTAACAAGCGCAGTTAGTTTTGGTGCCCGATGTGCTATTTAACCTCTGTAATGTCAGGTGGGTGGTGTCAGGCAGGGGCTGTGATTTTTTTCTTGTTGCAGATTTTGCTGAGTTTTTGTGAGCAAAAGCCAAGGAAGGCTACAAAAGGAATAGAAAATATATAGGAAGTTCTTACAGTTCTTCCCTCAGCTATGTAGCAGTATATAATATAATCCCTGAGTCATAGCGCTCTATGATGCTGCCTCTCTACAGTCCAATTGTCCTATACTATATACATATGGGTGGACTCACAAGAAGGCAGGGACCCCCAGCATCATAAATCATTAATGGGGAATCCAGGTCTCGGCATGGAGTTTGGACTGGGAATGTATGGACCAGATTTTCCAGTGCAAGCTCCTTTGCGTTCCTGGGGCCTGTAGATGTGTCAGCTCTTGCAATATTTTCCATAATCAGGATGTTAATCACTAAAAGAGAAAACATTGCACTCGAGTAATCGGGCCTGGTATGACCTCTGGGACAAATCTCTGATAATTTTTGGAATTTTTGGTCCCCTGATTACTAGTGATTCTCCTGCCATATTTATAGCTTCCTACTCACTAGTACATATGTAATGGGGGACATACATTTTTCTCGTGAGGATACGTTGATTAAGGTTCGCAGCTAAAAATAGCTCCATGGGTTAATAAGCTGACAATAAAAGCATCCATATGTGCAATTATCTAAATAGCTTGCATCTTTGTCTGTGTTTGCAGGGGCACCGAGCTGGCGACCCCTCGCTCCCTTAAGGCAGCCCTTTGTAAAACAAGAGACCTTGCTGCACACAGGTGTCTTTGAATGGGACTGGATGTGAGCACACCTGCGGCATGGAGACACTGGGATCTATGTGTGTGACCGAGTGGCCCCAAATCCACAGACCGGTATCCAATTAGATGGAGGTAGAAGCCAATTATATTGATGACAGTGACGTGATTGACAGGTCTTGGCTTAGGTGACCTCATCTTAATATCATGCATGACCTGATCAAACTAAATAATGTCAGCCTGGAAATTATTGAACATTTTGTATATATGGATATAGAACATGACTGAGCCCTTGTCAGGAGAATTGTTGTGCCCATGGTACTGTATGGGACCAATCCAAAGAAGACCATAGAATCTTACCTAACATACCAGCTAATAATGGACATCTTTTATGTTTACTGATCCCATAAAGAAAAAGAAAATGGAAAGACAATTGCAGATGTGAGCCTAGGCCTTGTTTTACACATACAGGGGGAGGAATTTAAAGGGGCTGTCTGGGGAGAAGTAACTGACTTACCTTATCTTGGGGATTGCTTATGGGTGTGGCTGAGTATAGTAAACCAGCCCCCATAGCACAGGCAATTAATTACCCAGGAGATCAGGGGAGGAGAGGATTGGCAAACTGAGTGGTGGAGCAACCGAGGTACCGCAATGCTGCTTCGGATCTCATGACCTGGGAGTTAGCCTGAACCCCATCCATAAGCAATCCCCGGGATTAGTTTAGTACACTTATGTTTTATAGATAGGTTCCTAGGAGCCCTGACAGTGTTATACACTATGTTTTATAGATAGGTTTCTAGGAGCCCTGACAGTGTTATACACTATGTTTTATAGATACTGTATGTTCCTAGGAGTTCTGACAGTGTTATACACTATGTTTTATAGATAGGTTCCTAGGAGTCCTGACAGTGTTATACACTATGTTTTATAGATACTGTATGTTCCTAGGAGTTCTGACAGTGTTATACACTATGTTTTATAGATAGGTTCCTAGGAGTCCTGACAGTGTTCTACACTATGTTTTATAGATAGGTTCCTAGGAGCCCTGACAGTGTTCTATGCTATGTTTTATAGATAGGTTCCTAGGAGCCCTGACAGTGTTATACACTATGTTTTATAGATAGGTTCCTAGGAGCCCTGACAGTGTTATACACTACGTTTTATAGAGCGGTTCCTAGGAGTCCTGACAGTGTTATACACTATGTTTTATAGATAGGTTCCTAGGAGCCCTGACAGTGTTATACACTATGTTTTATAGATAGGTTCCTAGGAGCCCTGACAGTGTTATACACTATGTTTTATAGATAGGTTCCCTGGAGTCCTGACAGTGTTATACACTATGTTTTATAGAGAGGTTCCTAGGAGCCCTGACAGTATTATACACTATGTTTTATAGATAGATTCCTAGGAGTCCTGACAGTGTTATACACTATGTGTTATAGATAGGTTCCCAGGAGTCCTGACAGTGTTAAACACTATGTTTTATAGATAGGATCCTAGGAGACCTGACAGTTTTATACACTATGTTTTATAGATAGATTCCTACGAGCCCTGACAGTGTTCGACACTATGTATTATAGATAGGTTCCTAGGAGCCCTGACAGTGTTATACACTACATTTTATAGATAGGTTACTAGGAGCCCTGACAGTGTTATACACTATGTTCTATAGATAGGTTCCTAGGAGCCCTGACAGTGTTCTACACTATGTTTTATGGAGAGGTTCCTAGGAGCCCTGACAGTGTCATACACTATGTTTTATAGATAGGTTCCTAGGAGCCCTGACAATGTTATACACTATGTTTTATAGATAGGTTCCTAGGAGCCCTGACAGTGTTCTACACTATGTATTATAGATAGGTTACTAGGAGCCCTGACAGTGTTATACACTATGTTTTATAGATAGGTTCCTAGGAGCCCTGACAGTCTTATACACTATGTTTTATAGATAGGTTCCTAGGAGCCCTGACAGTCTTATACACTATGTTTTATAGATAGGTTCCTAGGAGCCCTGACAGTGTTATACACTATGTTTTATAGATAGGTTCCTAGGAGCCCTGACAGTGTTATACACTATGTTTTATAGATAAGTTCCTAGGAGCCCTGAGAGGGTTTTACTCTATGTTTTAAGCCAAGTTACAGTGTGGTTTGTACTGAACTTGTCTGACCCAAAACAAATCTTGGTGCCATACTATGTAAATCTGAAACAAAACAAATCTTGAGAGGTTTGCCTATTTGTAGTAGCAATAAAAAATTGTAAAACATAAAAACTAATAGATGGCACTTGACACGTGAACCTTATGATTTCATGCCCAATACAGAGTAGAAAAGCAATAAGAAGGTGTTCATGAAAAAAAGATTTTTTCATTTAGTACAAAATTTCATAATACAAAACAGTAGTAATGTTACGATTGCTAACCGAAACCTTCCTCAGACAGATTTCAAAAGGAGCAGGTAATGTTCAGTGTACTGGTCAGGGAATAGCAGGTGGCCAATACAAGCAGTACTGAAGCTGCTTTCACACATGCCATTTTGATGCGGTTCTTTGGTGCAGTTTTTGTAGGAACTATATAGGAAAAATGTCCTACTTTCCTTAACACCATCCGCCATATATTTATAGGAATAGCACCATATAGATATCACCAAGCACTATCAGTGTTCAGGTATCTAACAACTGGCACTGTCCTACAACTGCTGGGATCTGAGTTATCACCAATCCTGGATCAATAACATTCTGTTCTTCCCATCAAAACTCAAAGAACACCATTACAAGATGCCAATGGGTGTCCATGCGGTTATAGACCAAAAGAAGGGGTGCAACTTTGTCATCTGTGTACCCTGACTATAGGGAGGCCTAATAGATTGCCTATCAGTCTCCCAATGACAGGAATAATACCCTGCCATACAGACGAAACGTGGATTATTAAGTGATCGCAGATCAGATTCCGTAGTGGGACAAAAAAAATTGTAAATTTGTAAAACTATAAAACAAATAACGTAATGAGCTAAATCAATACAAATCAATGGCGGCGTAGCATTTATATTATTTTTCCACACACTCACACCTTACAAAAATTTTTAAAAAATACAACTTGCCCAATAATACGACAGCTATGTGTCATGGTTCTTGGAATTTATATATAAATAGATTAATTCATTATTTAGTTAATTAATCAATTTAATTAAAATTACTTTTTTATAAAAACCTATATATATATATATATATATATATATATATATATATATATATATTATTTTTTTTATTTTATTTTTTTCATTTAGTGACATCATTTGACAATCTGTTACGACATGAATGAAAATTCACCGGAGACAGTGCTGAAGATATTATGGAAAATAAGTAGATGAAATCAGGGACATGTCTACAATAACTTATTATTTTGGTTCATTTTATTGTATGTTCATTTGAAAGCACATGTATTATTTTATTTTATACTCAGTACATCTTTGGCTAACTTTTGGGGGGGGGAAATGACGTTTGCTAAAACTGTATATTGATGATTCATTGTTATAATTCCAGGATTGTGGGCTTTCTCCTATGGCTATGTGTTCTGGTTGTATTTGTGCATTGCCATATGGTTTCTCCTTGTATTGCACCATATTGTACAGCACCTACAAGCTCTATAGTGTATAAAGCATTGCACCCTGTAGTCTTGGAGATATCCTAGAAGTTCCTATGATATAAATGCTGATCTTCTTGTTCCTCTTTTCTTATCCATGTCCCCTAGTTATTGCAGTCTGGTAGTAACTATGTGCCCACTCTGCCCTGCAAAGACTGTTGTGTTGTATTACATGGGGCTGACTGGGTTATGAACCCTCTTGCCTTGATCACATGCTCAGTGAACCCATAAGCTAAGCCTACAGGGAATATCACCTTCAGCTTGGTCTGAACAAGGCTCTATTTATCCCAGCCCCACAATAGCTCCACTTTAAATAAATATTTAATTTCTGGAAAGCCAGGGAGTTTTCCTGACATAAATTGCTTTCTCCATGTCAGATAGTAAGGGGAATGTCAACATTTTCTCTGCATTTTTATGACTTTTTCCTCCTCCTGTCTCCATATTAACATTGTGAATCCATGGACCTCCTATAAATTACAACCAGGAGATTTTGTTTCAATGTAAGCATAAATTATATCTGGTCAATTAAACAATGCTAATAATATAAGATAATATAAGATATAAGAGACACAAAGTAACAGAACGTGGGATTGCCTTGTGTTATACAGAAAGCCTTGGTGCAAACTAATTCCTAGTGACTGTAATTGTATTTCTATAGCTAAGAATATGTCTCCATTCATTTTACATATTGTTTGTAAGTAGAAGGGATATATGTATTAGTGTTCTAATATGTATGGTATGGTATAATATAATAGTAGCATATTAATAGTAAAGTAATAATATATTAGTAATAATAATATAGTAAATAGTGTATATATATATATATATATATATATATATATATATATTACTAGTAAAGTAATCATTTTAGTAGTATATTAGTTGTACCAGGTGTATTCTAATGATGTTTATTAAGTATATATTTATATGTGATATATAATAATATATTACAAGTAAACTAATGTAGTAGTCGAATTAGTAGCAGAGGTGATATATAATAATAATATAGTATAAATAGCAATATATTACATATAGTAATCATATAATGTAGTAATAGCAGTAGTAATATATTATAGAATATATATATATATATATATATATGTTACTAAATATATTCTATATATGACTATATATATATATACATATATATATATATATATATATGTTACTAAACCTATTTTAGTAGCAGTATTAGCAGTAGTACTATAGTATGTATAGTAATATATTAGCAATAATGTTTATATTTTTCTTATTAGTAAAACTTTAAATATAATTAAGTTAATAAAGTATTAAAAGTTTTAAAATATTAAATAAATATATATATATAATGTATTATGCTATGTATGTGCTTTCTGTGGGTGTTTTTCTGTAAATTTCTAACATCTTGTAGAATTGTCAGAAGGAAATGGCAAGTGAATATGTTTGTATCTATTTTCTTATTTTAGTTGTTTGATTTTACATTATTAGTTTGATGACATTTATTATTGTTGTTATAATAATAATAATAATAATAATAATAATTATTATTATTATTATTATTATTATTATTATTATTTAGATTTTTTTCCAGTACCTTGGACTATATTCAGATTATAGAATAATCAGACTTAGAAATAATTACATAATTAATGAATAGATCACAACACATAACTAGGACAATCCCTTTCCATTTCCACAATGCAGACGGTTTGGGGATTGTCTTGCTATTATTTTGGCCATTGCACTGGGGGTGAAGTATTTGCCCCATGATATGATACAGTGAGATTATATATAGAGTATATACAGCACTATGCCGGGGGTTCGGCTCTATAGAGTTGTGTCCTATTCCAGGCAGGACTATCCCCTCTAGGGACACACCACACCGGAGGACTGACTATGAATCCCTGCTACTAGTTTTCGGTGAGCTGCAGGCTACAGGCACAGGATTCAGTAACGATCTCTGCGCTCACATCTCCGCCGGTCTACCTTAAAAAATTCTGTCCCTTTAAATGGTCGGCGAAGCCTCGTCCTCTGCAGTGCCGCCACTTACCAATAGAGGGCAGTATCGTCACGTCATACAATCCAAGCACAAGTATAAAGCTCAGACCCGACCTGATCCACAGACTGTGCTAATAATAATAACAGGGACTGTGAGGAGCAGGCACAGCATATATACTGACTATATACTGGAGGGAAGAGCAGCCTATATACAGCATATATACTGGATGGAGCAGAAATATATATATATATATATATATATATATATATATTGACTGCAGAGGGAGGAGTACATATATATACTATAGGGGGAGGATGAACATAGTTATATGTCTACCCATCTCATGTCTAACGTGTGATCAATCTATCAATCTCACTTCAATCCATCGAACCATTATCCATCCATCTCCCTATTGAGCTACATAATATAATGATAGTCTATCTATCTTTCTATCATTGTATCTATGGTTCTTTCTATAACCTACCTCAAACAGACGACATTATATCCACTCCCTTATTACCTGGCAATCTAATCTATATATAAATCTCATCACTGTATCTGACAAATCTTTCTGACTATCTACATTTCTTTGTCATATCTATGTATGTATCTGTCTATATATCTGACTATGTATATATATGTATATCTTTATTATATCTATCATGTAGAGTAGAGTATACATTATATACTCGCACAGCATATATATATATATATATATATATATATATATATATATATATTTCTCTATACCTGTCTAATCTATCATCTCTCTCGAAATAAATAATTATCATCTTCCTTCCTTTCTTCTTTTTATTAGTTTCTTTCTCTATCTATGTATCTATCACATATTTATCTACTTACCTCATATCTGTCTTTTTTAATTCTTTCTTGCTCATATTTTTATTTCTTAGTTTCTTTTTCTATCTATAACATATATATCTACTTATCTCAAATTTAAACAATATTTTATTACTTCTGATCTACATATCTAGTATCTATTCTAGTTGATCCATATCTATATATCTATCCATCTATCATATCTATCTCCTATCTATCTATCTATCTATCTATCCATCCATCTATCTATCTATCTCCTATCTATCTATCTATCTATCTATCTATCTCCTATCTATCTATCTATCTATCTATCTCCTATCTATCTATCTATCTATCTCCTATCTACCTATCTATCTATCTATCTATCTATCATATCTATCTATCTATCTATCTATCTATCTATCTATCTCCTATCTATCTATCTATCTATCTCCTATCTATCTATCTATCTATCTATCTATCTATCTATCTATCTATCTATCTATCTATCTATCCATCATATCTATCTATCTGTCTATCTATCTATCTATCTATCTATCTCCTATCTATCTATCTATCTATCTCCTATCTATCTATCTATCTATCTATCATATATCTATCCATCTATATCATGTCTATGTATCTATCAATCTATCTCATATCTATCTTTTTATCCATCATCTATATCAAACCTATTATTCCATTTCTATGTATCTATGTTTATCTATGTTATATGTAACTTTCTCGATAAATAATATAAGTAGTGTCAGGAATATAAAAGGGGGATGTTTATTTCGTTGTGAGTCTACAGTAATAGTGATCTATTTCACAGATGGATCAGTATTTTGTTACTATCCCTGGATGGCTTCGATGCAGACAAAGCAATGCGAGGAAAGTTCTGTGCAGAGAAGCTTGGCTCCTTATACAGAGAACAGGATCAGTCATAGATCAGAAGAGGTTTACACAGGTATATACTGTGCAGTATATATGTGCACAGGTCTTCTCTTTTCACTACTACAGTAGTAGTGACGGTCACAGCAAGTTAAAAGAGGAGACATCAGGAGGTGTAATATTGTAACCAGAGAATGTAGGAATACATTGTACAACTAACTGACTATACAAAGTAAAGGAAAGAAAAACAGAGACTGAAACACCAGAAAGTTTCATAAATATAACAGGATAATAAGTCATAGATCCAACTGTATATCTCATATGATGGATGGATAGATAGATAGATAGATAGATAGATAGATAGATAGATAGATAGATAGATAGATAGATAGATAGGAGATAGATCGATGGATAGGAGATAGATAGATAGATAGATAGATAGATAGATAGATAGATAGATGATAGATAGGAGATAGATAGATAGATAGATAGATAGATAGATAGATATAGATAGGAGATATAGATAGATAGATAGATAGATAGATAGATAGATCAGAACTAAAGAATCATCTTTTACAATAACATTCTCTTTCCAGCTTCTATATGTAATGTCCAGGTGTAATACTTTATTATAACCGTACAATGTGGATTTCAGGCTTTTTTTTGAGGGGGGGGGCAGTGCTGATAATAAAGATAAATGAAGTCTAATAATTATAGTGAGGATGATGATAATAAATAATAGTAATAAATATGTAGTAGAGAGATGTGAGGAGGCCACAAGTAGGTGTGAGATGTGATTGTCAGTTGTGCACATGAGGCCAGGCTGTGACACTTGTGACTAGTGATATTAGGGGCAGGGTCTCCTGCAGCCCCCTCACCTCTCACTGTCAGAGCTTCCTCCTCCCCAGGGACCTGAGGAATATGCTAATATTTGTCTTCTCCATCCTCGCTCCTCCTTAATTGCTCATTGTTTCATTAGGAAAAAAAATCGTGAAATTCTTTATATGCTAATGATTCCCAATCAGGTCTGTTAGTTTAATGAAGTGCAGAGGCTGGAGAGCTGAGATAGCATCAGAGGAGGAAAGAAAGCTTGTATCTTATTGTAATCCATGGAGGAGATTTATGTTACTGTCTTGTTTAGATCATCATTCAATTACTGGCCAAGCAATATATATATATATATATATATATATATATATATATATATATATATATATAGCTCTATCTATCTATATATCTATATATCTTCACCAATTATCTTACTTATGAAGCTAGCAAGGAATTTATTTTATATGCAGACTTTGATATATTTACTTGGTTATTGCATGAACTTTCGTGTGTGACTTTGTGTAATTGCAATGTTGTTTTATTCTATCAGTATATAATATGGTCACATTGTATCGGTGCATATTGTATCCTCTATATGATTACATTGTATCAGTGTGTATTGTATCCTATAAGATTACATTGTATCAGCAGATGTATTTGTTACATTGTGTCACCACTAGAGCACGTTGCATGTTGTTCTATTGTTGCCAGTATAGCATAACCTATGTAATATTACTAAATGTGAGTATCTTGTCTTCTGTACTATAGTTATATTAAACAGTGTATACTCTTACATTGTATCAGTATTCATGGCATTCTGACGTATTGCTACATAAAATCACTGCATGATATTGTGCACTAGTTGTACATTGTATCAATATTTCTGTATTGAATAGCAATATCAATATTATATCTATATATGTTGTACTGTGTGTACTGCTACATGGTGTGTACTGTTACATTACAGTATATCAGTCTATGTTGTACTTTGCACTATTGTTGCAATGTATCTACCTTTTTGCATTGAGTAGTATTGTTACATATACCTGTATTTGTTGTATTGTGTAATGTTTCTACATTGCATTAGTGTGTTACATTGTACAATACTGTTATATTGTATCACTGTGTTGCATTGTGCAATGCTGTCATATTGTATCACTGTGTTGCATTGTGTAATACTGTTATATTGTATCACTGTGTTGCATTGTCTAATGTTGTTATATTGTATCACTGTGTTGCATTGTGCAATGCTGTCATATTGTATCACTGTGTTGCATTGTGTAATACTGTTAATATTGTATCATTGTGTTGTATTGTGTAATACTGTTATATTGTATCATTGTGTTGTATAGTGTAATACTGTTATATTGTATCACTGTGTTACATTGTGTAATACTGTTATATTGTACCACTGTGTTACATTGTGTAATATTGCTATATCGTATCAGTCTGTATTGCAGTGTGTGTAGTCTTGTTATATCGAGTCGTTATGTTGTATATACTTACAAGTTACACACTTGCTTACTACTGTTACATTGTATCATTGTATGTTGCCACTTGCAATTTAACTTCATTGCATATTAGTTGCTGTTGCATTACCCACTAATGTTACATAATATTAATATATGTGTGTACAATTGTTACATTGTATCTATATATGTTGCATTTTGGAATACCACTTTCTGTATAAGTTTTGTATGTTGAATGATATAGTATCGTTACAATGTACCACATATGTTATAGTGAGGCTTATTGCTGTATTATACTTCTAGCATTAGTATGTGCTGCATTATGTAATATTGCTGATCTGGTCAGTGTTCAGACTAATATATACCATGTGTCTTTTTCCTAATGAATGTTTTATTTCCCGGCTTTCCCTGGTAATGACTTCTGCAGATATGGACTTAATCCCAGATTCTCATTGATCAGCAGCTTATTCCTTTATATTCCCGGTGTTATATCTGCTGCCCCATGTCCCTCTGTATCCGGATCACTCCTCAGGGCAGGGACAAGCAGAGGGTCAGCAAGATGTTCTGTCACATAGGAACCTGGTAATACGGCTTCATACACACCTCATCTATTGTGCGGTTATTAAACTCATCTACAGGATAGACCTCTCTGTTCTTCTCCTCAGCCAGGACTTGTAAAACTATGAAAGTAGGAAAACAGGATGCAAAATATGTGCTGTAGGAGATGGATGGATAGATAGATAGATAGATAGATAGATAGATAGGAGATAGATAGATAGATAGATAGATAGATAGATAGATAGATAGATAGACAGGTAGACGGATAGATAGATAGATAGATAGATAGATAGATAGATAGATAGATAGATAGATAGATAGGAGATAGATAGATAGATAGATAGATAGATAGATAGATAGATAGATAGATAGATAGGATATTAGGAGATAGATCCTGTCTGTAATTCCTATTTCCTTTATATTAAGATGCAGATTAGTAATTTCCTGCTCCTCCATGTTTGCCATTGTCCTTATATTAGGGTGTGCAGGGTGCCAGTGCACAATCCATATACCCTGTGCCTGTGTGATGTATGTCCTTGTCCATTCTGTCAGGCTATTGATGATGCATATAACAGGGTGTAGCCGAGTATGATATAATCCCAGTCCACCCCATTATTAGTGAGTGAGCCTGGCCTGTATGTCATATTCCTGTATATAGCAGGGCTGGGATTAGGAGGGGGGTCTGCAGTTAGTAATCCTGGTGCAGTCACACTAATCAGTGCTATTCCCTGAGGTCATGCAGCCCCCTGCTGTCAATCACACACACTCATTCAGAGGTGCCATTGTTCCCTGCTACGTCAGTTGCCTTCCTCTCATATTGAGGAACAATGGGCTAGCCTCTGATCATTCAGACGGAATCTGGCCATTATCTGGGGAGAATGCTCAGTCCTGATCTTTCACAGGGAGATTCCGTTTGGTGGATCCCAATCTTTTCCCCTGTGTCCACTGCCTTGGGCATCCACAGGGCCTAATCCATCTACAACCTCTGCCAAAATACCTCTGCTGGTACATGAATATTAGTAATCTGGGGGATTATTGAGAATAAACATAGATTATGGTAACCCCAAATTAGTCAATCATGACACTCTGAATTACCATATCAATTTCTATTTTCTGCATAGGCTGACCTTTACATTATGCCTGTGTCTTTCACTGCAACTCCCAGGACAGGGATGATTTTTCTAAATTATTTTTATATACTAGCTCCAACAAAGGAAACATAATAGAAATTCTAACAAAAATATTAGACTCTCAAGTGCATGAGAAAATATTTTTCCTGTGTTTTTAATACTGTGTAAAAAAAATAATACAAAATAAAATAGTGACAGCTTCAAAGAGAAATTCAGCTTTATAATATATTACATGTATATTTATTATATTTAATTTGTCTCCCTTGTCAGATTTGTAACAAAAAAGAAATGAATAAGAAAAAGGGAAATAAAAGCAGCTTCAAAAACATTTGCTTTTTTAAATAAATTTTATTTTTATTTTTTTTAATAAAAAAGTAAAAATAAGAAAATAAGATATGTATAAATCACAGTAAAGGATCGGATGGATGAATCCAGTGTAATTGTAGATATATGACAATTGACAAGGTTTATTGACCTTGAATCATAGGCCACAGGTAGATGAGCTCTGGATGAAAAGTAAAATTTTATTATATATATATATATATATATATATATATATATATATATATATATATATATATATATATATTGTTTTTTTGTTTTTTTTAATATATATATATATATATATATATATATATATATATATCATTATACACAAGTCAGACATAAAACTCTGTAACTTTCAATGTTTTGTACTATGGTATATATGTATAATTAAAGATATATATAGTAAAGAAAAAAAAACATAGACTAGTATATCTATTGTGGCCTTACACTACAAATATGGAAGGCTCTTAGGTATTTGGAAAATACTTAGTGCAATCCATACCATGAAATAATTTAATTCCAGGGTAACTAATTGTTCCCATAATGTGCAATTAAATAACTTCCATCCAGTGGCTGGAGATTGCAGTGTGAACAGGGCACAGTATTAAAGTGCTGTTGCCTGGTAATTAGCATTAGGATGAAATGGATGGGGGAGACAGGAGATAATAGATAACCTGAGATCCAGAGGAAACATCTTTCTTCCACTAAATGACATGAAAAACTGGATGTAGTTATGAACATCACACACTCTTATGGCATCTCCGGTTTGCTGGACAAAATCCTGGGTATTTAACCCCTGATCTAGGAGTGAACAGTCCTTTCTGGCCTATGGATAGAAAACAATTTCCAGCCATGTGTAAGGTTAAGTAAACCCTGCATATGATGATGATGATGATGATGATGATGATGTTGTTGTTCTTGATGTTGTTATTGGTTTTATTGCACTCAATGAAAAATCAAGGCTCTGTCCAAACTCTTTCTTGTTTGTTTCCATTTCAGGAATACCATCCACTTCCGTGACACTTAGAGCACGTTCACACCAGTCATCTATTTCAGTCTTTTTTATTTTTGTTTTTATGTCCAAATATTTAAATATTTGTTTAACAAATGGCCCAGACACAACTGAGACATAAAATTCGGTATCTTTCAATGGTTCTATTCCAGGAACCAAAACGTCTCCAACCCTACAAGAAAACACCAAGGAAAAGCAAATCAATATTAGGGGTAATTTATCATAAGATTTTCTTACCACTTTTCTGGTGTTTTTTTATGACAAATATATGAAAATGTCCTCATAAATTTGTTGCAATTCTCTGGGCACAGAAGTGCACTAAGAAATTTTTTGGGGGTACAATTTCTAAGTTAGAGTAAGAGTGTGCAAAAATGTTGCAAGTTTAAAAAAAAATTGCAAAAAAAATATGCATAAATTTTGAAGAAAAAAAAACACTATAAAAAATGCAGCACCAGCATAATAGATTTGGTGCAATGAATAAAAAGGCCCAAAAATTCCACAATTCAGGGTCAAATGGAATAAATTGGCCCCAATGTGCATGGATATATGCTAATTTATTTCTGCATTAACATGCATCCCTTAGAAAGTAGTGCAACAATTTGAGCCAAGTGTGAATATTGCTTTAAACTGATCACAGGGTATATTAGGTAGAATTGGTTTATTAGACATCAGTGTCCACAGGGCCTATGCTGATTTTTTGTAATATAAAAAATACTGATATGGATTAATGCAACTTTTTTATCTGTTTGCATTCATGGTGATGAGTGAGAAGATCCAAGGAGTCCAATAAAGACATAAGCACACTAGTATTTTATTACAGTGTTCATGAATAACCATGACTGATAAGAATATTTATTTCTAGGGGACAAATGGATGGAAATGGTGCAAACTGGTGCACAGCAATGTCTCAATGCACTGACCAGTGCAGCATTCTACAACAGTTTGTATCCAATATCAGAATCTTGGAACTGCAACCAACAATTGTTGACAATGTTAAAAATGTGCCAAGTAATGTATGAATGCATACATCAGATCCAGAGCAGAACAGTAAAATAAAAATACAATAAAATAAAATACAATAAAATATAAAGGAACGCTACAGTGAAAAACAACAAGAATTCCTAAGAATCCCAACCAGGACTAATAATGACATTTCCAAACAAAAAAGGTAAAATAGCTTTATAAAACCCCTGAACACAGCTGCCAGATTCTTGTGCCAGGTTTGAGGGCCACAGGGTTGGTGGACACTTCCCAAGACAATTAAAGCTGTGCGCTTCAAGTGACTGTCTTTATTTGGGGCTGGGGACAGGAATCTAAAGTTATGACAGGGAGACAGAGTGACCAGGGGCTCAAGTGGCTTGTGTCTCCCTCTCAGCTGTGTGTGCACATTTAATTGGACATTCTCACAATGGATTTCGCAGGGTTAAACCAATTCATGTTCTTCTCCAATTTTTGGGGGGGGTCTTAGTGCAGAAGTTTGAAGACCAGGCCCTCTGTGTTTTCAGCAATTTAAGTAATTAGTTGGATGGATAAATAAATAAATAAATAAATAAATATTTAATTTTATTTAAGTATATTTATTATATATTATATATATTTATTATATACATATAAATACAATATATAAATTATATATATATATATATATATATATATATATATATATATATATATATATATATATATATACATTCCCTGATTATATGATTATTCCGAAAAAAAATAGATACAGTCTTAAAACTTAATCCAGAAGATTGGAGAAGTAATGTGTGTTGTCGTCAGGTTTTATTCCAAAGGCCTCTCTAGAAACAAGGACCTAAAATATAAAAAATGAACACAAGGTTAGACATAATGCATAAAAATAGTGCATGTACAAAAAAAAGCAGAAAATAGGAAACAATGCAAAAAAAAAAAAAATAGATAAAAAAATACAAATAGATACAATGTTGCACAGCCAGTTTTTATTTTCATATATTAAAATGTATGATATTATGCTTATATATTATTTAGTGCCCTTGTCCACATACCCCACTCTGTCATCAAGGCCCACAAGAAGAATTTCTAACACACAGGCCTGATGACACCCCACAGAGGAAAATAAACATCATGTTGGGATCTATTTACTGAGGTTTCCCAAATGCTTGAAGTGAAAATCCTGGGGCAAACACAATAGGACCTTATCTTCAAATGTAAATGACTGGAGATCTTATTTTACAGATGAGGGGAATGGAGGTTTAAACAAAACCAGCTCTGCAAAATGCAAAGTAAGGAGGAGGAGGATGGATGGATGGATGGATGGATGGATAGATAGATAGATAGATAGATAGATAGATAGATAGATAGATAGATAGATAGATAATAGATAGATAGATAGATAGATAGATAGGAGATAGATATAGATAGATAGATAGATAGATAGATAGATAGATAGATAGATAGATAGATAGATAGATAGATAGATAGATGGATAGATCAGATAGATAGATATTACAGCCCCAAAATCCATAGGTCTGTAAGGATAGATAGAAAGAAAGAAGGAAGGAAGGAAGGAAGGAAAGAAAGAAAGAAAGAAAGAAAGAAAGAAAGAAAGAAAGAAAGAAAGAAAGAAAGAAAAAAAGATTATTCACAGTTTACATTATATTAGGGTTAATACTATGTTTATAATAGTATCTGTTCTATGTATAGGGTCATCTGGATTACAAGATGCCCAGGGCCATGATTCCACCTAAAACAAAGCTGCATATAAGATTGGCTTATGAGAAGGATAATAGACAGCTAATGATAGGCCGCAGTCATGGATATTTCTATGTGTTAGCATGTTGCTGGCCTCCACTATTGGTGGACTCTGCTCATGAAATAGGAAGAATCACCTTAAAATATAGGGCTCACCGAAAATGAGCCTAATGGAAGATAAAGGGGCCCACTGATTCCTGGAACATCTCCTCCTGAGAAACAAAGACAGTGCACAGTATGAAATGATTTCTCAAATAATATGTGACTGCCTCTCCTTACCCCTACATCATGGATCAAGCAAGGGGAAGAAGGTGGATCTGGAAGGGAGAGATAGATAGATAGATAGATAGATAGATAGATAGATAGATAGATAGATAGATAGATAGGAGATAGATAGATAAGAGATAGATAAGATAGGAGATAGATAGATAGATAGATAGATAGATAGATAAGATAGATAGATGGCCTGATAAATAAATAGACCTAGATAAATAGAGATAGGTAGATAGGTAATCTATAGGTAGATAAATAGAAATTGTTGGTAGTTAGCATGAAATATTTATACAGACACAGATAGGCATAGATAGATAGATAAATAGAAATAGGTGAATAAATAAATAGATCTAGATAGATAAATAGATACAGTAGATATATAGATAGATAGAGATACTGATATATCTAGACAAAAGAGATAGATAGATAAATACATATAGATAGATAAATGGATATAGATGGGCAGAAGACAGATAGATACTGTAGATAGATGAAAGAAAGTGTAAATTAAAATGCTCGGTGTCATGAGCAGACATGTTTGTATACGGTGTGTATTGTATAAGTGATTAGATTTCTGCACTGTTTGTCCACATTACATAACATGTTTGCATGTAGCTATATGGTATGTATATGTGATATATGATTAGACTTGTGCACTGTTTGTCCTTATTAACATGTTTTGCCCTCAGTAAACTTCATGTCGTGTATGTTGAGTGTAGTCCTAGGTCCAAGCACAAAGCCTGACGACGATGACGATGATGATGAAGATCAGAACAACCATCCACACAGATCCCCATCATTGTATGCCACTGACTGATCCCAGCTCAGACCCGTCCAGAGATTGGGGAAGCTCTGGGGTTCTAGATCAGGGTGCAGGGGGGACATCAGCCTTTAGCAGTGCATCCTGGAGGTGATGTGTATGAGCCCCTGCCCCCTCCTAAACCAAAGAGGGTAAATAGCCCCCTAGACATGCTGGCCAGCAAAAACGTGAAGCAAATAAGAGTCCAGCCTACAGCCACACATACACGCGCACACACAGATGTAGCAGAGCTGAAGCTGTTGTCTTTGTAGAGTATTCCCTTCATTCTAGAACAAATCCACATATCGCGATATGAACATGAGTGGTGCAGATAAAAACGCACTCAGCTCTGCTACATCTGAAATGTCGCAGGTGTGTGTCTATACATATCGTATCATACCATGAAGCCTCCTTCGGCAGCAGTGTGGCACGTTATGAGTTAATCTTCATCCCCTGTAGATACAGAACGTGTGGGTGTACATTATATATCATTGTATATTAGCTACGATCTCTATGTCGCGACATATAACACCAGGTCTTATCACTCTGTCTTTATAGATACAATATATCCACCCTCACATATTATAGCTCACCTCCCTAATAATTCTCAACATCCTTTTATGCAGATTGACGATTTTTTAAGATAACTATCGCGATAATAATTCTATACAGAAGCATTATGCAATATCTAAATCTATGTCATATTTATAGCTCTAATATAATTTTCATAGTAATATCTAGTATCGATAATATTTCGTGTATTAAAGGTATGGGGTAAGCAGTCCTCTCTACATGTCACCAATGCAACGTAATAATACGTCTTATTGTGAGATGAAAATACAAAAAATCCCCCGATAGAATTCTGCGCGATATTTACAAAGTAGAAGAACAAATATTTACAATAAAAAGATACAAAAACAAACAGAAGATTGCACGAGGCGCAGGGACAGCGCTGAGCTGGAGGCTTCCAGGAGCTACAAACTCCCTTTTGCGAGCAGAATAAACCTCTATAGTAAAATCTCAGAAGACTCCCCATCCACTGTTACCTCCTTATAAGATGCAGGCGCAATTATCGGTGGTGACTGCGCCATCAGATTGTAACCAGTGCAAAGAAATCGCTATTTATTCAGCGCTATCTTTTCCCCAGCTCGTACGGAGCTGCAGCCGAGCCGAGCCTGGCCCAGGGCACTGACCGAGGGCGACCCTGATGCGGGTCATAGAGCTGGGGAGACTGCGCCATAATGTACAACTTGCGCCAAAATGTCTAGTGATTGCGCCAGGATGGATTAGTCTGTAATTTCACATATAATTTATAATATACCCGTGATCTTCAGGATTTGCGATGGGAACAACACATGGCCCCCTGTGCATGGGGGAAAATCACACTCAGATCCTCAAGCCCTGCTCATGTTTCCCTATGTGCAGTCTATGATAGAACATAATACAATATCAATATTTACAGCCTATTATCTAGGTAACATAGTATATTATACCTGACCTGGGCGTATTATGGTATATAGGGATCTGTTATTGTGTATCTACTGCCATATTTAGGGAATATTATATTAGGATGGTAGTGATATCTGATGGGATTATTATATAGACTGACCAGTCTCACACCTCTATATAGGACAGGCTGAAGCCTATGTGTAGCTGATATGGTATATATAATAAATACACTAAAATTATATTATGGCTAAATATATGCTATAGGGCATCCTACTGTATGATAGTAGTGTTACTCTATGTTATGTGAGTATTATATAGACTGAGCAGGGCTATATATAGGACATGAGGAGGGATGAAGACTTTGTGTAGCTGATATGGTATATATAATAAATACACTACAATAATATTATGGCTATATCTGCTATAGGGGTTCCTATTGTATGATAGTAGTGTTATTATATATTATGTGAGTATTATATAGACTGAGCAGGCTATATATACAGTAGGATATGCAGGGGGGCTGAAGACTTTGTGTAGCTGATATGGTGACTATAATAAATATAATAAAATACAAGTCATATTATTATCACATATTTGCTATAGGGAATAATATTTTATGATGTTAGTATTATGATATTTTATATGATTTTTATATAGGCTGATCAGTCTCTGTATGGGATATATAGGGTGGCTGAAGCCTTTGTGTAGCTGATATGGCAGATATAATAAATAGAATGAATTACACGTCCTATTATTATTAAATCTTTGATATAGGGAATAATATTTTATAATGTTATGTTGTTATTATGATATTTTATGTGATTTTTATATAGGACAATCAGTCTCACACTCCCCTGTATGGAAGCTTTTGTCTTGCTGATATGGGATATAAAATACATATAATAAAATGAATAATATTGTAACATATGTGATAAAGGGAATACTATTTTATGATGGTAATATAATATTTTATGGGGTTATTATATAGGCTGATTAGCCGCCTCTATAGAGGACATACAGGCTGTAGCTGATATGGTATATAACATCAAATGGAAGATGTAAAATTCAGATTATTATTAAATATGATATTTTATTGTATTGTCTGTAAACTTGTCTGTAGAGCTCTGAGGACTATATGAAGCTAGAGCTATAAACAAGGAAGATGTAAAGCTAGAGCCATAAACAATAATCATAGTAATATTAATAAAAAATGACATAAAATAATAGTAATAAAATAATAAGGGGTAATAAAAAAAGAATACACAATAAAAAATATACGGGTAATTCTATAGGGCTTCGTGTTTAGAATGTGATCCTTGTTATTTATGTGACCTGTTGGTGATTGACAATCCACAAAAGCGGAGGCACCGGTCATATAAAGAATAGATCTACATATTTTATGTGTATTTATAACATTTTTTATACATATATTTAATGATTATTATTATTGGTTACTGTGATTATTATTATATTTACTTGACTTATACAAAATAACATAATATGTCCCAGGGTAGTGGAATATCACACAAGCACAAAAAAAGAATACAATAACGCAACTTCCTATACCCTTAAAAAATTTTTTTACATATATTGTTATAGCAATTATCATTATTATTATCATTATTATTTTATTATTATAAAACGTTTACTTGACTAGGGCAAAATAACAGAGTTTATCCCAAGGAAGTGGCACATCACACAGACACACACTGCAAAAATTCTATACAATAACACAACACCCTGTCATTATCTATCTATGTATCTATCTATATGTCCCATATCTTTCTATCTATCTATCTATCTATCTATCTATCTATCTATCTATCTATCTATCTATCATCTATCTATCTATCTATCTATCTATCTATCCATCTAATATCTATCTATCTATCTCCTATCTATCTATCTATCTATCTATCTCCTATCTATCTATTTATCTATCTATCTATCTATCTATCCATCTGTCTATCTATCTATCCATCTAATATCGATCTATTTATCTATCTATCTATCTATCTCCTATCTATCTATCTATCTGTCCCATATCTATCTATCTATCTATCTATCTATCTATCTATCTATCTATCTATCCATCTAATATCTATCTATCTATCTATCTATCTATCTCCTATCTATCTATATATCTATCTATCTCCTATCTATCTATCTCCTATCTATCTATCTATCTATCTATCTATCTATCTATCTCCTATCTATCTATCTATCTCATAACTATCTATCTATCGCCTATCTATCTATCTATCTATCTATCTATCTATCTATCTATCTATCTATCTATCTCTCCTATCTATCTATCTATCTATCTATCTATCTATCGCCTATCTATCTATCTATCTATCTATCTATCTATCTATCTCCTATCTATCTATCTATCTATCTATCTATCTATCTAGAGTGATTTCCATTATTATTATTATTATTATTATTATTATTATAAGTTTAGTTGACTCATGTAAAACAACAGAGTGTATCCCAAGGAAGTGAAGTATCACACACTCCGACAACCATCTGTACCATAACCCAGCACCCTCCGCCATTAAACATGGGCTTTATTGGAGACCAGGCCTTAAGCATTGTAGGTGGATTTGTTTTGTTAACAGTGAAAGGAAAATGGTTTATTTTTAAAGCATTTCTTGCTGGGAAAACTCCCCTCCAATGTTTGAAAACTGCGAAGGAAATCAGTGGATATTAGAAAACAATTATGGGTGACCCTAAGTAAGGTGAGGGATGAGGCCTTCCCCAAATAAACCAAGCGGGAAATCTTAGGGGAAAATCACATTCTGCCTGATGGAAACATCCTGTTTTAAGGGAAGTCAGGCCCACAAGAGTCCATGCGTGGTCTGTAAGTGCAAACCAGGAGTTAACTCCTCCTCTGCCAGAAAGACCATGCAAGGCTCTTTTTTTTGGGAGGGAGGGGGGCTAGAAGGGTTAATAATTAAATGATCACTATTGATCATTGTGCTCATTGTGCTTTTCAGTCTGGGATTACTTTATCTTTTTTTTTTACTATTTGTTGGAGCAGAAAAAAAGAACAGAATTGGAATTTGGAAGTATGCCTCCATAAAGGAGTAGGGGGAAGGCAGGGCGCACAATAGACTGTTAATAGTTAACACAAATTCTTAAAAGCTTGTACCTTGAACTCACTAATCGGGCTTTTCAGTGGGTTTTAGGACTGTATATGTTGGTACAATACTATGCTAAAATATATACGGTATATAAGTACGCAAGTATATGGATGTGTGTAATACATATAATGTGTGTGTGTGTATATATATATAAATATATATATATATAGTATAATTTGTATTTATTATCTATCTATCATCTATCTGTCTAATATATATATATATATATATATATATATATATATATATTATGATTTATATCTATCTATCATCTATATTTTTTATTATTATTATTATTATTTTTATTATTATTATATCTCTCTTTCTCTATCTCTATCTATCTCCTATCTATCTATCTATCTCCTATCTATCAATCTATCTATCTATCTATCTATCTATCTCCTATCTATCTGTCTGTCTATCTCCTATCTATCTATCTATCTATCTATCTATCTATCTATCTATCTATTATCTATCTCCTATCTATCTATCTATCTATCTATCTATCTATCTATCTCCTATCTATCTATCTATCTATCTATCTCCTATCTATCTGTCTGTCTATCTCCTATCTATCTTTCTATCTATCTATCTATCTATCTATCTATCTATCTATCTATTATCTATCTCCTATCTATCTATCTATCTATCTATCTATCTATCTATCATCTATCTATCTATCTCCTATCTATCTATCTATCTATCTATCTATCTCCTATCTATCTATCTATCTATCTCCTATCTATCTATCTATCTATCTATCTCCTATCTATCTATCTATCTATCTATCTATCTTTCTATCTATCTATCTATCTATCTATCTATCTATCTCCTATCTATCTATCTATCTATCTATCTCCTATCTTTCTTTCTATCTATCTATCTATCTATCTATCTATCTATCTATCTATCTATCTATTTATCTATCTATTATCTATCTATCTATCTATCTATCTTCCTATCTATCTATCTATCTATCTATCTATCTATCTATCTATCTATCTCCTATCTATCTATCTATCTATCTATCTCTCTACGAACCATCTAGTTACACATTCCTGTTAATTGTATCTTTCTTACTTTCTTGTTACATTTCTCCAGGCCTACACTCTTTGGTATCCGCAGCCCTGTACTGGCCTGGCAATACCTGCTGACGATGGGTAAATTCCTCAATTCTAATTAAGACTCTCTCCTTTGTTATGATTTAGTGGGAGTGATAATGTTGTGTTTTCACTACTTTATTATGTTCATAATTACACAAAGTTGCCAAGTCCCTGCAGTGATTTTTTTTTATTATTATAAATATATTTTACTAGCTCTCTTGTATGTAAACATACCACTGGCTGTGGGTGTTTGGCTTTTAATGATGTGCTTGCATTTTTTATTACAGTGGATGGTTTGGACTGATGAAGGTAATATCTGAGATGATCTTGACAGACAGGCTTTGTTGCCGGATTCATCCGCAGCGCACAATCACCCAACCTTTTCATTCACCATTGCTCTTGTCCATAGCCCAATTAAGTGATTAACATCCACTGTAATGAGGCCCTATCCTTCTGTCCAGCACCGGGCCCGTCTATTTTGTTAAACTCCATTTTTTAATGAATATTTCAAAATTTATTACAACATATAAATAAACATAGAAAAATATTTTTTCCAATTTTTTAATTTTTTTATTATTTTTTTTATTTATGACCTTTTTTTGCAATTTGATCTATTTAAGTAACTTCATCCCCTCTTCCTGTGTTTTGTTCCTGGCCCAATCCACCACTGCCTCGTGGTCCATCCATAATGGAGCTTCTGTGTTTTGACACGGGGCATTTTAATTTCCAGGAGGGTGATTCCCCCTCATAAAAGTCAGGCAGGGGTCACTAGTTCACACATATGTAATCTCATTTTTTTAAGCATTTACAGAGTGGTCATTTAATGGCCTTTGATTAGAGCAGAGTCCACATTGGCCTATAAACTCATTCACGCCCAACAATGGGGATTTTCTCAACAATTAACAAGGAACAACATAATAAAGCTATTTAGAAAGGCATCCCCATTTACTGGAAATTAGGTCCCTTTTAAGGCACCAGTGCCTAATTTCACACACTTTACAACCTCTCTCTGAACGTGCATAAACAAACTTTTGGTGAACTGTCTGTCTTGGGTAAGCATTACCACCATATGTAATGCTGAGGACCCTGGTTTTCACTTTATTTTATTTTTTTTATCTTTTTTAGTCCCAAAGGTTACTATCATGTGAGAGATCTCTTTATTAATTTATTTTACTATATATATATATATATATATATATATATATATATATATATATATATATTATAAAAGTAGAATAAAATCTTTTGATGGGTCCCATGGATTGACCAAGGATTGAAATATACCCTGATTTCCATGCATCATGTTTGGGTCCTTGCAATTGAACCAGATCCTACAAACCCAAGGTTGAGGTCCCATTTTATGCATCAGTTACCCAGTCTAGTTATGCATAAAAATTGAGGGCAAATAAACCTTCTTAGTAATAAAGTCACTTATTACTGTGCACATCATCAATATACCAGCGCCCATTGTGGAAGTATTAGGATGGACTTTTGTATTGTATCCAGTCTATTCAACTAAATGTATCCTGCACCATATCTAATGGATTTGGTTACTTGGGACCTATGAAACTATCTCTGTATTCTGTAATGGACACATACCCAAAATTGCTCCTCTTGTATATACTTTAATCTATGTTTCTTTGGAAATGGTTTGCATATTAATTGAGTCTGTAACATTGCTCTAATTCAGAAAGCATGCTTGTTGTGGACTGGGGGGGTTGTGAATCCACAGGTCCATTTAAACAGGATTTGCATTGAACCAGCTTGTCCTACTTTTCCTATATCAGTAATATAGATCACACCACAGGCCATGCTGCAAAATGTAAGTAATAACATGGCATGTACAGGACAGGATATTAGACCTTATCATAGGATATATGGGATAGCACAGGCAGCATTCCAGGCTAGGATTGTGTTGTTTTCCTTTTGTATGACTGGTGGGGAAGGGGAGATGGAGCAGGGGAAGGGATGTGTGCCCTGCAGCGGACACACAGCCTGTCAGTCCCCCCAACCCCTATTGTGAAGTTCCATGCAAAACAACTCAGGCCTTTTAAAGCTGGTGCTTGTGAGGCCGCCTGATCTTGAAAAGGAGAAAGAGAGGCCTAGTCTACGGAAATTAATTATATGTGGGATGCAGAAACCTAGCAAATTCTGAAGACGTCTCATTATTATCTCTGAAAGCCCAGGATCAGATCACACAGGATTAGATCCCACTATATCTATAGGATACATTTTTAGGAACACATTTTTATTTTATTGCGGATATTTGTTGACATTCCAAGGAGCTGCCTTGAAGAATATCCCTGCCTGGATAAGTATCCTCTTACATTCACAGGCTACACCGTCACAAAATCCCACCTGTGGCTGGACAGATATTGTGAAACTACAGCTCCCAGCGTGCTTGTACTATCCACCACTGGGACATGCAGCTCCATAGCTCAGGGCAAACATATAGCCATAGCCTGACCATATTTTTTGCAATATTTGTATTTATTTTATTTTTTTAATATCTAGTGCTGCCAAAATTTAGCCCTTCCTATTTCCAGTCATCCCTTGATAAAGATGGGGCACGCAGTTCCATAGAGGGCAGAGGTCATGCATATATCTCTATACTGACCATACACATATCTCTTATATTTTTTGCAATATATAGTGAGAATGGTATTTATTATTATTATTATTATTATTATTTTTAAAAATATCCAGTGCTGCAAATAGCCAGCAGTCATCTCCATATGATATACTATGGCTATCTAATAATTGGAAACAATTCTCGTACAATACATATGTGACACTTGTGCAGGCCATATATATATATATATATATATATATATATATATATATATATATATATATAAAATCCAATTTACTTTAGGCCTATACATATTGATATTGTTTTATTTTTTTCCTCCTTTGACCTACTCTTGGCACTTGAGGCCTACCAGCTTGATAAAGACAGTATATGTCAGAAATGTGACCCGCACACGAGAGGCCTTAATAGATTGCTTACATTTCCTAGTATTTAGAGATGAAGCCAGGGCTGTGCCATATTATAAACCCTACGAGTGACTTGTATCCAAATCTCTTAACATGCCAGCCACCTGTATTATCTCCCTTTAATCTTATCTGTAAACTTTGCAATGCTGCCCACATGATAGCACACCCACTTTTTCTTGATCACTAAATTTAGTCTGCTTATCTCCGCCTGTGAATGATGTGTGCTTGCACAAATATTGAGAACCACACAAGGCCATTTGCACAAAACTTGTTGAATGAAGACACTTAAGACAGTAAAATAAATCTATGCATGGCCTTGAGCAGTCTTGGCCAATGGATACAATTATTTCCAGTCTTAATATTATTTTTTGGAGATTGTTACAATTAAAAGAGTAACTTGTAACCAGTTGGATGAATTATAAAGCTTCAGGATATAGGTTATTATGGAGCACTGTGGTCGAAGACACGTGGTTAGTGTAAGGTGACACCCGTTAATGCCTGCCTAAAATATTCACAGACAAAGGAGACTAAAAGAACACAAGTGTGCAGCCGAAACTGCAATGCAATAGCAAAAGGGGAAAAGTACACTGCATGGTGGGCCAGAGAGGAGAAAAGTTACCCTGGAAATATTGATCACTCTTTAATATAAAGACAATAAAACTGTGTCAGCCTGAGATCTCAATTCACATCTAAAAATGCATTCTATTTTTTTTTTTTTTTCAGATTTTTTTCTATTTTTTTTATTATTATTATTTTTTTTTAGGCCTTGTACAATTACAAAGAACATACAAGCCCTTGCCAAGTGTGTCCAATGTATCCTTGGTTGCATATATTTAAAAAAAAACACCACTTTTTTATATTTAATTTTTTTAATGCACAATATTTTTTTTAACCTCCCTTACAAAATAAAAAAAAAATGCTTAGCAACACCTCAAAAAGACTCCATAGAATAAAAAATAGATTTCCAGAAAAAAAAATGAAGCTGCATTGAATTGTGTTCTTTCAAGAAAACAGTGTTTTTCTGATTTTTTTTTTTTTAATTTCAATGAAGGTGAAACATGCTCTCAACAGTGCAAATTTCCATTCTTTTTTTTTCTTTTTTCTTTTTTTGATTTACCGCTGTCAACACAATATTACACAAGGAAATAAAAAATACACCAATGGGTCTCTACAATATTTACTGAGCTCAGTTTATAAGTGCAAGTGTCGAGAACTGACTGTGATTGTCATTTGCAGAAATTCTCCAGGCTTTGTATTGACCATTCAAGTTTTTTTTGTGTTTTTTTTTTTTTTTTAGCTACAATGAATAATGCAGTTTATCACAGGGGTTAAAAAACTGGGGGGTAGGGCCTCTACCAAGAAATATACAAAAAAATTTTTTTTTAAAAAAAAATCACAATATCATCACAGCACTCGCTCTGTCACATTGAGAATATGACTCTCTTCCTCTGCACAGTCCTTCTAAGCCACATATATAAGGTTCATTTTGGGAGAATGTAAATGTCACTCGTCTCAGGCCATATCACAATATCATTCTACGTGAGTGACACCGAAAAAAAAAAAAAGGGGGGACCTTTGGATACAATTGAGATTTCACTAAACACCATATGATTGTGCACGTAAAAAGACATCATTTAACAAAATACAATGACAAATTTATTTTTCACTAGTTGTTGAGGCAGCTTATATTTTCAGGGCCTGAGTCAAATCTAGGCCCAAGACCATTCCAGTCCATAAAAACGAGTTAAGTGCAACTGCTCTTGGAAAAAAAAATTAAAAAAATACACCCTCTCACCCAAACATTAATGCAAAATCTGCCACGTCTAAATATTAAGGGGTGCAAGAACTGACACAGTCATACTTCAACTTTCCAAAATCTAGTGCAGAAAATGCAAAATGGCTCATACTCTGGTTTTCTTTTATTAAGCTGAAATGTTTTGACATTTTTTTGTTTTGTTTTGTAGCAGATGAAATTGAGGTACCGGGTGTTTTGCAAAAAAAGAAAAAAAATAATAATATTATATCAAATAAAAAAATAATAATATTAAAATACAAAAAAAAAATACAACAACTTCCATTCAAGGCCAGGGTTAAGTAAGTCTTTAAGCACTGAGTAGTCTGCGGAATGTAACCAAGTGAAAAATTCCATATTGCAAATGAAAATGGCATCCAATTTCCTTCTCCAGGAGATGTCAGGGCAAATAAATCCAAATTAATAATAATAATTAATAATAATATAATATATAAAAAAAAAAACAGGCTGATACAACCATTTGTTAAAAAAAAAAAAATACAATTTCCCCATACAAAAAAAAAAAAAATTGTTATGATTGAAATGTCCTGAATTTGTGACTAGGAGGGAGAGGTACTGGAGAACCACCCAATTGCCATTTCCAAATAGGATGGGCCTTGTGGGGTGGGTAAGAATCCTTTGTGCTGTTTAAGGAGTAGGCAGGGACTAAATCTCCGTCTTTGCCAATAATCAATGACGGTGGACTGGGGAAATTTGCCATGAAATTAAAAGGTCTTTTTACCGTAGAAGCTACATTGTTGGCTAACCTTTTGCGTCTATTGGTCACTGTCAAACCATCCAGTGTCCCTTCATAAAATTCACTTTTACCTGGGGGTCTTGGGCTCCGTGCAGATTTCAGATTGGCCTTGCAGGGAGTTGTCTGTAACATAGGTCTTTTTCCTAGCACCAGTGTCCTGTAATTTTTCCTGACCTTAGCACCATATTTGTAATCTCCATCCTCAGGCTTGTTGTGTGTATCTAAAGTGCATGGAGGGTCCTCCTCACTGGGAGTCATGGTATCTCCAGAAGTGGTTTGCTGTTTGTTATCAGTGCACACAGAGTCCTGTTTGGCTTTGACTAAAGCCCCCTCAGTTTTCTCCTCACTCCTATCACTATCAAGCTCATCCTTAGCAACATTGCACTCATAGTTTAGCTTATGCTGGCTATGGTATTCTTCATGACCACTACTGTCCTCAATTTTAATTTTGACATTGTGCAGAAAGGATAGATCAGTGCATGCCTTGGGATTCTGCTCAGAGTTTTCGGGCAAATCCACCGTTTTGCACAATTTGTCCCCCTTTTCAGTGGTTGTTGCGGACACACAATGTAAGGGGCTGGGGGTGGTGGGGTTCTTTTGCACACATTGTAAGAGAGTGGCTTGCTTGTTTATCCTTTGTGGTGGTGGGGGAAATGCATTGTTTTTCTTTGGGCTAGGTGAAGAGCCCCCCTCTGTCATGTCACTTCTGGAGAAAGCAGAAAGTGGGAGATGGATCCCAGAGGTCTGATCAGGAAAGGGGCCCCCCAGAGCAGGGGCACAGTACATCCCAGGACTCCTGAAGCCTTGGTGACTCCAATCCTGGCTTTCAGATTTAATCTCACAGTGAATTGTTTTACCAGAATTAGGGCTGGGGGACCTGGGGAACTGACAGAGGAGGTTAGCCTGTGCCATGTGAACAGGGCTGGAAAAACTAGTTCTCCTGAATCGTATGCTTTCCACTGAGACCTGGCTGGACACAGAGCTGCTGTCTGACTCAGAGGAGCTGTCCTCATCAGAGCTCAGATCACTGGAGTCAGACAGGCTTCCCTCCTCCTCCTCCTCTTCCTCCTCATCATCGGAGGACACAGAGTTGCTGCTGCTGGACAAGCTGGAACCAAAATCCGAGTCATTGGCAGCAGAGCTGGACTCTGAGTCGCTGCTGTAAGCCTCCTGCAGGGCATCCAGGTGCTGGGCACAGAAGCCATTGACCAGGTGGATCCTCTCCAGGCACAAGGGGCTTCCTTTGGATCTGTAGGGCTTGGGCAAGAAGAAGAACCTCCTGCTGCTGCTGCTACTACTGCTGCTGCTGTGGAATGAGGAGTCCTTGTCAGCTGAAGACCTTTTCCTTTTGTATCTGTAAGTCACAGAGCTGCCTAGCTTGGGTTGGGCAATGGCTGGTTGGTAGTAGTAGGCAGGGTGCTTGCTGCACAGCACGCCCCTGAAGTAGGGCAGGCTGGAGTGGAAAGCTGCTACACAGTCTCCGGGGATCTGAGGAGTTTCATAGTTTCCAGGGCTTTTGCAAGGAGACCTTGCTATCTGTGGGTAGCTGTGACCAGTGTATTTACTTAGAAAGTGAGGTAGATCAGCAGCCGGTAGAAGCTCTGGATCTCCAGGAGCAAAGGCTTTCCTCTTTATTGGCTTGCTGGATTCATTCAGCCCCAGCCAAACTTTGTTCTCCTTCCAGAAACTGCAGTATGGGTCGGGGGATGGGTGCTCTTTTGTTGACAGGGGCCTGCTTAGCCTCCTCCTTTTTGTCTTGAGGACCCTTTCAGTCTTGCAGGAGGTGTACAGGGCTTCCACGTCCTCTCTGGAGATCAGAGTGCATTTGGCTGCATGGAAAGCTATAGAGTTGATCGCCTTGAGCTTCCTCAGCTCCTCCAAGTCACAGTGGTGCTTCTTCACTTTTAAGTGATCCATGCGCTTGTGCACTGTGGTTCTTGGGATGTTCTTCAGGAGATCTGTAAAGACCTGAGACAGGGCGAACATCTGCTTGCCTTTGATGACCAGGTATCCTAGCCTGACTCCATCCACCACTTCAAAGCCAGACTCCAGATCCCCCATTGCTTGGTGGTGGTGGTGGCTGCAGATCCAGAGAGGGCTGATGCTTGCAGTCTCAAGGCATCCTGCTTGAAGGAAGAGAAAGGCTGCTTATTGCCCTATAAAGTCTATAGGACTAGTCACATGTACAGCTCTAGATCCAGGCACAGACAGATAGGCAGGTCCTAGAGCCATAGAGGGGACTGGCAGCACTCCATTGTTCCAGGCTGCAGTACCTGAGTCCTGGTGCAGCCCCCGGTGCAGGAGACCCCCGGATACTGGAATGTCTCTTCCCTCTGCTGCTGTGCACTATAGTGAGCCGTCCGGAGACACCTTCATCCATTAATTCCCCTACAGCCGACGCTGATTGGACACTCCTGACAGGTGATGCAATAAAAATTGATATTCCACCCCTTCCCCCAAAAAATCTCCGGCTAATTAGCATACTCTTATCCTGCACCTCCCCTTCTAAAGGAAATAAGGCTGCATTTTACTATATAAATCTTTCCATACTATCAGCCGGCACTCTGCCCCTGGAGTCAGGTTTTTTTTTTTTTTCTTTTTTTTCTTTTTTTTTTCCTTTTTTGTGTCTTTTAAGGTAGAACAGAATTTCTGTGTGTGTGTGTATATATATATATATATATATATATATATATATATATATATATATACTATACGATACCTATGTGTACCATGTATTATATGTCGCTCACATACATCGTCCTTAGGCAGTTCTATATAGTACGATGAGGCATTGTTATACATTGCAGCTCTGCAATCCCATATATATAGACCTAATACTATAATCATATTATATATATATATATATATATATATATATATATATATATATATATATATAAAGTCTGCTTATTCTACACTTTATAGACATGCACAACAGTAATGCTGGAATATTAGGACTACATTACATATGGTGTAATATATATATGATGCTGCACTCCTACATACTTGCACTATATATAGCTCACTTATTTTATATAGAGAGAGTTTACTAGTTCGTTCACTAAGACAGTATATACTATAGCCCATTAATATATTATATGTGGAGAGCTAGTGTAAGAAGTATATAGTATATAGCACACTAGTGCACTATTGTAGATACATACTATTGGGTATAATGACATTATTTTATGATGGTGCCCACTAATTCACTATTATATCAGACTGCACTTATATACAATAATGGGAAGTACACACTGCACTATTACCCCATTATACAGTACACTACTAGACATTACTATGCAAAGCTCTACACTAATGCACTAGCCTATATTCTAATCTAGTTCACTATCACACAATGTAAAGCTTATAGGCTTTGCACTACGTTGAGCACTGTTGTTTATTATTGTGCGACAATGTGCACTATTGTTCCTGGTGGCGATAACACTATGCACTATTATAATGCCATATTGTGTATTTACCACAATACACTGTGCAGTTTTTATACGTTATTAAATGACACTGACAACTGTTATTCACCATCATAGGACACTGTTTTATTACATATAGGTCAATGCACTATAGTACAGTATCACGACGCTTTATTGGACTATTGCAGTATGACATATAGTGCATTATTATACGTTATTATCCGTCAGTGTGCACTGTCATGCATTATTATAGGACATAGTACACGCACTGTGTACTGATATACATTATTATAGATAATTGGTATTCCCTATTGTATTACACAGTACTATCGCGATAGGGCACTTCACGTCATACACGACCATGTGACACCGTGCTTTATTATATATGATTCTAGAATATTATCACATTATAATACTATTCTCTAGGCAACACTTTGCACTATTGCACATTGTTCTAGGACGCTATGCACTATTATTCTGTAATATAGCAGACTTTACACTATTATACAACATTCTGCACCATTCTCCTTTACTATAGCACACTCTGCACTATTCTATATTATTACAGACCATATAACTATTCTATATTATTACACCACTCCTCTCTGTACTATTCTAGAGTATTAGGTGACGCCTGACGCCGGCCTGTCCTGATTTTCCTCTTTCAGCTCGGGCGGGTCGGGTGAGGAGGGGGCCCGGGGTCCTGCACGGATCACAACAATGTGCACAATAGCGAAAATGAAAGTAGCCGCCTGTAGTCGGGGGCCCCGGGAGCTGCATAGCCAGGAGCCGCCTGTAGTCGGGAGCCCCGGGTGTAGGGAGCAGTCTCCGCCTGTAGTCGGGGGCCCCGGGTGTGTGGAGCAGTCGCCGCCGCCCGGCCCCGGGAGCAGCACAGCCAGGAGCCGCCAGGAGCCCGCACTACACCCGCCCCCGGTATTACTATACTTCTTATAATTAATACCGCAGGCCGAACTCATAATGTGCATATACATCGCTATATACTGCTATATGCACGTTATATAAGCCCTACGTGAGATACAGATGTAGCAGAGCGGAATAGGTGACGCTTTCTTTGTGCACTGCCATAAGTCTCCGTAGGTTTACCTGCAGTCCTATGGAAAACCCCGGCGAAAGCGGCGAAATATCACAGAGTAGTAGAGAGGAGCTCAGCTCTGCTACATGGCAAAGCTGTGTATGATCAAATACTTCATACAACTATATACTTGTACTATATAGACAAACACATATCGACTATATGCTCTATACACTGAATACAATATGAAATATTATATGCTACATGCTTTGCACTGAAAACCACTCACTGAAGAGTATACATTATACAGTATACACGCGAAGGTACACTCTATATACTGCACAAACACTATTCACTACATCGTGGATACATTATACACTACAACGTGCACACTATATACTGCACAGACATTATACACTACACAGTGCACACTATATACTGCACACACATTATACACTACATAGTGCACAATATATACTGCACAGGCATTATACACAACATAGTGCAAACTATATATTGCACAAACACTATTCACTACATCGTGGATACATTATACACTACAACGTGCACACTATATACTGCACAGACATTATACGCTACAAAGTGCACATTATATACTGCACAGGCATTATACACAACATAGTGCACACTATATATTGCGCACACATTATACAGTACATCGTGAATACATTATACACTACATAGTGCACACTATATACTGCACAGACATTATACACTACAACGTGGATACATTATACACTACACAGTGCATACTATACATTGCACACACATTATACACTACATAGTGCACACAATATACTGCACACACATTATACACTACAACGTGGATACATTATACACTACACAGTGCACAATATACATTGCACACACATTATACACTACATAGTGCACACTATATACTGCACACACATTATACACTACATCGTGAATACATTATACACTACATAGTGCACACTATATACTGCACAGACATTATACACTACAACGTGGATACATTATACACTACACAGTGCATACTATACATTGCACACACATTATACACTACATAGTGCACACAATATACTGCACACACATTATACACTACAACGTGGATACATTATACACTACACAGTGCACAATATACATTGCACACACATTATACACTACATAGTGCACACTATATACTGCACACACATTATACACTACACAGTGCACACTATATATTGCACATACATTATACACTACATAGTGCACACTATATGCTGCACAGACATTATACACTACATAGTGCACACTATATACTGCACATACATTATACACTACATAGTGCACACTATATACTGCACACACATTATACACTACACACTATATACTGTACTACTCACTATTAACTGTGTTGCTTACATTACATGTTGCACATTTTATGCTACATATTACACAATAACTATACATTATATACCACACCTTATACATTAGTTTATACGACGTACTACACACTATACACTTATAACGCACGTTGTATAAAACATAGTTCACACTATGCAGTGAACACTATGCACGACAAAATATCGACCATATAGCACACACTATATACTAAATAATATGCACCATACATTATGCACCGTAAAGTATAGATTATATAACACTCGCTATACCCTACAGTGTGTATTAAATACTGCACAGTATACATTATACAATACATAATATACATTTTATGGTATACGTTGAATACTGTATATACTATATGTAATATATGTGTAATATAGTATACATTATGGACGAAACGCTATACACTACATGGTATATGCTAAACACTGCACATTATATTTTACATAGTATACACTATATATAATACATTAGACTTCCCAGTATTACATTTTATACTACATATTATACAATATGGTATATAATATATCCCACTTGCTATGCACTAAATAGTACATACTATATACCGCACATTATACACTACATAGCATACACTGTATACTACATATAATACACTATACACTCCATTATATACCACATTTATACACTACATGATACACCACATGTAATACAAACTATGCACGACGTATTTTCATTACTATACACAGTCTGCTATATAATATACTATAACCTATTTACTATCCCTCAGACGATATACACTGCTCATATTTTACATATTATATACTAGGCACTGTATATTATACACTTCATAGTGGGTGCCAGTTTTTATTATACGCTATGTGATACTGCTCTGCCTTTTGTATATTACATAGTAAATGTCCTGTAGTATACACTATATACTATGAGTATCACCATGAGTATCTGTGTATTCTAATCTTTTTATACTATTATATATATTACACACTAGCTGTTGTGTACTATACACTATATACTATAAGTATCATTAGTCTATCAGTCTATACTACGAGTAATAAATGTATCAGAGGAGAATGTTGCAGCTACTTGATACATTGTAGCCTGTGACTTTACATGATACATATGATCTTTATTATACTGTGTAATTCTTCATCGTTATTCCTAGCAGTGTTCCCCATTCTGTGGCCTGGAAATATCATTCCTTATGTATCCTAGTAAGCAGTATAGTTCCAGGAACAAAGACTGTATAGAGTTAATAGAGCCCGCGGTGTATATACTGCCCTCTGTATGTGGACGTGTATCTGCAGGGATCATATTCACACTGGGGTCTGGCTGCATTAATAATGAATCACCTATAGGTAGAAGCAATCAGATGTGTAGGGGCTCAGGAGAGGCTGCTATTCCTCAATAGGGGGAAAAGCAGTCATTAGAAAGCAGGGAAATAATAATGATGATGAGGATGATGGTGATGATGATGAAAGCTGTGGCTGCCTGATTTGTGGAAGTCCTAGGCAAGAATGTTGTTTGGCCAATCTATAATGATTAGCCTTGGGGTTATTTAGGATCAGATGGAGATGGCCTGGTCCTCAGGAATGTCTGCTCCATCCTCACTCCTCTCCTACATCTCCCTCATATTCTGCTGCTTTATTTTGCACCAAGCTTTTGTTCCCAAGAGCTGCCCATCATTTTAGGAAAGGGAGGGGGGGGGGTAGTAATCTGTGACAGACAGATCAGTCCAGGCCATCAGCACACTTCTCCTCTATCTGGGGGGCTTTTTTTAACAGGCACATTGGGGGTCGAACCCAATAGAAAAAAAAAGGCTGACAGGGGCCCCTGTTCCTGCATACATGAAAGGCTGGGACTTCAAGATGGATTTGCATCTACACAGGGGGATTTCGATCAATAGGTAGCAACATTTATGGTGGAGATTATTAATGTGGAGACTGGACAACAGCATCAGCAGGACAATTAAAGATGAATGTTATTATTGGGGATGAAAGTTGAGCAGCTAGTTGCTTTGTTGTTCTAGGTGCCAAATCTCATCTCCACATGGAAATCCTTTTTAGTAACCATGTACAGTTGTCAACCTGATTAAATATGTAAGATATATACATATAATATAGTGTAATACATAAGTAGGAGATATACATATCATATAGTGTAATACATAAGTAGGAGATATACATATCATATAGTGTAATACATAAGTAGGAGATATACATATAATATAGTGTAATACATAAGTAAGATATATACATATAATATAGTGTAATACATAGGTAGGATAGATATATATAATATAATGTAATACATATGTAGGATACATGCACAGTGCTTATCCACTATGGTGTAACAATACATCGATGTAATACTTACCTATAACTATATTCAATATGTATGTATGATATCTATGTATCTATCTTCTATCTATCTGCCAGTGACTATATAATTTATATACCTCTAAACAAGTTATACATCTAAATTATCTCTATACTATCTATCTATCTATCTATCTATCTATCTATCTATCTATCTATCTCCTATCTATCTATCTATCTATCTCCTATCTATCTATCTATCTATCTATCTATCTATCTATCTCCTATCTATCTATCTATCTATCTCCTATCTATCTATCTATCTATCTATCTATCTATCTATCTATCTCCTATCTATCTATCTATCTATCTATCTATCTATCTATCTATATGTTAGTTCATTTATCTGTCTATATAAATCATCTGTATAGTTAGCTATTTATATTTATTTATCCACCTACCTCTATCAGTTTTTCTCTATCTATCTATCTATCTATCTATCTATCTATCTATCTATCTATCTCCTATCTATCTATCTATCTATCTATCTATCTATCTATATGTTAGTTCATTTATCTGTCTATATAAATCATCTGTATAGTTAGCTATTTATATTTATTTATCCACCTACCTCTATTAGATTTTCTCTATTATCTATCTATCTATCTATCTATCTATCTATCTATCTATCTATCTATCTCTATAAACACTATCTATATTCTTACTTAGAACTTATCTACATAGATATACTTATCTATATTATCTTAACTTATCTACATCTATTCATCTTTGTATCTATGGATATATAAATCATTGATTTGTCTTCCCACCTACCAAACTATCTTTATCTAATTATACCCACCCATATATAATTATCTTTCTTTGTCTATTTTATCTATTTCTATAAACTATCTTTCTCTAACTATATTTATTTATCCAACTGTTTATATGTATCTATCTCTATCTTTCTATGTCTATGTAAACTATCTATCAATCTATATTTATCTAATCATATCTATCTATCTATCTATCTATCTATCTATCTATCTATCTATCTATCTATCTATCTATCCATTGAATATATAGTTCCCCAGCAGTTCCTTTGTCTTTGTAATTCTTTCTCTGAAGATCATGCCTGAAGACTATAGAAGAACATACAGCCTGGCTACATTTGCCTCTGTCCACTCTTCAGTCCCCCGAATGTCAAGATATGTAATAAGAGAGAAAGCTTCTCTGAACTATTGACAATCACCCGGAATACTGGAGAGGAGCAGCAGAAGCCCCTACCCCTGAATCTATAGCTCACAGTTACATTTGCTTGTCAAAATAACCTATCCAAATGTAATATTGAAATGTTGCAATGGACCATGACTATGCAAATCCTGCATACTGGACTGACATGGCCTCCTGTATCAATATCTGCCTGTGTATATATCCTGTATGTATCAGACACATGCTGAAGGAATAAATATTGTGACCAGCCTGTTCTTGTATCTGATTATTACTTGTCTCCATCCATCTTTGCATTTATGGGAAATCTTGTCTCTTCTTTTTTTGTGCTACAATTAATGATAAATAAATTATTTAGGAAGCCCCTCCAGTTCAGGGTGAGTGTGCAGGGCTAGATGTGGACACATTGTGCAGGCCATGTTGTCTAATGACCCCTGCTCACAAAGCCCTGACCTCTTACCCTTTATCTGCCCCTCCTGACCTATGAAGAATTCAGTGCAAAAAAAAAAAACCCTGCAAATCCTTGGGTGTAAAAGAGGATTCAGGGAGTTCTTGTGTTTGGCTTTGCACGTATGGAGAACTTGGATTGCACCTTTCCAGATCGATAAGATTTGATGGAGTCTGATGGAAACCATTTCACCAGGAAGATTATTTTGGTTATCAGTGTGGTGACCTGGGTAGTATATACCCCCCATCTCCTAAAGCCATGGGGGGGGGAGAGTGTGGTGACCACAAGCAGTGCAGTGGGGGAGGGGAGAGGAGGAAGAAGGAGCTAATCTCCAGCTACAGGCACATTCCCTTATCTGTAATACTATCAGCCGGTCTAAAGGACGCCTTAATGATGGGTCTGATAAAACAATGCCTGCTTGTGTCACTTCAATAAATAAATGATGTTTGCAAAAGAATAATCTTTTAATTCCCATTAAATGATCTCAGGGAAAAAAAAAAAGAAAAAGAAAAGAGGTTTCCTGGTGCAGGCCTGTAAATTGACAGCAAATGGGGAATTTCAAGGTTGATGCGTCTTAAAGACAAACATGTAAATATTAGTGCTAATGTATTATATTGTTATTACACTCCTTTATGATCTCATTGCGTATTACAGCCCCTGCTCATCTGCATTCCCCTCTGTATCCATCAGGGTTTTATGGAAGGGCTCTTAAACTTTCCAAACACAATGTAAGACTGTCAATGAAGTGAATCAGCCAACGTGTTAAATATGGCGAATTTAATGGAGGTAAATGGTATGTGCTACAGGCGGTATTAATTGTATCTGCAAGATCTAAATGGGAGCTGGGAAAGCCATTACTCACTGAATGTCTAATAAATAGTGGCCAATTTAGGCTGGAGAAGATCAGATCTCATCCTAACAACAGGTTAACAACTATTTCACCTTTCTTATTTTTATTTATAGTATCTATTTATTTAAAAATCCAACTACAGCTACATAGTATATATATATACAGTATCTATATATCTATATCTATTTTCAGTATCTATCTATCTATCTATCTATCTATCTATCTATCTATCATCTCTACTGTATGCTATTATATATAACTCGACAGTATTTATCTATGTACAATATCTATCTCCTATCTATCTATCTATCTATCTATCTATCTATCATCTCTACTGTATGCTATTATATATAACTCGACAGTATTTATCTATGTACAATATCTATCTCCTATCTATCTATCTATCTATCTATCTATCACTATCTATCTATCTCCTATCTATCTATCTATCTATCTATCTATCTATCTATCTATCTATCTATCTATCTCTACCTACCATATCCTATTCCATACAGCTATACAATTATGAATACATCTTCAACTGAGGATATACAAACTATCATATTGTTGACAATGCCTGCAATAATAAAGCAATAAAAAATGGAAAATTTCCGAGTTAGTCTAGTGTATATTTATCTAGCCATGAATGTCCCTGTTATATATTTCTTATCTATATCCCTATTCTGTATTAACATTGTGTGTGATAAATCTATTTATTGTTTTAGCTATCTATCCCTCTATCTATCTCCTATCTATCTACCTATCTATCTATCTATCTATCTATCTACCTATCTATATTTTATATTATATATCAGTCTACCTCTTATCTATCTGTATTTTATATTATATATCTATCTGTGTCAAGTATTATCTATCTAGTAATCTATCTATCTATCTATCTATCTATCTATCTATCTATCTATCTATCTCTCTATCTATCCTCAGTGTATGTCTATATTTATCCAATATCTCTCATAGCTATCTTTCTATTCATAGATCTCTCTATGTATATTTTATTCCTATTTCACATTGACTATGTAATATCTCCCTCATGTCTATCTATCTGATGTATTATCTATTATTTTATTTCTTTCTATATCTCATCTTCTATCAGTCCCTCTCCCTGTCCTTTGTGTGATCTCTATACGCACAGACATAACATATATATATAAATATATTGGACTCTTTTTCCCCAGCAGACTGACGATTTGTAATACACATGTGATGGACACAATTCCTGGGCTCCTATTTTGGAATGTTCTGATATTTTTTTGTTACTTTTAGTAATGTATATATACTGTATATTTTTTATATATCATATTTTCACCCTTTCTTTGACTACAATGTATAAAACAATGCCTTGGAAAAGTGCATAGAAATAGTTGATTTCCCAAGTTAGAGGGAAAGGAGCAGGCCCCTTCTTTAGAAAGTTCAGAGCCTCTCTGCTCTCCCTCTCTCCCTCTCTGGGTGGAATTGGAGGTCCTAAACGTGAGAGATTCACAAGGAGGGGGTCTCCATCTTGCAACAACGTGCTCAGCAACTTAATCCTAAAGAAAGAGCAGGATCCAGCGATTAATAAATGGGATCCAGTGTGTAAACTCCTGTCCTGGGCTCTGCCAGCCTGGATCTAGCACTATTACTGGATGGAAAGCCCTGGATCTTGGATGAGATATAAGGGAAGGTAAGACTTTGTTGTGCTGTTTGCAGACAATAGAGGAACAAAGGCGATCATCACCATCCGGGTTCACATTCGATTTTGTTTTTTTGCAAAATTTTAACTCGGTTCGCAAATGTTTTTTGCTGTCTTTTTTTGTGCGCCTTTTCACTGCACATTGTTCTCTAAAAATTGTAGCTTTTATTTGAATTTTATTGGTGCGATTTGAACGATTTGGAATTGGAATCGGCGGCTGATCGATAATTTGCAACAACATAGCCAACACTGATAAGTTTACAGCCATAAATGTGCTGCACGAAGTGAGGGAAGAAAGTTAGAATAAACTTGCATGTGGAGCAGGATTTGGTGCAGCAGCAGAACGTGCAGGGAAAGTTGTTTTGTTTTATGTAGGACAACACAGGGTAAAATGATCAGAATGTGTTAAGGGGGTGGGGGTGGGAGAGGGGCTCATTAACTGCAGATCCAGGGTGTGAGGAGCTGCCTGGCCGGGCTGCACGTCTAGGAGTAGGGGGCTGCAAAACCGAGGGGCAAAAGGACAGGGTGGGTTGTATATTAGGTGCCTAGATAATGTATATTGCAGTGGGACAAACACTAGGTCAGGGGGGCATTATGCATGGCATGCAAGGGAATGGGGCACTTTATATTATTATTAGTGGTATTAGTCAGGATTGGGCATCGCTTTATGGGAAGGGTCTTGACCAGGTTCTACTAGTGCTCTATAAATTATATACATATTTATAAATAAATTATACACATATATATTTATATATGCACATAGCTAGATAAACAGATACAGTATATATATATATATATATATATATATATATATATATATATATATATATATTAGTATATGCACACACATGATTTTCTATTACACATCTGCATGTTTGATAAAGTGGCACAAGCATGCCAAATCCCTGGGATTACACAGCCACAATTTACCAGTCTCCAAGAATTGCACTTTGCATTAGAAAAGTCTCCTGGATGGCACATTATACTCTATTAGTCAGTTAGGACTAAAGAAAGCATCTCCTTAGGCAGCTAACATTACACAGGGCATCCTACTTGGCAGAGGAGACATCATTACAGGCTGCACATGCCAGGATATAATATCATGACAGCCAACATAAGTTGCAAGGGGCAGCATGGTGGCAGCTTAGTAAGTTAGCAAAGGGCAATGTGTTAGGGTGATATCACCATAGGTCACTTGTAAGTTAAAATGTATGTATTAAAATGCATGCATAATGACCTAACCATTTAGCTGCACATGTAGTATAAGGTACACACAATTTATAGATTGCAGCCTATTGAGATTTAAGGTTTTCTTGCATGTATGCATGGGGTGCAATGCTTAGAATCTATCTATCTATCTATCTATCTATCTATCTATCTATCTATCTATCTCTATATCTATCCATTTGTATATCAATGTAATGTGTACTTTGTGCAAAGGGTGGTGAAAACATGCCAGATAGCAAAGAATAGTAGAAAGAAGGAAGAATGTAAAATAAAAAATAAACAAATAATTAAATAAAAAATATACAATGTCATAAATAAATATAGAGGGAAAAGAGATAAGCAATGGTCCTGTATAACTATAAATGAGAGTACATATAACCCATGTGTCTGGGGTATTTCTACATGTATGGTCACCCTACACATTTACAAGTTATAATACTACACAGTGGAAAAACCCCAATACACTATCTAAGTAATCCAGCGGACCTGCAAAGACTACTTAATCTATAGAGTTACATTTATAGGTGCAGTATCTGGAGAAAACATAATAATATAGATCAAGGTAACACAGACTGTTCCAATTTGTTAAGAAAATAAGGGTTATTTCATAAGGCGTCTCTTATTTTAGAAAGACCTATGTCCCTCATAAATCCCATTCATTCATAAGTAGAAATTGAATAGGAAACTCAGGGGGAAAAAAATCTGAATCCAGGTTAAAGGCACGATGAAAGGCCTGTCCCTCTATATAAAGCATGGGCAAGTCTATAAGTAAATGACCAGGCCTATAATAAAGCTTTATATCAAATATTATTAACTCCCCACCTTCCAGAAGAAGTAACAATGTGTCATAGGTGTTACAATAATTGTCCATTTATAATAAAAGGTCTATAATTTAGTGTATGGTATTGTCATGTATTGTGATATAGTGTATGTATACTGTATAGTGTATGGTATTGTGATATAGTGTATGTATACTGTATAGTGTATGGTATTGTCATGTATTGTGATATAGTGTATGTATACTGTATAGTGTATGGTATTGTGATATAGTGTATGTATACTGTATAGTGTATGGTATTGTGATATAGTGCATGTATACTGTATAGTGTATGGTATTGTCATGTATTGTGATATAGTGTATGTATACTGTATAGTGTATGGTATTGTGATATAGTGCATGTATACTGTATAGGGTATGGTATTGTCATGTATTGTGATATAGTGTATGTATACTGTATAGTGTATGGTATTGTGCTATAGTGCATGTATACTGTATAGTGTATGGTATTGTGATATAGTGTATGTATACTGTATAGTGTATGGTATTGTCATGTATTGTGATATAGTGTAAGTATACTGTATAGTGTATAGTATAGTATTGTGATATAGTGTATGTATACTGTATGGTATTGTCATGTATTGTGATATAGTGTATGTATAGTGTATGGTATTGTCATGTATCGTCCTGCTGACAGTGACTTCTAGGCCTGTGGTATATCCTTATTGTGCACATGTGCTCTGTACAAAAACAAAAAGTTTTTGAATCCAGCATAACAATGTAATATCAATTTTATTACAACTCTTAGCTTTGCTGTAGAATGTGTTCCATCTTATAGCACATTTATGTATTATACATTATTTATATGGCTCCAACATATTCTGCAGCTTAGTACAGGGCAAGCACCTTATATGAGAAACTTAGTCAGTGGGATATACAATGTATTTTATCTATCTATCTATCTATCTATCTATCTATCTATCTATCCTATATGAAGCATGTATTCTATCTATCTATCTATCTATCTATCTATCTATCTATCTATCTATCTATCTATCTATCCTATATGAAGCATGTATTCTATCTATCTATCTATCTATCTATCTATCTATCTATCTATCTATCCTATATGAAGCATGTATTCTATCTATCTATCTATCTATCTATCTATCTATCTATCTATCTATCTATCTATCTATCTATCTATCTATCTATCCATCCATCCAAGTTGGGAAACGTGTGCTAACACAACACATAGGAAACCCTGTTATTTCCTATGACATAATAGATTGTGACTTGTGCATACCACTGTGTAGAGTCAGTGCATGAATCTCACTTGCTATAATCCAGTCTGAAGAGTTTGCAAAGTTTGGAAATGCAACTCTTTGATCATTAGGCGAGCCTTCACGCTGGGCTGGCACTGAGAGGGTTAAGCACACATGAGGATGCTACCTTCCTGCTTACAGCCTGACACATGTATATGTTCTATAATCCCCTTGTTTGTAGTATTGCCAAGAGCTGCAGCCAGGGCAGGGAGAGGAGGGGCGAGAGTGCTTGTGTGCTTGGGTTGGGGTTAGAGGAGGAGGAGGAGGTGGGACAGTGACATTAGTAATACATACTTATCAATGTCCATAGATCCCAAATAACAGGCAAGTCACAGCACACGTTATTATTTTAGTAAAATATAATTATTGTGGCCTAATGCGTGTAAAAGTTACCTTGTACCTTGCAAACTCACTGACTCCATATGCATCTTGTTAGTAAACTGATGATACTACTAGTGTATATTATGTCATTCTGTAGCTAGGCTGACTCTAGTATACCGTATACTCTCAGTCCTGGCTAGGCTAGGTCTATGCTGATAAAGGGTTTGTCTTGTGACTCTGCAGGCTGATGGAAACTAATGCACTTTGGCAGCAGCTTGTCTCATAGAAATGAATAGGATCTGTCACCGCTACTTGTTTTAACAAAAACATACTGTGAAAAAAACACTAGTTTGGATGTGACCTAATTGTGTTGTCGGGGCTGCTGATGTGTCTGCTGCAGCCGCCAGATGTGCAATAATGGTGACTATATCAAATTCCCTTCCAAATTTTGCAACATTGCAGGAGTTTTGGCCTACATGATTTTTTTTTTAATGCAAAATAGCAATGTAAAGAGATGAGATATTGCAGGTTCTGGGGAGTTACATTAGACCTCTATGAGAAGACCAATATAGCCGGGGCCTGGTACAGATTTTGTATTGTGGCCTAGGAACTGCATGTGACGCCTATTGTAAAATAACTCCCTCCACCCCAGTCGGAAAAAAAAATATTTGCAACATAAATTTAGCATCAGTACTAGACTCCCATTTGTGGGGTTACATCTGTGACTCTGTGAACTTACTGCTACTCCCTAAACACTGACTGTAATGAGGTTTAATGTACAGAATTTATGGACTTGTTTCCTGTTGCCTATATAGTGGCAACATAATCCAAAGTGTTGTATATCACCCACTATCTCCAGTGGGGTATACATATATACATTAGGGCCAACTTCATAGGAATCCTATTAACTTATCAGTATGTTTTGGACATATACATGAAAATGCAATTACTCTTCTACTTACTTTTTGTGCGCAATAAATTCTTATGGCTGAAGTTTTGTTACTTTGCATTAAATTGTACATATATATGTTGTATATATATATATTTCTGTGCGGACGAGTCAGACAAGTCGTGTGACTGCCCCTGTGTGAGTCAGGCAGAGTTCACACCAGTGTTTATCTCTGTGAGGCTGTAAAAAAACATAAAAAAAGAAGATCCTTTGATCCATCCCATTTACTTCTGTGGGGTTCAAAACTGATGCCAAAATGCATCAGCCTTCACCAGTTCAATCAGAATCCATTTTCACAGGATCCTTAAACCTCCATATTGGCCCTGTCCACACTGAGGATCATTTTTTTCCTAAACTGATGCACTTTATCGGTTAAAGCACTGTATACATGAAAGGGGTTGGACAAACGCTCAAAAACTTAATAAATATTTCATGCAAACTGTTCAAGTAAAAACATTTTTTAAAAATGGACCACTAAACTATCTAAAAATCAGCACAGAAAATAGGATTTATTCCAAAAAAATTGCAATTTTTTTTATTAGATCTGTTTGTTTCTCATCAGCTGAAATCCCATAGAAATAAATACAATTTATTTATATATCTACTAGTCTTGTGGGCATAAAATAGTAGTAGTATAGTGTGCCATTGTGGACGAAGAGAAAGCTGTGTAATGTAATAGGTATCAATGTGCATTGTGTAGAAAAACCATTTTTCTAAAAAAAAAAAAAATGAAAAAAAAAATTAAATAGATAAATTAAATGAATAAATTAAAAAGCATAAAAAAGAACACAATGACTATGTCATGCCTAGTTTATGGGTATGTTTATCCCAGTGAGCATGCATGCAACATGTCTCTCTCTAACTATATATATAATATATATATATATATATATATATATATATATATATATATATATATATATATATATAGCATTGTATCATTTGGCTTTGTCTGCACACCAGAAGGTTGAGTTTTGCAAGGAATCCTAACAAGTTGCACACAGCGCTGCCCTGTCTTGCAGAATCAGGGTCAGCCTTCTTTATTTATCTCAGTGATAAAGCACACACAGATGCGATAGACTTGTGCATTAAATATACATGCAGTAATAATGGCCTGTGCTGCAGGGGTTAAGCTGCAGGCTCTATAGCACACTGTGCATCCCCTGCTTTATCACGTGGTCACCACTGAGCTCCCGGGTTGACCTTTCACCTTCCCTCAGAGTTCCATTCAGAGCTCTTTCTCAACCCCCCCCTTCTTTTTTTTCTCTGTGGTCCTCAGGAGAATCCCTGATCAGGGCCCCGTGACGTCACCGGTGGTCAGGGGTTCCATTCACAGGATACCCCTCCAAATAGTCAGAGGCTCCTGAGCCACCTCAGGGACAAGGAGCTCTCTCTCCCCCAAATTCTAGACATCTTCTAGAATTATTAGCATTACTAGCTGCATCCCCTTCCTTAGCAATGTACGGTATAAAGCAATGAATTATAGGTAATAGATACATCATGCATGAAAACGTTACGAAAAATTAGAGGAGGACGCCCTATAAGCTTACAATTTATATCACGTATGCTACTCTACAACATGACACATGTAATACACATGATATACAACATGAAAACCACTCGAGGACTAACTATAGAGGGTGCGGAGCTTTCCGTCATACTTAGGCCCAAAATGTCTCTCTTTCCCATATACGGAGACCAATATTACAAGGGTGCATGATAGCTTGGGAACTTGTTTCCAATTTTGCATTGGGGCCCAGAAGCTTCAAGTTACCCCTCTGCTTATTATACAACAATTGTGTCCAAGGGAATAGCAGGGACACAAGCGGTAAACTATAAGTATATCTAAGAATTATTTAAACAAAAAAAAAAAATAATAATATTTTTAAAAAATTGCAATTTACCATTAAAAAAAATTCTAATGTGAATATTACTTTTCGCTAAATTCCCTAATGTGAATTTTAGGTCTCATCTCATTGCGTGCTATGAAGAAGATGTGGCTTATCATGTCTGATCACAGCTATATTTTCTTCACAGTGCTTTTTATTAATTTTATACATTTTTATTAGCATGATTAATAATTGTATGTATGAAAATAAATAAATATATGGATTAGTTAATTAATTAATTAAAATACTAAAGAATATTTTAGATTGCGGTCACATATTGCAGAAATCCATTTAAAGTATATGAAAAATTTTATGTCATTTCATCCACATATTGTATAAAAAAATAGGCCACATGTTTTTTAAAAATATTCATTAGAAAAACGCGGGATTTTAATTTTATATGTGGGAATGTTGCACTTTTCCATAGACTTAGGTGAGGAAGGTCAAACTAAAAACGCAGCAGATAAGCTGTGGAAAGCAAAATAATTTTTGCTAGTTTTTTTTTTTTTTCTGCAGTATTTTTTAGCTGGATTTCCACCATGTGTGGCCTTAGCCTGATTTTTAATTTTTTTTTTTTTTAACAATCAATATTATTTGTTTTTTTATTAAAAAAAAAAAAAGTTTCTAAATTTTTGAAAAGTAGTATGTCCCTATATTATTTAGTGATTGTAATAAAAGTGAACAAAACCAATGATTTTATGGCTATCATAAAATAAATAAATAAATAAAAACGTAGAAAGTGCCGCCTAATAATCCAGTAATAAAGACACAGGCCTTGAAGCTATCTTTTTTTTTTTTCCATGGGCCAAAAATATCTCAAAGTTTGCAGCTGAAGAGACAAGTGGATTGCATCATAATTATATAGGCATTTATGAAGGTGAATGAGAGGATTAATAGAACCATCAGACATTTTATTCAGGGTCATTCATTATTTATCATGAGACCGTACTCATATTAACTGTTAATTGAAATAAAATTGAAGGTGGCAAATAGCACAAGAATGAACTTGCATAGACCCCCCCCCCCCCCCCAAAAAAAAAAAAAAAAGAAAAAAAGAAAAAGAAAAAGAAAAAAAAGAACACAGGCCGAGTCTAAATAGGAGGAACTTGCCACATGTGTAGCTGTCAAGGTTCAGTGATCTGAATGAGTGAGATTCCTGAGATCTGGACCAAAAAACTACATTTTAATGGTACAATTCCAAGGGTAACCCTTTGAGTGCTGAACGATGCAGTACTTAAGATACAATGTGTCATAGCTAGAATACATTCTGGAGTATGTCAGAGGTAAACACTGCACAGGAAAAGGCTCATGTAAAGATGTCAGGGGCATGTCACACACTTTGTGTTTTAGGAAAGAAGGTAAAATATTATACAGAGAATAAAAGATAATAATTGTAAAGCAGAATATAAACTATTCAAGTAAAGGGGACGACCTGGTAGATACATCATAGGTATAAATATATCTCCTAATATTACATATACAGTACGTGCATAGCTTAATGAATATCACATAATATATCAATATATCATAGATAGATAGTATATATATATATATATATATATATATATATATATATATATATATATTAGAGATGATAGACAGATAGATAGGAGATAGATAGATAGATAGGAGATAGATAGAAAGACGGATAGATAGATAGATAGATAGATAGATAGGAGATAGATAGATAGATAGATAGATAGATAGATAGATAGGAGATATATAGGAGATAGATAGATAGATAGATAGATAGATAGATAGGAGATGGAAAGATGGATAGATAGATAGATAGATAGATAGATAGATAGATAGGAGATAGATAGATAGATAGATAGATAGATAGATAGATAGGAGATAGATAGATAGATAGATAGATAGATAGATAGGAGATAGATAGATAGGAGATAGATAGATAGATAGATAGATAGATAGATAATAGATAGATAGATAGATAGACACGAGATAGATAGATAGATAGATAGATAGTAGATAGATAGATAGATAGATAGATAGGATATAGATAGATAGATAGATAGATAGATAGATAGATAGGAGATAGATAGATAGATAGATAGATAGATAAATAGAGTTTCATATTTACATTCTTTGGCTCTGCAAATGACCTAAAATAATTGAAAACCCATTGACAAATGAACATCAGTGGGACTGATGAAACCTGATGCAGATTGATGCACTTAGTCGTCAGCTTGACTCCCAAGGACATTAATAGGATCCATCAATAGATCCATCATAATCAGTAAAAAAAAAAACATTAAAAAATTGCAAGTATGAACAGACCCTAAGGCCTCGGCCACATAGAGCAGTTTTTGATGTTTTTCCTTTTTCAAACAAAAACAGGATTGGATGAATAAAGAGGAGTAGCTTTAAGACCTTCCTTTAATCTGGCCTAATAGGTAATAATAAGACGGATTTTTTTTAAAAAAGTATGGCTTAACTATTTTTCATTATTGAAGAGAAAATCAACTTGTAGGGTTAATAGGATCTTGAGGCTCTTTAAAAAAAAAAATAAAAAAAAATTCTATTTTTGTGTAGAACATTTGGTGCTGCTCCTTCAGTAGCCTGGAAACCACAGACGTTAACATTAATGGGGCTACAGAGAATTTAAGGCACAGGACTTTTTTAATGTCGACCCTCCACCCTATCACCTCATGAAGTTATTCCTCTCTAAGGAAGAAATAATATAAATTTCACAGTTACCTGCCTGTTCGGAGGTTACACTTTTTGGTATCTGCCCCTTTCTTACAATAAAAGGTGCCGTTATTACATATTGTTGGCCATGTAACTTTATTGCACCTGTTTTTGGTTATGGACACTTAGACGATATTTCATAAATTCTACTGTGTTGGGTTAAAAAATGTTGTTCATAATGGGTTGATATACTATTAAAAGCCATATTAGCTCACCCATCTCTTGCTCCCATACCTGTGCAACATGGCTCCCTGCTGGTCTCTATTTCCTGGCCACACAGGAAATGCCATTTAACCAATCACTGACTGTGGCAGATCACCAGTGTGGCTAGTGATTGGCTGAATGGTCGTATCCTGTGTATCAATAGGGACCAGACAGTTGACCTGTTCAGCAACATAACATGAGCAGCAGGGAATTGGTGACTTTTACATCTTTAAGGCTGAGGCCCCACGTTGCGAATACAGTCCTATGAAAAAGTTTGGGCACCCCTATTAATCTTAATAATTTTTTGTTCTAAATATTTTGGTGTTTGCAACAGCCATTTCAGTTTGATATATCTAATAACTGATGGACACAGTAATATTTCAGGATTGAAATGAGGTTTATTGTACTAACAGAAAATGCGCAATATGCATTAAACCAAAATTTGACCGGTGCAAAAGTATGGGCACCTCAACAGAAAAGTGACATTAATATTTAGTAGATCCTCCTTTTGCAAAGATAACAGCCTCTAGTCGCTTCCTGTAGCTTTTAATCAGTTCCTGGATCCTGGATAAAGGTATTTTGGACAAACAATTCAAGTTCAGTTAAGTTAGATGGTCGCCGAGCATGGACAGCCCGCTTCAAATCATCCCACAGATGTTCAATGATATTCAGGTCTGGGGACTGGGATGGCCATTCCAGAACATTGTGATTGTTCCTCTGCATGAATTCCTGAGGATTTGGAGCGGTGTTTTGGATCATTGTCTTGCTGAAATATCCATCCCCGGCGTAACTTCAACTTCGTCACTGATTCTTGAACATTATTCTCAAGAATCTGCTGATACTGAGTGGAATCCATGCGACCCTCAACTTTAACAAGATTCCCGGTGCCGGCATTGGCCACACAGCCCCAAAGCATGATGGAACCTCCACCAAATTTTACAGTGGGTAGCATGTGTTTTTCTTGGAATGCTGTTTCTTTTTGGATGCCATGCATAACGCCTTTTTTTTATAACCAAACAACTCAATTTTTGTTTCCAAAATGAAGCTGCCTTGTCCAAATGTGCTTTTTCATACCTCAGGCAACTCTATTTGTGGCGTACGTGCAGAAACGGCTTCTTTCTCATCACTCTCCCATACAGCTTCTATTTGTGCAAAGTGCGCTGTATAGTTGACCGATGCACAGTGACACCATCTGCAGCAAGATGATGCTGCAGCTCTTTGGAGGTGGTCTGTGGATTGTCCTTGACTGTTCTCACCATTCTTCTTCTCTGCCTTTCTGATATTTTTCTTGGCCTGCCACTTCTGGGCTTAACAAGAACTGTCCCTGTGGTCTTCCATTTCCTTACTATGTTCCTCACACTGGAAACTGACAGGTTAAATCTCTGAGACAACTTTTTGTATGCTTCCTCTGAACAACTATGTTGAACAATCTTTGTTTTCAGATCATTTGAGAGTTGTTTTGAGTAGCCCATGATGCCACTCTTCAGAGGAGATTCAAATAGGAGAACAACTTGCAATTGGCCACCTTAAATACCTTTTCTTATGATTGGATACATCTGGTTATGAAGGTCAAAGCTCACTGAGGTTACAAAACCAATTTTGTGCTTCAGTAAGTCAGTAAAAAGTAGTTAGGGGAATTCAAATCAATAAAATGATAAGGGTGCCCATACTTTCGCACTGGTCAAATTTTGGTTTAATGCATATTGCACATTTTCTGTTAGTACAATAAACCTCATTTCAATCCTGAAATATTACTGTGTCCATCAGTTATTAGATATATCAAACTGAAATGGCTGTTGCAAACACCAAAATCTTTAGAACAAAAAATGATTAAGATTAATAGGGGTGCCCAAACTTTTTCATAGGACTGTAAGCTGCTTTTTTTTGTTGCAGATTTTGCTGCTCTTGTTTTTTGAGCCAAAACCAGGAGTGGATTGAACAGAAGGGAGAAGTATAAGTGTTTTTTTTTATATATTTATCATTCTGATGTAGTCATCAAAAAGCTGCAGCCAAATCTGAAACAAAAAAAGCAGCTTTTTCACAACGTGGGCCCTTAGCCTAATTTTTTAAACCCATTTTGAGCCTGTTGACAATTTATTTTGTTCCTGCCATACAACCCCTTGATGATACAAATTGATTTATTCCTGCCTCTGTTTTTTTGTTGCTTTTTTAAATTTCCATTTTTTAAAAAATTTGTCTTTTTACACAAGAATTTCATTATTCGATTATAAATTGGATCATTTTAGAATTCTTTGTTCTAAAAATTTATTATTAGACAGAGTAGGCTAGCCAGCATATACAACTCTCTGATCCTATCTTTTTTGATATTTGCAAGTAAATTAGAAAATGTACACAGAAATTTGGATTTGCACATGTTTTGGTCATATTTAGGAATGCAGAAAAAAATGCGGTGTGTCCGAGGACAATTTCAGATGGCCAAAATACGGTGCATTTTAGGGGATGTATTACTTCTGCAACATCTGGATTTTGCACATGTGGATCATCATAGAGTTCTATGGTGATCTAAGGGGGGGAGGCTAGTGTTTGGGAACGTAATATGGACTCTAAAATGTGGCCTTATTCAAATGAATGTCAAAAATGGTAGTGTGATTTTTGTGGAACAGTTGTCACATGGCTGTTTTTGAAACACATTGATTTCAATAGGGATATTCACATGTCTGTATCTTTGTGTGGTCTGTTTTTACGGACATGTTTTCTGTGTGGCCTGTTTTTACGGCCATGTTTTTTGGGTGGGCTGTTTTTTAGGACGTATCCTATTTCTGTCCATTTTCACGGATCACTAATAGACTAAGAGGTTCCAGAAAAAATGGATTGCATATGGATATACAACAACTGTCAAAAACCGTCCAATTATTTTGTTTTTGACAGCTGCTATATGGCCACGGTCATGTGATTATAGCCTATTAAGTCAACACTAGGAACGGAACCTACAAAGAGAAAGTATAATGGAAAGATTTGCAATTCTTCTTGTCTGAAAAAGGAAAATGTGGCCAAAGTCTGTTCATACAATTTCTTTTTTTCTAAGTGATGCAACTTTTTTTGCAACTTTTTGATGCAACTTTTTTGTTGTTGCATTAAAGAGGACTTGTCAACAGCTCTTAAAAGCAAAATGACATGCATCATCTGATGGGCGCTGTCACCCTGAGTATTTTGGTGTTTTTTTCATCCAATCCTGTTCAGCCATTCCAAAGTTATAAGCCCTTTTAGTGGAAAAACAGATTAGGTCTAAATCTGCATGGCATACGGCTCACAGAGAGACCACAGTGTTACCGCCCACTTGGCTAGTAGACCCTAATTTGCATCAACACTAACAGGGCTTATATCTTTGGAATGGCCGAACAGATTTGGATGAACATAACACCAATACGCTCAGGGTGACAGCAACGATCAGATGATATATGTCACCGGGCTTTTCAGACCTGGTGACGAGTCCTCTCTAATGCAACAAAAAAAAGTCCAATACCCATAATAGTACCAGTATCAGCAATTCAATGAAAGCTTCTAGAGAAGTCTTAGAAAAAAATTTCCCACTCGCAACAAAAATAATTTCTCTAAAAATTCTAAACAATTCTAAAATTCTAAACAAAATTCTAGAATTCTAAAATTCTAAACAATAAAAACTGAATTATAAAAAAATAAATAAAAATCAATGATAATATATAGAAAATATAATAGAATTTACAAATTAACTACAGCAAGTCTTGACCTGGTAAGACTGTCAGATCTTAGGCAAACTAAGCCACATGGCCTAAACGCGCCCTCCCCCCCCCCACACACTGATATGGAACCTTCCCTGTACCTTCATTATATTATATAGCATTCATATAGGAAATGAAATGTATTTTTAATGTCACGTCAATGATATTAATTGAGACTGAACACGACATGAAAGGTCTGTCATCTTGTGTTCGGGGGGCATACATCATATCGTATATACACCAGGCAATATAGAAGTTAAAGGGCTCAGCATGGTGACTGTTTACATTAACTAGAATGATTCCCTTTGTCTTCGTGGAAAAAAAAAAAAAATTGAGAACACGCTATCTGTACAGCAGGTCCCCTATGTGGTTGTCATGTGGTTGGCGTCCTTGTGCCTTTGCTGTGTGTGTTTTTTTTGTTACTATTTGTCAGTTAAAAGGCTGAAGGGTGTATATATGTGTGTATATATATAGATTAGATAGGTGTATCACTGGGGGTGGATGAGCATGTTTGTAACGTCTGATAAACAACACCGCTTCCTCCTCTCACCCACAAGTGCACAGGAAAGGGGGTTACACTAAGTTCCTGTTGAATATTAGCAGATTAACTACATGAAGGCGCATAAACTCTAAGCTCTCTGGTTTGCATGGCTGCAACCCCACATGGTATTATAATCACAAGGGGAGAGGGTGACGGCTACAATGAGTTTCTAAACCTGTGGTTAGGGTTTTGCAACGTGCCATTCACCATACTAGGGGTATTTCACGTTTATATGACTTGGCTGAATGGCTTTCTCAGTTTGTTTGTTTAGTTGGTGATAAGAGAGGAATATTTTATGAGCTTAAACTTCAACCTGCTGAGATTTAAAGCAAACAGTAAGGGCCATATAGCTGCCAGGGGGAGAGAGAAGAAGGGACTGCAATGTGAGATGGGAGAGTGACGGATTACATCTGCATTCAGAGCACAGCTCAATCGCATTTAGGTTCAGGACCCGCGTAGCGCCCTGCAGCAAAAAAAAGCGCTGCGGGAAAAAACGCGGCAGCAACGCATTACATAGAAAGTCCGCTGAGGTGGATTTTCTGCTTCCATTATGCCTATAGGGAAACCACCGGCGTTTCCGTAGGTATAATTGACATGCTGCAAATTCCAAAACTGGAAATTAAAGCGTGTCCGCTGCGTGTGTTTTTACCTAAAATGAGGATGGGATTTGCTAGACTCTCATCCGCCTTTCAGTGACTGTAAAATGTTGCATTGTTTTCCCGCAGGGTTTCCGCCATGGCCAAACTGCGGTGTTTCCACCATGTGCGGTTGCCTTAGGCTAAGGCCCCACGGGATGATATGCAGTGATTAAGCGCTGCGGGAAAAAACGCAGCGGGAACGCATCGTGGTTAGAGATGAGCGAACAGTGTTCTATCGAACACATGTTCGATCGGATATCAGGGTGTTCGCTATGTTCGAATCGAATCGAACACCGCGTGGTAAAGTGCGCCAAAATTCGATTCCCCTCCCACCTTCCCTGGCGCCTTTTTTGCACCAATAACAGTGCAGGGGAGGTGGGACAGGAACTACGACACCGGGGGCATTGAAAAAAATTGGAAAAAGTCATTGGCTGCCGAAATCAGGTGACCTCCATTTTAGACGAATAGTGGATTTCAAATCCGGGTCATATGAGAATGTGAACTTTGTGACTATGAGACAGGGATAGCTGTACAGGCAGGGATAGCTAGGGATAACCTTTATTTAGGGGGGAATGTTATTAAAAATAACTTTTTGGGGCTCTATCGGGTGTGTAATTGTGATTTTTGTGAGATAAACTTTTTCCCATAGGGATGCATTGGCCAGCGCTGATTGGCCAGAGTACGGAACTCGACCAATCAGCGCTGGCTCTGCTGGAGGAGACGGAGTCTAAGATCGCTCCACACCAGTCTCCATTCAGGTCCGACCTTAGACTCCGCCTCCTCCAGCAGAGCCAGCGCTGATTGGCCGAATTCCGTACTCTGGCCAATCAGCACTGGCTAATGCATTGTATTGGCGTGATGAAGCAGTGCTGAATGTGTGTGCTTAGCACACACATTCAGCTCTACTTCATCGGGCTAATAGAATGCATTGGCCAATCAGCGCTGGCCAATGCATTCTATTAGCTTGATGAAGCAGAGTGTGCACAAGGGTTCAAGCGCACCCTCGGCTCTGATGTAGCAGAGCCGAGGCTGCACAAGGGTTCAAGCGCACCCTCGGCTCTGATGTAGCAGAGCCGAGGGTGCACTTGAACCCTTGTGCAGCCTCGGCTCTGCTACATCAGAGCCGAGGGTGCGCTTGAACCCTTGTGCACCCTCGGCTCTGCTACATCAGAGCCGAGGGTGCGCTTGAACCCTTGTGCACACTCTGCTTCATCAAGCTAATAGAATGCATTGGCCAGCGCTGATTGGCCAATGCATTCTATTAGCCCGATGAAGTAGAGCTGAATGTGTGTGCTAAGCACACACATTCAGCACTGCTTCATCACGCCAATACAATGCATTAGCCAGTGCTGATTGGCCAGAGTACGGAATTCGGCCAATCAGCGCTGGCTCTGCTGGAGGAGGCGGAGTCTAAGGTCGGACCTGAATGGAGACTGGTGTGGAGCGATCTTAGACTCCGCCTCCTCCAGCAGAGCCAGCGCTGATTGGTCGAGTTCCGTACTCTGGCCAATCAGCGCTGGCCAATGCATTCTATTAGCCCGATGAAGTAGAGCTGAATGTGTGTGCTTAGCACACACATTCAGCTCTACTTCATCGGGCTAATAGAATGCATTGGCCAATCAGCGCTGGCCAATGCATTCTATTAGCGTGAACTGAGTTTGCACAGGGGTTCTAGTGCACCCTCGGCTCTGCTACATCAGATTGCTACATCTGATGTAGCAGTGCCGAGTGTGCATCAGATGTGTAGTTGAGCAAAACTGACTCAGCACTGCTAAGTCTCTGCATTCGCATAGGAATGCATTGGCCAGCCTTCGGCCAATCAGCGCTGGCTCTGCCGGAGGAGGCGGAGTCTAAGGTCGGACCTGAATGGAGACTGGTGTGGAGCGATCTTAGACTCCGCCTCCTCCAGCAGAGCCAGCGCTGATTGGTCGAGTTCAGTACTCTGGCCAATCAGCACTGGCCAATGCATTTCTATGGGGAAAAGTTAGCTTGCGAAAATCGCAAACTGACAGGGATTTCCATGAAATAAAGTGACTTTTATGCCCCCAGACATGCTTCCCCTGCTGTCCCAGTGTCATTCCAGGGTGTTGGTATCATTTCCTGGGGTGTCATAGTGGACTTGGTGACCCTCCAGACACAAATTTGGGTTTCCCCCTTAACGAGTATATGTTCCCCATAGACTATAATGGGGTTCGAAACCCATTCGAACACTCGAACAGTGAGCGGCTGTTCGAATCGAATTTCGAACCTCGAACATTTTAGTGTTCGCTCATCTCTAATCGTGGTTCTTCCTGCAGCGCTTTGAACAGAAAGTTCACAGAGTTTTCCTCCGCGGACTTTCTGTTACCATTATATCTAGGGGCGTTTCCATAGACATAATTGGAAATTTTGGAAATTGCAGCATGTCTGCGCTGCGGTTTTTCCCGCAAAGTGCGCATGGGATTTGCATAAATCCCATACACTTTGCAGATAGTGTAAAACGCTTTCATTTTTCCCGATCTTCTTCCGTTTTGGAGGACTCCGTAGCTTGCCTGAAATCACTAGTCATATTTCAGGGTTCCATAATGGGCTGGACATTGACTCACACGATAACGACTTCCAAGAGGTGGCACTAGAGATAGTTCTCTTTCTTTTAGAGGAAAGCTCATTTGCATTCTTGAGCACTATAAACCTACACAAAGCTATTTCCAGGTACATTGTAGCATAAGCAAGCAATGGTGGGTAAAAATAACCTGAAGGTCATCCTGTTTGAAGACAGAGAAACAATTACCGAGAAAGAAACAATTACCGACCGGGTCTCTGACTCAAGATAAAGAGATTCTGAGTTAGCAGGTACCTGATTGACAATATTGGCATAGCATGGAAAAACTAATTATATACGGAGATGAGATGTGTCTCTATATGAGTGGTGGAGTCAACAGAAGGCAGAGCTAGATTTTATCAGTTACCTTTAGAGATGAGCGAATAGTATTCCATCACATAGTAGCATTCGATTGAATACCTCCATTTGCATAGTTATTGGTGTACCCGGACGAATATTATGCGGAATCGCGGGAAATATTCGATTCCCCTCCAACCTTCCCTGGTGCCTTTTTTTTATAACACCAATATCTATGGAGGGGAGGTATTCGATGGAATATACTCGCTCATCTCTACTTACCTTATATTGGATAGGCCAGGGCTTGGATAGGAAAACAATGGGTTAATCAGGACATAGATTACAGTTTTCAGATGGCCATTGTCTGAACCATTTACAGCCAGTTGGAGCAATGGAACCGCCGACAGTGCTCCAGACTGCTTATTTGCATATTATGAAATACATGAATATCTCGGCAATGGAGAAAAGGACATTGCATTCACATGAGCCTGACCAGTCCGTGTTAATGAAGAATTTTTAGATAGACTAGTGGGTCTCTGAAATACAAGTAACCTGACTGGAACCTCTTCTGTCCCACTAGCCTTCGAAATGAGAAAGGGATTAATTTTGAATTATTTCTCCATCAGCACTGTACTGGGTGAGCACTAGAGAAGAAGCTGGAAGGTACAGGAGTTGCTTTTAGACCAGTGTGGTGCAAAACACACACAGAAAATACAATTTGTGGCTCCAGTTTCTCTATTTTGGATAGGGTTGCTAATTAACCATTGGGGTACCCTCATCTTTCTGAGAAATGAGAGCTTAGCAGTCTACACAATATCAATGCAAAGGAAGTTGTAAATCCCTATAGTGCAGGGGTAACTTGAGGGGGTGCAGAGGGTGCAGTCGCACCAGGACCCTGGAGCCTTCAGGGACATCAGCATTGAGATTGCAGCTTCCATCTGGCTCATAAACCAAGGAGACCCACAGATTACCCCGACCACACTAAGGTGGATTAAACTCCTAACTATTACTATCAGGAATTTGCTGTAGGGATGAGGTAGTGGGCCCCAGACAAAAGATTGCACCGGGTCCCACAAGACTTTAGTTACACCACTGCTAAAGTGTCCTGTGTCCCCCACTTTTAAATTGGTCCTGACCACGGTAAGAAGTTGACAAACATTGGCGCTGTGTGAATCGATGACTATCCGGAGAACCTGAGTACCCTCTCTTAATGGAGATAGTGATTTTAGCTTTAGTGTGAGTGCTTTGTGGGCTCCCTCCATTAGTAGATCCCTTGCAGAATTGGAGGGCTGCAGAGCCAGACAATACTACTTAAGACAGGGCGCTATTGTCGGGATCACAAATTGGTGATTTATTGATTGGTACTACAGGCTGGGATGTCATTTGCTTCAGTTTTGGTCAGATCAGAGTGGCAGTGAATAAATACAAATCCTTTATATGGATCAATAAACCAATATATTGAGTAAACCTAAACTGTGACAATTTTATATTAAAAGCATTGTAGCACAGAACGCACATGGTCACTGTAGGTGACAGTATGGCAGATATGACATGGTTTCATAACCTTCTTCCTACATTGCATCTTCCAAACCAGATGTCATGAAGTCTTATCGTAAGAACTGTGGACTATGAACATGGATGAGATATGGACCTGCAAGACAGCGATAATTTATCAAGTCTACTAAGCAATCCCTATAGTAAGGCCTCATCCACACGGATACACTGAAATAAGGACTAACACGCCGATTCTGTAACTAGCACAAGGTCTATCAAGCTTAAAGAAATGAGTCAGCTATTCTGTTAAGTTTTTATGTTCAACATATGTATATATTTTTAAAAAATAATTAGATTTTTTTTCCCCCGATCAATATTTTAACCCCTTCCTGTCTGTGACATTTTTTTTATTTTCGTTTTTGACTCCCCGCCTTTCAAAACCCCATATGAAGGCTTAATGTTTGTAGGACAAATTGTTCTTAATAACAGAAAATTCTGAACCTGTATTCTATGTTTTGGTACAATTTCGGGGATACCAAATTTATATAGTTTTATTTAAAAAAAATAAAAAATAAAAAAATTCCCTAAATGTCGCCATGTTCTGACACCCATAACTTTTCTATATTTCCATGTATGGGGGTGCACAGGGCATTGTTTTTTTGGGGGTCAGGTGTACTTTTTAGTTATATCATTTTGGGAATGTCTATTGCTGTGATCACTTTTTATTCAAATTTTTATCGGAGGCAAAATAGTGAAAAAAAAATGGCGATTTGGCATTTTTATTTATTTTTTTACAAAAAATATTTTTAGAAGTTTGTAGGCCGGCTGTTTTCGGACATAGGGATAGCTAATGTGAATCTGTTTCTTAGTCATTTTTAACTTTTATATGTATTCTAGGAAAAAGGGTGTGATTTGAACGTTTTTACTTTTTTTAATTGCAATTATTAACCACTAGGGGTATTGAACCCCAGGGGGTCTGATCACTAATGCAATGCATTACAATGCTAATGCATTGTAAAATATCAGTATTTGTATGATAGGCTGCATAAAGCAGCCTGTCATACAAATGCCTGCCAGACAAGTCTGGGATCCTCCAATAGGCTCCCGGCTGTCATGGTAATGGAATGTCGGCCTCAGTCACTTTTGATCAAGGCGCCAGGGGCTTTAATGCCTGCGATCAATGAGGGCACTGATCATGGGAATTAGCGCTGGGTCTCGGTCACTCTGTCTTATTTAAATACCGAATATCCATTGTACTATTAAGGCAGATGTCGAGAAGGAGTTAACAAATGGACTATATCCTGGAATTATAACTCTGGCTGTTAAGCCTAATGATAGACACTTGACAATTCTGTAGGGGTTTTCTTTGCAGCAGTCACTTCAGTTAAATCACATTATAGAAAATAATGTGCAGCGAAAAAGCTGCAATGTCAAAAATTCTTATGTTTTTGTAAGTTGAAGCATGTCAATCATACCGATGGAAACGCCGGCGGTTTCCATATAAGAATAATAGAGACAGAAAGTCCACAAAGGAAAAACTCTGTGGACTTTCTGCAAAAAATTGGGCGAAAAAAGAACCAATGTTTTTCTGCAGCATAAAGCAGCAAAATAAAAGAATAAAAAAAAAAAAAATCTGCAACCAGAAAATGAAAAAAATAAATAAATAGAAAAAGTGATAGATTTCTTATTTTAAAGGGATCCTATCATTAAAACTCATTTTTTTTTGTCCCTAACATGTAGGAATAGCTTTAAGAAAGGCTATTTTTCTCCAACCTTTAGCTGTCTTCTCCGGTAGGTAAATGAGTTCTCTCACAGCACTGGGGGCGGGTCCCAGCACTCAAACAGCACTGGGAGCGTCCCCAATGCTGCGAGAGAACTTTACAGTGCCGCCTCCATCTTCATCAGGAATGGCCTCTTCACGCTTCTTCTTCCGGCACTGGCGGTCAAACTTCTAGGCCTCGGGCAAAGCCTGCGCATGCCCGCCTGCCAAAGAAAAATGGCCGCTTACACAGTATTGTAAGTATTGTAAATTGAGTTTTAATGATAGTATCCCTTTAAGAAAAAAAATGTAAAAAATTAGCAATCCATTCCCTTCATGAGCATATTCCCACTGAAATTTGTCATGTGTCATTTTTCAAACGTTTGTCCTAATGCAGCATAGTTCCTATAGTGCAAGGTTTTATGTAACTGAAAAAAACCAGAAGTGACGTGTCAAAACATTTTACAAACGGATTTTTCTTAAATATGCATGTTTGTTATTTGGTCTGCATTTTGCAGGTGAAAATGTTGCTAAAAAAAGGAATATATCCAAAAATGCTCCCAGAAAAACACTTCATGCTGGCAGTGCTGTGGATTTTATTAGATCTGTCGGCATATAATACAGAATTCCTACTGCTCTAATCTGTGATTTACTAATAGGCCCAATTTATATTTCTTTGGCCCATGGCCCCACATTACAAAAACGCGGTGTTTTACAGTACCAGTATAGTGGATTCTGGCCAATCCCATCCACACATTGCAGAAAAAAAAATCAGCAGGGGAAAAGCTGAGTTTTCAAATACTTGCTTGTGTTTTTGAAAATTGCAGCATGTCAATGATACCCAATGAATCACTGGTGTTTTCTGTATAGGTATAATAGGGGTAAAAAGTCCACAGAGGAAAACTCTATGAAAATGAAGTGAATAATATTTCCATAACCAAACTCAGCTTCTCTCCCTCTATTCCCTAAATGTATATATCTCAAAGCTCAGCCTTGCTCTGCTACCATTTAAACATACAGCTTCTCTCCTGTATCATATAACCCTATATATCACAGAGCTCAGCTTCTCTCTTCTATCATATAATCCTATATATCACAGAGCTCAGCTTCTCTCCTCTATCATATAACCCTATATATCACAGAGCTCAGCTTCTCTCCTCTATCATATAACCCTATATATCACAGAGCTCAGCTTCTCTCCTCTATCATATAACCCTATATATCACAGAGCTCAGCTTCTCTCCTCTATCATATACCCCTATATATCACAGAGCTCAGCTTCTCTCCTCTATCATATAACCCTATATATCACAGAGTTCAGCTTCTCTCCTCTATCATATAACCCTATATATCACATAGCTCAGCTTCTCTCCTCTATCATATAACCCTATATATCACATAGCTCAGCTTCTCTCCTCTATCATATAACCTATATATCACAGAGCTCAGCTTCTCTCCTCTATCATATAACCCTATATATCAGAGCTCAGCTTCTCTCTTCTATCATATAACCCTATATATCACAGAGCTCAGCTTCTCTCCTCTATCCTCTCCTCTATCATATAACCTATACAGTATATCACAGTGCTCAGCTTCTCTCCTCTATCCTATAACCCTATATATCACAGAGCTCAGCTTCTCTCCTCTATCATATTACCCTATATATGACAGAGCTCAGCTTCTCTCTCTCTGCCATATCCTGCTCTCATATAGGGCAGCAAATACACCTAAAAGGTTTGTTTTAACATTTTACTGGTCTACAGTATACAGCACTTTACTGGGCATATAAATAATAGAAGCCCCAAATGAACCCCAGTGGGTAGTTACCATTCCCTATAATACAAGGCATTCGACAACTTATAAAGTCACAGTGTTTTTTTGCGATAAATCACTTTTCCGTAAGGCACTGATGCTGGGTGCTAGCAGGCTGACCTGTAAATACCTGAGCATTTATCTGCTGTATAGATATACATTGCTTAGCTATGCTCACAGGAAATTAGCTCTTTCAGGTCGCGGTCTGTTTCCTAGTTACATGCCCATTGCCATCTTATATATTAGCGCCCCCCCCTCCCCCCCTCCACACCAACATGATTGCAGAAGCTGATGAGAATGCAGTGCTGTGCGAACTAGCAATACGTGTATCTGGCCCTTTAAATGCTATCTGTCGTTTAGGTGGAGAGGTTTGTGTAAGCATCTGTACATGCACACCTGTGAATTCCTGCAGTTAGGTCTTATCAACCTGATCAACCTGTTATAAATCTTGCCTCAAAATGTTCAAGCAACATGCCGTGTTCCTAAAATAGTCAGCAGAAAACCACAAAACAAGCCAAGATCAAGCCATTCATAGCATGGAGGAAGTGATTGTACACTAAGATCTGCAACTGACACCTTCTTGTATAGAAAGCGACGTGTATTTCATATGTATACCAGTAGTATCATATGATAATGTCATACTTCATACTCAATATTCTAAAAAAATCCAAACCACTTTACAAGAGACTTGGGGCACTTTCACACTTGTCACATTGATGCAGATTCTTAAGACAGAACTGAAAGTTGATAGTACAGGGTGGAGAATTATATGGCAAACCTCACGCTCCATAGAAGCCCTGAATATTCTGTAATAACTCTGAATGTTCAGGGTGGTGGTGCAGAGTATTGAGCGTTGTCTTTATTGTGCAAACCCATTGGGTAACCAGTTCATTTAACCCCTTCAGAACCAGGCCATTTCCCCTGGCTCAGGATCAGACACATTTTCAGGTTTTATTGTACATGCAGGAATGAGGTCTGAAACGGCATCATATAATGTGGGGTAATGTGCGAGCGTGAACAGACAAGGATTCATTTTAGGGATTCTAACTATGGAATTTACATTAGGAATTGTGATCGGCCTGTCTGATAAGATGTGTCTTTAGTTTGCGCTTGAAGCTGTAGAAATTGGGAGTTAATCCGATTGTCCGGGGTAGAGCATTCCAGAGAAGTGGTGCAGCTCGGGAGAAGTCTTGTATACGAGCACGGGAGGTTCTGATAATAGAGGATGTAAGTGTTAGGTCATTGAGTGACCAGAGAGCACAGGTTGGGCGGTAGAAAGAGATGAGGGAGGAAATGTATGGAGGTGCGGCATTATGGAGAGCCTTGTGGGGGAGGGGGATAAGTTTATATTGTATTCTATAATGAATAGGCAGTCAATTTAGTGATTGACACGAGAAGCAGCTTTTTTTTGTTGCAGATTTTGCTGTAGTTTTTTGAGTCAAAGTCAAGAGCGGCTTGAAAAGGAATGTGACATATAAATTGAACACTTAGGCTGAATTCACACGGGGTATTTTGGTCAGGATTTTGAGGCCGTATTCGCCTCAAAATGCTGACCAAAAAGACAGTTCCCTTTGAAATCAGCGAATCGGCCTGAAGACACTCCCTCACCCCGAATTATCCCATTCATTGGGCCTAATCCAGAGCGGCATCCAGTTGCGGCTGCCCGTTTTTTGGTCCAGAAACTGAGGCGCCTCTGGCTCATAATACTGCAACAAAATCTGCAACCATGATTGAACTACAAGGCTGGTGCACAAGTGGAACACGGATATCATCCATGTGCTGCCCGTGCACCAGCCGTGTTTCCACAGCCTCATTTATTCAATGAATACGAGCCGAACTGCAAAACCGGACACGAATAGGATGGACCTGTAATGAATTTTGTGGTGGGAGACTGGACGTTATTATTCAACATGTGAAAGTGCTACAAATAGGGCAACATTGCATGTGTATTACGTCAGTGGCATTGAGAAGCCCAAAACTTGTTCGAAGCTCCATATACGACATATACCCATATATACTCGAGTATAAGCCGAATTTTTCAGCCCAGTTTTTGTGCTGAAAAAGCCCCTCTCGGCTTATACTCGAGTCAGCACAAAAAAAAAAAAAAAAAAATTTGTTTGTAATTTTTTTTTTTTTTTTAGGGGGGGGGGGGTCTATGACCAGCCACAATATCAATGTATAGGATCTCCCATAAAATAGTGCAAAAAAAAAAAAAAAAAAAAAGAAGACTTTAAATTTTTTTTAAAAATAACAGTTGTAAATCCCTCCTTTCCCTAGAATACATATAAAAGTAGAAAATGACTGTGACACACATACACATTAGGTATCCCTGTGTCTGACAGTGCCCGGTCTACTGAATATAGGGGATCTGCAGTGCTCCTGTTCCGTCAGGAAGGGGTTAATAGCACTGCAGATCCCCTATATTCAGCCAGGTTGAGTTCCAAGTGGGGGAAAAAAAAACAGTCCTCAAGCTCAGGGAAGGGGCAGACAGACAACCAAAACACCCCCTCCCCTTCCCCAGCACCAGCACCTACTGCACCCAAAAACTCCGACCATTTTCATTTTTGACATTTTCCAGCAGCTGCTGCATTTCCCCCCCCCTCAGCTTATACTTGAGTCAATAAGTTTTCCCAGTTTTTTGTGGTAAAATTAGGGGGGTCGGCTTATATTCGGGTCGGCTTATACTCGAGTATATACAGTAATTGTACATTGTTTTGTTCATATTGCTTTGTCATAGTGAGAGTTATTATAGAACAGACGGGGCTTCTTTCCAGCGAACCTTCCTGTACTTTCAAATTTAATTTTTTTACTTTATTTTTTTCAAATCTCCGAATTTTGCCTTCAAAAACGCCATCAAACAGCACATGTGAAAGCTCCATCATCAAAACTAGTGCAGGAAAAGAGAAATAGATTTTTATTTTTTTTAAAGTCCTTTGGAAACAAATTTACAAGAAAACAAAGAAAAATAAAAAAGCAATCTAGTTTTTACAACGGAAGGGAAATGAAAGCGAACGGAATTGAAAAAATTTAAATATTTGGCCCCGAGAAAGATTACGCGGACGCAAAATAGCCATGGGCTATCGGGAATAGCGTACCTCTCATTGGTGCTGTGGTTTTATTGATGCTACAAGAATAAAGACAGAAGAAGATTGGTGAGTGTCGCGGATTTACTTGCTCTACTGTCTGGATTGGTTTTAGAAGGCTCTTTACTCTTTTATATTGGCTAAACATCACCACTGCTGATCGGCACACCTAATAAAACTGATAAACAGGAATATCCCTGACACAACGCCTTCAGGCTCGATTTCCACCTTCAGGTTTTGGCATGCAGTTTATGAAGCCAAAACCAGGTGTGGATCATAAAGCGAGAGACACATGGAACTTGGTAATCCTCTCCTGCATGCAAAATCCTTACAGTAAGGATAGCAATACACAAAAGGCAGCTCTTGGTCAAGTGATTGCTCGGGCCAACAGCTATTGTGTGCAACAAACCCATACACAGGAGCATAACTAAAGGCTCATGGGCCCTGATGCAAAAACTTAGCTTGGACCCCCTGTGTAACCTCTCTCCATGATGGTCAGTCTCGCCCCATCAGTACATAGTAATTAGTTCCACACCATATAGTAGTTATGCCTTGACTATGCTGCTAACCATCTATTTTTGCCATTAATTTTTTTCCTTTCTGACAGTGGAAAGCTGTGTATCTTAAAGCTTCTTTCCCTATCTCATTCCAGGGCAATAGAGGACAAGGGTAATGAATTCACAATGCATAGACTATCGGCCATCAAAAGGAATCAGAAAGGAGATTGGGAAAAGTCATTTTTAACTAATCACATCCTTGCATAGGCTTTAGAAAGTCTATTCCACACCTACTTTTAGTATGTAAATTGCCTCAGTGTTTTTTGAATAAGTCTGTTTTTATTCATATGCTAATGAGCTTCCAGCCAGCACAGGAAGTTTGAAGCAGCACTCGTCCCTGCTGTGTGTGTGCAAACAGGAGTCATCATTATCAGCAGCAGCAGCCTGTGCTGTATACACCAATAGGAAACAATAGCAAAGAGGGTGCACCGTGCATCGTGCACCCAGTCTAATTAGCATATGAATAAAAACGGACTTATTCAAAAACCACTGAGGCAATTTACATACTAAAGGTAGATGTGGAATAGCCTTTCTAAAGCCTACGCAAGGATGTGATTAGTTAAAAATGATTTTTCCCAATGATAGAGCCCCTTTAAATAAGCTTAATCATCCATAGTGTGATGGGGAGTATGACATGTGGGTCCCCCTTGATTATAGGCCCGGTTGTAGCCATGATCACTATAGTTGCACCAGTGCTAATGGCCCCCCTAAGGCTTCTGGGACGGTGTGACTACACCCTTTCAAGTTACGCCCCAGGCCATATACATGCAGTATCGGAGAGGAGTATTCTGCTGCCAGATCCTTCTCATCGTGGCTTATCTTCTTGTAAACAAAAGTTCCAGGGAGTTGAAATCCAAGTTTTGCCACGGTTTTGCGTATCTTTCTGCAATGTGTGGATGGGATTAGCTAGAATCGCATCTAATTTGCAGTGACGGTAAGATGATGCGGTTTCTGCTGCGGCGTATACGCCACGTGGGAGCCCTAGTCTTATACAGATTTAATGTGTATGGGCTGCTTTAGTCCACACAGGACATATTTTTCACTGTAAAAAAAATCATACGGATTAATTGCAGATTTGCATTAGATCTCTCTCCATATATTGCAAAAGAGTGAAATAAATGGTGAAAATCTGCAACAGAAATTGAAAAGTAAAATCAGTATAATAAGTAAATTTTTTTTATTTTTGAGATTATTAGGGTAAGTTCACACGGGGATTTTTCGACCGGATCCAGTAAGAAAAACGGCTAGCCGCAACTGGATGGCGGTGCACTTCCCTGGCATCCAGTTGCGGCATTCCACTCCGGATTAGGCCAAAATGAATGGGCCTAGTCGGGAGGGCAGTGTCGCACCGAAGACGCAGCGGCAGATTCAGCCATGGAATCCACGGCAAGAATGGTCATGTCGCTTCTTTTTTCCACTACTAGGTAGCGGAAAAAAGAAGTGAGTGGCTCTCATTGAAAGGAGCCAGTTTTGGCAGTGGATTTTGAGGTGGATTCCGCTTTTTTTCTGCTGCCAAAAAACTGTGTGTCAACTTACCCTTTATGAGATTTGGTAAAATCTCAGCTACATTGCTACCACAAAATCCAGATGAAAATTTGCAGCCTATCCTACAAGAGAACAGTGCTGATGTCATTGCTCACATATTGCTGATGTCTAAAGAAAAAAACAAAATGTAAAAAAATCCATAAAACTGGATCTGGATACAGCTGGTGCAATATGCATGTTTCTTTTAAGTGGAGAGGGGTATAAGCCATTGTTAAGGTGGCCAGTCCAAGTGTCCATCTGATGTGAGGCCAGGTTTGCAAAGGAATGCACTCAGAAGATGCCGAGAGTGACTTCCAAGTGTCATCCGAGTGTTCTCCATGATATACTTACCTCTAGAGGGGCTTCTGATGCGTTCTGTTTCGGTGACATAGATCAGGATAGGACTAGTGGAACAAGTGCGTGTGGCTATGTCCCTTGTCTCTATGCTCAAGGTTGTGTCTCTACATAGTTGAAGGCCTCATCACACGTCCTGCTAATTCATGGATGGTGTACTATTGGTGGTTTATCCATTATTCATATCTAAACCACACTTACTAAGGCTGCTGAGCCTCAAAAGTGGCCAAAAATATGACTAAACTTAGTGCATTTTTTGGCACTCCACCCACATTTTTAGACAGTGGGTGGAGTGGGGCAAGAATCTAGGTGAGGATGTCTCCGTCCACCATATTTACTATAACTCATGCCAAAAAACTGTCATGCATTATTCCATGAATCTACACCGGCCCTTGACTGATGTAGATTTGAGATCAGGTGAACCTACCAATGCTAGAATCTTATTAAAGGGGTTGTCCCATCACAAGGATCCTATCTATACTGCTGGTTAATGTGGATGTAAGACTTTTCCTAAATACATTGCTTCAGCAAAACTGCTTTGTTTGTCCACTATCTTACTTTATTCAATTCATTGTTGACACAGCCCTTGACTTATCTGCTCAAAAGTCAAGTGATGTATCTGCTGCTCTCAGGGGGGAGGTAGGAGGGGCTAAGTGCACGGGAGCGAGCCTGTGTATCTAGCTATTCCTGTGTCTGCACCACGTGACCTAGCTCCCTGCTCTCAGATAGGGGAGAGGAGCTGCTTTCATTTCTTCTGTTCTCCCAGTTATCAGGCTAGCTAATTCAATTGTGTTCATTATGGCAGAGACAGGCAATCTCTGTATGTAACACAGAATGGAGTTGCTCCTGCCTGTACTTCATAGTCCAATATTGTGCATATAGTGTTTAAGGACCTTTGATGACATCACAGGCCCTTTAGCCGCCCCATAGGATCACGCTGTGGGCGGGGCTACATGGTTTTGGGTTTTTTTTTTGGGCGGAGCTAAATGGCAGGTTGCATGTGAAACCCCGCCCACCAAATGATGCAAGAAACCAGGAAGAAAGAAGATTTTACAGCAGTGAAGACTGGTGAGTATGCGACGTGGGAATACCCCTTTAATTCTGGCCAGACTGACATAAGAATCACCAGGATTAATAAATTCCGCCCATAGATCAAAATAGAGCATGACTCCATCAAATAAATTGGTCCGCATGGAGTGCAGATTCTGGAGGTATGAATAAAGTGTAACACAGTGAGGGCTCATTGGAAGTATCAGGGTGTGTTCACCACACCCTATTGAAGACTAACACCCAATTGCCAATTTCTTCATAGATTTCCAAGACAAACAGGGAACAGAACATTGCAGAGATGCTCTAGAATCACTATGTTATGAGCAATACAAGAATTTACTAAAACAGACATGTCAGGAGGGGTGCCTACTCCTTTCTGTCCATGTCTCTTCTGTTTAGGACACAATAACATTGTTTGTAAATAACTGCAAGAATAATTGCTCAAAAACTATCGATACAGTATAAGTACGTATAGCTTTATCATCATTACATACCTTAGAACGTGTATGGCTCTTCTTCATCACCCCCAGTGTATTATGCAGGCTGTAGATCCTCCAAACTTTAGTAACTACTTGCCTTCCTGCTCAGTACAATACATATGGTATTGTATATAGAAGCGATAACACAATGTTTGATTTGCTGTAAGAAGAGATTGTAGCTCTGGCCACATATATGGAAAAAAGTGGTGTAAAATAGCCAGTGCTCTGACATTTCTTGTACGAATGCTGGAGTCCCTGCCGCTCACATGTGTACGCTTGTGATACTTGTCCTACCCACGGGGTGGAAAAATACAGTAACGGTGATGTTTATATGAGATGTTCTTAGTGGTATCAGGCAGAACTGCAGTCATGAAACGCATGGGCCTACATTGGACAGCAAATCTAAAGTGCTCCGGTGTCTCCCAGTGTGGTCCTGCAACTCCGTTGTTATCTTTTGGCAGAAGACACTGCCAAGGGACGTCAGAGCCGGCAAGGCCTTCCAGCAATAGGAGATAGTTGAGTTGCAGGACTGGACTGCTCTGGGAAGACATCGGAGGACCAGGGACAGGGGAGTATGTTTTTTTTTTTGTTTTTAATTTTTTTATGGATGTGGTAATGTAAATTCTATGCACTTTTTTCCTAATTTTTTTTTTTTTGCATAATAAAGAATTCTTAATAGGAAAAGGGGTGTTTGTGTTACTAATGCAGTGTCAGCGCAAAATTGACAGGGAGCCTTTTAGGTCCTGCTTCTGGCAGAGTGTATTAGGTGCACTAGAATAGCAGACCTAGAGGCCATTGACTGGCGTGACAACCCTAACAGCACGTTGTGATCACGTTGAGCCCCTAACACTCTCTAACACAATAGATCCGTGATGGCAAACCTACAGCACGCGTGCCAGAGGTGGCACTCAGAGCCCTCTCTGTGGGTACCCATTTGTGGAGCATAATGTACTTTGTGGGGGCCACCGTGGAGGAAATTGTACTGTGTGGTGACCCCTCCTTATTTATATCACACAGTATCTGTTTTATTGCACACATGTGATATTAGTACAGGCTATAATAACATTGCACGGTCACTATAAAACAGATTCTGTGCGATCCTATGCGAACATTAATTGTTCAAAATTATGGCAAATGCAAACTTTTACCTTCCAGTACAAACTTGTTTTGTATCATTAAAAGCTCTGTAAACTCTATTTTGCAAGACCGTAATTGTCCACAATTGTAGATCCGCATAGAATTAAAGTTAGATGGTCGTGTTGGCACTTTGCAATAAATTACTGGATTCCGGGTTGAAATTTGGGTATTCGGTCTCCAAAAAGTTCGCCATCACTGACATAGATGCCAAGGTCGCTATTGACTGTCGCATCTTAGGGGTTAAACTGTAATACAGAATGTCTCTTGCAGCTTATCTCACTGACTGCACCCATGAGATCACCGTGACGAAAATGTACGTCATGGAGCATTAAGAGGCAAAAGTCCATGGTATACATTTTTTGTCATGAGTCAGTAAGGGGTTTAGAAACAGAAGACAGACAGGAGTATTGCAATATTGTAGAGTAATAAACAGCGTATCACACGGTGAAGTCCCACAGCGGGACTAAAATACATTTCCGAAAAATCAATAAATCAATAAAGTTTATAGAAATAAAAAACAAGTAAGGGTGCATGCACACTACGTAACGCCGGGCGTGTATGAGAGCCGTACACGCCGGCGTTACAGCAGGGCTGCCGAACACTTCCCATTCACTTCAATGGGAGCGCTCGTAACAGCGGCGTTTACGAGCGCTCCCATTGAAGTGAATGGGAAGTGTTCGGCAGCCCTGCTGTAACGCCGGCGTGTACGGCTCTCATACACGCCCGGCGTTACGTAGTGTGCATGCACCCTAAAATATAACAAAAAAAAAAAAAGGTTTTTTTCCCTTATAAAATGCTATGTTAGGTTAAGGAAATAAAAAAAAAAAAAAAATAATAAAAAAAATTAGTATATTATCACTGTACGTTATAAATTGAAGGTCACTATTAGGGTAATTTCACACAGGGTTTCTTGGTCCTCCGCCTCAGGTTCCGGACCAAAAAACGGGTAGCCGCGACTGTATGCTGGTGCACTGCGCCGGAATCCAGTCACGCACTCCGCTCCGGATTAGGCCTAATGAATGGGCCTAGTCGGGAGTGTCTTCAGGCCGAATCATCCCACATAACACAGACCTACTTTATAGCATTATACCGCTGCACGTGTTAAAAGAACAATAAACCGCATCCACATGTTGTACTAAACAAGACCACGTATATTAATCTATGAAATGCGTCTAATTCATAGGCCTATAAATATGGCGGTGAACATGTAATCCGCAAACTACTAAACCACCGCAAAATGAATCAATGTCAATGTGCGGAAAATACTGAAAGGCGCTGACATTAGTGGATAGAAATAGGCGACAAATGAACACAAGCGGACGGCGAGCAGTCATGGATTACAGCACAATATTGAGGGTAGGAATAACGTGCAGCCTGTATTATGTAACTGGCATAGGTTACTTGTGGCAGCGGATGAGTTTACTAGAGCATTAGAAGGCAGGAGCTGAGGGAGGTCTGAGGAAGGGGAGGGGGGCTATAAAAAGCCAGGAAATGCTGCAAGTTTGTACTAGTCTACTTCTCCTCAGGGCACTGCCATTGTTCCCAGCATTGCACTGAGAACACAACAGGGTGGGAAGGGGAGAGAAGCAAAATACCTATCCTCTCCTGCAGATCTCCAGATACTGGAATGGACAGATAGAGATAGATAATGCGGATATATACACAAGGTAGACAAATAGATATATGTGGATGGATAGATACAGCATAAATGGCTGATAGATATTGGATAGATATGATGTAGGTAGACAGACAGGATAGATAGATAGATAGATAGATAGATAGATAGATAGATAGATAGATAGATAGATAGATAGATAGGAGATAGATAGATAGATAGATAGATAGATAGATAGATAGGAGATAGATAGATAGATAGATAGATAGATAGATAGATGATAGATAGATAGATAGATAGATAGATAGATAGATAGGAGATAGATAGATAGATAGATAGATAGATAGATAGGAGATAGATAGATAGATAGATAGATGATAGATAGATAGATAGATAGGAGATAGATAGATAGATAGATAGGAGATAGATAGATAGATAGATAGATAGATAGATAGATGATAGATAGATAGATAGATAGATAGATAGATAGATAGATAGGAGATAGATAGATAGATAGATAGATAGATAGCTAGATAGATAGGAGATAGATAGATAGATAGATAGATAGATAGATAGATAGATAGATCATTTATATACTGTAGATGATCTATACATCTAATTGTCTCATCTGTTCCATTTATTCATCCATATCTATTTGTCTACGTATCCTGGATAGGCAGATTTATAGACAGACAAACAAATAACTATGGATGGATAGACAAAGAATAACTGGACAGATGAGAGCCTATAGATAAATAGATAGAAGCTAGACATGATGAATAGACACACAGAATATATGTACATAAGGGTTCACACATGGCAGATTTATTGCAGACATTTTTGCGACTGTCTCTTTCATCTGTACGGCCTTGCAGAAATCCATGCACGTGTAAATATACTGTAACATTGCAGGAAGATAATTACAGATAAGATGATGACACAATGTATCACTGTGTCTGGACACGAGTTCTAGTCCTCATGACTTCAGTGTATTGATACAGTTGTAGTGTCATAATAATAATGTGAATAATATCTCTAGTCAGTAAGATGTTTACTTTGCTATTGAGGAGTTACCTTTCTATGTCATTGTCTGGTTGGGATCATTGTGTAGCGATGAGTTGGTTCTTGTTAGTGATCAATCTAGTAGATAGATAGGTTGTCCTTATGTTGCACATGTGTACATACCCTGGCCATTTTATTAGGGACACCCAAAAGTGCATTGCCTTTGGCCCTTTGAATTGAACAATTATTCATGGTGTACCGAGGTATCGTCCATTATATCGGAGAACTTAGGATACTTTAAGAAAACATTCCCTGCACCGTTCTTCACCAGCCTGAACTGTTCACACCTGACAGGAAGGGTTCATCAATTCATGCTTGTGCCAAATTTTGACAATCAGCTTTGTGCAAGAGAAATCTGGATCCATCAGATCAGGCCAATTTTTTTGCTCTTGTGTCCACTGGACTTTTGCCTTTCTTTCCCTTACTCAGGGGATACCCAACCCATCGCCCATGGCAATCATGTGTGTGCTAGACTCACTGAGCACTGTGTATACAGACATAGAGAAAGCACAGACAATAATAAATGGTCCCTGCCTTCTCTCTGGGGAGATTGGCTGTCATTGATATCCAGCCCCCCACTTCTGGATCTCTGCAGGGGAACTTTTAATCCTTTAACTCTGCAAGGTTATACAGGAACGTCCTGCCAGAGTTGGACCCTATGCACACAACTGAGTGTGCATCTGATATGGGGCCAAGTGCAATGCACTCGGATGACACTTGGTGCTTGGTATGCTATTAGTGTCTGTACTGTCAGGAGGGCGGTGTCAGACAGGAGAAGTCAAAGAGGCGTGATTCTGAGTACTGACACTGTTCACCTCTTATTGGAGCTCTGAAATCATGCCCCCTGCTTTACACCGCCCACTTGACAATACAGGATCTAATCAACATATCACGCAATGGAGAAAGGTCTACTTTGGAAGAAGTCTATCAGATCCCAAATACATTCCAAACCAATAGTGCTGCTGTATAGTGGGCTTCAGCAGGAGCAAATACTTATCTTTTTGTCCACAAACGAATGATGTAATGCAGAGATAATCCTCTTTTTAAGGATATGCAAATTAGTCTGCAAGTGCACCAAGGGTGGGCCCAATTTGCCAGATTTGCCAACACACTGCCATGACACAGGAAGGGGCCGTATAGTCAATCATGGCTAGAGCTACAACATCGGGCAGCAATACAAGAACCAGAGCAGTTGTGTCTGTCTGTAGGCAAATCATCAGACCTCTCCCCTGGTGCACTTGCAGGCTGATTTGCATATGTATAAAAAGATGATTACAGTCCTATGAAAAAGTTTGGGCACCCCTATTAATCTTAATCATTTTTAGTTCTAAATATTTTGGTGTTTGCAACAGCCATTTCAGTTTGATATATCTAATAACTGATGGACACAGTAATATTTCAGGATTGAAATGAGGTTTATTGTACTAACAGAAAATGTGCAATATGCATTAAACCAAAATTTGACCAGTGCAAAAGTATGGGCACCTCAACAGAAAAGTGACATTAATATTTAGTAGATCCTCCTTTTGCAAAGATAACAGCCTCTAGTCGCTTCCTGTAGCTTTTAATCAGTTCCTGGATCCTGGATGAAGGTATTTTGGACAAACAATTCAAGTTCAGTTAAGTTAGATGGTCGCCGAGCATGGACAGCCCGCTTCAAATCATCCCACAGATATTCAATGATATTCAGGTCTGGGGACTGGGATGGCCATTCCAGAACATTGTAATTGTTCCTCTGCATGAATGCCTGAGGATTTGGAGCGGTGTTTTGGATCATTGTCTTGCTGAAATATCCATCCCCGGCGTAACTTCAACTTCGTCACTGATTCTTGAACATTATTCTCAAGAATCTGCTGATACTGAGTGGAATCCATGCGACTCTCAACTTTAACAAGATTCCCGATGCCGGCATTGGCCACACAGCCCCAAAGCATGATGGAACCTCCACCAAATTTTACAGTGGGTAGCATGTGTTTTTCTTGGAATGCTGTTTCTTTTTGGACGCCATGCATAACGCCTTTTTTTATAACCAAACAACTCAATTTTTGTTTCCAAAATGAAGCTGCCTTGTCCAAATGTGCTTTTTCATACCTCAGGCAACTCTATTTGTGGCGTACGTGCAGAAACGGCTTCTTTCTCATCACTCTCCCATACAGCTTCTATTTGTGCAAAGTGCGCTGTATAGTTGACCGATGCACAGTGACACCATCTGCAGCAAGATGATGCTGCAGCTCTTTGGAGGTGGTCTGTGGATTGTCCCTGACTCTTCTCACCATTCTTCTTCTCTGCCTTTCTGATATTTTTCTTGGCCTGCCACTTCTGGGCTTAACAAGAACTGTCCCTGTGGTCTTCCATTTCCTTACTATGTTCCTCACAGTGGAAACTGACAGGTTAAATCTCTGAGACAACTTTTTGTATCCTTCCCCTGAACAACTATGTTGAACAATCTTTGTTTTCAGATCATTTGAGAGTTGTTTTGAGTAGCCCATGATGCCACTCTTCAGAGGAGATTCAAATAGGAGATCAACTTGCAATTGGCCACCTTAAATACCTTTTCTTATGATTGGATACATCTGGCTATGAAGTTCAAAGCTCACTGAGGTTACAAAACCAATTTTGTGCTTCAGTAAGTCAGTAAAAAGTAGTTAGGGGAATTCAAATCAATAAAATGATAAGGGTGCCCATACTTTTGCACCGGTCAAATTTTGGTTTAATGCATATTGCACATTTTCTGTTAGTACAATAAACCTCATTTCAATCCTGAAATATTACTGTGTCCATCAGTTATTAGATATATCAAACTGAAATGGCTGTTGCAAACACCAAAATATTTAGAACAAAAAATGATTAAGATTAATAGGGGTGCCCAAACTTTTTCATAGGACTGTATCTCTGTAGTAATTCATCAGTTTGCGTCCATAATGGTATGTTTATGCTCTTTTTAAAGGCCACTACATGTCACTGTTAGGGTAAGTTCACATGGAGTTTTTCGGTCAGGGTTTTGAGGCCGTATCCACCTCAAAACCTTGACCAAAAAGATGGCTCCCATTGAAACAGCTCCCGGAAAAAAGAAGCGAGTTGCTCGTTCTTCAAGCCGAGTCACCTTGCGATTCGGCCTGAAGAAACTCCCTTCTCCGGACTAGGCCCATTCATTGGGCCTAATCTGAAGCAGAGTGCGCGGCTGGATGTCGGTGCAGTGCATCGGCTTTCAGTTGCGGGTACCTGGTTTTTGGTTCGGACCTCAGGCTCTGATCAATAAAAACCCCTGTGAACATACCCTTATTGTCTTGAAAGGCATGTTGGCCATGTAGTGTATTTGTGTCTATATCCTAAATATACACACACCCAGTGGCGTAACTACTGCCATAGCAGCAGAGGCAGCTGCCACAGGGCCTGGGACATTAGGGGCCCAGTGACAGCCGCTACCACTGCTGTCATTATACTCGGGGGTCTTTTCGGACCCCCGAGAGAGGGAGAGGGACCGGGAGAGGTAAGAAACATAAAAAACTGTTACTTACCTCTCCACGATCCATGCAGACTTTGGCCTAGTCGTCTGACGTCTCATGACCCTGGCCTGCATCCCAGGTCATGTGACGTCTGACGTAATTGAAGATCGACTACTTCGGAGGCCGACAGCGTAGGAGCCGGGAGATAGGTGAGTAACAGAGGTTTTTTTATGTTTTTCTCCCCCCGGGTCTCCGATTATTATACTCTGGGGTCTGAAAAGACCCCAGAGTATAATAATTGTTTATGGGTGTCCACTATGGGCTATAATACTGTGTGCAGGGGCCACTATGGGGGATAATACTGTGTGCAGGGGCCACTATGGGGGATAATACTGTGTGCAGGGGCCACTATGGGTGATAATACTGTGTGCAGGGGCCACTATGGGGGATAATACTGTGTGCAGGGGCCACTATGGGGGATAATACTGTGTGCAGGAGCCACTATGGGGGATAATACTGTGTGCAGGGGCCACTATGGGACATAATACTGTGTGCAGGGGCCACTATGGGGCATAATACTGTGTGTAGGGGCCACTATGGGACATAATACTGTGTGCAGGGGCCACTATGGGGCATAATACTGTGTGCAGGGGCCACTATGGGGGATAATACTGTGTGCAGGGGCCACTATGGGATATAATACTGTGTGCAGGGGCCACTATGGGGCATAATACTGTGTGCAGGGGCCACTATGGGGTATAATACTGTGTGCAGGGGTCACTATGGGACATAATACTGTGTGAAGGGGCCACTATGGAGCATAATAGAGCGCGCAGGAATGCGTAGGAGGGGGTCGGTCGAGGTCTTCGGCGTCGGTTGGGGGGGACCCATGTCAAAAGTTCGCCACAGGGCCCCACCATTCCTAGTTACGCCACTGCACACACCAATGCATAAGAGTGACACAACGTGACGTGGATTACTATAGGACTGCAAAGAACAGAACTCGTGAGTTGTGTGTGGGTAGCTACACATAAATGTATACTAAATACACACTCCTATACAAAACTGCACGCTATCTGTTGTTAGCCCCAATTCTCACACTTCCTACCCAGCGTCACCTTCTCCTTACTGTCCTGTGGTTGTGGTGGGGTCTTTTCGGACCCCCGAGAGAGGGAGAGGGACCGGGAGAGGTAAGAAACATAAAAAACTGTTACTTACCTCTCCACGATCCATGCAGACTTTGGCCTAGTCGTCTGACGTCTCATGACCCTGGCCTGCATCCCAGGTCATGTGACGTCTGACGTAATTGAAGATCGACTACTTCGGAGGCCGACAGCGTAAGAGCCGGGAGATAGGTGAGTAACAGAGGTTTTTTTATGTTTTTCTCCCCCCGGGTCTCCGATTATTATACTCTGGGGTCTGAAAAGACCCCAGAGTATAATAATTGTTTATGGGTGTCCACTATGGGCTATAATACTGTGTGCAGGGGCCACTATGGGGGATAATACTGTGTGCAGGGGCCACTATGGGGGATAATACTGTGTGCAGGGGCCACTATGGGTGATAATACTGTGTGCAGGGGCCACTATGGGGGATAATACTGTGTGCAGGGGCCACTATGGGGGATAATACTGTGTGCAGGAGCCACTATGGGGGATAATACTGTGTGCAGGGGCCACTATGGGACATAATACTGTGTGCAGGGGCCACTATGGGGCATAATACTGTGTGTAGGGGCCACTATGGGACATAATACTGTGTGCAGGGGCCACTATGGGGCATAATACTGTGTGCAGGGGCCACTATGGGGGATAATACTGTGTGCAGGGGCCACTATGGGATATAATACTGTGTGCAGGGGCCACTATGGGGCATAATACTGTGTGCAGGGGCCACTATGGGGTATAATACTGTGTGCAGGGGTCACTATGGGACATAATACTGTGTGAAGGGGCCACTATGGAGCATAATAGAGCGCGCAGGAATGCGTAGGAGGGGGTCGGTCGAGGTCTTCGGCGTCGGTTGGGGGGGACCCATGTCAAAAGTTCGCCACAGGGCCCCACCATTCCTAGTTACGCCACTGCACACACCAATGCATAAGAGTGACACAACGTGACGTGGATTACTATAGGACTGCAAAGAACAGAACTCGTGAGTTGTGTGTGGGTAGCTACACATAAATGTATACTAAATACACACTCCTATACAAAACTGCACGCTATCTGTTGTTAGCCCCAATTCTCACACTTCCTACCCAGCGTCACCTTCTCCTTACTGTCCTGTGGTTGTGGTGGTGTCTCCAGTTTGCACTTCCTTTTTCTCTTATTTCACAATAACCGATGTTAGTTACATCTGGGCTTTCTTGACTATATTAGGGCACAACAACATTACCCTACATTACGTGCTCTTCTTTAGTCCATGACTATAGAGGGCAGAGCATGACCATGACTGACAGAAAAATACAGAAAGAATCATTTATCTACCAAAACTGTCTGCAAGGACCGAGAAGAACTGATGGAAGGCAAAGGACAAAGGTCACACCGAATATTGATGGGATTTACATTTCACTTTCCTTCATTCACTTAATTTGTTAATTAACAAAAATAACTATTAACCCTCAGATTTCTGAAAGCACTCCTATGTTGCAGCGCTCCCTATCTATACATTTTGCACAGTACTGTACTATTACCAATAATGGATTTGCTAAGAATCTGCTGGGAATGTTAGTCTTTACACTGGCGCTCTGGATTACAGTTTTAGGGAGCCTTCACATGGAGTATACGCTCCGCTCAACCTAAACGTAAAAGTCATTCAGAATGAGCACATAAAAACCAGCTTACCATTGACTTGAATGGGAGCCGGCATACGCGCGTAATACATTGAAAGCATAGGGAAAAAAGCCTCCCATTGATTTCAATGAAGAGTGCACGTAAGCCGGCTCCCATTCAAGTCAATGGGAGCTGCTTTTTACGCGCTCTTTCTGAACGTGTTTTTACGATCAGAATGAACGCAGCGTTACATCATGTGAAGGCTCCCTTAGGGAGCCTTCACACGGAGTAAACGCGCGTGTAGTTTTTGCAAAATACACGTGTAAAAATAAGACTCCCATTGACTTCAATGAAATTTTTTACACGTGTAAAAATACGCCAGTAAAATGTCATTGAAGTCAATGGGAATCTTATTTTTACACGTGTATTTTGAAAAATACACACGCGTTTACTCTGTGTGAAGGCTCCCTGAAAAAAAAGCCTTCCATTGATTTCAATGGGTTCTGCTAGCTTTTTTTTTTTCCACTAGCAGAATTTTCTGCTACTGTAAAAAAAAAAAAGCTAGCCGAACCGGGAGGCTTTTTTTTTTCAGTGTGGAAAATTCCACACCAAATTCATCACCATTTTCCTCTGTGTGTCACTCTCTTTTATGAAATACTTGCATGTCCTATAAAATATCAGTTCAGGACCATCTTAGAACTCTACATTGTGTTGTTCCTCTGTTATTACTTTTGGAATTCTATGAAAAAATCAACAGTTGGGTGTAACCAGTTGATTGCATGTATAGATCTATATAGATCTATAGACCCTGATACAAAGCAATTGTTGCTAGCAGTGTCAGACTCTACAGAGACATGTTCTATTGACAAGGTGATGCCCAATTGTTAACATTTACAGAAAGCTAGTGCACAGGGCAGGGCTGATAACAGCTCTGCTCCTATACAAGTACATGTACAGTACCCCAGTGGACGGGGCTGCAGCTCTGCCTCCATTACTTGAATAGAGTCAGAGCTGTTTTCGGCCCTGTGCACCAGCTGATCGTACCCGCACCGATTGGATACTGATGACCTATCATGGAAAACCCCTTGAGGCTAAGACCCAACATGGTGGGCTGCAGCAAAAAAGCGCCTTGGTAAAAAACATGGCCATAACGGTTTTGGAAATCTCAGCCTGTCCACTGTGCACATTTTTCCACGAGTTGTGAATGTAAAATGCTGCAACAACACACTCCAGGTCTGAAGCGCAGAGAGACTGACGTGCTATGACTGCACCTACAAATGAGAAGGATCCGTTAATTGCAGCCTTGACTATGTGTGATTTGTGGTGTATTGTGCGATGCCGCTTCCATGTCTCGGATGCTTGTACGAGTTGGAACTTGCTGTATGTTGGAGATAAATTGCTGATGTCCTGTCCTGCACTTTCAGCTCATACACCTCACCTCTGATCTTGTACTAGCCTAGGAAGCATGCAATATTATGGTATTACATGCCGAGGCTTTGTCTGTAATCGCATAGGTTATTGTGACAAATAGATATCTTCCTTCTCGACATACAATGTATTAGAGTGTGTGGTGAGTATATGTTATTACGTGGTTGCAGCGTTCATCACGTAGACAGATATGGAGCGGATATGACTACTTAGCAGTCCTGTCATCTGATTTACAAGATTTACTCTGCACTGTAAATTTGTACGTACAGAAATCGTATTCATTTATAAAGCGGCAACGTCTTCTGCACACTGTTCCCTGTTCCCATTGGGACTCACAATTCAAATTCTGCATTAAGGTCACAGTCTGGCAGCAACAAAAAAATGCTGCATTTTATGGCCCCTGCAAAGTGGATGGAATTCTAGCGAATCTGATCCAAATGCTGCAAAAAGTGCAGCAGAAGTGCTTTGATTTCCAAAACCGTCATATTTTTGGAAAGCACAACTTGTCAATTGTACCTATGAGAGATGAGCAAGTAGCATTCGATCGAATACCTCTGCGTGCAAGCAACCGAACACCAAGGGGTTAAACGCATAGAATATTCGATGCGCTTAACCCCTTGGTGTTCGGCCGCTTACACGCATACCTATGGCGGGGAGGTATTTGATCGAATACTCCTCGCTCATCTCTAGTACCTATGGAAACCCTGGCGGATTCTGTATAGGCACAATTAAAAATTCCACTTTGAAATCAATGGGAGGCTTTTTTTTCAGTGTACAAAATTCCACACCAAATTCCTCACCATTTTCCTCCGTGTGAATTATTACCTACTATAAAAAACCCTTTAACCTACAAGTATGTTTTTAGAGTGTGGGAGTGCATACCAGCTCCATGCAGATGTTGTCCTTGGTCAGATCTGAACCCAGAAATCGCTAATCCCTCGTAACGAGAAGGCTGCATAATTAATCTATAGCATAACAATGTGCCCATTAGCAGCTTTACAATACAGGATGCATCCTATCATTTATCATGTGCAGACATAACTTGTTGGATCAGAGCCAATAATTTTCCATACTATTCCTATTTCGAAACTTGTCCTTCCTTAGAGGTGAGAGAGATAAGGAGATAAGCCATTAGTAGATACTGCTGGCATTGGTTATCTCTTTGGTAACCCTGAAATCTATTACTTTTGTGTGGTCAGCCTAAACTTTCCCATATACTAGACATTTCAAATGACTAAAGAGAACAATTTAGACCAAGTTCGACCAACCGATGACTGGTATCTGTCACAATGTTTATCTGCCATATTGGATTTGTTGGGTGCCTAAAGACGTATCTGCATCCCATCAATGATAGCCTAGATCAAAACTGGCCATACACATAGCAGATTTTGAATGTTTGGTTGAAAATCATTTGTACAAAAACCTGTGAAGGTTCATCCCATACAGATGACCATCAAGTAAAATTGGTGGAAACCAAAATCGGTTGTGTTGGATTTTTTTTTAGATGTATCTAATCCTTTGTGTATGGGCTAGACCGAAAGAGTGAACAGTCATTCCATAAATTCATTAGTATTGACCAATTTTCATCCGTTCGTTTTCCCAATGTTTGGAGTAAACAAATGTTTGTTGGAACATTCATTCATTTGTGTGTTTGGAATAGTTGTCTGTAGAAATGATCGAAAAACATTCATTGCTGATGAATAATGGCGGCCTAAAATTTAATGTCTCTTCAAATCTAACATGTATGACCAGTGTAGAGTTCCACTTGAGGCTAAGGCCCCATGGGACGTCCCACAGCAACAAAGTGCTGCCGGAATAACCAAGGCGCCAACGGTTTTCCTCCGCAGACTTTTTGTTACACTTATACCTATGGGGAAACAGCCGGAGTTTCCATAGGTATAATTGACATGCTGCAATTTCCAAAACCGGCCCGGTTTTGGAAATCGCAACATGTCTGCACGGCGGTATTTACGGCAGAGTGGGCATGGGATTCGCTAAAATCGCATCCACTTTGCCATTACTGCAAAATGCTGCAATTTTTCCCACGGCATTTCTGCCAGTGTTTCCGTCCCATGGGACCCGGCCTAAATCAGCCAATGAAGGGAATGACAGATATTGGTCAACAATATAAGGTTATGTTCACACTGCTATTATAACAGTTCATTGTTCTCATTCGTCATAGGACATTAATGGTAGTAGAGTGATGGACGCCCTTTTGTCTGCATCCATTCTCATTGACTTTAACGTAATAATCATGGTGGACACTTTCTTCCATCATGTTTGGTTATTTTTGCCTTTTATACTTCCCGATACATACTATATGGGATAGAACAATTGTTCTTTGGGTCAATCCTCCCCTTCCCTCCTTGTTGACAATAGGTCCCTATTTACACAAGGCAATGTAGTGCCGACAATTTTGCATCTTTTATACCACATAAAAGATGCAATCAGCCAACAAATGGGCATTTGCTCATTTGTTGGCAGGCCATCAGCATTTACATGGGCCAATTATTGGGCAGGAGCATGCCTAAGAACGCTTACTCTTGATAATCGGGCCATGTAATAGAGGCTTAAGTCACGGCAGACCAGTTATTTTGTCTGTACTGTGGTTTTTACTCATGGTGTTGTTGTCCAAGACAACAAACGTCACATACTAACCATGAACAAGTCATTCAGAAAATGGCCTTATGAAATCCCTGGTGTATAGCGCGCTTAAGGCCATGTTCATGCTACAAGATAATCAATGGACACCATATACATGGGACGTACAAGTTACATATACCGGCTATATGTCAAGATTTCAGGAATAATGGAGGGAAAGTCCATCACTAATGTTATGTCAACAGGGCATCAAACATATAGAATTGGCTAAAATTTAAGACAGATTTTATTAGTTTATAAAGAATGTTGCATGTGGATTTCAGAGTTGACGATAGTTTTGTATATGCCTGAGGAAGAGGCCTAGAGCCTCGAAAGCTTGCAATCTGTCATCATTTGAAGTTAGCCATTAAAAAAGGTATCAACTACTGAAGATTCTCAAATTTTTTTTTATATTTCATAGTTGACAATAATAATACTGAATACTTTACCTAGTCAATTCACAAAATCACATAAAGATACAAGTACACTGAAGAGCAATCTTACAATCCATAGAATACAAAGCACAAAAGACTACAGTTTAGGCGCCGTTCACTTTGTGTTTTGGCTACAAGTTGGCATAGAGGTTTCTATAGGAAAACTGAAGGGTTGGAGGGAGATACATAATGCTGCATAACGATGGGATATTCTTCCTATATTATCGATTTTAACCTCATTTTTATTTATTTTTTAGTATATGACAGAATTGGATATATCTAATAATTTATTATTATTATTATTATTATTATTATTATTATTGTTATTATACTTTGCATACTTTAGAAGCTTTTATTTAGCTTCCAGATAGGAGAATATAAGGAAAATTTTTTTAATAATAATTCCAAAGGGTGAAATTCTAATATTTTATTTTAATTTTTATTTTTCTTCAACACATATACTCCCTACAGTGTTTAACTTTTTCTACATAGATTGAGATATAATATAAATAAATAATAATATTTCTAATTATTTTTAAGCTTAGATACATCCTATGGCCATAAACCACCTGCAGATTTTTTTTTTTAAAAAAATATATATTTAAGCAGCAAATTTATTAGTGTATAGATTAGTATCTTCATATACAGGGTATTACTTGTGTCCACACAAGCCCCCTCCTCCTGAAATTCACTGCCCGTGAAAAAAAAAAAAAAAGTCTATGCTGTTTTCCTAATGATTTTTTTCCATGTGCATCAAGTGGAAAAAAGCACATTAGGGCTTTGGCAATACAAGGATTTTTCCCAAAGGCACAGCATGATCGAGCTCTCTGTATAACGTTGCGAGGGTTTTCCTCAATTCTGTTTTTCAATAGGGAAAATACAGTCCCAGATATTCCCAAGATATTCCCTGGGAAGAGCCTGAAGGCTTTGGCAAAAATCGTAAAAATTTGCTACAAATGTTAAACTAGTTTCAGAACAAATTCCAAATGAAAAACAGAATAAAAAGCAAAAAATTTTTTTTTTTCAAATTAGTCTTTATTTTGAGCAGGTGTGTTCTAATGAACATCTGCACGGGATCCAGGTACAGATATTATATATACCATATATATATATGGCTTTTTAACCTAAAATATAAATTTCAAGCTCCTAAATGTCAGAAAGGAATCTCCAGTTGAATTAGTTCAAGACACTAAATAGTCAACACAGGGTAACATTTGTCTTCTACATTTTTTTTTTTTTTTTTAATTAACTCCATTTTTTTTTACATTTTTGGGATTTCAGTCCTCATGACATAAAAAAAATAATAAAAAAATAAATTATATATATATATATATATATATATATATATATATATATATATATATATATAGAAATTTTAAGGCTTGAGAGGAGCGACCTTGATAAAAACATTTTTAAAAAATATGTAAATTGATAACATAACAATAATAATTCACCAATGTGAACACTGTCTAAAACTGGCTAGACATGACATATATAAACTGCAATAAATTTGGTATTCATGGGGAGTATAAAAAAATAAAAATAGATTAAAAAAAAAACAGAACTTGCTTGGTCTGGATCTGGTTTATCTTCTTGGCAATGTAAGTCAAAAAATGTTAAACTGGTGAATGCGAATTAGAAAATCATAAAAACGGTGTTTATAATCTTCAGGGGAATACGTGGTCTAAATATAGAGAACTGCATGAAAGGATTACAAAGTCTGCTCTTTTTTTTGTAAGGAAGTGTATTATGTTAAATGTCTTACTAGGGGTCTTTAATCTACTGTTCACTTGTTAAAGATAACAGTGCACCCTACCTTTCACTCAATGGCAAAAAATATTTAACTGTGCATGCTGTCTATTAAATTAATTAGCAAGTAATCATCACACCATGATATCATAACTGAATGTAGGACGTAGATGGGGAAAACAGAAAAATGTTTTAATTCTAAATTGATCCTGTAATTTTTTTTTTATTATAATTGGATATTTTTCTTAGAAAGGCAAAATTTTTTTTTTTTTCTTCTTGATCCACTGATGAGGATATGGGATGTGTCAAAAGAGTTCAAATTAGCAATGGTGTTATGTTTTATTATTAAGATAATATGATACTTGGAGAAATGTGTGAATACATTGTGTCACTTGTGTATTTTTTAAATTTTTAAAAACAAATTAGACATAGTCACCGGGTGGTTTCATGCATGAGGTTTGGCACCGTTTGAAAATGAATGTTAGTTTATAGACTATAAATAATATTATATTATAAACATTATTTTTGGTGTTTTTTTTTTTTTTTTAACAAAGCTGTGTTTGTTTTTTTTTTGGTGTTTTCCCCCATAGATGTCTCTATTGGATGTTGCAAAATAAAAAAAAAATCCACCAAAAAAATTATAATACAAAGCTTTATTAAAAAAAAAAAGTGAGCAAAAATACAAATACAAAGCTTTATTAAGAAAAAAAAAAAAAAAAAAAAAAAAAGGTGAACAAAAAGTGTGTGTGAAGGAGGCCTTAATGAGATATACAGAAAAAAAAATGTTTCAGACCTGGTGACAATTACCCTCAGCATCTTGAAGTACTATATTTACAGCATCATTCTACTGCCGTGATGAGAACACTTATTCTTCTATCTTAGTGGTTAATTACATTTCTTGTATTTCACAATTTGAGCACTTGTTCCTAGGGGAGGAAAATAAAGTCATAGGACACTTAGTGAATTGGTGCAAATGGGAAGGGGAGGGGGGGGGGGGCGCACACATTTCTACAACAAAGACATTTTTATAAATGCATCTAAGGCTGTTTGCGGCACATATTTTTATAATTTGGGCACCGGAGCTTACCCGCTAAACTGATAATAAGGCCTAGACCTTGAGTCAATCTTTCTTGCATTAGAGCGGTTACTGCAATGTACAATTCAAGGCCAGCTCTAGCAAATAAGAAATTAATAGAGTGGACCCACTGCATGCACTTATTGAGTTGGCCTCACAAGGTACTAAAAAACTTACATCAGATATAATCCATCTATAACCCATATATCGTAACTTTGCCTCCAGGGCCTCTTACGTGGAAAAGTGATCAGCCAAATAATTGTTGGATCCCGAATAACCCCATGGGGGGCATTTATCACACCACTTGCGCCTATTCTCTTCGATTTTAGCCCCTTTGTTTATGGTGTTCGTGTAAGATGTATCATATTTTTGCGCCTATTTTTAAGGCTTTTACACAAGGCTTGGCCACTTTTTGGTTAGGTGTGGTTTAGCTAAATTTTTGGATGTGTCCCTTTTTTTTTTTTTTAAAAAAAAAGGAGTAACTGCAGTTTGAAACATATCTGACACCATTGGAATCGCAATTTCCAGGAGGTGAATTTTGCCCAATATTCATGATGCACCTTTGTAATAAATTAGGTGCACAGAATGCAAAGCAGAAAAAAAAATACAAAAAATTGTGCGCACGATAAATGAACTCTATTGTGTCATGGTACCCAACTAATGGTCGACAAAGGATAAAAAAAAAAAACACTTGAGTGCCATTCATCACAACTTTTATGTGGGCATAAAAAATCTAGTTAAAGGGGGAGTTCTGGCAACAAACCATAATATAACTGTATAAGTGGAGGGGTTAAGAAGCCATCATTTGTTCAATCACTTCTCATAATTGTAACATGGAATTGAAGGGATACGTGCCCTGATCGACTTGCTATATCGTTGATCACCCCTTGTTATGGGTGGTCCTTTGCCTGCGCTAGAGTATAACACATACATTTGCTTTCTTTTATAGTTGCATACCATATGGAGCACTGCAGAAAATATATCAAATTTTATTTTTTTTTTAAAATAAAATACATTAAAAAATAAAATATATATAGATCTTTGTGATTCTAATTTTAATTTTTTAATTAGTAAAATATATGCATAAATATAAATATATATTTATTATATTTTAATGAATAAGAATTAAAATTAGAATTGCAAATAAATGAATGCAATCCATTGATGGATCCCTGATTTTATATTATTTGACAAAATACACGTCAAATAAATTAATGAAATTAAAACTTTTGAGAATGAAGTCTTGGCACAAAATCTAATTTAATTTACAAAAAAATGTGAAAAATCCCAAAACAGCCACTGGTTACAAGGAATAATGGAAATTATGAGATTATGTAAAATGTATAGTAATAAAATAAAAAAAATTTGCTTGCTCATATGACGCTACTTATTATAATTCTCCAGAATAGAAAGACAATAGCCTGTCCACTACAAATAGACAGATCTTATCTAAGGAATGCCATGAGATAATAGGCCTTTGGTAGGTAAACAATGCCAAGGGAGAGCCATTGCCTCTGTATTATGTGTCAGGATTCTGTCCACTAGTGTAAAATAAAGAGGTTAAGGGTAAAATTTTCACTATCTCGTTAGTTCCTTGGCTCGATGAGAAGACATTTTCTTGGATTCACAACATCTGTGGCCTCATGCATACACTTGAGTTGAGCCAAGCTCTTTGAAGCGAGGATCATTGCATTAAATTGATGTTATTTGGTACAGAACCCCCCCAATTGCACTAATTTGAGGCACTGGACCGTGAGCTTCATTTATCATGTGAAAGATGCGTACACAATGACACAAAGTTGTGTACAAAGATGGTTCTGTTTTCCATAGAGTTTGATGTAGACAGTTTACAAACAGGCGGCATCGGTGGCATCAACACTATGGCTACCATGTTAGAGTTGGGTACAAATCGATACATCGAAACACGATGGCTATCCTCAGCCGTGCAAGATGTTGGAAATTTTGCAACATGCCTAAGATGCTGGTGGAGCACGTAACATGAAATCAGCCATTAGTCCCCCGAGCTATGCATGCCTTCTATACCTATATATCCGCTATTAAAATCTATGATAGGCCCCTCATTGTAGGTGTCAGCACTCGCTTATATTTATTGCTTGTACTCTCATAAAATCCTATTCATGCTCTCCTTTTCAGCAACAAAGAGGTTAATGATGAGCGGCTGCAGCTCTGCCTCTGCTTCCCAGCTCTGTAATCCAGAGCCAGCCAGCTGCCCCTCTCCTTTTACTATCACTGCACTGGAAATGGGTGGTTCTAGAAAGGGGGAAGGTAAGGCCACTTAACCCCTTGTACTTCAGACGTAAAGAGCAGCGCGCACGTGCATTGTGCAGCGATCATCTATCATGTCTGATACAGGCAATTGAATTTGTATTAATTTATATTAATTTGCAAAAATGCTGATTTTCCTAAAGAAACATATGTTTGGTACGACAACGCTGCTTGTTATGTGCTGTCTGTAGTGTTATCCTCTTATTATACCGGTTTGACTAGTTTTTATGCTTTCCCTTTACAAAACTGAATTGAATTTTTTCTATATTCAGCATACTCTAGGTATGACATTTTTGCGGCGTTTTGCTCCCACAAAGAACACCTGCACAGGATGCATGAATGTGTATTGCAGATTTTGTAGAGGAAATCTGCTGAAAACTGTACATATAGTACATGCGGATTCGGTTGCAGATTTGAGGTACAGACCCATTCATTTTTATGAGCCAAGACCCAGGACTGCAATTTTTTGGCCTTGTGTACGTGCCGTATTCGAGGACCGCAAATTATGAGATGTGACCTATTTATGGCCACATCATATAATATTCGTGATTGCAGATGACATACTGAGGTAGATTGTTGATCAGGATTTGCGGACTGTTAAGGATAAGTTCACACGGGGTTTTTTGGACTGGAACGTGAGGCCGAGGCTGCCTCAGGTTCTGGTCCAAAATACGGGTAGCTGTAACTGGATGCCGATACATTGCACCGGCATCCAGTCGCACACTCTGCTCCGGATTAGGCCCAATGAATGGGCCTAGTCCAGAGGAAGGAGTGTCTTCAAGCCGAATCGCGAGGCGACTCAGCCTGAACAATGAGCATCTCGCTTCTTTTTTACTGGAGAAACGGCTCCCGGAAAAAGCTCCTGAACGGCTCCTATTGATTTCAATGGGAGCCGTCTTTTTGGTCAGGATTTTGAGGCGAATATGGCGGGTAGCTGTAACTGGATGCCGATACATTGCACCGGCATCCAGTCGCGCACTCCACTCCGGATTAGGCCCAAATGATTGGGCCTAGTCGGGAGGGAGTGTCTTCAGGCGGAAGTGCAGTGCCGGGCATCCCGTCGCGGCTCTTTGTTCCAGATTAGGCTCAAAAGAATGGGTCTAGTCCGGAGGGTGCTGTCGCAAGGCGGATACCGCGGCTGAATCTGCGTGAAAAAGGGCATGCTGATTATTTTTTCCGTGAGCTCCAACATGCCGCTCACGGAAAAAAGAGCGCTAGCGGTCTACATAGACTTACATTGTAGGGGGCGGATTATGACATGGATTCATAATCCGCCCCTTCTTGCCCCGTGTCAACATGTTTTACCTCAAGTTGGGGTAAAACTGAGAATTGTGTCAAGAATATATTTAAATGGGACACATGGGGAAAGGTTATTCATAAATGAAACCCCTTAAGGCTAAGGCCCTTGCAGTTAGCCACAGCCAATAAACGTTTTTTTCCGCAACGTTTTTCACAGAAAGTCTGCAGAGTTTTCCTCTACAAACTTTCTGCTCCTATTCTACCTATACAGAAAACACCAGCATTTCCATAGGTATAATGGAAAACACGGCTTTTCCTCTGCAGATTTTTTTCTACAATGTGTGGATTGGAATAGCTAGAACCCCATCCACTTTTCAGGTAATGTAAAATGCTGCAGTTTCGCCATGTGCGGCACCAGCCTAAAAAACTGAATTGAAACAAAGTAATGGGGCGTTCACTCTTGAGTCCCTGTGCGCTCTGTGTCGTTCTGCTGGGTTTCCATCCTAATCCCCGGTAAAACTGCACTGGGGACGGCTTCCTGGCGGTCAGTTTTAAGACCCATTCATTTGTGCACACAGAGTTTTTTGCCACTGAATCCGCCCAGGGAGGAGGGGGCGGAGCGGAGAGGGCGGGACCGAGTGGAGGGGGTGGGGCAGGGAGGAGAGGAGGGGGCGGTGTTAGCAGGCAGAAAGCAGGCAGGGAGAGGACCTGCTCTCTGCTAAGCGTGAGGGGCGGCCGCTGGAGCAGCGCTGCGTCCACAGGGCCGCCCCAATCCACCGCTCTCTTCCTGTGCTGGGCTGCCGAGACGGTGACGCTAAGCCAGTCCAGGACAGCTTGTCCTGGACTGGCTTAGGTCAGCAAAAATGCCGCCCTCCCCCGGGGCCCCGACATAGCACTGCCTGAAGCGGTCGCTTCAGGTCGCCTCATGGGAGGTGCGGCGCTGAATCCGCCTAAATTCAACCTCCAAAAAAGCCTCCCAATAGAGTTCTATTGAGAGGCTTTTTTTTGGAGTCTGATTTTGAATCGGATTCAGCATCAAAATCAGCGCCAAAACACTCTGTGTGCACTGACCCTAAAACAAGCTGTTACCATCTCTGGTTACCCCAGGTACAGGTGTGAACCATTTTAGTATCATTTTTAGGACCACTTTTTAAGCCCCGTGCTCTGCAAAGGACACACGATTGGCACCGTTATAAATTTTTCACGTCTCAATTTTGTCCCAGAAAAAAACAAAAACCCAGATACGCTAAAGCAGACCTGGGCAAAGCCCGGCCCCCGGGCCACATCTGGCCCTCTGACTGATTCAGTCCGGCCCGCATAGCTTTGACTAGGGGGGCTTGTCTAGGGGGCGTATCTGGGGGGCGTGTCTTAGTGTCGGCCGAAGATGGAGATGTGGAGCGTATCATAAAGTACTGAGATGTAAGGTGAGCTGCAGGGGGGAGAGAGAGTGTGTGTCTGTATGTGTGCCTGTCTGTCTGTCTGTCTGTCTATATGTGTGTGTGTCTATATGTCTGTCTGTCTGTCTATCTATATGTGTGCCTGTCTATATGTCTGTCTGTCTGTCTATCTATATGTGTGTCTGTCTATATGTGTCTGTCTGTCTATATGTCTGTCTGTCTATATGTGTGTGTGTCTATATGTGTGTCTGTCTATATGTGTCTGTCTGTCTGTCTGTCTATCTGTATGTGTGTGTCTTAGCAACCTAGGGGTTGTGGGGACATATAATATACGGGTGACTGTAGGAGGATTATACTTTGGGGGGGGGGCACATGGAAAGATGATTGGGAATGGGTGGAGTCAACGTAGAAGTGGGTGGAGCTAAATTTGTCGTGGCACGGCCCTCTAGCATAGTCTCCATTTCTTATACGGCCCCATGGGAAAATTAATTGCCCACCCCTGCGCTAAAGGTAAAATTTGTATTTTTTCTTATAGAAAGATCCCTGTGGTGACAGAGGCCACAAGTATATGTTAAGCTTGGGACAAAAATGAGATAGAAACTTACCTTTACACCCTGCTATGGCAATGTACACATTAATAATAGATTTCCGTTTTTCTTCATATACGTTACATTATTTTTTTCTTTCCTTTTCGGACAGAGTGATTGGTGAGAAAACATGGAAAACCCAAAGAAGTCTAATACCAACGGAGAACGGCGAACCAAAAAAAGAAGGGCCCTGGAACCTTATGAAGATACAGTATGGCCTGCACGATAAGGTGACTATATATATATATATATATGTGACTGTAAGGGGTCATCACTGCAGACACGTATTGAGGCGTTGCCCATAGCAACCATTCAGATCCTGGGTGTTATGTAAGTGTAGGTGGAAAATGAAAGCAGTGACCTGATTGGTTGCTCTGGACACGCGGATGACTTTTCCCTTTTGCATGGTAAAAAATTACGTAAGTTTTTCCGCGTTTTCCTCTAAAGTCTCTTAATTATGTTTCTGGAAAAGTTGGGTGACTGTCATCATGGCTTCAATAATATGGGCCATTAGGCTTGTCGTTCAATTTCTTGCAGTAAATTTGCCTAGTTTGGACAATTTCACACTTGATGTTTTCCCGGGGCCAGAAATTATACAAATGAGACTCATTGGGGCCAAGGGTGCACCTCATATATTATGAGGTGTACCTTCCTCCGGGCCATACGGCTGGAGGGAAATGTATACTATTTCATAGCCGCTATACATTTTCCTCATTTACATTAGAATTTTGGCGTTAATGATAATAAATCTGGCAGGGCTCCTGCACGCCCCATTTTTGGGAAGATGGGGAGGGCAGCGCAAAAATAAATAAATCAAAAAGTCACAAATTGCAACCATTTTGTCTTGTACGCCACAAAACTGGTATACAAGACATTATAAATCTGCCGTAAATGGGTAGATTTATTAAAACTCTCTAAGGCTGGGGCCCCCCGTGGCTGCGGCGTTTTACAGTCACTGTGTTGTGGAATGCGGGAAAATACGCGGAAATACCGGCGGTGGGTATGGCCAAAGACTCTTACTATGAAAGCAAGTGGGGTTGCATTGCAACTTGCAGGTTGCTTCAATTGGGGCACTACAGTCGCAAGAAATTTATCAGGTTTGGATTGTTTGAAAACCATTCACTTTTATTATGTTGCGATGTAGCATAGTGAAAGTGTCATCTTCGGTTGCAATATTGTTGTTCGTCCAATAAGTCCAGCTGTTGATATTCCCTGTGCCATAACAATTTACCATGGGGCCCTGAAGCCAAACGTGTAATGGGGCTCCACTCTACCATGACCATGGAAAGAAGAAAATTCAGAAGAATGTGTGTAATTATTTTGGCGTCCTTTACACAGAGACATGGTGATTTTACAGTACAGATAATGTACACAGTGATGTCACAACACAGGGATAATACACATAGTGGTGTCATAGTACAAGAAAAATGCACACCGTGATGTCACAGTACAGGGGTAATACACACAGTGATGTCACAGTACAGAGATAATACACACAGTGATGTCACAGTACAGGATAATACACACAGTGATGTCACAGTGCAGGGATAATACACACAGTGATGTCACAGTACAGAGATAATACACACAGTGATGTCACAGTGCAGGGATAATACACACAGTGATGTCACAGTACAGGGATAATACACACAGTGATGTCACAGTACAGGGGTAATACACACAGTGATGTCACAGTACAGAGATAATACACACAGTGATGTCACAGTACAGGGATAATACACACAGTGATGTCACAGTACAGAGATAATACACACAGTGATGTCACAGTACAGAGATAATACACACAGTGATGTCACAGTACAGGGATAATACACACAGTGATGTCACAGTACAGGGATAATACACACAGTGATGTCACAGTACAGAGATAATACACACAGTGATGTCACAGTACAGGATAATACACACAGTGATGTCACAGTACAGGGATAATACACACAGTGATGTCACAGTACAGAGATAATACACACAGTGATGTCACAGTACAGAGATAATACACACAGTGATGTCACAGTACAGAGATAATACACACAGTGATGTCACAGTACAGGATAATACACACAGTGATGTCACAGTACAGGGATAATACACACAGTGATGTCACAGTACAGGGATAATACACACAGTGATGTCACAGTACAGGGATAATACACACAGTGATGTCACAGTACAGGGATAATACACACAGTGATGTCACAGTACAGAGATAATACACACAGTGATGTCACAGTACAGGATAATACACACAGTGATGTCACAGTGCAGGGATAATACACACAGTGATGTCACAGTACAGGATAATACACACAGTGATGTCACAGTACAGAGATAATACACACAGTGATGTCACAGTACAGAGATAATACACACAGTGATGTCACAGTACAGAGATAATACACACAGTGATGTCACAGTACAGAGATAATACACACAGTGATGTCACAGTACAGAGATAATACACACAGTGATGTCACAGTACAGGGATAATACACACAGTGATGTCACAGTACAGAGATAATACACACAGTGATGTCACAGTACAGAGATAATACACACAGTGATGTCACAGTACAGAGATAATACACACAGTGATGTCACAGTACAGAGATAATACACACAGTGATGTCACAGTACAGGGATAATACACACAGTGATGTCACAGTACAGGGATAATACACACAGTGATGTCACAGTACAGGGATAATACACACAGTGATGTCACAGTACAGAGATAATACACACAGTGATGTCACAGTACAGAGATAATACACACAGTGATGTCACAGTGCAGGGATAATACACACAGTGATGTCACAGTACAGGGATAATACACACAGTGATGTCACAGTACAGGGATAATACACACAGTGATGTCACAGTACAGGGATTATACACACAGTGATGTCACAGTACAGGGATAATACACACAGTGATGTCACAGTACAGGGATAATACACACAGTGATGTCACAGTACAGGGATAATACACACAGTGATGTCACAGTGCAGGGATAATACATACAGTGATGTCACAGTACAGGGATAATACACACAGTGATGTCACAGTACAGGGATTATACACACAGTGATGTCACAGTACAGGGATAATACACACAGTGATGTCACAGTACAGGGATTATACACACAGTGATGTCACAGTACAGGGATAATACACACAGTGATGTCACAGTACAGGGATAATACACACAGTGATGTCACAGTACAGGGATAATACACACAGTGATGTCACAGTGCAGGGATAATACATACAGTGATGTCACAGTACAGGGATAATACACACAGTGATGTCACAGTACAGAGATAATACACACAGTGATGTCACAGTACAGAGATAATACACACAGTGATGTCACAGTACAGGGATAATACACACAGTGATGTCACAGTACAGGGATAATACACACAGTGATGTCACAGTACAGGGATAATACACACAGTGATGTCACAGTACAGGGATAATACACACAGTGATGTCACAGTACAGGGATAATACACACAGTGATGTCACAGTACAGAGATAATACACACAATGATGTCACATTACAGGGATAATACACACAGTGATGTCACAGTACAGGATAATACACACAGTGATGTCACAGTACAGGGATAATACACACAGTGATGTCACAGTACAGAGATAATACACACAGTGATGTCACAGTACAGGATAATACACACAGTGATGTCACAGTACAGGGATAATACACACAGTGATGTCACAGTACAGGGCTAATACACACAGTGATGTCACAGTACAGGATAATACACACAGTGATGTCACAGTACAGGATAATACACACAGTGATGTCACAGTACAGGATAATACACACAGTGATGTCACAGTACAGGGATAATACACACAGTGATGTCACAGTACAGGATAATACACACAGTGATGTCACAGTACAGGATAATACACACAGTGATGTCACAGTACAGGGATAATACACACAGTGATGTCACAGTACAGGAATAATGTACACAGGGATGAATTGCACATAGTGGTGTCACATGCATACATTGTAATGTCCCAGTAAAGTAATAGAGGTACAGTCAGGGCTCGTTCACATCTGTGCCCGTACTCGTTCTGCAGGTTTCCGTTTCCTGCACAAAACAGGGGCAGGAGACGGGAACCTGCAGTCATGCTTCAAGCCCATTCATTTGAATGGGCTTGAAAAGTCTCCGGCTGTGTGCAGTGAGTGTTTTATGTTCTCCGCGGTGAAACCGTTTTTTTAAACCGGACACAGAGTCGGACATGCAGTACTCTGTGTCTGGTTTTTTTTTTTTAAAAAAAACGATTTCGCCGCCGAGCGCATAAAACACTCACCGGCGCACACAGCCGGACTCTGCATGCAGAAGACGGAAACCTGAAAACGGAGTTCAGGCGTTGGTGTGAACCCAGCGTCAGTTTTCCACATCCCCTTCCATCATCCGTCTACTGTATTTCACTAACTTACCCTCGGTCTCAGTGGAAATGATTCCCCTTAATTATTGGGCCCCATAGCAGCTGCTATGTCTGTTACCCTGGCAGTTAAGAGGATGCGCTTAGACTGAAATCTATACCAGCTCATAGCTGGCTCAAATAATGACAGATTTTTCAGATTGTGGCGAGGACGGTGTAAAAGCTTCACTGATCAATGATATTTGTGCAAATGGATTTTAAAATGCTGCAAACCTGAGGTCTGCAACATTTTCACCGCCAGTTTTCTAGGGTCCAGACTCCAGGCATCATAGTCACCTATACTGCTAGGAGTCCCTACCTCACCACAGAACGATTGTCCATGTTTTCAGTATGGGACATTAGTCTGGCAGTGAGGCAGGGACTACTGGCATCCTAGATAACTATGATACAAGGTCTCTGTTCAGGGTTTGACCCAGGAAATATTGTTCACCATCAGTATTGCTAGTATATGCCTCCCCGCCACATTATAGAATACATTACACTGGTACATACCTTTATTATAAATGTCACTTCTGAAGATTTGCAGTAAAACACGTTGAAAAATACGTGCAGTGGATGGGCTGTGATTTCCAAAACCGTCGATGTTTTGGAAATTGCATCGTGTCAATTACGATGCATTACTGCTGCGTTTTTTCCTGCAGCGCTTTTTGTTGCGGCCTTCTATGTGGGTCCTAAGGGTTGGTTCACACTAGCGTATGTATTCCGTCCAGGGAGAGTCCACATGGAGACCCCCGGACGGAATACAATCACAATCGCAAGCGATCTGCTGTCAAAGCAAACGGACCTCATAGACTATAATGGGCTCCGTGTGCTTTCAGTGCACTGCCGACACAAATGATTTGTGCGGGTAGTGCGCGGCAAGCACACAGAGCCCATTATAGTCTATGGGGTCCGTGTGCTTTGACGGTAATGTTGTGCAGGTTTATTAGCATTTATTCCAGTCTTCAAAAATTTCCCCATATTGTTTATAGGAAGTGAAACACCATTTTGCAGCAATAAATGTTCCAGAGTGGTTACTTGATTGCCAATAGGAGATTATTAAACGCATCGCAGAAGGAGTATTTTTTGTAGCTTCTTTGGTGCATTTAATCATTATTGCTGGTTATTTTTTTTAGTATGCAGCATGCTCGGGGATTAAGAAAAAAAAAACATGCAAAGACATGCAACCACAAATGCATGAAATTCAATATAATTAGGGGGCAACATGGTGGCTCAGTGGTTAGCACTGCAGCCTTGCGGCGCTGGAGTCCTGGGCTCATACTCCCGCTAGGCGTTTGTATATTCTCTCCATGTTTGCATGGATTTCCTCCCATTCTACAAAGACATACTGATAGGAAAAAAAAGACAATATAATTAATGATTTATTTATTTTTTACAGTCACTTAAAAAATGTAAAAAAAAAAACCTCAACCACTGCAACAAAAAAATATGTGCGTGAAGAAAGCCTATTGGTCTTTTTAGCTATTGGGGCATGTTGCAGTCCTTGCTGCATCAATAATCTCACAGTTTTGCTGTCAATTTGGGCTAAGGCCCCATGTTGCAGAAATACAGCAGCAAAAAACTCTGCATTTTACAGTACCAGCAAAGGGAATGAAAGTCTGGTTAATCCCATCCACACATTGCGGGGAAAAAAACACTGCAGAAAAGCTGCGTTTTTTTTAGCTGTGTTCCACAATGTGGGGCCTTAGCCTTACATAGTTTCAAAGTGAGGCTGAGGCCACACATTGCAAAAACGCAGCTTTTTTTGTTGTTGCAGATTTTGTTGCAATCTTTTAAGCCAAGAATGGCTACAAAAGGAAGTTCTTATACTTCTCCCTTCTTCCCAATCCACTCCTAGCTTTGACTCAAAAAACCGCAACAAAACGTGCAACAAAAAAAGCTGCGTTTCCACAGTGTGGGGTTTTAGCCTAAGGCTGGTGCCCCACGGGCCGGAAACGGGAAAAATTGCGGCGTTTTACAGTACAAGCAAAGTGGATGGGATTCTTGTGAATCCCATGCCAACTTTGTAGTACAAAACGCAGCGCAGACACGCTGTGTTTTCCAAAAATTATAGCTATGTCAATTATAGCTATGGAATCGCCGGTGGCTTTCCCGTAGATAATATTGTAAGAGAAAGTCCGTGGAGGAAAACCAAGCGACCTGTATGTTTAAAGCACAGCGATGCGTTCCTGCCGCGTCTCTGCATGTCATCCTGTGAGCCTTACCCTAAAGCTAAATTTACAAAAGAAAACCCCAAAACTGTATGTCATTTTTGCCAGGTGACAAGAACTGCATGGCATTGGCTACGTCTGAATATACCTTAACAATGAAGTAGAGGTTTTTTAATGTCTGATAGAAGAGGGTGATTTACATTTACTGGGATTTTAACAATTTTTTCAGGTAATTTTTATAAATTAGACCGAAAATTGCTAGTTTTCTTGCAGTTTTGGATAAAAATGGCGAAATGTTATTCAATGGAATTTTTTTTGCCTATTAACTACCGTAAATAATTACAAATGAAGGGAAAACCGTGATATCAGCAGCGCTGGTGCGAACACGAAGCACGGGAACCAAAATACTTTTTGTAGACTCTAAATGCAAAATACTCCCCATCGTCTCCCTGTCCTTGTCTCATGAGGCCGTGATTAATTATACCCTCCATAGAAACAGGTGGGTAATCAGCAGCGTCGCCGTCCTCACATGTACACCTGTGCTGCGCCCGCTCCTCCTAATACTCACAGACGGGCCCCATAATGACAAGATTTATTCCTGGAAGTTTTAGTCAATGACATATGATAACTCTGCTACTTTTTGTTACCACCTGCACAGTGCCACTTCTATGCCCTCTGATATTTCAAAGCTAGGAACAACATGGCATCCCCCAGAGACGTAGCTTGGAGCTCCTGGGCACCAATGCGATAATCTGTAACAATCCAACCCCCTGATGTCTTCTTATGTGACAAAGAGGCTTTTGGGCACCTTCAGGCAGCAGGGTCTGGATGTGATGGCCACATTTGCTACACCTTATATCTATGCCCCAGTTGCCTCTGAGTGAAAGGCCACAGGACTTTTTATATCTGTAGGGCCTCATTAACATCTGCATCGGTAATCCGTTCGGGGAAGTCCGCATGTGGCCCCCCCGAAGGACTACCGAACTCATTGGCAAGCGGTATGCAGTGAAAGCGCACGGATCCCTATAGACTATAATGGGGTCCATGTGCTTGCTGTGAGATCTCCGCAGGTAACGTGGACGGGAAAATTCTTCAGAATCTACTTTCTTCTCCGCATGATTCATGCGGGCAGTGCGCAGCAAGCACACAAACCCCATTATAGTCTTCTTCTTCCCCGCCTTTTCTTCCTCTGACGTCTTCGGGTCCCGTCCTCCTCCGGCGCTTGCTCGCGGACACTGATAAAAAAAAAATAGCCCGGGCGCATGCGCAATAGCTGTAGTAGAAGCCGCGTGCTACTGCGCATGCGCCCGGGCTATTTTTTTTTATCAGCATCCACGAGCAAGCGCCGGAGGAGGACGGGACCCGAAGACGTCAGAGGAAGAAGAGGCGGGGAAGAAGATGAAGACACACCCTGAATGCCCGCCCAGGGTGCACGTTCCGTAAGTAGAGAACATTCTTTTTTAAGTTATTATTTTAAAACGGGGGGGTAGTTTAATTTAACTTTTACGGTGCCTGAATAGCCTTTTTAAAGGCTATGCACGCATATGTGGGGCTCTATCAGCATGATTTTGCTGATAGAGCCCCTTTAAGGTCCACGTGGTGTAAACACCATACAGTCACTGTACAGTGGATGGTATCCTAGCGAATCCCATCCCCCAGTGCAGGAAAATATAGGTAAGGAACGCTGTGATTTCCAAAACCGTAGCGGTTTTGGAAATCGCAGAATGTCAATTATATGTATAGGGAAACCACCAGTGGATGTTCTGTGAAAAGCACAGCGGGAAAAACTGCAATACATTGCCGCTGCAGGATGCTACGTGGGGTTTTAGCATAGGATTATCCAGGAGCCTCGCTCCACAAACTGTACCTAAAGCCGCATGGGGCCTGGGCCTTAGTCATGCTTTTTTGACCCAAAGCCAGGAGTGGATTGAGCAGAAGGTAGAAGTATAACATCTTTTTATATATTTCCCATTCCTTTTGTGGCCATTCTTGGTTTTGGCTCTTAAAAACCACAGCAAAATCTGCAACCAAAAAAGCAGTTTTTCCGCAACAGGGGACCTCAGCCTAAATTAGTAGCAAACCCATAGCAATAGTTGACATGCTAGTACGGTAGGTGAATGAGATCTGTAGAGTCAGCTGGGTTGTTATTATACATCACAGCAGGTTACCCACTGGCAAGCATATAGTGGCTAACGGGTACTGGTACTGTATCCCCACTCTTAAGGGTTTTGTGGCAATAGGTAAACACGTGGTGCCCCGTGTTGGTAGAAAATTCTAATGTTATACTTTTGTATCAGATTATTTTTGTACCCGCCTGCCCCTGCCGTCAGTATCTGTGTATAAACACATCACTATAAGATACAGATTTAAAAAAAAATGCACAAGCGTAGTGAAAGCGTCCGTAGTAAACAGGCCAAAACGATCCTCCAAATTTGTAAAGTTTGGTCAAAAAATTCTTTCACCGACCGGGCGTCTGACAGTGACTTGGCACTCTTCGAGTTTAGTCGCAGCAGCGGCGGCTGTCCATGTTACAGTACACAAGTCTGGGAGGCCAACTGAGGTTAAGCAGCTATTAAAATAAAAGGTTTAGGAGCCCAGAGCGGCGCCTGAGCACACTGTCAGCTTTTTTTTGGCAATTGCAAAACTGTCAGCTCAGGCCTGTCCAGTTCTAGCGGCCAGACCAGCGAATACAAATCTCCATTATTTCCAGTCAGAATGCTTTATATGAAGAAGAGCTCGGTAAATAAGACTCTGTTCACACCTACTGTTGAATATTAATTAAAAAAAAAAATGGCCGCCTATCATAACGGACACTAATGTTAATGTGTCCATTTTTTTCTAACTGATCTGTCATAAAGCCTCGTTCACATCAGCGTTTGTATTCTGTCCGGGGGAGTCTGTATGAGGACCCCCCCTGAACGTACTACCAAACGCAACTGCAAACGGTGTGCCAGAGAAAGCACATGGACCACACAGACTATAATGGGGTCCGTGAGCTTGTCACCAGATCTCCACAGGGATCATGCGGACAGGAAAGTGCTTCACAATCTACTTTCCTGTCTGCATGATTCGTGCGAGCAGCGCGCGGTGCATTATAGTCTATTGGGTCCGTGTGCTTTCTCTGCACACCGCTTGCAGTTGTGTTTGGTATTCCATTCGGGGGGTCCCCATGCGTACTCCCCCGGACGGAATAGCAACGCAGATGTGAACCAAGCATGAGTCTGCTAAAATACCGGAACCTATGATGGAATTGGTGAAAACGGACAGGAGATTAAATGAAATTAATGGGATTTTTAACGTATTTTTGACAAATTGTTTAGTGTCCATTTAGTGACAGATGATAGAAATGGTAGCGTTAAAAACCAATGAGAATTTTTTTTTATGTAGATTGTGAGCCCCACATAGGGCTCACAATGTGTATGTTTTCCCCCTATCAGTATGTCTTTTTTTTTTTTTTAGAATATGGGATGGAAATCCATGCAAACATGGGGAGAACATACAAACTCCCTTGCATATGGTTTTTTGCCCTTGGTGGGACTTGGGCACCAGGGCCCAGTGCTGCAAGGCTGCAGTGCTAACCACTGAGCCACCCACGTGGCCCCAAAAACCAACGAGAATTTACCGTTGTATTTTGTCCTTTATTGGGCAGGCTAAATTCTAAAATTGGATTTTGACCTATTCTGTGTCCAATTCTGCGCCAATAGAAAAAGATGTATTTTCTGCTTCCCATTCATTTTAAAGGGAGTTCTTGGGCAGAATCCGAATTAAAGAACAAGCAGGGTGCCTATTTTTTTCCGCTAGCTGAAAAAAAAATCAGCTACGGCCTCTAATTTAAATGAATGAGAGGCAGATTTTAGATGAAAAATTTGGGCTCAAATTCAGTGTCATATTCCTGATTGTGCACAACCCCTAACAATATAGTCACACATGGCAGATTACCTGCAGAAGTTTCTGTGACAAAAAAAACAAAACAAAAAAAAACAGTACTGGGGCAACACGGTGGCTCAGTGGTTAGCATTGCATTCTTGCAGCACTGGAGTCCTGGGTTTGAATCCCACCACAAACAACATCTGCAAAGAGTTTGTATGTTCTCCCCGTGTTTGTGTGGATTTCCTCCCACTCTACAAAGACATACTGATAGGAAAAAAAAACCTGTACACCAGTACCATGTTTTGTTTTAATCAGTGCCATTAAAACAAACCCAAACCCACAGAATTTCAGTTGCAGAGATTTCTGCAACATGTGAATATACCTATATGGCTCCCTACATGCACAGTTCTTCTGTAACCTTTTTATTTTGCTGTATTAAAAAACAGAAAGCGTTTTTCAAGTGTATACGTTTACAATGTGCGGTTTTTTTTCGTGTCCTTCGAAGAAGCCTATAGTAAAATAATCCCATACTGAGAGCATATTGCATTTACAGTACAGTATAAAAAAAGAGTAACAAAAAACATCACATTGCACATCACAAAAGCATTGTGTGTAGTGGGATTTCTATTTCACGCTTGGCTTTCATGTAACATCTGGCCACAGCGTTTCTTTTGGCAAAAATATTCATGTAAAAATGCCAAGATAAATGCTGCAAGTGTAACCTTGGCATGTTTATTAGAGATGAGCGAACACTAAAATGTTCGAGGTTCGAAATTCGATTCGAACAGCCGCTCAATGTTCGTGTGTTCGAACGGGTTTCGAACCCCATTATAGTCTATGGGGAACAGATACTCGTTAAGGGGGAAACCCAAATCCGTGTCTGGAGGGTCACCAAGTCCACTATGACACCCCAGGAAATGATGCCAACACCTCTGGAATGACACTGGGACAGCAGGGGAAGCATGTCTGGGGGCATCTAACACACCAAAGACCCTCTATTACCCCAACATCACAGCCTAACAACTACACACTTTACACACTCAATACCACCTCTCTGACAGTAGGAAAACACCTTGAAACATGTGTATTTGGCACTTGCAGTGAGGAGAGCTTGTCACCAGCAGTGAATTTGGCCCTTGTAGTAAGTTGAGGTTGGCACCAACATTTGTTTTGAAAATCAGGGTGGATTGAGCCTCTAACCAGCAGAGTTTGGGCAAATTCATGGTGGAGGGAGCCTCTAAACACCCCAGTTTGGGCAAATTCATGGTGGAGGGAGCCTCTAAAAACCCCAGTTTGGACCAATTCATGGTGGAGGGAGCCTCTAACCAGCCCAGTTTGGGCAAATTCATGGTGGAGGGAGCCTCTAAAAAACCCAGTTTGGACCAATTCATGGTGGAGGGAGCCTCTAACCAGCCCAGTTTGGGCAAATTCATGGTGGAGGGAGCCTCTAACCAGCCCAGTTTGGACCAATTAATGGTGGAGGGAGCCTCTAACCAGCCCAGTTTGGACCAATTAATGGTGGAGGGAGCCTCTAACCAGCCCAGTTTGAACCAATTCATGGTGGAGGGAGCCTCTAAACAGCCCAGTTTGGGCAAATTCATGGTGGAGGGAGCCTCTAAAAAACCCAGTTTGGACCAATTCATGGTGGAGGGAGCCTCTAACCAGCCCAGTTTGGACCAATTAATGGTGGAGGGAGCCTCTAACCAGCCCAGTTTGGACCAATTCATGGTGGAGGGAGCCTCTAAACAGCCAAGTTTTGGGAAATTCATGGTGGAGGGAGCCTCTAACCAGCCCAGTTTGGACCAATTCATGGTGGAGGGAGCCTCTAAACAGCCAAGTTTTGGGAAATTCATGGTGGAGGGAGCCTCTAACCAGCCCAGTTTGGACCAATTCATGGTGGAGGGAGCCTCTAAAAAACCCAGTTTGGACCAATTCATGGTGGAGGGAGCCTCTAAACAGCCCAGTTTGGGCAAATTCATGGTGGAGGGAGCCTCTAACCAGCCCAGTTTGGACCAATTAATGGTGGAGGGAGCCTCTAAACAGCCCAGTTTGGGCAAATTCATGGTGGAGGGAGCCTCTAACCAGCCCAGTTTGGACCAATTCATGGTGGAGGGAGCCTCTAACCAGCCCAGTTTGGGCAAATTCATGGTGGAGGGAGCCTCTAAAAAACCCAGTTTGGACCAATTCATGGTGGAGGGAGCCTCTAACCAGCCCAGTTTGGGCAAATTCATGGTGGAGGGAGCCTCTAACCAGCCCAGTTTGGACCAATTAATGGTGGAGGGAGCCTCTAACCAGCCCAGTTTGGACCAATTCATGGTGGAGGGAGCCTCTAACCAGCCCAGTTTGGACCAATTAATGGTGGAGGGAGCCTCTAAACAGCCAAGTTTTGGGAAATTCATGGTGGAGGGAGCCTCTAACCAGCCCAGTTTGGACCAATTCATGGTGGAGGGAGCCTCTAAACAGCCCAGTTTGGGCAAATTCATGGTGGAGGGAGCCTCTAAAAAACCCAGTTTGGACCAATTCATGGTGGAGGGAGCCTCTAATTAGCCCAGTTTGGACCAATTAATTGTGGAGGGAGCCTCTAACCAGCCCAGTTTGGACCAATTAATGGTGGAGGGAGCCTCTAAACAGCCCAGTTTGGGCAAATTCATGGTGGAGGGAGCCTCTAACCAGCCCAGTTTGGACCAATTAATGGTGGAGGGAGCCTCTAACCAGCCCAGTTTGGACCAATTAATGGTGGAGGGAGCCTCTAACCACCCCAGTTTGGACCAATTCATGGTGGAGGGAGCCTCTAACCAGCCCAGTTTGGACCAATTCATGGTGGAGGGAGCCTCTAAAAAACCCAGTTTGGACCAATTCATGGTGGAGGGAGCCTCTAAACAGCCCAGTTTGGGCAAATTCATGGTGGAGGGAGCCTCTAAAAAACCCAGTTTGGACCAATTCATGGTGGAGGGAGCCTCTAACCAGCCCAGTTTGGACCAATTAATGGTGGAGGGAGCCTCTAAACAGCCAAGTTTGGACCAATTCATGGTGGAGGGAGCCTCTAAAAACCCCAGTTTGGACCAATTCATGGTGGAGGGAGCCTCTAACCAGCCCAGTTTGGACCAATTAATGGTGGAGGGAGCCTCTAACCAGCCCAGTTTGGACCAATTAATGGTGGAGGGAGCCTCTAACCACCCCAGTTTGGACCAATTCATGGTGGAGGGAGCCTCTAAACAGCCAAGTTTGGACCAATTCATGGTGAAGGGAGCCTCTAAAAACCCGTTTGGACCAATTCATGGTGGAGGGAGCCTCTAACCAGCCCAGTTTGGGCAAATTCATGGTGGAGGGAGCCTCTAAACAGCCCAGTTTGGGCAAATTCATGGTGGAGGGAGCCTCTAACCAGCCCAGTTTGGACCAATTAATGGTGGAGGGAGCCTCTAACCAGCCCAGTTTGGACCAATTAATGGTGGAGGGAGCCTCTAACCACCCCAGTTTGGACCAATTCATGGTGGAGGGAGCCTCTAAACAGCCAAGTTTGGACCAATTCATGGTGGAGGGAGCCTCTAAAAACCCCAGTTTGGACCAATTCATGGTGGAGGGAGCCTCTAACCAGCCCAGTTTGGACCAATTAATGGTGGAGGGAGCCTCTAAACAGCCAAGTTTTGGGAAATTCATGGTGGAGGGAGCCTCTAACCAGCCCAGTTTGGACCAATTCATGGTGGAGGGAGCCTCTAAAAAACCCAGTTTGGACCAATTCATGGTGGAGGGAGCCTCTAACCAGCCCAGTTTGGACCAATTCATGGTGGAGGGAGCCTCTAAAAAACCCAGTTTGGACCAATTCATGGTGGAGGGAGCCTCTAACCAGCCCAGTTTGGACCAATTCATGGTGGAGGGAGCCTCTAAACAGCCCAGTTTGGGCAAATTCATGGTGGAGGGAGCCTCTAAAAAACCCAGTTTGGACCAATTCATGGTGGAGGGAGCCTCTAATTAGCCCAGTTTGGACCAATTAATGGTGGAGGGAGCCTCTAACCACCCCAGTTTGGACCAATTCATGGTGGAGGGAGCCTCTAAACAGCCAAGTTTGGACCAATTCATGGTGAAGGGAGCCTCTAAAAACCCGTTTGGACCAATTCATGGTGGAGGGAGCCTCTAACCAGCCCAGTTTGGGCAAATTCATGGTGGAGGGAGCCTCTAAACAGCCCAGTTTGGGCAAATTCATGGTGGAGGGAGCCTCTAACCAGCCCAGTTTGGACCAATTAATGGTGGAGGGAGCCTCTAACCAGCCCAGTTTGGACCAATTAATGGTGGAGGGAGCCTCTAACCACCCCAGTTTGGACCAATTCATGGTGGAGGGAGCCTCTAAACAGCCAAGTTTGGACCAATTCATGGTGGAGGGAGCCTCTAAAAACCCCAGTTTGGACCAATTCATGGTGGAGGGAGCCTCTAACCAGCCCAGTTTGGACCAATTAATGGTGGAGGGAGCCTCTAAACAGCCAAGTTTTGGGAAATTCATGGTGGAGGGAGCCTCTAACCAGCCCAGTTTGGACCAATTCATGGTGGAGGGAGCCTCTAAACAGCCCAGTTTGGGCAAATTCATGGTGGAGGGAGCCTCTAAAAAACCCAGTTTGGACCAATTCATGGTGGAGGGAGCCTCTAATTAGCCCAGTTTGGACCAATTAATTGTGGAGGGAGCCTCTAACCAGCCCAGTTTGGACCAATTAATGGTGGAGGGAGCCTCTAAACAGCCCAGTTTGGGCAAATTCATGGTGGAGGGAGCCTCTAACCAGCCCAGTTTGGACCAATTAATGGTGGAGGGAGCCTCTAACCAGCCCAGTTTGGACCAATTAATGGTGGAGGGAGCCTCTAACCACCCCAGTTTGGACCAATTCATGGTGGAGGGAGCCTCTAACCAGCCCAGTTTGGACCAATTCATGGTGGAGGGAGCCTCTAACCAGCCCAGTTTGGACCAATTAATGGTGGAGGGAGCCTCTAACCACCCCAGTTTGGACCAATTCATGGTGGAGGGAGCCTCTAAAAAACCCAGTTTGGACCAATTCATGGTGGAGGGAGCCTCTAAACAGCCCAGTTTGGGCAAATTCATGGTGGAGGGAGCCTCTAAACAGCCCAGTTTGGGCAAATTCATGGTGGAGGGAGCCTCTAACCAGCCCAGTTTGGACCAATTAATGGTGGAGGGAGCCTCTAACCAGCCCAGTTTGGACCAATTCATGGTGGAGGGAGCCTCTAAACAGCCCAGTTTGGGCAAATTCATGGTGGAAGGAGCCTCTAACCAGCAGAGTTGTGGGAAAGCAGGGTGGAGGGAGCCTCTAACCAGCAGAGTTGGTGGAAATCAGGGTGGAGGGAGCCTCTAACCAGCAGAGTTGGGGGAAATCATGTTGGAGGGAGCCTAGTATTAGCAGAATTGTGCAACGCTTATGGTGGATGAGTATGAGGATGCGGAGGAATTGGAGAGGTTGAGTACAGACATGGAGTTTCATGTTGGGGTGCTTTACACAGGTGGGCACAAAAATGAAGGCTCTATCCAGTGGTGGTTCATTTTTATCAAAGTGAGCCGGTCGGCACTCTCAGCTGACAGACGGGTGCGCTTGTCAGTGATGATGCCACCGGCTGCACTGAACACCCTCTCAGATAGGACGCTGGCGGCAGGACAGGACAGCACCTCCAAGGCATATAGGGCAAGTTCAAGCCACAGGTCCAACTTCGACACCCAATACGTGTAGGGCGCAGAGGGGTCGGAGAGGACAGGGCTGTGGTCGGAAAGGTATTCCCGCAACATGCGCCTATACTTCTCACGCCTGGTGACACTAGGACCCTCCGTGGCGGCACTTTGGCGAGGGGGTGCCATCAAGGTGTCCCAGACCTTAGACAGTGTGCCCCTCGTTTGTGTGGACCGGTGAGAACTTGGTTGCCTACTGGAGGAACTGCCCTCCCTGCCGCCACTGTCACATGCTGGAAACATCTCCATCATATTCTGCACCAATTGCCTGTGGCAAGCATTGATGCGATTGGCCCTCCCCTCTACCGGAATAAAAGACGAGATGTTGTTTTTATACCGGGGGTCAAGGATAGCAAAGATCCAGTACTGGTTGTCCTCCATGATTTTGACAATACGCTTGTCGGTTGTAAAGCACCCCAACATGAACTCAGCCATGTCTGCCACAGTGTTAGTTGGCATGACTCCTCTGGCCCCACCGGAAAGTTCAATCTCCATTTCCTCCTCATCCTCCATGTCTACCCATCCGCGCTGCAACAATGGGACGATTCGAAGTTGCCCGGAAGCCTCCTGTATCACCATCACATCATCGGACAACTCTTCTTCCTCCTCCTCCTCCTCCTCCTCCTCCTCCATTAAACGCAGTGAAGCGGACAGATGTGTGGACCTACTCTCCAGCTGTGACGGATCGGATGCTATCCCTAACTCCTCTGTGTGATCTGAGTTATCCCTGATGTCAATCAGGGATTCTCTCAGAACACACAAGAGCGGGATTGTAAGGCTCACCATCGCATCCTCAGAGCTCACCCTCCTTGTGGACTCCTCAAAGACCCGTAGGATGTCACAAAGGTCTCTCATCCATGGCCACTCATGGATGTGAAACTGAGGCAGCTGACTTTGTGGCACCCTAGGGTTTTGTAGCTGGTATTCCATCAAAGGTCTCTGCTGCTCAACCACTCTATTCAACATCTGAAACGTTGAGTTCCAGCGTGTGGGGACGTCGCACAAAAGCCGGTGTTGTGGCACATGCAGGCGTTGCTGGAGAGATTTTAAGCTAGCAGCGGCTACTGTCGACTTGCGAAAGTGGGCGCACATGCGCCGCACTTTCACCAGTAGCTCTGGAACATTGGGGTAGCTCTTTAGGAAACGTTGCACCACTAGGTTGAAGACGTGGGCCAGGCATGGAACATGTTGGAGTCCGGCAAGCTCCAGAGCTGCTACCAGGTTCCGGCCGTTATCACAAACGACCATGCCTGGGCCCAGGTGCAGCGGCTCAAACCATATTGCCGTCTCATCGAGGAGGGCATCCCTCACCTCGGAGGCAGTGTGCTGTCTGTCCCCCAAGCTGATCAGCTTCAGCACAGCCTGCTGACGTCTACCAACGCCAGTGCTGCAACGTTTCCAACTCGTAGCTGGGGTCAATCTAACAGCGGAGGAGGAGGCGGTGGCGGAGGAGGAGGCGGAGGAGGAGGCGGTAGAGGAGGAGGAGGAGGGGGGTGTTCTTCTCGTGTCCCTGCCAGGAATGTTAGGCGGGGAGACGAGGTACACCGGGCCAGTTTGGGAAGCAGTCCCAGCCTCAACTACATTTACCCAGTGTGCCGTCAGTGAAATGTAGCGTCCCTGTCCGCATGCACTTGTCCACGCGTCGGTGGTCAAGTGGACCTTTGTGCAAAGCGCGGAACTAAGGGCCCGCCTGATGTTGAGTGACACGTGCTGGTGCAAGGCGGGGACGGCACACCGGGAGAAGTAGTGACGGCTAGGGACGGCATAGCGAGGTGCCGCAGTTGCCATCAGGTCCAGGAAGGCGGGAGTTTCAACAAGCCGGAACGCCAACATCTCCTGGGCCAGCAGTTTAGCGATGTTGGCGTTCAAGGCTTGCGCGTGTGGGTGGTTAGCAGTGTATTTCTGCCGCCGCTCCAATGTCTGAGAGATGGTGGGTTGTTGTAAAGAAACGCCTGATGGTGCCTTTGATGGTGCAGGAGAAGGAGATAAGACAGGACCAGGGGAGGATGAGGTAGAAGTCAACAAAGTGGCGGAGGCAGATGAAGTGGTGTCCTGGCTCGTCCTCTGGAGTGCATCGCCAGCACAGTCAGCAGTGGCAGTGGCAGAGGCAGAGGCAGAGGCAGTGGCAGTGGCGTGAACGGCAGGCGGCCTTTGTCCTGCCGTTGCTGCCTGCCACTGATTCCAGTGCTTGGATTCCAAATGACGGCGCATTGAAGTGGTGGACAGGTTGCTCTTCTCAGAGCCCCTAATCAATTTCGAGAGGCAAATTGTGCAGACAACACTATATCTGTCCTCGGCGCATTCCTTGAAAAAACTCCACACCTTCGAGAAACGTGCCCTCGAGGTGGGAGTTTTTCGGGGCTGGGTACGAACTGGAACATCTTGGGAGATTCCGGGTGTGGCCTGGCTTCGCCTAAGCTGCTGACCTCTGCCTCTGCCTCTAGCTACCCTTTTTGGTGCTGCACCTGCCTCAACATCCACACTACTTTCCCCGCTTGACATCCCCCCTGTCCAGGTCGGGTCAGTGTCCTCATCATCCACCACTTCCTCTTCCAACTCCTGTCTCATCTCCTCCTCCCGCACAATGCGCCAGTCAACTGGATGCCCTGACGGCAACTGCGTCACATCATCGTCGATGAGGGTGGGTTGCTGGTCATCCACCACCAAATCGAACGGAGATGGAGGAGACTCTAGTGTTTGAGCATCTGGACACAGATGCTCCTCTGTTAGGTTCGTGGAATCGTGACGTGGAGAGGCAGGTTGAGGGACAATGAAAGGAGCGGAGAACAGCTCTGGGGAGCAGGGACAGTTTGGGTTATTGTTCTGTAAAGCTTCGGAATTTTGGGAGGAAGGAAGACAAGACTGTTGGGTAATAGGAGGAGAGGAGGCAGAGTCTGACTGGCTGCTGGACAATGTGCTGTAAGCGTTCTCTGACAGCCATTGCAAGACCTGTTCCTGGTTCTCGGGCCTACTAAGGTTTGTACCCTGCAGTTTAGTTAATGTGGCAAGCAACCCTGGCACTGTGGAGTGGCGCAATGCTTGCTGCCCCACAGGAGTAGGCACGGGACGCCCTGTGGCTTCACTGCTACCTTGCTCCCCAGAACCATTCCCCCGACCTCGCCCACGGCCTCGTCCACGTCCCTTTCCGGGAGCCTTGCGCATTTTGAATTCCTAGTTAGAAATTGGCACTGTATACCAGTAGTAAAAATTGTGGGTGCACGTAACCCCAATATATTCTTTGAATTCCCAGTCAGACACTGGCACTATATGGCAGTAGCAAGAAATGAGGGTATTTGTATTCCCAATATACTCTTTGAATTCCCAGTCAGACAATGGCACTGTATACCAGTAGTAAAAATTGTGGGTGCACGTAACCCCAATATATTCTTTGAATTCCCAGTCAGACACTGGCACTATATGGCAGTAGCAAGAAATGAGGGTATTTGTATTCCCAATATACTCTTTGAATTCCCAGTCAGACAATGGCACTGTATACCAGTAGTAAAAATTGTGGGTGCACGTAACCCCAATATATTCTTTGAATTACCAGTCAGAAACTGGCACTATATGGCAGTAGCAAGAAATGAGGGTATTTATAACCCCAATATATTCTTTGAATTCCCAGTCAGACAATGGCACTGTATACCAGTAGTAAAAATTGTGGGTGCACGTAACCCCAATATATTCTTTGAATTACCAGTCAGAAACTGGCACTATATGGCAGTAGCAAGAAATGAGGGTATTTGTATTCCCAATATACTCTTTGAATTCCCAGTCAGACAATGGCACTGTATACCAGTAGTAAAAATTGTGGGTGCACGTAACCCCAATATATTCTTTGAATTACCAGTCAGAAACTGGCACTATATGGCAGTAGCAAGAAATGAGGGTATTTATAACCCCAATATATTCTTTGAATTCCCAGTCAGACAATGGCACTGTATACCAGTAGTAAAAATTGTGGGTGCACGTAACCCCAATATATTCTTTGAATTCCCAGTCAGAAACTGGCACTATATGGCAGTAGCAAGAAATGAGGGTATTTGTATTCCCAATATACTCTTTGAATTCCCAGTCAGACAATGGCACTGTATACCAGTAGTAAAAATTGTGGGTGCACGTAACCCCAATATATTCTTTGAATTACCAGTCAGAAACTGGCACTATATGGCAGTAGCAAGAAATGAGGGTATTTATAACCCCAATATATTCTTTGAATTCCCAGTCAGACAATGGCACTGTATACCAGTAGTAAAAATTGTGGGTGCACGTAACCCCAATATATTCTTTGAATTCCCAGTCAGAAACTGGCACTATATGGCAGTAGCAAGAAATGAGGGTATTTGTATTCCCAATATATTCTTTGAATTCCCAGTCAGACAATGGCACTGTATACCAGTAGTAAAAATTGTGGGTGCACGTAACCCCAATATATTCTTTGAATTACCAGTCAGAAACTGGCACTATATGGCAGTAGCAAGAAATGAGGGTATTTATAACCCCAATATATTCTTTGAATTCCCAGTCAGACAATGGCACTGTATACCAGTAGTAAAAATTGTGGGTGCACGTAACCCCAATATATTCTTTGAATTCCCAGTCAGACACTGGCACTATATGGCAGTAGCAAGAAATGAGGGTATTTGTATTCCCAATATACTCTTTGAATTCCCAGTCAGACAATGGCACTGTATACCAGTAGTAAAAATTGTGGGTGCACGTAACCCCAATATATTCTTTGAATTACCAGTCAGAAACTGGCACTATATGGCAGTAGCAAGAAATGAGGGTATTTATAACCCCAATATATTCTTTGAATTCCCAGTCAGACAATGGCACTGTATACCAGTAGTAAAAATTGTGGGTGCACGTAACCCCAATATATTCTTTGAATTCCCAGTCAGAAACTGGCACTATATGGCAGTAGCAAGAAATGAGGGTATTTGTATTCCCAATATATTCTTTGAATTCCCAGTCAGACAATGGCACTGTATACCAGTAGTAAAAATTGTGGGTGCACGTAACCCCAATATATTCTTTGAATTACCAGTCAGAAACTGGCACTATATGGCAGTAGCAAGAAATGAGGGTATTTATAACCCCAATATATTCTTTGAATTCCCAGTCAGACAATGGCACTGTATACCAGTAGTAAAAATTGTGGGTGCACGTAACCCCAATATATTCTTTGAATTCCCAGTCAGACACTGGCACTATATGGCAGTAGCAAGAAATGAGGGTATTTGTATTCCCAATATACTCTTTGAATTCCCAGTCAGACAATGGCACTGTATACCAGTAGTAAAAATTGTGGGTGCACGTAACCCCAATATATTCTTTGAATTACCAGTCAGAAACTGGCACTATATGGCAGTAGCAAGAAATGAGGGTATTTATAACCCCAATATATTCTTTGAATTCCCAGTCAGACAATGGCACTGTATACCAGTAGTAAAAATTGTGGGTGCACGTAACCCCAATATATTCTTTGAATTACCAGTCAGAAACTGGCACTATATGGCAGTAGCAAGAAATGAGGGTATTTGTATTCCCAATATACTCTTTGAATTCCCAGTCAGACAATGGCACTGTATACCAGTAGTAAAAATTGTGGGTGCACGTAACCCCAATATATTCTTTGAATTACCAGTCAGAAACTGGCACTATATGGCAGTAGCAAGAAATGAGGGTATTTATAACCCCAATATATTCTTTGAATTCCCAGTCAGACAATGGCACTGTATACCAGTAGTAAAAATTGTGGGTGCACGTAACCCCAATATATTCTTTGAATTCCCAGTCAGAAACTGGCACTATATGGCAGTAGCAAGAAATGAGGGTATTTGTATTCCCAATATACTCTTTGAATTCCCAGTCAGACAATGGCACTGTATACCAGTAGTAAAAATTGTGGGTGCACGTAACCCCAATATATTCTTTGAATTACCAGTCAGAAACTGGCACTATATGGCAGTAGCAAGAAATGAGGGTATTTATAACCCCAATATATTCTTTGAATTCCCAGTCAGACAATGGCACTGTATACCAGTAGTAAAAATTGTGGGTGCACGTAACCCCAATATATTCTTTGAATTCCCAGTCAGACACTGGCACTATATGGCAGTAGCAAGAAATGAGGGTATTTGTATTCCCAATATACTCTTTGAATTCCCAGTCAGACAATGGCACTGTATACCAGTAGTAAAAATTGTGGGTGCACGTAACCCCAATATATTCTTTGAATTACCAGTCAGAAACTGGCACTATATGGCAGTAGCAAGAAATGAGGGTATTTATAACCCCAATATATTCTTTGAATTCCCAGTCAGACAATGGCACTGTATACCAGTAGTAAAAATTGTGGGTGCACGTAACCCCAATATATTCTTTGAATTACCAGTCAGAAACTGGCACTATATGGCAGTAGCAAGAAATGAGGGTATTTGTATTCCCAATATACTCTTTGAATTCCCAGTCAGACAATGGCACTGTATACCAGTAGTAAAAATTGTGGGTGCACGTAACCCCAATATATTCTTTGAATTACCAGTCAGAAACTGGCACTATATGGCAGTAGCAAGAAATGAGGGTATTTATAACCCCAATATATTCTTTGAATTCCCAGTCAGACAATGGCACTGTATACCAGTAGTAAAAATTGTGGGTGCACGTAACCCCAATATATTCTTTGAATTCCCAGTCAGAAACTGGCACTATATGGCAGTAGCAAGAAATGAGGGTATTTGTATTCCCAATATACTCTTTGAATTCCCAGTCAGACAATGGCACTGTATACCAGTAGTAAAAATTGTGGGTGCACGTAACCCCAATATATTCTTTGAATTACCAGTCAGAAACTGGCACTATATGGCAGTAGCAAGAAATGAGGGTATTTATAACCCCAATATATTCTTTGAATTCCCAGTCAGACAATGGCACTGTATACCAGTAGTAAAAATTGTGGGTGCACGTAACCCCAATATATTCTTTGAATTCCCAGTCAGAAACTGGCACTATATGGCAGTAGCAAGAAATGAGGGTATTTGTATTCCCAATATATTCTTTGAATTCCCAGTCAGACAATGGCACTGTATACCAGTAGTAAAAATTGTGGGTGCACGTAACCCCAATATATTCTTTGAATTACCAGTCAGAAACTGGCACTATATGGCAGTAGCAAGAAATGAGGGTATTTATAACCCCAATATATTCTTTGAATTCCCAGTCAGACAATGGCACTGTATACCAGTAGTAAAAATTGTGGGTGCACGTAACCCCAATATATTCTTTGAATTCCCAGTCAGAAACTGGCACTATATGGCAGTAGCAAGAAATGAGGGTATTTGTATTCCCAATATACTCTTTGAATTCCCAGTCAGACAATGGCACTGTATACCAGTAGTAAAAATTGTGGGTGCACGTAACCCCAATATATTCTTTGAATTACCAGTCAGAAACTGGCACTATATGGCAGTAGCAAGAAATGAGGGTATTTGTATTCCCAATATATTCTTTGAATTCCCAGTCAGACAATGGCACTGTATACCAGTAGTAAAAATTGTGGGTGTATATAGCCCCAATTCTATTGCTAGGGGACTTGCAGGGTATTTCTGGGGTGAAGGTGGGGGGGCACACCGTTGGAACGGGTATCGGGGTATATATCGGGTATACGGGAATACACTGACAGTGTATTCCATTCAGGATCCTGGGAAAGCTGGGTTGCGGCGATTGAGCCCGTCAGTGCCACGTTACACTGACAAGCTTCTCCCTGGAATTTAGCTCTTACAAGAGCTGTTGGTTGTCTTCTCCTTCCTATCCTAGCCTGTCCCTGCCTACCCAGAATCTAAGCCCTAGCTAGCTGGACGGAAACCTCCGTCCTCGGTGAATTGCAAGCTCAGAATGACGCGAAGCTGGGCGGCGCTGTTCTTTTAAATTAGAGGTCACATGTTTTCGGCAGCCAATGGGTTTTGCCTACTTTTTTCAACGTCACCGGTGTCGTAGTTCCTGTCCCACCTACCCTGCGCTGTTATTGGAGCAAAAAAGGCGCCAGGGAAGGTGGGAGGGGAATCGAGTAATGGCGCACTTTACCACGCGGTGTTCGATTCGATTCGAACATGCCGAACAGCCTAATATCCGATCGAACATGAGTTCGATAGAACACTGTTCGCTCATCTCTAATGTTTATGTGTTTTTGATGTGGATTTTTGTTTGCATTCTATGTTAAAATTAGTGCTAATAAAAAAATACTTGTCCCATAGAGTTCAATAGGAATACACAGATAAGTGGAAACCACGGGGCAAAATGGTGGCTCAGTGGTTAGCACTGCAGCCTGGAGGCCTGGGTATGAATCCCACCAGGAACAACATCTGCAAGGAGTTTGTATGTTCTCCCCATGTTTGTGTGGATTTCCTCCCATTCTACAAAGACATACTGATAGGAAAAAAAAGCACATTGTGATCCCTATATGGGGTTCACAATCTGCATAAAAAAAAAAGATGAGTGGAAACCACAGTGGGGAGCCTGCATTAGGCCGGGGCCCTACAGGATGGAAACGCCCCAGGAAAAATCGCAGCATTTTACAGTAAGGGCAAGTGGATTGGATTCTAGCGAATCCGATACCCACCTTCTCGACATGCTGCGATTTCCAAAAATGGCATGGTTTTGGAAATCGCAGCATGTCAATTATACCTATGGAAATGCTGGCGGTATCCCCATGGGTATAATTGTAACAAAAAGTCTGCAGAGGAAAACTCTGCAAACTTTCTGTCTAAAGCGCTGTGGAAAGAACCGTGATGCGTTGCCGCTGTGGTACATCCAATGGGGCCTTAGCCTTAAATACGGTCAATCAGTGAGGATGTGCGGCAGTGAAAATTGCAAAACTGCGGCAGAAATCCGAGGGTAAGCCTCTAATTTCTGCTGTCAACTGCACCGCAAAAAGTCGGGAAAAAAACTCAGATTTGTTATGCCACTTTTATGGAGAAGGCATGAGAAAGTTAGAACTTTTTGTACAAGTTAGGTTTTTGTGCTAACTTTTTACATCGCCCTCTGCACTTCCCTGCAGAGGGTCTGTGCGTTTACCCCAGTTTAAATTTTGTCTGAAATCTGCACCAGCTACTAGCTAGCGTACATTTTAGTGCCGGCACATGGCCTTGCTGAGGGTGCAGCTGATTTATGAGAAGTGTACTTCACCAAAAACTTAACCATTGCAGGAGATATGAAAATGCCGGTCTTCATAAACCCCTTCCAATAGGCTGTATCACACAACGTCAATTGGGTTTTTTCATGCTTGATTTACTTCCTGTGTGTGATCTGTTTTATTTTTCTCATAGATCCATTCACATCAATGGGCGAGTCTGGCCCATGAAAAAATCTTGTCCTATTTTTTCACAGATCACAGCCACCACAAGGCTGAGAAACTTGGTTGTCTGAAAAGAACCCAGTACCCAAAGCATGGTGTTTTTGCAATTTTTTTTTTTTTTAATATGTTGTGTGTGAATGCAGCCTAAGGAATGGCGACGCATGATGTCTCATCAACTTTGCTATTTTGCCCTGCGACTCCCTCACTAATGTAAATCAGTTGAGTTGTATTGTAACGACAACGGTGCTGCGACTGTGACGATCGAGCAGCGCTGGACTTTTTTGCAACTAGAAGTCGTAGTCGCAGCACCCTCAGGATCGCAACGCAACTCCGTTCACATAAATGAAGGAGTTGCAGGGCATTGTGTCAATCTTTGGTTGCATGACACCAAAGTCACCCACCGTGTAACACATGCCTAAAAGTTAAAGGGATTGTCCAGGCTAAAATTTTATTATTTGAAATTTTTATTTGTACAAGTTTTATTCCTTGGCCATGTATTCTGGAGTATCAGGTGTCGGATTAGCAGGTTTCCTGGGTACAGAGCGGGAGGGGTTAAATACAGGTGAAGGGAAGCAACCAATCACAGTGCTGCTTTCGCTTTTCAGTCTGCCTTGGGGAAACCTGATTGGTTGCTAAGGGCAACTGCTAGCTTCCCTCCTACGGGTGGACAAACATCATGTTTCCCGAGGATCCCCTTCGGCCATGTAGGAGGCCAGCGGCATGCCGGCCAGGCGGGAGCTGCACTAGATTCCTTCTGCTGAGGCGCTCCGGATTCCCACCACAGACGCACGTGTGATGTGTTTGCACCGCCAAACAGACAGAGGGAGGAGGGAGAGGAAATGAACACGCCGCCGCCATTGGCAGCAAAGTCCAGGGACTTCCCTCACACTACGCACTTCGTTACAGCGCTTATACCATTCTGCCTCTAGAGGCGCTGTTGCAGTAGTTGACATCGGTGTCGCTACAGCGCATGCGCAGTGTTCTCCTTTCCTCGTCGTGATCCTGCCCCCTCTGCCAGTCCGGGCAGCCCCGGCGACATGAGGCGGCTTCAGAGCAAGTAATGCGGGTGGCAGGCGACGGCCGGCGCGGGGAGCCGAGCCTCGGCAGCGTAGAGGAGTAACCGGTGCTTGTTGTGTTCGCTGTCCTGTAGATGGTGTCCGGAGATCTGGCCGTGACAACAGAGGACGAAGAGCTGACGACTAGTATGAAGGAGATGATCGGAGGCTGCTGCGTGTGCTCGGACGAGAGGGGCTGGGCCGAGAACCCGCTGGTGTACTGCGACGGGCACGGCTGCAATGTGGCGGTGCATCAAGGTAACCCTGACATGTGAGGGAGGAGGAGGGAGAGCCGGGGGCGGGGCTGACCGGGGAGGAGGAGGCGGGGCCGACAGGTCACCTGAGCGATACACTGGCACCAGGGCCAGGCAGGTAGTGCACACAGTCATCGCTACAGTGGCAGTGCCAGTATGCCAGTGTCAGGGACATATACTAGTATACCAGTCATATAGTAGTACCAGTATACCAGTGTCAGCCATATAGTAGTACCAGTATACCAGTGTCAGCCATATAGTAGTATACCAGTGTCAGCCATATAGTAGTATACCAGTGTCAGCCATATAGTAGTACCAGTATACCAGTGTCAGCCATATAGTAGTATACCAGTGTCAGCCATATAGTAGTATACCAGTGTCAGCCATATAGTAGTGCCAGTATGCCAGTGTCAGCCATATAGTAGTGCCAGTATACCAGTGTCAGCCATATAGTAGTCACCAGTATATCAGTGTCAGCCATATAGTAGTGCCAGTATGCCAGTGTCAGCCATATACTAGTGCCAGTATGCCAGTGTCAGCCATACAGTAGTATACCAGTGTCAGCTATATAGTAGTAGTGCCAGTATACCAGTGTCAGAGCCATATAGTAGTATACCAGTGTCAGAGCCATATACTAGTATGCCAGTGTCAGCCATATAGTAGTATGCCAGTGTCAGCCATATAGTAGTATGCCAGTGTCAGCCATATAGTAGTATACCAGTGTCAGCCATATAGTAGTGCCAGTATACCAGTGTCAGCCATATACTAGTATACCAGTGTCAGCCATATAGTAGTATACCAGTGTCAGCCATATAGTAGTACCAGTATACCAGTGTCAGCCATATAGTAGTATACCAGTGTCAGCCATATAGTAGTGCCAGTATGCCAGTGTCAGACATACACTAGTATACCAGTGTCAGCCATATAGTAGTGCCAGTATACCAGTGTCAGCCATATACTAGTATACCAGTGTCAGCCATATACTAGTATACCAGTGTCAGCCATATACTAGTATACCAGTGTCAGCCATATAGTAGTATACCAGTGTCAGCCATATAGTAGTACCAGTATACCAGTGTCAGCCATATAGTAGTATACCAGTGTCAGCCATATAGTAGTATACCAGTGTCAGCCATATAGTAGTACCAGTATACCAGTGTCAGCCATATAGTAGTGCCAGTATGCCAGTGTCAGCCATATACTAGTGCCAGTATGCCAGTGTCAGCCATACAGTAGTATACCAGTGTCAGCTATATAGTAGTAGTGCCAGTATACCAGTGTCAGAGCCATATAGTAGTATACCAGTGTCAGAGCCATATACTAGTATGCCAGTGTCAGCCATATAGTAGTATGCCAGTGTCAGCCATATAGTAGTATACCAGTGTCAGCCATATAGTAGTGCCAGTATACCAGTGTCAGCCATATACTAGTATACCAGTGTCAGCCATATAGTAGTGCCAGTATGCCAGTGTCAGACATACACTAGTATACCAGTGTCAGCCATATAGTAGTGCCAGTATGCCAGTGTCAGACATATACTAGTATACCAGTATCAGCCATATACTAGTATACCAGTGTCAGCCATATACTAGTATACCAGTGTCAGCCATATAGTAGTATACCAGTGTCAGCCATATAGTAGTACCAGTATACCAGTGTCAGCCATATAGTAGTGCCAGTATGCCAGTGTCAGACATACACTAGTATACCAGTGTCAGCCATATAGTAGTGCCAGTATACCAGTGTCAGCCATATACTAGTATACCAGTGTCAGCCATATACTAGTATACCAGTGTCAGCCATATACTAGTATACCAGTGTCAGCCATATAGTAGTATACCAGTGTCAGCCATATAGTAGTACCAGTATACCAGTGTCAGCCATATAGTAGTATACCAGTGTCAGCCATATAGTAGTATACCAGTGTCAGCCATATAGTAGTGCCAGTATACCAGTGTCAGCCATATAGTAGTGCCAGTATACCAGTGTCAGCCATATAGTAGTACCAGTATACCAGTGTCAGCCATATAGTAGTGCCAGTATACCAGTGTCAGCCATATAGTAGTATACCAGTGTCAGCCATATAGTAGTGCCAGTATACCAGTGTCAGCCATATAGTAGTGCCAGTATACCAGTGTCAGCCATATAGTAGTACCAGTATACCAGTGTCAGCCATATAGTAGTGCCAGTATACCAGTGTCAGCCATATAGTAGTATACCAGTGTCAGCCATATAGTAGTACCAGTATACCAGTGTCAGCCATATACTAGTATACCAGTGCCAGCCATATAGTAGTGCCAGTATACCAGTGTCAGCCATATAGTAGTACTAGTATACCAGTGTCAGCCATGTACTAGTATACCAGTGTCAGCCATATAGTAGTGCCAGTATACCAGTGTCAGCCATATAGTAGTATACCAGTGTCAGCCATATAGTAGTACCAGTGTACCAGTGTCAGCCATATACTAGTATACCAGTGCCAGCCATATAGTAGTGCCAGTATACCAGTGTCAGCCATATAGTAGTACTAGTATACCAGTGTCAGCCATATAGTAGTATACCAGTGTCAGCCATATAGTAGTATACCAGTGTCAGCCATATAGTAGTATACCAGTGTCAGCCATATAGTAGTACCAGTATACCAGTGTCAGCCATATAGTAGTACCAGTATACCAGTGTCAGCCATATACTAGTATACCAGTGTCAGCCATATAGTAGTGCCAGTATACCAGTGTCAGCCATATACTAGTATACCAGTGTCAGCCATATAGTAGTGCCAGTATACCAGTGTCAGCCATATACTAGTATACCAGTGTCAGCCATATAGTAGTGCCAGTATACCAGTGTCAGCCATATAGTAGTGCCAGTATACCAGTGTCAGCTATATAGTAGTGCCCGTATACCAGTGTCAGCCATATAGTAGTGCCAGTATACCAGTGTCAGCCATATAGTAGTCACCAGTATACCAGTGTCAGCCATATAGTAGTATACCAGTGTCAGCCATATAGTAGTACCAGTATACCAGTGTCAGCTATATAGTAGTGCCAGTATACCAGTGTCAGCCATATAGTAGTGCCAGTATACCAGTGTCAGCCATATAGTAGTACCAGTATACCAGTGTCAGCCATATAGTAGTGCCAGTATACCAGTGTCAGCCATATAGTAGTATACCAGTGTCAGCCATATAGTAGTATACCAGTGTCAGCCATATAGTAGTCACCAGTATACCAGTGTCAGCCATATAGTAGTACCAGCATACCAGTGTCAGCCATATACTAGTGTACCAGTGTCAGCCATATACTAGTATACCAGTGTCAGCCATATAGTAGTACCAGTATACCAGTGTCAGCCATATAGTAGTACTAGTATACCAGTGTCAGCCATATACTAGTATACCAGTGTCAGCCATATAGTAATACTAGTATACCAGTGTCAGCCATATAGTAGTATACCAGTGTCAGCCATATAGTAGTATACCAGTGTCAGCCATATAGTAGTACCAGTGTACCAGTGTCAGCCATATACTAGTATACCAGTGCCAGCCATATAGTAGTGCCAGTATACCAGTGTCAGCCATATAGTAGTACTAGTATACCAGTGTCAGCCATATAGTAGTATACCAGTGTCAGCCATATAGTAGTATACCAGTGTCAGCCATATAGTAGTATACCAGTGTCAGCCATATAGTAGTACCAGTATACCAGTGTCAGCCATATAGTAGTACCAGTATACCAGTGTCAGCCATATACTAGTATACCAGTGTCAGCCATATAGTAGTGCCAGTATACCAGTGTCAGCCATATACTAGTATACCAGTGTCAGCCATATAGTAGTGCCAGTATACCAGTGTCAGCCATATACTAGTATACCAGTGTCAGCCATATAGTAGTGCCAGTATACCAGTGTCAGCCATATAGTAGTGCCAGTATACCAGTGTCAGCTATATAGTAGTGCCAGTATACCAGTGTCAGCCATATAGTAGTGCCAGTATACCAGTGTCAGCCATATAGTAGTCACCAGTATACCAGTGTCAGCCATATAGTAGTATACCAGTGTCAGCCATATAGTAGTACCAGTATACCAGTGTCAGCTATATAGTAGTGCCAGTATACCAGTGTCAGCCATATAGTAGTGCCAGTATACCAGTGTCAGCCATATAGTAGTACCAGTATACCAGTGTCAGCCATATAGTAGTGCCAGTATACCAGTGTCAGCCATATAGTAGTATACCAGTGTCAGCCATATAGTAGTATACCAGTGTCAGCCATATAGTAGTCACCAGTATACCAGTGTCAGCCATATAGTAGTACCAGCATACCAGTGTCAGCCATATACTAGTGTACCAGTGTCAGCCATATACTAGTATACCAGTGTCAGCCATATAGTAGTACCAGTATACCAGTGTCAGCCATATAGTAGTACTAGTATACCAGTGTCAGCCATATACTAGTATACCAGTGTCAGCCATATAGTAGTACTAGTATACCAGTGTCAGCCATATAGTAGTATACCAGTGTCAGCCATATAGTAGTAGCAGTATACCAGTGTCAGCCATATAGTAGTATACCAGTGTCAGCCATATAGTAGTGCCAGTATACCAGTGTCAGCCATATACTAGTATACCAGTGTCAGCCATATACTAGTATACCAGTGTCAGCCATATACTAGTATACCAGTGTCAGCCATATAGTAGTATACCAGTGTCAGCCATATAGTAGTACCAGTATACCAGTGTCAGCCATATAGTAGTATACCAGTGTCAGCCATATAGTAGTATACCAGTGTCAGCCATATAGTAGTGCCAGTATACCAGTGTCAGCCATATAGTAGTGCCAGTATACCAGTGTCAGCCATATAGTAGTACCAGTATACCAGTGTCAGCCATATAGTAGTGCCAGTATACCAGTGTCAGCCATATAGTAGTATACCAGTGTCAGCCATATAGTAGTACCAGTATACCAGTGTCAGCCATATACTAGTATACCAGTGCCAGCCATATAGTAGTGCCAGTATACCAGTGTCAGCCATATAGTAGTACTAGTATACCAGTGTCAGCCATATAGTAGTATACCAGTGTCAGCCATATAGTAGTGCCAGTATACCAGTGTCAGCCATATACTAGTATACCAGTGCCAGCCATATAGTAGTGCCAGTATACCAGTGTCAGCCATATAGTAGTGCCAGTATACCAGTGTCAGCCATATAGTAGTGCCAGTATACCAGTGTCAGCCATATAGTAGTACCAGTATACCAGTGTCAGCCATATAGTAGTGCCAGTATACCAGTGTCAGCCATATAGTAGTATACCAGTGTCAGCCATATAGTAGTACCAGTATACCAGTGTCAGCCATATACTAGTATACCAGTGCCAGCCATATAGTAGTGCCAGTATACCAGTGTCAGCCATATAGTAGTACTAGTATACCAGTGTCAGCCATGTACTAGTATACCAGTGTCAGCCATATAGTAGTGCCAGTATACCAGTGTCAGCCATATAGTAGTATACCAGTGTCAGCCATATAGTAGTACCAGTGTACCAGTGTCAGCCATATACTAGTATACCAGTGCCAGCCATATAGTAGTGCCAGTATACCAGTGTCAGCCATATAGTAGTTCTAGTATACCAGTGTCAGCCATATAGTAGTATACCAGTGTCAGCCATATAGTAGTATACCAGTGTCAGCCATATAGTAGTATACCAGTGTCAGCCATATAGTAGTACCAGTATACCAGTGTCAGCCATATAGTAGTACCAGTATACCAGTGTCAGCCATATACTAGTATACCAGTGTCAGCCATATAGTAGTGCCAGTATACCAGTGTCAGCCATATACTAGTATACCAGTGTCAGCCATATAGTAGTGCCAGTATACCAGTGTCAGCCATATACTAGTATACCAGTGTCAGCCATATAGTAGTGCCAGTATACCAGTGTCAGCCATATAGTAGTGCCAGTATACCAGTGTCAGCTATATAGTAGTGCCAGTATACCAGTGTCAGCCATATAGTAGTGCCAGTATACCAGTGTCAGCCATATAGTAGTCACCAGTATACCAGTGTCAGCCATATAGTAGTATACCAGTGTCAGCCATATAGTAGTACCAGTATACCAGTGTCAGCTATATAGTAGTGCCAATATACCAGTGTCAGCCATATAGTAGTGCCAGTATACCAGTGTCAGCCATATAGTAGTACCAGTATACCAGTGTCAGCCATATAGTAGTGCCAGTATACCAGTGTCAGCCATATAGTAGTATACCAGTGTCAGCCATATAGTAGTATACCAGTGTCAGCCATATAGTAGTCACCAGTATACCAGTGTCAGCCATATAGTAGTACCAGCATACCAGTGTCAGCCATATACTAGTGTACCAGTGTCAGCCATATACTAGTATACCAGTGTCAGCCATATAGTAGTACCAGTATACCAGTGTCAGCCATATAGTAGTACTAGTATACCAGTGTCAGCCATATACTAGTATACCAGTGTCAGCCATATAGTAGTACTAGTATACCAGTGTCAGCCATATAGTAGTATACCAGTGTCAGCCATATAGTAGTATACCAGTGTCAGCCATATAGTAGTACCAGTGTACCAGTGTCAGCCATATACTAGTATACCAGTGCCAGCCATATAGTAGTGCCAGTATACCAGTGTCAGCCATATAGTAGTACTAGTATACCAGTGTCAGCCATATAGTAGTATACCAGTGTCAGCCATATAGTAGTATACCAGTGTCAGCCATATAGTAGTATACCAGTGTCAGCCATATAGTAGTACCAGTATACCAGTGTCAGCCATATAGTAGTACCAGTATACCAGTGTCAGCCATATACTAGTATACCAGTGTCAGCCATATAGTAGTGCCAGTATACCAGTATCAGCCATATACTAGTATACCAGTGTCAGCCATATACTAGTATACCAGTGTCAGCCATATAGTAGTGCCAGTATACCAGTGTCAGCCATATAGTAGTGCCAGTATACCAGTGTCAGCTATATAGTAGTGCCAGTATACCAGTGTCAGCCATATAGTAGTGCCAGTATACCAGTGTCAGCCATATAGTAGTCACCAGTATACCAGTGTCAGCCATATAGTAGTATACCAGTGTCAGCCATATAGTAGTACCAGTATACCAGTGTCAGCTATATAGTAGTGCCAGTATACCAGTGTCAGCCATATAGTAGTGCCAGTATACCAGTGTCAGCCATATAGTAGTACCAGTATACCAGTGTCAGCCATATAGTAGTGCCAGTATACCAGTGTCAGCCATATAGTAGTATACCAGTGTCAGCCATATAGTAGTATACCAGTGTCAGCCATATAGTAGTCACCAGTATACCAGTGTCAGCCATATAGTAGTACCAGCATACCAGTGTCAGCCATATACTAGTGTACCAGTGTCAGCCATATACTAGTATACCAGTGTCAGCCATATAGTAGTACCAGTATACCAGTGTCAGCCATATAGTAGTACTAGTATACCAGTGTCAGCCATATACTAGTATACCATTGTCAGCCATATAGTAGTACTAGTATACCAGTGTCAGCCATATAGTAGTATACCAGTGTCAGCCATATAGTAGTAGCAGTATACCAGTGTCAGCCATATAGTAGTACTAGTATACCAGTGTCAGCCATATACTAGTATACCAGTGTCAGCCATATAGTAGTACTAGTATACCAGTGTCAGCCATATAGTAGTATACCAGTGTCAGCCATATAGTAGTAGCAGTATACCAGTGTCAGCCATATAGTAGTATACCAGTGTCAGCCATATAGTAGTAGCAGTATACCAGTGTCAGCCATATAGCAGTATACCAGTGTCAGCCATATAGTAGTACTAGTATACCAGTGTCAGCCATATACTAGTATACCAGTGTCAGCCATATAGTAGTACTAGTATACCAGTGTCAGCCATATAGTAGTATACCAGTGTCAGCCATATAGTAGTAGCAGTATACCAGTGTCAGCCATATAGTAGTATACCAGTGTCAGCCATATAGTAGTGCCAGTATACCAGTGTCAGCCATATAGTAGTATACCAGTGTCAGCCATATAGTAGTACCAGTATTCCAGTGTCAGCCATATAGTAGTGCCAGTATACCAGTGTCAGCCATATAGTAGTGCCAGTATACCAGTGTCAGCCATATAGTAGTACCAGTATACCAGTATCAGCCATATAGTAGTCACCAGTATATCAGTGTCAGCCATATAGTAGTATACCATTGTCAGCCATATAGTAGTGCCAGTATACCAGTGTCAGCCATATAGTAGTACCAGTATACCAGTGTCAGCCATATAGTAGTGCCAGTATACCAGTGTCAGCCATATAGTAGTACTAGTATACAAGTGTCAGCCATATAGTAGTCACCAGTATACCAGTGTCAGCCATATAGTAGTCACCACTACACAAGTGCCAGTCAGTGCTAGAATCTGCAGTCCATCTAGTACCAGCTACACATCAGTTACTCCTCCATCAGCGACAGCCATAGACTAGTGACAGAGCAGCCCCAGTCTACTGGTCACCCCCAGGCAGCGATGGCTATGCACTAATGTCATTCATCCCTCCTCGGCTGCTAGCCATATATTAGTATCAGCGACATGCCCAGCGATGTCCTCCGCACACCAGTGTCAGTGCCAGGCACACACTGAGCTAGTCATACATTAGTTACCACTATTGATAGTTGTCCACCAGTACCTTTTACACCCCCGCTATACATCACAGCTGACCACAGGTTACAGATAATAGCTTGGTACATATGTGGCTACAGTATACAATTGTTTGGGACTGATTGGTAAATACTGGAGTTTGGTAACTTGTACCTAAAGCAGAGAACTGGTGTTGCTTATGAAGTCTGGTTTTTGTGGCTGCTTGTGCCCTGTGGTGTGGGTCTGCATGATCCGCAGGGGCAGACTTTTTGCTTACAAGACTCAGTATCTTACCTGAGACTAGAGTGTGCGGGTACCATTGATACATCTCACACAGGGCGTACACCCTGGCTCCTCATGGGCATAGAACATTGGTTGTTATGGCAAGAAGGATGAAGTGGTGATAGTGCCCAGGTCCAGAAAGAGTTATGTTTGCCATAAGCAGGTCCATATATATATATATATATATATATATATATATATATATATATATATATATACACACACACACATACATATATACAAACACATACATATATACAAACACATACATATATACACACACTGTTCACCTATAAACAACCTAGGCCATCAGCATCTGATCGATGGGGGCTGACACCTGGACTCCTCACCAATCAGCTGAGCTAACTGCAGGCTACTGTACTGTATTGCCCCTGTTCAGGTTATAGATGTAGAACTGCAGTAACCTAGCACCACTATACGGTGGACAGAACTGCGGTATCACAGCACCACTATACAGTGGACAGAGCTGCAGTACCCCAGCACCACTATACAGTGTACAGAGCTTCAGTCCCCAGCACCACCATACAGTGTACAGAGCTTCAGTACACCAGCACCAATATACAGTAAACACCTCTGGAGCTACTTCCATCAGCTGATCGGTGTGGGGTCCAGGTGTCAGAATAGAATGGAACTTGCCGCAGCTCAGTTATGATGAAGCGAACTCCTGAAGAGCTCGAGTATCCCGGTCACAATTTCCCAGCTTTATGTCATTTCCGTTTACTGTAGCGATGTGGCCATTTGCCAACTCCCAGCCTCATAACTTACAAAGATACAGTGAGCTTCATTCACACAGCCATATACAGTCCCTGAGATGAGGTCAGCACATGGGCTGTGTTTTACGGATGGAACAAGTTGCAATCTTACTTCCCTGATCCTTAGAGGTTGGCTTGTTTGTTTCACATGGTGCTCCCATAAAGGTGCACAAGAGCATCTGGTCTGGTATCTAAAGCAGGTCACATTGGGTAGAAGAGCTTGTGCAGGTCTTTTTTTAATGGACTTGTCCCCTATTGGGTTGAGCAGACAATGGCTACAAACAGTGAGGAGGACCCTGATGTCCGGCGGTGGTGGTCCGGTTATCTGGCTGACTTGGTGAATGGTTTCTGGCTCCTTCACGAGAGTCTGGTTCTGTTTTGTTGCCATGTGCCGCTCTTTTGCTGGTTCGTCTGTATAACGTAGGTCAGATAAGATCTGGGGTTGGACAGTTGTTCTTGTGGTTTAGTTGACAATCCTATAAGTAGAGGGATTCTTACATTCCCACATCTCCGCTTACCACCCCTCAATAGCTCTTAGCAGGAACTTCCCATTACTTGGCAGGGATTGTTCTGCTGGTTACTTGGCCCCTCCACCCCCGCTCCTTGAAGATAAACTTGGTCTCCTTAGTATATATCCATATGCTGCACAAGCCATAGGTATCTCCATAGTATACAGTGTATACTGCTATATAGATATTGGGTGTGAGCTAAAGTGGTAAGAAGACAACCCAAAAAAGTCAGATGATGGCTACAAATTTTTGGGTACATCGGTTTGTTACGTAGTTCTTCATCAGGACTGTCGAACTAAAGTGCCCCATACACATTGGCGTATTAATGTCTGAACCCCTTGTTTATGGGGTCCTCTCAAAGGATATAAGGATGAGGTAATGAAATTTGACTGCCTGATCCTTTTCTATTTTCGGGAGCTATGCTTCTGCTTAAGGGGACTCTCCCCCGCCCCCCCCCCCAACCCCTTCATTACACATACGGTGTCCAGCCGTGCCGAGCGCACATGCGGGCGTATGGTGGTATCGGATGAGATAGTTACAACTTTTTACGTGTATGGTTGCTTGTCCTCACACTTCCTTTGGAGGTTTTGTCGCAGGTTAGACAGGAAAAAAAGCAAAAAAAATTTGGGTTAATTTTTCCCAGCACAACAGGACGCCATGACAGAAGTACTTGTGTATCATATTTGTTCCTGTTAAATCTGGATGATAGTTGGGGGTCTTTGGTGAGACCGATGTGAAAAGCAGATCCATAGTGATGTATTGTCCAGGCTGAGGTCACGTCCATGGAGTTAAAGGGGTTGTCCGGGATAAACTCAAATTCTTCCCCTAAACTAAACCCCCTTCCCCCGCTTAACTGCTAATTTACCTGTTTTTTTAAAAATTGTATAATTACCTATATCCTTGGCGTGGATCACCTGTACTCCTACCCCCCCCCCCCCCAACCCCATCAATACTTACCAGCCTTCCTGTGACCCAGATGGTTCCTCCTCTTGAAGCACCTGCGCAGTCTGGAGGTGACTGCAAGACATGTGCAGTAGAGATGGCAATCCGTGGCAGCATGGAAGGTACACAGGAAGCTAACACCAAGTAAACTAATGCAGAAGATACCAGGAGCTCCCACAGAGACCTAGCAATCACTCAAAACACTGCTAAATATGTGTGCACTTGTAAGGGCTCGTTCACATCTGCGCCCGGTCTCCGTTCATACAGGTTTCTGTTTCCTGCACAAAACTGGACAGGAGATGGAAACCTGCGGCCATCTTTCAAACCCATTCATTTGAATGGGCTTGAAAAGTGACCGGCTGTGTGCGCCGGTGAGCGTTTTATGCGCTCTGCGGTGAAAGTTTTTTTTTTTAAACCGGACACAGAGTTCGACATGCAGTACTCTGTGTCCGGTTTAAAAAAAAACAAAAGACGGAAACCTGAAACGGAGCCCCTTCCCTGTCCTGATGACGTCATATTCACAATGTACAGCAGCAGGGCAGTCCCATTTAAAGGGATTGTCCAGTTTCATCAAATAAACTTGAATAATGAAGAGTTGTACAGTTTTCCAATGTGCTTTTTATATCAATTCCTCAGGGTTACCTAGATCTCTGCTTGCTGTTATTCATTCTGCTTACTACCAATGGATAAAAACCAGTCCATGGTCATGCGATGTACAGTCCATGGTCATGTGATGTACAGTCCATGGTCATGTGATTGTGGGCACACAGGTGCACAACTCGTTACCAGGCAGATGTCTGATTACTGTGCTGTGACTGTAAGGAGCCGTGCATCTGTGTGTCCATCACATGACTAGGGACTGTCCATCACATGACTAGGGACTGTCCATCACATGACTAGGGACTGTCCATCACATGACTAGGGACTGTCCATCACATGACTAGGGACTGTCCATCACATGACTAGGGACTGTCCATCACACGACTAGGCACTGTACATCACACGACTAGGCACTGTCCATCACACGGCTAGGGACTGTCCATCACACGGCTAGGGACTGTCCATCACACGGCTAGGGACTGTCCATCACACGGCTAGGGACTGTCCATCACACGGCTAGGGACTGTCCATCACACGGCTAGGGACTGTCCATCACACGGCTAGGGACTGTCCATCACACGGCTAGGGACTGTCCATCACACGGCTAGGGACTGTCCATCACACGGCTAGGGACTGTCCATCACACGGCTAGGGACTGTCCATCACACGGCTAGGGACTGTCCATCACATGGCTAGGGACTGTCCATCACATGGCTAGGGACTGTCCATCACATGGCTAGGGACTGTCCATCACATGGCTAGGGACTGTACATCACATGACTAGAGACTGTACATCACATGACCATGGACTGATTTTTATCCACTAGAAGTAAACAATGAATGACAGCAAGCAGAGATCTAGAAAACCCGTGAGGAATGGGTGTTATAGATAAGACATAACAATTAGAGATGAGTGAGTAGTATTAGAAACGGCAATTTCGAATAGCACACACCCATAGCCATGAATGGAGCCGGCCGGCACGCAGACGGGGCCGGCGTCCTGCCGCTTAACCCCCTGTGTGCCAGCTGCGTCCATTCATTCCTATGGGTGCAAGCTATTCGAAACTGCCGTTTCGAATACTACTCGCTCATCTCTAATAACAATCTGTGTTCTCTATAACATGCACAATGTAGTAAATGTCCCTGACTTAGATAGCAATGGTCGTCAGTCCCGCTGCCTAGTCCTGTGTTCTGTATATACAGAATATCATCATCTTGACCCCCAAATTCACATGCGGACACACAAAGGGGTTCTGCTGTCCATCCAATTCACACCAGACCATCAGCAGATCCAGCCTGTAAATGATGGGATCCGTCAGCGTCCATGTAATATGCATAGGCAGCGTATCTTTCCATTCAAGTCAATCTCCCTAAAAAAAAATCCCCCGTGCCTCATGAATTGTGCATGACTTTGTCCACATTGCCACAGCTGATTCCCCCAGTTCGCGGTGTCATTGCCTGTGATATTGGGTCCTAGAAGTCGGCTTGCCTGCCTTGCGCTGGCCCTGATTTTCTGTCAGCGCTGTATGTAAATTGTCTGCTTTCCCCGGTGGAAGCTTAGAACTGGCAGACGGCAGGACGGGCGCTGCTGATGTACCGCGTGCATTACCATTCCCTGCAGACGTTGTCACCCTCTGGATTGTTAATAGTAAACTCTGCTGTGTAACCTCTGTCCCGTATACATATGTATGAATCGCATTATAATGGATGGAGCTCGCCTTTAAAGGCAAGGGCTATTGAATAAATGAGGCCCTGAGGAATGGCAGCGGCTTCTGTTTTATCTTCCTTGGCTTCTATTCATGATTGTTACTGTCACTTTTTTTTTGCTTTTTTGCTTGTCATTCCTGTAAAACAGGTGATTTGCCCCCCCCCCCCCCTGTACTACAGCAGGCTCCTCACTCTATGTATAGTAACAGTCTCTTAGCAAAACCCCGCAGCAGCCAGGGGTAGGTGAGCCGTCTTGTGTCTGTCTAGGCATTTATAGCAGATTGGCAGTGGATTTTTCCACCCCATAAGGCTAGGGTTGCAAGGCGACTTTGGCTACACCCAAGATTGTCGCAGTGTATGGGGTCGCAATGCGACTGCCTAGTGTACCACCGGTTGACCCTTTTGGGACTAGAAGTCATGGTCTTGGCACAGGAGGGGTGACAATGTGTCTCCATTTACTAACATTAGTGACCCAGCAGTGGTCCACATTTGCAGAAAGATCCATGGCACAAAGCTATGTCAGATGATGCAACACGGTGCCTCAGTGGTTAGCATTGCAGCCTTGCAGCACTGGAGTCCTGGGTTTGAATCCTGCCAGAAACAATAGAAAAAGAGTTTGTATGTTCTCCCCATGTTTGCATGGATTTCCTCCTATTCTACAATGACATATTGATAGGAGAAAAATGTACATTGTGATCCCTATATGGGGCTCACAATTTACGTAAAAAAAAATAAATAAATAAAAATCTGTTCCATTATAAACTACAGTCTCAATCCCCAATGAAGTCAATGGGACGTAGATTGACAACTGACCACCCCTGGGTTAACATACTGGCATATAGGTTGTCACTCAGGTTTTAGATACACCTATGCATCTGGCATGCTGTAGTCATGTGCGGGTCCGTGGAGAATGGAGTAGACCGTACATGGAGAGGATTTCTGTGCCGTATTTGTTTTCACGGACCGTATCATTAGGCTACACCGAGCCTCAAAAATGGTCAGGAATAAAACCTGCTTCATATTTTGGCAGCTGGTCCTACAGCCTCTATATGGATCCGTAAATCTATGGATGTGTGTATGGGGCCGTAAGAGGTCTGTATGCTACAAACATGTAATAACGGATTGTATATGGACCAAGACTGTGGTCGCGTGCATGGACATATGTATGCCTGACATACCTATAAGTGAAGGCTCTGCCATATGGCATTATATAGGCGTACACTGTGTTGTACTGTATATGTATGGATGCACTGGCCCACTTTATAGTGCTAAAAGGGTATATCAATGTATACCGGTCTTCCAGACAGTGTTACAATGGAAGATAACCCCTCTATAGATAACACCACTGACCTATCATTGCATCTTATCCCCTCCCTGCAAAGTCTATGCCTAGTCTAGAAAACTCTCCCATAGAGCTCAATGTCGGCTCCAGTCTATTGCTGTGCCGTAAAGCACATCACTAAATGCTGTTAACTGAGCACAGGAAAGGCTTAGGCATGATGGCCGCCCCCATTATCATGTATAGGACACAGAGTAACAAAAAAAAAAGTAGAATCAGAAAATAAAAAGTGATAGATTTCATTTAATTCATTAAGATTTAATTTAATTAAGATTTTAATAAATATGTAAATAAATTGGGGATACAGGCCCTTTATGGGGTTGTATTTGGAAGACATACTAGTCCAGATAGATGAATATTATAGCGCTCTCTGATGTATTACTCCTATACACTTGGCTTTGGAAGGATTCGGACAGGTTGGTTTATAGTCTGAGGACCATCTTGTTCTCCATGAGATAAGCGTCACCAGGTAGGGTAGGCAGCCACTGATGCGCCATCTCTGTTGAAATAAATATGCAAGATGCCCTGACCTGGACTTCTTATTGTCGTGGGCCCTGGCGTGGCTCCCTACTGTTTCGGGGTCTTCTGACAGACGTGATTGTGATTGGGCCTCAGTGGGTCACATGGTGTTGTGATGCTTAGACACCAGCGTAAAACAGCCGGACGAAGCGCGTGAGAGGAATCTTGCAACGTTCGCCATACTGTGAAAGGGGCCGACAGTCTGACAAGCATCGTGTCTATCTCTCTGTCGATGTGTATGGGAAGTGCAGCAGGCCGGCATTGTCAGGTGGGGCTCACTAGGTAGTCCCAAAAATGTGGCTCGGAGGACCCCTATATTCTGGACATCCATATGCCTTCATGTTGTTGATGGGACAGGGATGGGGAGTGCAGGGTGCCTTTACAAGACTGAGGCCGTATCCGCCTCAAAATCCTGACCAAAAACACAGCTCCCATTGAAATCAACGGGAGCCGGTCAGTTCTGTTTTCTGGGAGCCATTTTGTTCCGGCTCCCGGAAAAAGAAGCAACATGTTCATTCTTTCAGGCCGTTTCGCCTCGCGACATCCGCCAGAAGACACCCCCTCCTCCCGACTAGGCCCATTCATTTGGGCCTAATCCGGAGCGGAGTGCGCGACTGGATTCTGGTGCACTGTATCGGCATCCAGTCACAGCTACCCGTATTTTGGATCGGAACCTGAGGCGGCATTCCAGTCCAAATGCTGCCTCAGATTCTGTTCCAAAAAACCCCATGGAAACTTACCCAGTCTTCTAGTAATGCTCCTCCATGCTGTAAGTAAGCAGCTAGTCAGTAACTGCTCACATGGTGTTGGCGGTTCAGGGTCTGTAGTCTTGGAGTAAAATGGGACAGTTTTTGTACTTTCTCATGGTGGCTGCCAGTTAGTCAGTGTCATTATGGATAAGGTTTTGGGACACTTCTTTCAGCCTCAGGACACGGCTGTGTTCACATGTAGCAGTAGTGTGCACCTGATTTATCACAGATTGCTGCAGTTTAGCAATGGGGTTATCGTTTGGACAATTTTCAGACATGAAGCATTTTTAGTAAGAAGTAGAGGGCCCCATAATCCTCACCTCACTTGTAGGACCAGAGAGGGCAGGACTTGGGAGATTTGGGCTTTTCTCACGCTTGTGTTCTAGGGAGCAATAAAAGTGTTAAAGTGAAACAAGTGTTATAAAGTGACGGCAGTGTTCAGATCCTAGTCTGGTTTTTACAGCTGAGGGGTTTGTTGCATTTCGCTTATTCAGTAGTAGAAGTAAAAGCATCTGCCATTTTCAGGTCTTAGTTATGTAATGGATACACTTTGCAGACGCTCCTGCCGTTTGGTGTATGCAGCTCCTATGTAGACCTCACCAGTTAGTATTGTTTCAATAAACTTCTGCCACATCATGATATACATCGCTGAAACGAAGGGCCACAAGTGAGCTAGACACGGTGCCCCATCCAATCGGATCAGCTTCCATTGACAGACCGAAGTTATTTGGGGAACAGATTTAGGACTACACTGCGATTTTGGCCGTGACTTTCATTGCAGGACCAAAGGTTGCTGGGTTGCCCCATGACTCCTTTACTAACATTAGTGAATGGAGAGACGTTGCTGTGACCATTGCAGAAATGTCGAGCAGTGTTTGAATTGTAGAAGTCCCAGTCGCGGCGCTCTAGGGTTCACAGTGCGACGCCATACGCTAACATGACTAAAGCAGTGCCAAAGTGACCCGCGATCTTTGGTTACGTAGTGGGAGTCACAGGCTAAAACCTTAGTTTTCCTCCACCAATTAGGCTTTGACCTAGTTATCTGAGCATGGAAAATGCATAAATTGCGGCTGTGTTCCAAGCAAAGCTGATGGACCTGGACCCCTGACATGTCAGATATTTTGCTCCTAAGGGCTCGTTCACACGGGGCAAGAATCCTGGTGCTGAATCCTCCTCAATAGAGATCTATGCAGACCGCTAGCGCTCTTTTTTCCGCTAGCGATTTTTTTTGACGGAGTCTCTAAACAGGTTAGAGTATGTTTAGTGCTTTGATCCTGTGCGTTCCATCAGACATATACGTTAGGGGAGGGCCCCAGTGCAGAATCTATAATGGGGCCCCTACTTACCTGGTGCCACTTAGAATAGTGGTATATTTTATGGGACTTTAGCGGCTGCCTCGGAGTCCATGTCCCGGTAGTCACTGCTACTTTTGCACCTAGTTTAGTGGCTGTACTGAATCCTTTAGTGGCTGTACTGTATCTTTTAGGAGACAGTGTTGTATCTTTTTGTGGCCGTACTGTATCTTTTAATGGCCGTATTGTATCTTTTAGTGGCTGTACTTCATTGTTTAGTGGCCATATTGTATCTTTTAGTGGCTGTACTTCATTGTTTAGTGGTCGTATTGTATCTTTTAGTGGCCGTATTGTATCTTTTAGTGGCTGTACATCATTGTTTAGTGGCCATATTGTATCTTTTAGTGGCTGTACTTCATTGTTTAGTGTCTCTACTGTATCCTTTAGTGGCCGTATTGTATCGTTTAGTGTCTCTACTGTATCTTTTAGTGGCCGTATTGTATCGTTTAGTGTCACTACTGTATCTTTTAGTGGTCGTATTGTATCTTTTAGTGGCCGTATTGTATCGTTTAATGGATACCTTTTGTTCTTATGTACTGTAGGTTGTCTGAGGAGCCGGAGAAGGGTTAAAGGGATTCCTTTGCTGGCGGCTCTGAGCAGACGTCCCTCCCCCACTCGCATTACCTGACTGCACCAGTCAGAGATTAGACTGCCTTCTGGCACTGAGACAGCTGCTTTGTTTTGCTATGTGCTTGGCCTGGTGTGAGTTGAATGTAGGAAGAGGAATGACAGGGAGGTGCGAGGTCTCCGGACTCCTCCTTTCCCTACACACAGCTGCACTGTATTTGTCCTTTATAGTGGGGGAAGCTCTGCCTATAGCTGCCGGGGTTGCTACTCAGCTTCTCTAGCCCTGTACATTGACTAGGAAGGATTTCCCCCATTTGTATAGATCTGATAGATCCTGCCTTACCTTTACTTGAAAGTGCGGTGTTACCTCTGTGGAGTGCCCCTGGGCATTAGGGAGGTGGATGTGGGCACTGCATGAAAGGGGCAGTAAGTCTGCGCAGGCTTGCCGGTAGGTCGTGTTCACATGCTGAATACTGTAGCTCACTGCAGGTGTCTAAGTGTAATCGATCCACTAACTTTGTGCGTTCTTCCACAGCTTGTTACGGCATAGTGCAAGTGCCGACCGGGCCATGGTTCTGTAGAAAATGCGAATCCCAGGAGAGAGCGGCCAGAGTGGTGAGTCCACCTATGTGATAGTTTTTGGGCACATGGTCGTGTATGTTTCCACATGTCTAGTAAGGGGATCAGTAATGTGTTTGTCTTTGAGTGCGAGCTGAACACATGAACACGGATATATCTGTGTCTTTAGCTTGGCTACACCGTGAAGGTTTTCTAGGATTCCTGACTATTTCTCTCGGCAGAAACCTTCTAATTTACCACCCACTGAGTATAGACGTATGTGTTTACATATGAAAGACCGTGCCGCTGACTCAACTGATGGGTTAAAGGGGTTGTCCAACAGGTTGGCTCTGAACGAGTTAAAACATGAAAGAAGGAAATATCTAAACCCGCCCCTTCCCCACCTGATCTTGTTTCGACTCTTACCTGTCCCCGCTGGGTAGAGCTTACAATGTATGGGTTCTAGGGACCACATTCTCTGTCCATGTGACCTCTTGTTAGTAATAGGTACCATCCCCAGAGTCCACGTCCGAACAGGCGGGTTAGGCCTAATGCACATGACCAAGTGTGCAGGCTGGGGCTCTGACCATAGAGCAGATTCTATCCTGAACAGATCAGAAGCCGCCATAGAAGTGCACGGATCTCAGTGTATTTGCTGCAAAATACACTTGGCCGCGTACATGCGGTGTTAGGGATACATTTAAGAAAGGCTTGTTTACTTACTGTAACTTGGACCATGCTGCAACATGAAATACCAAGGTGGAGGGTGTGTTAGATGTGACAGGCTGGGTGGTGGAACCTGCTAGACCACACGGCTAACACACCCAAAACTAAGGCAGCGCCGCCCCCCTGAATCCATGCCAAGTGGGAACCTCCTAGGCACCCATACATTCTGTGAGAACCCTCCCTGCTGGCCATTACTTCCTGTTCTTGTTTGACACACAGGATATACCAACCGTGTCCATCACTGGCCGTGGTAGGTCATTACTGTGGCCAGTGGTGGCCTGAGCTGGGAATTTCATCTGTGTTTACATGGGGACAGGAAATAGAGACCATTTGGGACAAGAGTGCAACAGGGGACAAATGAAGTCAATGCTGCTTCTTCTATGATCACATGGTAAACAAAAAAATAAAAGATCCCTGTGAGACATTCCCTTTAGACCCCAAACACACAGAGGAATCTGGATCTCCCAGCAGCTCTACTGTTATATACTACTAGCATCTGCCCGTGACTTCGTCCGCGTGTTGTTGTTGGCGAACACCTGCGTATATGTATGCAGTTGCTGTTGGCGATGGCCCGCCTGCGCCCGCATCTCGGCTTTGCTACATCTCTGCATATGTGCAGTATACCCAGGTGTATGGACATCTCTGCATATGGGGGACATACTTTGCTATGCTAGAGCGCTGCCTAAGCTCTGCTGCATCTGTCAATTTGCCTTACAGGTGTTTTTGTATGGCAGTGTCTGAGCAGCCTCTGTGGTGGAAAAGGCCAAACGGATGCTCCTAAAATTTTGCCCCACGGCAAAAATTCATTGTTAGCCGTCGTGAAGTCCGGTCATTTACCAGCATAATAAGTAGCCTATGTTTCATTCTAGGTTCCAATCTATGTATGTGCCAAATGTGAGCCAAATCCGTTCAGCCGTTTTTGCGTGATTAAGGAACAAACATCCAAACACGCAAACTTTCACATTATAATATTAGTAGGATAGGATAGGATATACAGTACTATATATGTATTGGACAGTGGCGCCACGGTGAGGCAGAGACTGTGAGCATCATTGATCACTATCATGCACGGAGTTCAAGGTGGGAAACCTGGCCGATGTACTGTGTTTTCCAATACAGATTCCTCTGTGTGTTTGGGGCAACATGGTGGCACAGTGGTTAGCACTGCAGCCTTGCAGCACTGGAGTCCTGGGTTCGAATCCCACCAGGAACAACATCTGCAATGAGTTTGCATGTTCTCCCCGTGTTTGTGTGGATTTTCTCCCATTCTACAAAGACATACTGATAAGAAAAAAAATGTACATTGTGACCCCTATATATCTTACCATCGTGCGGCCATTATCGGTCCATTTGATAACCACTTTTTTTTTATATTTATTTTGACAAAACACACCAATACCTGCTTCCGATATCTACATGGCCATAGATCATCGCTAAAAAGGAAGTAAACAACCCTTTTAATACCGTGTGTGTTCTGAAGAATCACAATCTGTGCTGCAGAGCTTCTTTAGTGCACCCCCCAGTCGTGTCAGCCTGCAAATTACATGATGTAACCAAAATCCTGACAGGACCAGCACAAGTTTTATAATCTGGAATAAAACAATAAAGGTTTCTATTGAATGACAGCAAGCATCAAGAATGAATACATGAAGTATATAGGGAAACTTTTTAATACCCCTGTAAAACTAATTCAGGATTTAGCAGCCTGTTGCCATCTTTAGCTCCTGTACAATAGATATAACAACAATGAATTGTGGTCGCCCTGAGACCCCGTACCGAGCGTTGAAGCGTCTCATCAGCGTCAGGTCGGTGCGGCCCAGTGAATATTAATGGTCTGTTTTTGCATTTCATGCTTGTTTGGAAATCTCATTTTGTAGTCATCCGTTTCTGTTTCCTGCTGAAATCTCAATTACATAATGCTACTTTATGGCCCAGCTTCAATTGTCTGGCCTCCAGCGGGGCTATGACGGTAGTAAAAACCTCTAACACTGCAGCCTCTTCCCAATATTCATGCAATATCCATGACTCCTTACTCCCTCCTCCTTATCTTTGTTTTTTTGTTATTTGTGACTCCTGATTTCACGTCCTCTTAACATGAATGTGTTTCTATCTTTGTGCATTTTAATGGAGGAGTGAAGAATTGTAGAATCGGATTGTCCGCAGGGATGCAAATATACAATAGGAGAACTGTAAAGATGGCGGCACACTGTCAGCGGAGACAATGATCGGACCAAGCATTGAGTTGTTAAAGGGATAGTTCAGGACTTTAATATTGGTGATCAGATTGATGATGGTACAAGACCCGGCACTCTCAGGCTGGATCATCAGGATCAGATCGGTTTGGGTGGGGGTGCAATACCCTGAGGCTAGGGCAACACACTGACCTTGGTCACGACTCCGATCACATGATCATAGATCGATGTTTATCCCTGCTACTCCTTTGCTAATGTAAATGGATAAAGTCACATTGTGCAACATCAGTGCAGCTCCATTCATCACATGGTGACCGAACACGCTATGCTCATGTGATAAGAGTTAAGGTTAAAGTCGCCATGTGGCCCTAACCTAAATTTACAATTGTTTTTGAGGCGGAGAGTGTCCATTTCAGGTAATGCTATATAAGGGTCTGATCACTTGTTGTTTCTACAATACCTTCAGCCTACACATCGGGAATTCTCCTGGCTGACACTGAACATACCCCTAGGTCCCCACACACTCAGCATATACCAAAAGAGGGACTTTTTGACATACGCCGGCCACGACCTAAAGCAGCATACGTTGGAAGTTTACGTTGGGGACTTCTTCCTAAGTAGAAGCCAGTATGAATACGAACAGAGCCTTAATGGAACAGTGTAGACCTCAGACGGATACAATTTATCTATATTGATACATTATAACTTGTGCCTTGTAACACAGACATAGCGTATATCACTGTATAGCAGGTACATATGGATGTGTGTGAAGGACAGACTATTGTATATCTAATCCTTGTTTCCAAATGTTTTCTTTCTCCAGAGATGTGAATTGTGTCCTCATAAGGATGGAGCATTAAAGCGTACTGACAATGGAGGTAAGTCCATCTGGTTAAAGTGACCTGCATGGGGGCGGGACACGGGGACTTGTCTGTACTAGTACTTTAATGATCTGTTATATGAATTGTCCGGGTATACTATCATTGGGGTGGAATGGGTTGTCCAATGTTAAGCAGGTATTGTCCACACATCTCATTATCTAATACAAATGATACTCGCCAGGTGTTAGATGTCTGTCTGGGCATCATTCCATGCCTAGACAATCCCTCCGATGCTGCCAGTTTAGTAGTTGATTTCATATATAAGCAATATGGTATGGATGGAGCTATGACTGTGGGGACTGATGCCTTGGATGAAGGGGAGCCTCAGCTTAAAGGGATGCTATCATTGGATACCCTTTTTCTCTGACTAACACGCAGGAATAGCCTTAAGAAAGGCTATTCTTCTCCTACCTTTAGGTGTCTTCTCCGCGCTGCTGTTCAGTAGAAATCCCAGTTTTCTCCGGTATGCAAATGAGTTCTCTCGCAGCACTGGGGGTGGTCCTCAGCACTCAAACAGCACTTGGGGGCGTCCCTGTACTGCGAGAGAACTCTCCAGCACTGCCTCCATCTTCTTCAGGCGTCTTCTTCCATCCTGGGTTTCAATCTTCTAGAGTCGACTGTGCATGCCAGCGGCCACAAGAAAATGGCCGCTTACTCAGTAAACTGTGTAAGTGTCCATTTTCTTGTGGCTGCCCACATCAGCTGACTGTGTAAGCGGCCACTTTTCTTGTGGCCGCAGGCATGCACAGTCGGCTCTGCCCAAGGCCTAAAAGATTGAAGTCCAGGATGGAAGAAGACGCAGGGAGACGGCGTTCCAGAAGAAGATGGAGGCGGCGCTGGAGAGTTCTCTCGCAGCATTGGGGACGCCCCCACAGCTGCGTGAGAACTCATTTGCATACCAATGAAAACCGGGATTTCTGCCGAATGTCGATGCGGAGAAGACATCTAAAGGTAGGAGAAGAATAACCTTTCTTAAGGCTATTCCTACATGTTAGTCAGAAATAAAAGGGTATCCAATGATAGCATCCCGTTAAAGCTCAGGTCCATGGTTATCGGAGAGAGTCGCCGGAGAACCTTGTACTGCCCTGGTTTGCTATTCCAGGGGTAAGTCTCAGGTCGTGGCCATGTAAGCAGTTCTGTGATATGTATGTAGGTATAGCGCTAGAGGGAACACACAAACCACATTTATTAGTCTCGCTTTGCTCCGTCTACTCCCCCCTCCCATCTTTTAAATGAAGCGCAGGGATTTGGTAAGGTCAGACCTGGGGATGAAAGTGGAGACTGCTTACCATTCACTATGTATCGACTCCTTAAAAGTGAACACATGTTTGCAATGTCGACTTTTTATTGTGATTAAGTTCAAAGAAAGCGGCTTATTTTATTTTTTCCTTCCAACTACATAACTAAAGCTAGCGTCATCGTTAAAGGCTCGCGCCTCTTGGACCTTCTCCAACACATGCCTGAAAGGCAGACAAACCGGAGTGCAGGTTACCAATGTGAATAGACAGTAATCTTAAACAGTCCTGCCTGCTCCATAATAAGGCCATTTACATAGGAACCAATCATGTGATATTAAAAATACGTAATTGCCGCTTCAAAGCGTTCTGGGCTTTGATCCGTTGGAGGTTATGTCATTATGGCTGAGGTTTTTTCAGGTTTGTTGCGATTTCGATGATTTGACGCTGGCGGAGGATTTGTTGTAGGTTATTAGAAAGCGGAGGTCTTACTAACAGCTCGAGCTTGGTTTATAATTTGTATTGTTTTTATGAATCTATATAGTTGTTCTTGGGCGTTCTGCATATAAAAAGGGCTTATGTAGGTCAAATTAGACTAAAAAAACAAGTACAATAAACATGAACTAAGTCCGTGACAGCGTGGCGGACCCTGAACTCCGGGGTTTGCAATCTACAAGGGAAGGAAACTGTAGGGGAGGGTAGAAGCCGCTTAGATGGGATTGTGACGCTTATTTTTTCAGAGTCCTGCAATGTCTGCCTCCAAACCGGCATCAAATCCCAACATGTGACCCCCCCCCCCCCCTTTAGACTCCATGCACACAACCAGAGACGGGCCGTGTACAAGGACCACAAATTATGAAGCCTGTCTTATTTTTGCACAAACAAGTGTACGGGTCCATAGAAGTTTTTTGCAGATCTGTGATTGTGGATGATAGGCGGACATGGTTTTTGCAGTCCAGTATTTGCAAACAGTAAAAACCACGAGGGTCATGTGCATATATCCTTAAAGGGGTTGTCCACTTCTTAGGATAGGTCATTGGTAAGAGATCAGTGGGGTCCGACACCTGGGATCCTCAGTGATGTGCTGTGCTCAGAGAGCAGGTTTACAGGTTCACTGTAATGTCTCTGTAACATGATGGTGATGGTTGAATATGCTTGGTGGATGTGGTAGACTCCTTTTAAGGTCCCTATGCTTGTACGAGTGCCCCTGCCCCTTCACAAAGCTGGTCAGAAGGGGTCCTAGAAGTTGGACCCCACTTAGCATAGTTTTACTGAGAAATGGACAACCCCTTTAAAGGGGCTCTATCATTGGGAAAAGTCATTTTTAACTAATCACATCCTTGCATAGGTTTTAGAAATTCTATTCCACACCTACCTGTAGTATGTAGATTGCCTCAGTGGTTTCTGAATATAAGTCTGTTTTTATTCATATGCTAATTAGACTGGTGCACGATGCATGGTGCACCTCTTTGCTATTGTTTCCTATGGGAGGCTGCTGCTGCTGATGACTCAGCTTCCTGTTTGCACACACACATAGGAGATAATAGCAGAGACAAGTGCTGCTGGGAACTTCCTGTGCTGGCTGGAAGCTCATTAGCATATGAACAAAAACGGACTTATTCAGAAACCACTGAGACAAGCTACATACTAAAGGTAGGTGTGGAATAGACTTTCTAAAGCCTATGCAAGGATGTGATTAGTTAAAAATGACTTTTCCAAATGATAGAGCCCCTTTAAGAAATAACTGCTGATATCCAGTACAAGTGCTCCAGTCTCCTTACAGTAGAGCTATGGCTTCTGCTTTACCACTCCTATAACATGACTACAGCCATACATTTATATACCGCCGTGCTGTGCGGCCGCCGTACTCGCGGGTACAATCACTTGTGGCGACAACAGGTAATCATCACAGTAAGTGCGGATCATGTTCTCTTGGGAATAGTCTGTGCAAACACCACATAAACTTTCCAGACATTTCTGTATCGACTTTTGCCGTATAGTCATAAACATAAAGCACAAATCTGTAAGTAAACTGTTCATTTCACACAACTTTATTGTCACCTTGCTTCTGGACGGTTTGTCACTTGCATAATGTGCTGGTGCTCCTTGTTATTGTGTAAGGGAATGTACAGTAGTGGCTGCATTGGATGACGGTGTCCAGTGGTAAATGGGGCTGGCGGCTGTCGCTCGTCGATGCCTTGGTGTTCAATAAAGAGGCCATATTTGTTATCCGAGTCAGTGTCTGATCAGTGGGGTGATGGGTGTCGTACCCTGGCTGATCTGATATCGATGACCTATCGATGAAAACTCTGTGAACTTTCTGTTCAAAGCGCTACGTGAAGAACCACAATGCGTTCACGTTGCAGTTGTTCCCGCCGCGCTTTAGCGCGGCTTTTCCAGCCCGTGGGGCCTCAGTCTTAGGCTGGATTCGCATATGGTGTTAAAACTATGTCACACAACAATCCTCCTTGCAGAATTTGCTGCTGAATTACTCTTGTGCATTTTGCGGTGTATTTGCTATGGATTTACTTTGAAAATTGCAATTCAGAATTTGAACTGTCAGAAATGGCGTTCGGTGACGAACGAAAATACGCCGTGTGTGAATCCCATCTTAAAGAGGACCTGTCGCCTCTCCTGATAGATCTGGTAATTACTTCATAAAATAATACTGCAGTATATTTTCCTCCTCACTCTTATATTGTGCTATTTGTATTAAAGTGGAAGAGATGATATAAAAGAGACCTAGAGTTCATTTTCCGGTGCTCGTGTCTCTTCATCATTTCTGATTTCAGCTTACTAGGTTCACACTAGCGTTCCGGTTTCTTTCCTTCAGGTCTCCACTGTGCACTTCTATGTCTACTGTACTTGATCCTTGTAGTGTAACTCTTTCCCTACTTCTAAAATGACCCCATCTTGATTGTTAGATTTCTGCGGATTCCCTATCTCCTCTGCTTTGACGTTTCAGCACAGGATCCCATAGGCAGCTAGAGTCAGTACCATCTCTACCCATTGGGAATATACCTATCCTCCCCTATTTGGTCTCTTAGATTAGTATTCTGTCATTGAGGTGAAGCTGTCAACTTCTGTATTATGACTGTGTGACAGATGCCTGTGTATTCATCAGCGGTAACTGAAATAGGAATTTCTGTCTCGTACCATATGGTACGATCCCTATAGTTTAAGCACACACAGGACCTACTGAAGACTGTTATAAGTGACACTAGATCCGCATAGTCTCAAGTAGAAAAGCAAGTGACCGAAACCAGATTCACCCGCGGCAGCCGTGTTGTGCAGAGATTGCGAAACAAGCGCTTCAGGCAATGAATGTTCATTTGTCGAACGTTATGTCTGTGTAGAAATAGGAGGACGGAACTAAGAAGATTGACACTCGGACGGCCATAATGGAAGACATGGGAAACTTTAGTTTTGGCTGAAGAGTTTCTTTAAAGGGATCCTATCATTAAAACAAATTTTTTTGTGGCGAACACGTAGGAATAGTCTTAAGAAAGGCTATTCTTCTCCTACCTTTTTAGATGTCTTCTCTGCGCCGCTGTTCAGTAGAAATCCCAGTTTTCATCGGTATATAAATGAGTTCTCTCGCAGCACCGGGGGCGGTCCTCAGTGCTCAAACAGCACTGGGGGCGTCCCCAATGCTGTGAGAGAAATCTCCAGCGACGCCTCCATCTTCTTCAAAAACTGCCTCTTCACACGTCTTCTGCTGACGCCAGGGGTCAAACTGCTAGGCCTCAGGCAGAGCCAATTGCACGTGCCCACAGGCCACAAAAAAATGTCCGCTTACTGTAAATTTTTAGAAATTCTTCTAAACCGTTTGGCAGTTTTCTAAGATCTCTTTGGTCTTCTAAAATAAAAAAGTCAAAATGGTTTATGAATTGCTGTTGGTGTCTTCTGAGGTCTCTGTCCATCCTTGGCTTTATATCTTAAGACCAATGTCTTAGACTCAGATGTGTTTTTTTTCACCCTCCATTACTGTGAATCGCCCGTCCTAATTCCTCGTAATCCTGCTTTCGGTCAGGACTGTAATAACAATAACGAGTAGTAAAATATTTCTTGATGTTTTTGGACTATTCTAAGGTCTCGCTGTTTCCTCTGCGTCCGCTGGGACAGGTTTGTAAGTGGATGAAGCTGCGCTGTCTCGGTGTGTGGGATCCTGGAGAATACACAGGTTCAATGTGAGAACAGGCTTTTCCCCCATTAGTGCCAAATAGTTTAAGGACAACGCCCTAAACCCGCTCTCCAGACATGCAGGAACCTACACGTGTAGGTGATGGATCGCTCTCTCTTGTTGTGCTAATCCCCGCGTAGCCTGATGGACCCACAATGCATCACATGTTGTTCCAGGCCTTCCTGTCAGGGTACGAGCCGAGGTGAAAAGGGAGCGAAAAAATGCCAGATGCTGTTTATAAAAATCCCGATTTTATAGTATTCATTATGTATCAACGTTTTGTCTTCATTAGCCTCAGGAATAATACACGCCAGATGGAATGGATTTATCTCTGTTCCAACTTGTACCTTGAAGCTTTGGAAGTTGTTTCAGTGTTTTTTGGGAGAAAGCCAGATGTGGGGTTTCTAGTTTGGAAAGAACATGTTCACTCCGCACAACTGGACAGTCACCGCTGCGGCGTTCAGAGCGGCTTTGGGGCCGACATTTTAGATATTTCTATATGTATACATTGATCTAGGACCAAATTGCAAAATATGGAGCGGGTCCTATTTCTGTCCATCTCTTCTATTGATCAGGTCTGGTAGAACGTGCAGTACACGCGTGTGCCATCAGTGTGTCATCTGTTCTGCTTTGCACTGACCCGCACGTGACTACAGACCTAGTCGCCGACAATAACATTCAGCTACCTGCATGTAGGCCCCAAGTAAATATGGAAATAATTGAGTTCTTCTAAGGGTCAGTTCACATGGAGTTTATCGGCAGTGAAATTTGAGGCGGAATCCACCTCAAAATCTGCTGCCAAAACCGGCTTCCATTGACTTCAGTGAGAGCCACTCGCTTCTTTTTTTCCGCTCGCTAGTAGTGGAGAGAAGAAGTGAGATGACCCTTCTTGCCGCAGATTCTGGGGCTGAATCAACCATGGCGCGAGGTTGATTCAGTCCCATTCATTTGGACCTAATCCGGAGCGGAACACCACGACGGGATGCCGGTCGCCGCGTGTCATGTTCACACGTGGACTGCAAATTCCGCCGTGTGAACATACCCTAACATTTCTGTTTAGTCCTTGTACTCATTTTCTTAGAACTCTTATGCTGTTCCTCTGTCATTCCTCCTGGAAATGCATGAATTGATAGGAGTCACCATTCCCTTGTCAATAGAATGTTTCCTCATGCCATCTGACAGTGTCAGTGTGTATGGACACACCCCATTGACCATTTATTCCTACTTATACAGGTAGAATAACAGAGGAATGACATAATGCTGATTAAGCAAAATGGGATTATTCGGAGTCTGTTAATCCCATAAAAGGGATTTTCCAGCACCAAATTGATTTTTTTTTTTCCCCCCATATGGAAGACCTATACACAGGATAGGTCATCAGTATGTGATTTGTGGGGGTCAGACATCCGGACCCCACACAGAGTGTCAGAAGCTGCTACTGAATTCAAGTAATAGGGTGGTGCTGCCATTCCCTGGAAACACTATAAGGGGGCATTCACACGGAGTAAGTTGGCGCTGATTCTGGCATGGACTCCGCATCAGAATGAGCGCTGCAAAAAAGAATTTCCCATTGACGTCAATGGACTCCGCGTGGAAAACGGAACCCATTGAAGTCAATGGGAGTTTTTTTTTTTTTTTTTTTTTTTTTTAACAGCGCTGATTCTGATGCAGAGTCCACATCGGGCTCAGCGCCAACTTCCTCTGTGTGAATGCCCCCAAATACAGTGGACGGGCCACAGCCACATCTATATCTTCTATTACTTGCTGTCCATTAGCATCTTCCAGCACCTGGAGACATCTTTGTGGGATCTGGGTGTCGGGCTCTGACAGATTACTTTTTAATAACCTACCCTGTGTATAAGGTCATCAGCGTAAAAAATTAGTTTTGGAGCTGGAAACCCCCTTTAAGTTCTTCCTCCATCCTCTACCCAGCTGGTGTTCCCTGCTCTGGTCTGCCATTTCCGTCGGTCCAGTAGATGTTGAATAGAGCGGCAGGACGCATGTATGACCACCACTCCATCCAAAGGCTTCCAAAATAGTGGCCTAGGACCCTCATTCTAGTGATTATTGGAGGGGCCACCAGTCGGACCCCCACCCATACTGCATATATCCCCTGTCCTGAGAAAACCCCTTGAAGACTTAGCACCTTGTCTTGCAGAGGCTTCCTCCAGATGAAGGAAGAACAAGCCCCTTCCTTCCGCCTCCAGCATAAGATCTACTAAACCTTCTCATTGTCTTGCGCACATTGTAACCCAGACGTCTGATTGGGAATGTGACAATTCCTTAAGTCTTTCCAGTTTTCACGCGGCTGCTGCTCCTGTCCTGTGTTTCCTCTCTGCCGGGGCAGGATTGTTACAACACAAAAGTTGTTAGTGAAATGTGAACCATCTGGCGGCCGATCAGGAATGTCGTGTAACTGCATTCACCAGGATTTACCACGTGTGTCTGCCTGGTCCCAGGCCAAGGAGCAGCGCCGCACTGTTTTTACATGTCATAGGTTTTCAATCAGTGCTCTCAAGTCTGCACATGGTCTAATGCCAATCTCTGAGTCAGCAGCTTTTTCTTTTTATACTTTGAAAAATGTCTCAATTTTTTTTTTTCAATCTAAATTTTATTGGATTGAGCTGATACTGTCCTCCTCTTTGTAACAGAGAGGCTTTAATAATTCAGTTCAGATGGGACCCGCTGCGGCAACACCAGTTGTGAAAAAGTATCCAAAAGCAAAGATTTGTGACGTCTCTATGGCAGAAAACTGCTCGGTGGTAATCTGCCCCAATAGTGTGTTGGCTTCTATTTAGAAAGTCTCGGAAAACCACTTCAAAGACAGTCTATCTTCCCCAAAGTCACTGTCAAGCTCAGTCTTGCTATAGAGAAAATCCATTTTTAAAGACGTACTAAAGCACAAACCCTTTTTCCATCCTCGCACCCACCACCTGCTTGTGAGACTCCAGACTATTCTTATATACTGCCCTCATATTCCTGCAATCCGTCTTCTCTTCAGCTCCTGATCAGTCTCTCTTGGCCTTTATATATCTCTCTCTCTTTGCTCTGGTATCAATCCCATGATGCATCAGCACAGCATCATCACATGGACAGCTAGAGACTGTACCGTGTGTACCTGCTTTGTGAGTGCAATTACCCTACTCTCTACATTCTAATTAATCTAAGAGACTATGGAGGAGATTTTGGGTAAGTTCACACAGGGTTTTTTGGACTGGAACATGAGACAGAGGCCGCCTCAGGTTCTGGTCCAAAATACGGGTAGCTGCAACTGGATGTCGGTGCACTGCATCGGTTTCCAGTCGCGCACTCCGCTCCGGATTAGGCCCAAACGAATGGGCCTAGTCGGTAGGGAGTGTCTTCAGCCGATGCCGCAAGGCAAATCGGCCTGAAGATTGAGCATGTCGATTCTTTTCCAGTTTTGTTCCGGCTCCCGGAAAAAAGAACTGACCAGCTCCCATTGATTTCAATGGGAGCCGTCTTTTTGGTCAGGATTTTGAGGCGTATACGGCCTCAAAATCCTGACCAACAAACCCCGCGTGAACTTACCCTTAGTATGTCTTGAACACTAGTTTTTAGGTGTGCAGGGTAGGGAAAATCTGCAAATTTTTGTATTTAATTATTTTCTGCTGCCCTGCCCTGCTGATGGTTGGGGCATTTTTAGGACCTGGGGTAGATTCCAGTGCAGAACAGCCTAGTGTAGGAAGGTGCGCCTGATTTATATGGAGGCGTGTTAAAAATGCCAATATTTTTAAATCTGCCCCAATCTGCCTTCATTATAACTGTGTGACGGGAACTGTCTGCTCATCAATAGTTAGTGACAGAAGATTTTGCAGTAACGTTGCCATACATTAGTCTCCATCTTTTAGTAGGTTTGCGGGAAGCAGGGGGCGGATAGATCATGGATGATAATGTGACTGGTACCAATCCCACGTATTGGTATCAGAGGGAACGTGTCGTGTGTAATACCTCATTTCGCCTGTTGTGGCGCTGCAGGGAAATGAAACGCATGCTGCCGGGTTCCTGACATTACAAAACCTCTATGATCTGACTTAAGTCCTGGGATCTTAATAACAAAAAATAACAATTCCAAGTAGTCATCTTGTTCTTTCTACTGTACATCCCTGGTTTGGGGCAGACATAGATTAAATTTGACAAGAAACTTGAGCAGTTGTCACTTCCCTTCCCCCGCACACACATTACGGATCACTCTGGGACATGGCTGCTGAAATATAACAGAGCTATATTAATAAAAGTGGCAATAAAAACTGAGATCCAGCATAGCTCGCCCTGATAACAGCGATATTGAGCCATTCTTCTGAATATCCTGTTTATTACTGTGAAACTTCTCGTATGTGAGTTAAGTGGTTGTTGTGTTATTAGATCACGGGAAATATATATTACTAGACTGGAGCCAATGTCCAAGAGAATATCCTGCGAAAATAATAGAGAAAAAAAAAATCACCAGTAAATTTAATTCAGATTGGTGGATTACAGTTTGACCAGTTATTTCTTGTATCTGTTTCTGGGAATAATGGCTGACAACTGGTGAGCTACCCTTTACCCTAAGCTGAGCTCTGTGATATATAGGTTATATGATAGAGGGGAGAAGCTGAGCTCTGTGATATATAGGTTATATGATAGAGGGGAGAAGCTGAGCTCTGTGATATATAGGGTTATATAATAGAGGAGAGAAGCTGAGCTCTGTGATATATAGGGTTATATGATAGAGGAGAGAAGCTGAGCTCTGTGATATATAGGGTTATATGATAGAGGAGAGAAGCTGAGCTCTGTGATATATAGGTTATATGATAGAGGAGAGAAGCTGAGCTCTGTGATATATAGGTTATATGATAGAGGAGAGAAGCTGAGCTCTGTGCTATATAGGGTTATATAATAGAGGAGAGAAGCTGAGCTCTGTGATATATAGGGTTATATGATAGAGGAGAGAAGCTGAGCTCTGTGATATATAGGGTTATATGATAGAGGAGAGAAGCTGAGCTGTGTGATATATAGGTTACTAGAGGGATGACCCGGCTTCGCACGGGTATATTACATTTTATGTGGCCCCATACGAAATGTCCAATTTTGCACTGGTGTATTTTGTATGTTGTTTCTGTGTATGTCCATAAGAGTCATGTGATTATGTGTATCTCAGTTTGGATATCAGTGAAAAACCTGTGATCAGTTCTTATGGATACCTGGAGTAAAGCTGTATCTAATCCTTCCCCGTGTAGTACTGTGTTTAGACGCAAGTATCTAATCCTTGTTGGTGTGGTACTGTGTGCAGATGCACATATCTAATCCTCCGGCATGTGGTACTGTGTGCAGATGTGTGTATCTAATCCTCCCCCGTGTGGCATTGTGTGAAGAGGGACATATCTAATCCTCCGATAAGTGAAACTGTGTGCAGACGCGCGTATCTAATCTTACGGCATGTGGTACTATGTGCAGACGCGCGTATCTAATCCTCTGGCGTGTGGTACTGTGTGCAGATGCGCGTATCTAATCCTCCCCCATGTGGTACTGTGTGCTGAGACGAGACGCGTATCTAATTATCTGGCATGTGGAACTGTGTGCAGAGGCATGTATCTTATCCTCCAAAGTGTGGTACTGTGTTCAGATGCACATATCTAATCCTCCCCTGTGTGGTATTGTGTGAAGAGGCGCGTATCTAATCCTACGGCGTGTGGAACTGTGTGTAGACGCGCGTATCTAATCCTACGGCGTGTGGAACTGTGTGTAGACGCGCGTATCTAATCCTACAGCATGTGGTACTGTATGCAGATGCGTGTATCTAATCCTATGGCGTGTACAACTGTGTGAAGATGTGCGTATCTAATCGTCTGGCATGTGGAACTGTTTGCAGATGCGCGTATCTAATTCTACAGCATGTGGTACTGTGTGCAGATGTGCTTATCTAATCCTCTGGTGTGTGGAACTGTGTGCAGATGCGCGTATCTAATCCTCCCCTGTGTGGTATTGTGTGATGAGGCGCGTATCTAATCCTACGGCATGTGGAACTGTGTGTAGACGCGCGTATCTAATCCTACGGCATGTGATACTGTGTGCAGATGCGCTTATCTAATCCTCCCTCTGGTGTGTTGTACTGTGTGCTGAGATGCGCGTATCTAATTCTCTGGCTTGTACTGTGTGCAGAGGCATGTATCTACTCCTCCAAAGTGTGGTACTGTGTGCAGACAGGTATCTCATCCTCCGCTGTGTGGTATTGTGTGAAGAGGCACGCATCTAATCCTGTGGCATGTGGTACTGTGTGCAGATACGTGTATCTAATCCTCCCCGTGTGGTACTGTGTGCTTAGACGCGTATCTAATTCTCTGGCTTGTGGTACTATGTGTAGACCTGTATCTAATCCTCCCCTGTGTGGTATTGTGCGAAGAGGCATGTATCTAATCCTGCGGCGTGTGGAACTGTGTGTAGACGCGCGTATCTAATTCTATGGCATGTATTACTGTGTGCAGACGCACCTATCTAATCCTACGCCATGTGGTACTGTGTGCAGACGCGCTTATCTAATCCTCCGGTGTGTGGTACTGTGTGCAGATGCGCGTATCTAATTCTCCCCTGTGTGCTACTGTGTTCTGAGACGCATATCTAATTCTCTGGCTTGTGGTACTGTGTGCAGAGGCATGTATCTAATCCTCCAAAGTGTGGTACTGTATGCAGACACACGTATCTAATCCTCCCCTGTGTGGTATTCTGTGAAGAGGTACGTATCTAATCCTACAGCGTGTGGAACTGTGTGTAGACGCGCGTATCTAATCCTACGACGTGTGATACTATGTGCAGATGCGTGTATCTAATCCTCTGGCGTGTGGTACTGTGTGCAGACATGCATATCTAATCCTCCCCGTGTGGTACTGTGTGCTTAGACGCATATCTAATTCTCTGGCTTGTGGTACTGTGTGCAGAGGCATGTATCTAATCCTCCTCTGTGTGGTATTGTGTGAAGAGGCACGTATCTAATCCTGCGGCGTGTGGAACTGTGTGTAGATGCGCGTATCTAATTCTATGGCATGTATTACTGTGTGCAGATGCACCTATCTAATCCTACGCCATGTGGTACTGTGTGCAGACGCGTGTATCTAATCCTCCGGCGTGTGGTACTGTGTGCAGACGCGTGTATCTAATCCTCCGGCGTGTGGTACTGTGTGCAGATGCGCGTATCTAATTCTCCCCTGTGTGGTACTGTGTTCTGAGACGCGTATCTAATTCTCTGGCTTGTGGTACTGTGTGCAGAGGTATGTATCTAATCCTCCAAAGTGTGGTACTGTATGCAGATACACGTATCTAATCCTCCCCTGTGTGGTATTGTGTGAAGAGGCGAATATCTAATCCTACGGCATGTGGTACTGTGTGCAGATGTGCATATCTTATGCTCTGGTGTGTGGAACTGTGTGCAGATGCGTGTATCCAATCCTTTGGCATGTGGTACTGTGTGCAGACGCATGTATCCAATTCCCCGGCGTGTGGTACTTTGTGCAGACGCGTGTATCTAATCCTTCGGCATGTGAAACTGTGTGCAGAAGCACGTAATTAAATCCTCTGGTTTGTGGGGCTGTGTGCAGACATGTGTATCTAATCTTCTGGTGTGTGATACTGTGTGCTGATCTGTGTATCTAATCCTCTGATGCGTGTATCTCAGTTTGGATATCAGTGTTGTATTGTGCATGTGGAGTGACCGTGTGTATTGCAGTTGGAATATGAATGAATGGAATGAAAGACTTGCAGGTTTGTATTGGCTATGGGGGGGGGGCACTGTGTTTGGAATGCTGTATCTCAGCAACGGTACGTCCGAGCGAGTTGGAGTCTCGTCTTAAACCTTCCCGGATACCTGAAGTATCTCTGTACCAAACTTGGTGAAGATCGGTCCAGTCGTTTGGTTCGCATTAGAGAACAGACAGACAGACAGACAGAAATTCATTTTTATAATATAGAGAGATATGATAGAGGAGAGAAGCTGAGCTCTGTGATATATAGGGATATATGATAGAGGAGAGAAGCTGAGCTGTGTGATATATAGGTTATATGACAGAGGGGAGAAGCTGAGCTCTGTAATATATAGGGTTATATGATAGAGGAGAGAAGCTGAGCTCTGTGATATATAGGGTTATATGATAGAGGAGAGAAGCTGAGCTCTGTGATATATAGGGTTATATGATAGAGGAGAGAAGCTGAGCTCTGTGATATATAGGGTTATATGATAGAGGGAGAGAAGCTGAGCTCTGTGATATATAGGGTTATATGATAGAGGAGAGAAGCTGAGCTCTGTGATATATAGGGTTATATGATAGAGGAGAGAAGCTGAGCTCTGTGATATATAGGGTTATATGATAGAGGAGAGAAGCTGAGCTCTGTGATATATAGGGTTATATGATAGAGGAGAGAAGCTGAGCTCTGTGATATGTAGGGTTATATGATAGAGGAGAGAAGCTGAGCTCTGTGATATATAGGGTTATATGATGGAGGGAGAGAAGCTGAGCTCTGTGATATATAGGGTTATATGATAGAGGAGAGAAGCTGAGCTCTGTGATATATAGGGTTATAGGATAGAGGAGAGAAGCTGAGCTCTGTGATATATAGGTTATATGATAGAGGAGAGAAGCTGAGCTCTGTGATATATAGGGTTATATGATAGAGGAGAGAAGCTGAGCTCTGTGATATGTAGGTTATATGATAGAGGAGAGAAGCTGAGCTCTGTGATATATAGGGTTATAGGATAGAGGAGAGAAGCTGAGCTCTGTGATATATAGGTTATATGATAGAGGAGAGAAGCTGAGCTCTGTGATATATAGGGTTATATGATAGAGGGAGAGAAGCTGAGCTCTGTGATATATAGGGTTATATGATAGAGGAGAGAAGCTGAGCTCTGTGATATATAGGTTATATGATAGAGGAGAGAAGCTGAGCTCTGTGATATATAGGGTTATATGATAGAGGAGAGAAGCTGAGCTCTGTGATATGTAGGTTATATGATAGAGGAGAGAAGCTGAGCTCTGTGATATATAGGGTTATAGGATAGAGGAGAGAAGCTGAGCTCTGTGATATGTAGGTTATATGATAGAGGAGAGAAGCTGAGCTCTGTGATATATAGGGTTATAGGATAGAGGAGAGAAGCTGAGCTCTGTGATATATAGGTTATATGATAGAGGAGAGAAGCTGAGTTTGATGATGACATTTGGAGCAGGTTTTCTGAGAAAAAAGCAGATTAAATCCAGATAGGGCTCCTAGGAGAGTCACCCGCTCACAGCTCTGACCGCTCTCCCTGTATCCCTGTGTGGAGGAGGGGTAATTAGCACCCTCACTGTCTCTCCTAGGAGCAATGGCATTTGAGTCTGTAAGAATTTCTATTTCCTATTGATTTTATTCCTCCCTTTTTTGGAGGAGAATTTGTGATTTTCGAATACTTTGCTTATTTTCCCAATCTTTAACTCTCTGCATGCTGTATCCTTACGTTTGTGCTTCGGACATGAGTTTTACACGTGTAAGTATCTGGTGTATTTCCTCTCTCCGCCGAGTGCGGGAATCGCACCAGACAATCCCATATGTGTTTTAACAGAAGACTGAAAAGTATATTGACTTATTGCTTTTGCCACTGAAGCCCATGTTTACCTTCGGGGACTCGGAGTTGGACGCTAGTCAAGTCCTGCAGAATTATTTTGGCTATTAAAGTAGTCAGAAATCTGCTGCTGTTTCTGGCAGGGCCACAATAGCCCATTCTGGAGGCACAGCGCACACATTATGACTTAAAGCTGATTTTCTTCATAATCCAACATATTGGAGCTCATTGAAAGCCATTCTACTGCCCTTGTGTTTGGAGAAGGCTCTCACTCACGGTTAGTATTAATTACGCTGGAACGGCGGTGGGGAAACGGCGCCTGGTGGCAACACATTTAGGACATCGCCACCAGCTATGTATATTTCATTGAAGGAGCCGCCGTCTAAATTGCCTGCGGATTTTGATCGAGTTATTCATTTTGGCCGCACAAATGGAAATAGATTATGGCAAATTGGCTGTCAATGCCCTTATTCCCCACATGTGTCTTTCTGTGTGGCCAGTGTAACATTGAGCCAGGTAGTCCGTGCGCTGAGAACACACACACGCACCCATAAGTGGGGAATCCTTTTATTAATATTTATTTATTAATATTCCTAAGTGTATAGGAATTACACTTACCATAATCCAATTCTTTTTAAAGGCGGAAAAAAAAATAAAAGTAGATTTGCCCATTCAAGCCCCTCCCACCAAAAATGAGACCCCACCCCTTGAATGGTGTATAAGGATTGACAGTGATCAACTGTCATCTATGGGGAAATCTGGCTGTAAGGCCTCGTTCACACGGGGCACGGTATGGCGCGTTTTGGTCCTTATTTTGAAGTGGGAAGCCGTATCAGAATTGGACCAAAATGCGCCTGCTACGACTGTCGTGGCTTCCAACTCTGGAGTAGGCTCAAATGAATGGGCCTAGTCCGGAGGGTGCTGTTGCGAGGCGGGCGCCGGAGCTGACTCAGCTGCAGAATCCGCATAAAAAAAGGACAGGTCACGGAAAAAACTAAGGTAGCGTTCTACATAGAAGTCTATTGTGAGGGGGCGGATTCTGACGCTGAATCCGACCCCTCACAATAGACTTCTATGTAGACCGCTACCTTAGTTTTTTCCGTGACCTGTCCTTTTTTCATGCGGATTCTGCAGCTGAGTCAGCCCCGGCGCCTGCCTCGCAACAGCACCCTCTTGCCCCGTGTGAACGAGTCCTACGGCTACTAGGACCCAGGTGTCGAGTCTGGGGTCAAACAGCACGGGCGGCACATGGATGAGATCTGAGTGGCGTTCTTACCTCCACGGCCCCAACAATTTATTTCAGTGAGCCCAGGCCGCAACACAGGCTGGAATAGGACCTGTAATACACAGGCGTGGCTATGAGTCCCTAGACTATAATACGTCAGGGTGCTGACCATGATAAATATGGCTAGTACACAGATGGTACACATGTTTCTGTGCATAAATCCTAAGTGTTCAGTTTTTCTGCAGCACCCCTACAGGTGAAGTTAAGCATTGCAAAGCATCAATGTAAATCACTCGGTTGCACCTGTAATGCAGGACAGGACAATTCCTCCAGGGAGAGGCGCTCTTTGTAATTGCATGAGAAAGATTAAAGGGGATGTTTAAGTTTTCTGCAAAGAGCCCTGGCAAGGTGAAAAAGAAAACAAACAAACAAAAAAACCCAACATACTCCCCTGTCCCTGGTGCCCCGATGGCCCCTGCCACTGTCCAGTCCAGCGGAGCCCCATAGCTTGAAGACCTCGGCACACATGATGGCCTCAGTGGTCACGTGCGGAAGGACCTGCATAAGACAAAGCCTGGTGGGAGACCCCAGAGCGTCGGGGACAGGAGTGTGTGTGTGTTTTTGTTTTTTTTTTTTCACCTTCCTCGGCCTCCTTGAGAAACTGTATTTCCTGTACAACCACTTTTAAGATTGCGGACAGCGGACTCCACCCAAATAGACGAACTAGATCTGACCGCCCCTTTAGTGATTGACAGGGTCCCGGGGCTTGTTTGTGTTTCATGTAGTAACAGACCGTTCTCTCTTCCAGGTTGGGCTCATGTGGTCTGTGCACTATATATTCCAGAAGTCCAGTTTGCAAATGTTTCTACGATGGAGCCTATTGTCTTACAGTCGGTGCCGCACGAACGATACAATAAGGTAAATCATCATTTCATCCACAAATAGTCGCGTAGAAGTGTTCTCATTTATCTCCCAGTGTCATAATGTTCGTCTGACGTAAGTCCAGATGGGGAAATATGTCTCATGAGAGGAATTTGTAAACGTCTGCTTTGCTGAAATTTTGCACCAAATGAAACAAATGTTGAATTTACTATGTACCCTACGCCAGAAAACCGCTGTAGATGGGAGGAGACGGGGCGCGTATGTGATGCATTGTCTTTTTTTTGTGCCAACGATGCACATGCACGATGTCCTCTTCGCTTGCCACTTTTTTAAGAGATTAGCAATGCAGGATTCAAGGCGAGCTGTGGCCTGGGTGCCCTGGACCATCACATTTAAAGTGACTTACGCCAGAAAGCGAGTTCCTGAGCACAGCTAACACTGGCAGGGGATGGATTACATCCAGCGTGCAAAGCCTCAGTCATTCCCTACAATGTTACGTATTTTGGTGCACGAAGAAGTGACATTATGACAATTTTTGTGACAAATTTGCCCACTTATGGGGCAACACGGTGGCTCAGTGGTTAGCACTGTAGCCTTGCGGCGCTGGAGTCCTGGGTTTGTATTCCGCCAGGAACAACTACTGCAAGGAGTTTGTATGTTCTCCCCGTGTTTGGGTGGATTTCTTCCCATTCTACAAAGATATAATGAAAAAAAAGTACATTGTGATCCCTATATGGGGCTCACAATCTGCACAACCGATATGACAAAAACTCCTGCAACAAATTTTTTTGTGCAAAGAGACTTTTTTGATAACAGATTTGTGGTGTGCAGGGCTTTATATGTCCACATCCCCCCATACACTTTTTAGGCATGTTTTTATATATGAGGGTCATGAATGCAAGAGGAGCACACGTTGCATTGACTTCAGTAAAGAAGTTTTCATGTTTGCACATGGCTTTTTTTTTTTTTTTTACTGAATTATCTGGAAGGGATAGAAGGATCTGTGATGTTATGTTGCCAACTAAATCAATCCATGATACCGTATCATATTAATATAATATTATATTATGTGTGTATGTTATGTATATATATATATATATATATATATATATATATATATATATATATATATATATAGAAAAAATTAAGAAATAAAGAAATAAAATATGAGCCATATCATTGTAATGAACCACTCCAGTATTACACATATATATATATATATATATATATATATATATAGAAAAAATTAAGAAATAAAGAAATAAAATATATATATATATATATATATATATATATATATATATATATATATATATATATATATATATAATGTATGTAATACTGGAGTGGTTCATTACAATGATATGGCTCATTGAGGACGGCCGACCTTATAAATGTGCAGATTCCCACCTATTACTGTGATTGACAGTCGTCCTTCTTTGCCGCATTTACACCTAAATCTCATTTAGAGGAGGATAACACACGGCTTCCGCGCCATAGCAACCGCATACAGCATTTATTGATCTTGCGAAAATTACATAGGAAAGGCAAATGTCTGCCGGTTATGAGAGATCGCTCCGTTTCTTCTGTCCTAGTAAATGACCCCCATAGGTGCTAGTATAACGCTGCCCCTAGTGGCCAGGCTTCCTTAGAGGAAATGAAAAATTATGAGGATTTAATGAATTGTTTATATTAAGCTGCTGTATAAAGGCACGGGGTCAGACATGTATGGAAAGCGACCATCGACAGGCTTTGGTTTTTATGAGAAGCCCCCCACCATTGAATCCTCCCCCTGTATTTTTAGTATTCACGATTCACGTCCTATAAACGTGTACACCAAGGAGCTAGTGAAGATTATATATATATATATATATATATATATATATATATATATATACCATTTATATCTAAACAGTTATTTTTCAAGGGATTGTCCAACCCTTTTTTTTTTTTTTTTTTAATTTTATTTTTGCATTGGACCCCACCAATCTGATTTGAATAAGAATAAGGGGTGTTTGTCCCAAACACAGCGCCACACCTTGTATAGTGGCTGTGCCTGATATTGCAGCTCTATGAATCCTATGGGAAGTGGAAGTAGAGCTCACCCAAGCACCAGAAGCTCTTTGCCGCTTATCATTGGGGGGTCCTGGGTGTCAGAACTAACTCCTCTATTATTGATCACCTCTCCCAAAATGTATTTTGCCTGCTTGTATTGCATGAACCTATTCCACAGTGCTGTAAAGATATAGGGGCAGATTTATTATACATCATACATACAAGGCATAAAATGTCATAAATGTTTTGCTCAAATTGGGGTTCTGTGCAAAAAAAAAAAAAAAAAAAAGAATAAATGCAATTTTTTGTGTCGCCCTCGTCACCTTCCTGAATAAGGGGTGTAAATGATGATGGAGATCCAGGGCTTTCCATGTAGGTGCACAGCCCGCTGTGTGGAGGCCACGACTGATATTTGAGGCGCACGCTCTTCCAGCAATGGGGTTTTGAAGACTTGACGAACCTAGAGTATCCAAAGGAAACCCACTCAAACTTGGGGAGCACATACAAACTCCTTACCAATGATGTCCTGCTAACCACTGAGCCACCACCTCCATTAAAATAGGAGACACAGGACCCCAGTTCTTGGGGTAGAGGAGGGGTCCTGGTAATTGGAGCACACTTATTGCATTTTCGTTGATATTATGACCTGTATTTGCCACCTCCCTGATCTTTCTCCAAACCTGATGGTTGAATTCCTTTTTCATGATCATTTTTGGTTTCCTCCTGGGTTGCCCGGCCGCTGCTTTCTTACTATTTATTAGTATAGGCTTGTCGTTCTGATGCTGCTCACATGGCAGAGAACGCTCTCTCTCGTCTGTACATATCCTAAGGCATTCTTGGGAGAAGAAGTAGAAAAACACGACCTTCAAAATGACCACAAATGGAGCAGTTAAAGGAACACGAACCTAGAAGTGAATGATGCAAGTAAACAGGATTTATTTCATCCTAAAGCAGTTTTCATATGAAATGAATAGCTTGTCCTCTGGATCGGTCAGCGTCCGACCCTTGGCACCTCGGCCAGAGCTTCAGCACTCACATGAGCACCGCAGCTCCTTCACTTGCACAACTCGCTCACAGTCTGAGCACGCAATTACAGTTTCCCGATTGCAGCGAATGGAAAAATCGTAACGCCACTCAAAGTCTCTATGAGATCTGACAGCATTTTTGCAAAAGTCAGCACTGAGCAAGACCGAGGTGCTGACCTATCGATCCCTACTGATCTAATATTTGTGGCCTATTCTGAAGACAAGGCCCAATGTCATCAGGCTGGAAAGCACCTTTTAGGCCGAGGCCACATAGGCAGAAAAGCTGAGGTTTTTTTTTTTGCAGATTTTGCTGCGTTTTGTTTGAGTTAAAACCAAGAGTGGTATTAAAAGGAATAGGAAATCTAAAGGAATCACTTCTACTGCTCCCTTCTACTAAATCCATTCCTGGCTTAGGCTCAAAGAAACCACAGCAAAATCTGCAAAAAAAAAAAAACTAGCACTCTTTTAGCTAGAGAATGACTGGTTCAGCCAAAGGGGCAGGGCTTAAAGGGTTTTTCCAGGACTTTTTAATTGATGACCAATCATGTGACTGTGCTGAGCTACAATACCAAGCACGACCACTATACTAATGTACAGCACTGTGCTTGATAAGTAATGAAGAGGATGCAGTGAACAGCTGATCGTCTGAGGGCCCCTGCTGATCTTTAATTGATGACCTGTCCTGAGGATAGGTCACCAGTTAATTAGTCTCGAAAAATCCCTTTAAAAAATCTTCTTGTCCTACTGCTTGCAGGGCAGGGTAGGGGGGAGGCTCCTGCTGCAGCCAGTTATCTTACAGCCGGACATAGGACAGTGGGGAGGAAGATGAAGGTGAACATGTCTGAGCTCCTTGCATGCAAAGAGAAGATTTCTGTATATATTCCTCAGTTTTGGGGCAACACGGTGGCTCAGTGGTTAGCACTGCAGCCTTGCAGCGCTGGAGTCCTGGGTTTGAATCCCGCCAGGAACAACATCGGCAAGGAGTTTGTATGTTCTCCCCATGTTTGTGTGGATTTCCTCCCATTCTACAAAGACATACCGATAGGAAAAAATATACATTGTGATCCCTATATGGGGCTCATAATCTACAAAAAAAAAAAAAAAAATCCTTAGTTTTATGCTAGGTTCACACTCCGTCGTTCAGGTCCCTTGGCGGACCGCTGTTTCAGGGGGTTACACATTAACATTACAGAGACAAGTCCTCTGTGCAGGATTTTTCTCATAGATATCACATAGATAATACAGGCAGATTACAAGAAATGGGATTGGCCACAGACGGTGCAGTATACACACTTGTCTTGTGAGACCTGTAAGTCACGCAGAATCTGTTTCTCGCATTACGGAGGTTTTCAGTACAGACTGACACCAGCGGTAATGTTTTACTCTGTAATTGGAGTTGTGTTAATATAATTACTTCTCTGACCAGAAATGTGAAGTTACTGCAGGAGCCGGCCCCGGGATCAGCCCCGGCTGTACAAAGTGCTGCCCCCCTCCCCCCACATTACACCATTTCAGTGGCTCTGCAAGGTAGACATTTATAGCGCTGCTCAAATTTTAGGCTCAAAGGAATAATCGGACTTGTACAGAAATATCACAGATCATAAAGTACACTCCTGTTTTGCAATTTCTGTGATATACGCCCCTCTGGAAAACATTCCTCCGGAATTATAGCATTTTCCGATGTAGAAAACAGTTGTGTATACTGAAGATGTCATTTGGAGGTGGCGGGTTGTTTTATGGGTTGTACACTGGGGGGCTCCCCCACCCCCCTTTTTTTTCCCTCACTCAGTCCTGTGTATTTATTGGACTTTATGGTAATAAGAGCTCTGTTATTATTCATTTATTAGCCTTTATTGAAGTAGTGAACGTATAAGGGTATAGTATGGCGCCTATGGACTTCTGTGTGGCCATATTGTTTCTGTATTATGCCTCCGTTTCATAGGAATCTCATTGTAGGAATCTCAGCTCCACTGTAAGTCAAATTTACTGTGGCTGCGTGACTGCTCATGAAACACCGCGCCACACATTGTATAGTGGCTGTGCTTGGTATTGCAACTCGTCCCCGTTCATTTGAATGGGACTTCGCTATAGCATGACCATGTGAAATCAATGGGAGTCGGTCATTTCCTTTTTCCACGAGCTGCCCTTTCTGCAGGCAGATTCCTCGGCTGATTCAGTCGCGGCGTCTGCCTCACGACACCTCCCTCCCAACTAGGCCCATTCATTTGGGCCTAATCTGGAGCGGTGAAAGAAATCCAAACCTGCTAGATGTTTGGGTGCACGCAAGTTTTCCAGCCTACGCCTTGGTGCATGCCACACGTCACACACTCGCATCCTACGCCTTGGTGCATGCCACATGTCACACACTCGCATTCTACGCCTTGGTGCATGCCACATGTCACACACTCGCATCCTACGCCTTGGTGCATGCCACATGTCACAGTCTCGCATCACTTCTGCAATTTAGTCTTTTTAGTATCCAAATTTTATCTTGGAAATGGTTGTGGAACTGCAGGTTACAGGCAAATTGCATCATTTTTTGGCTCAAAGCCACTTGATGGCCCATGAGTAAAGTTGCTGTTACTTTAGGGTCAATGCACAGAAGTTTTTGAGCGCTGATTTGGTCGTGGAAAATCTTCACGCTGAAAAAACGCCTGGCGGAGAAAGCGCTAGCGGAGAAAAGAAAGGACATGCCCTTTCTTCAGGCGTCAAAACCCGCGCGGGCAGTTCACGTGTGAACTGACCCTAAGTCTTATACAGTATAGCAGCCACATTTTACAAGTAAAATAATAAGTAATTCATAATAAATAATATAATGTAATTTTACTTATTATAAAGTAGCTGTTCTTCTACTTAGTCTAAATTATAATTTTTTTTTTAAGTTTTTTATTTCACTTATAATACATTTATTATAAGTATTAACTTGTTAAAATTATTATTTTACTTACCGGTAGTAATTTGTAATAAGTAAAATAATAAGTAATTTCTAATAAATAATATAATGTAATTTTACTTATTAGAAAGTAACTATTCTACTTCTTCTAAATGATTACTTTTTTAAATTTTATTTAACGGATACATTTATTATAAATAATAACTTATTACTAAGTAAAATAATTTATAATATAAAAATATAAAAATCTATGTATCACATCACCTTTAAATGGCGATCTCAGCCCCACTGCTTATAGAACGACTCTCTTTCTGCCGCTCGTATGTAAGTGAATTATTACTGTGAGGAGACAGAATTCCTATGAATTGGTTCCTATATATTGAGCAGGTTGTGGTGTGGGCGATATATGGAGACCTGATCCAGTCTGTCAATTCCGGGGCCTGGCTGCGCACTAGTATATGAGCCCCTGATGTCATCTTCATAGGGCTTTGGTGTCATCTAGGGATTTCCTTAATACATATAAGACGCTCTGCTATATTACAGAGACTGGCGATCACGGTAAAGGCATCATCTATGCGGGGAAATCTTCCAGCGCACACACTGAATGGCTGCTAATTCTATCCCTGGTGTCTGTAGATTTAATTTCGCCATTGTGAAAAAAAAAAAAAAAATTCAAAATTTTTTTCCCTTTCTTTTTAAATAATGAAGAATTGCTTTGTCCCCCGGAGCCGGCCGCCACATAATTGTATGTGCATGCCCACGCCGCATGAAAGGTTCCAGGATCTTGTCTTAAAGCCGTTTATTAAAATCCCATATGTCGGAGCCACCGTTTGGCGGACTTTTCTTATTATTGCTGCTAATCTGACGCTGGAGCAGACAGCAACAGGAAATGAGGGAATCTGCGCTGTAGACACGGAAGAGCATGTTCCCCCTTTGATGTGTGTAAGAATATGCACGGATTGTCATTGACAAATAAACCTACCCAAATCGCCATCACAGACTTCAGCCTCAAAGAATTCACCTCCCAACAAATAAACCCCAGAGCAGGGGAACAGCTGTTAACCCTTACACGCCATCTCCTAAGAGGCCTTGGTTATCTAGCGCTGGGTAATATGAGAGCGATACGATGGGACTGTATATACGGGATATTATAAATGCCCTCTTAGGTTTATCGCACTCTGTTTTGGGGATTTTTATCCTGCTTTTAATGTTTTATTATTATGTTTCTATTTATTGAGGGTTAAGAAAGAAGCGAAAACCAAAAACAGTGTTTTAGGTTACATTTCACACTCAGAGGTGGCGTTGGCGATAACAAATCCCAAACAATTGAATGGCGCCCTAGAGATCCAGTGTTGGCACAGTGCGGGGTTATATTATATTATATTCTCCAATCCCCAGTGCTTGATCCCCCTCAGCTTTGGCTTTAGAGAACACTGTTAGGATTGAGCTGATCTTGAGATTTCCGTATCGTTTTTCAATCATTTTCCAGCCAATCGCGATTGTGGAATTTGCTCGATCACGGACCGGGATCTGATCTATCCCTAAGCGCTGTATATTCTATATGGATGGCGTCTGATTGTAATGAATGTTCTCTGTATCAGGACAGTGCCTGAGAAGGATCAAGCGTTGGGAATCGGGGAGTATATCCCTCTGTAGACTGGTACCATTTGTAATAATCCAATACAGTGCCAATCTGTGAGGGCACTAAGGGGGGCATTGTACTGTGTGGGATCACAGTCAACTAAAGGGGCATTATCTTGTGTAGGAGCTAGTAAATGTGCATTACTGTGTGGGGCCAGTCCAGTTTTACTGTGTTGGGGGTCAGTAAAGGGCATAAAGCGGGTATTATACTCGTGGAGGCCAGTAAAAGGGCATTGCACTGTGTGGGGTTACTCCGAGAACACTATACTCGCTCTGTGGTAGCAATAATGGGAGTGTTATAGAGTATAATCCAGTTACACTACATTGTGTGGGGGCGCTATATTGTGTGAGGGACACTGAGGGGGCATTATACTGTTTGGGGACCACAAAGGAGGCATTATACTGTATCAGCTTAGGTAACCTGGCATTTTACCAGATGGGTCCATGCTTCATTATTCACTCCAGATGTTTTTGACCCTTAAATAGGGGAGGGTTCCTGTATACTGGATTTGTTGCATGTAAACAGGGGTGCATGGCCTAAACCAGACCTGGGCAATGTGCGGCCCGCGGGCCACATCCGGCCCTCTGACTGCTTCTATCCGGCCCGCATAGCTAGTGGAAGGTTTTTCAAGGACCTATGATGATGTCATCACAGCCTATCACCAGGATAGGCTATGAATCGTTAGTGGGTGGAGCCCCATGGAATTGTGTGCTTGCTGCAAGCTGCCGGCTGCTGGATGATAAAGAGAGAAGAGACAGCATGTGTGAGCAAGAGGGGGGAACTAGGGGCAGATGTAGGGGGGCAGTTAAACTGAATGCACATGTAACTAGGGGGCAGATGGAGGGCGACATTAAACTGGGGCAGCTGGAGGAGGATATTAAACCATGGGGGGTAGCTGGAGGGACATGTCTGCCTCTAGTTGCCACCATTTTAATGCCCCCTCTAGTTTCTGCTAGTTTATACTGGGGCACCAGGAGAGGGACTTAATACTGTGGGACATTTGGAGGAAAACGTTATAATGTGTGTGTGGGGGGTGTGTGTGTGTGTGGGGGGGTATAATGTTAGGGTGACTGTAAGAGGATTTTACTTTGTGGGGCACATCGAAAAATGATTGAGAATGGGCGGAGTCGCTGGAGAAGTGGGTGGAGCTAAATTTGCAGTGACGCACATGGCCCTCTAGAACCGTTACAATTTCTAATGTGGCCCCATGGGAAAATTAATTGCCCACCCCTGGTCTAAACCTGTTTATTGAGGGGATCCCCTAGAGCTAACGTTTGCTTAAGCCACCACAAATGCCAACTCTTCCCCTGTCAGTCCTCGTGCATTACATGTACATGACCTTTGTAAATGTAAAGTTTCGGTTTGTCTATAGTTTTTTCCATTGTTAAAAAGTTATTTGTTTTTGCATGAAGAATCCTGACCTCTACCTGTCCATCCTTTATCTCTGTCCTCTTCATACAAATAAGTTTTCCTTTGGGTGGAAGGAAATGGAGAACTCAACATTTTTGGATGTCAAAAAGTTGTCGCCTTTTCTGCAGACTGTGTGCGCTTCGTTCCGGTTTCTGTGTGTATCTTTCTTCTATCCGTTCCTCGCGGTCTCTCTGGATGGTTTGCAGGTAGTTTGGTGTAAATCTATTTGCATGTACCGCTTTAGTAATGAGCAGCGCTCTTAAGAATTCCAGGGGGGGTAAAAATTTCTCAATTTCTCCCGCTTTGCACGGCAGCTGTTTCATACGCTTAACACACCTTGTGAGAGTAATATTTTGGCAGGCGGTGCAAGGTGAAGCCATTTAATTCTAGGAGGGCACTAAAGAGGAATATTTCGCCCCCCTCCCCTCCTCCTCCTCCTTCCTTTTTTTTTTTTTTCAGGTCAGGCCAAGTTCTGCCTAGATTGTCATTTACAAACAAACGTGGGAAAGTCTCCAGCGCAGATTTAGGGCATACAAGTGATTTCTGTCTCATAAAAGACTAAACCGTAGAGGCCTCCGAAGGGGAGAGATGCCATGTTAAAGCAGGGCTACAATGAAGGCACAGACCTGCGGAAAGCCATGCTGCCAAGCATCGCTGCCTCCGCCGGCGTGCCAGGGGTTAAAGCCTTTCTGGACAGTGAGACCTGTTTGGTACAAGGAGGCCGGAGGTGTCCTCTTCCCGTGGGAATGCAGCCACTCTTTGCCCTCTTTGCATGGCTCACAACCAGCCTAACAACTAAACCACCAAATGAGTGGCGTGAATGCGCGCTGCCCTATAGCCGACTCACTTGACTGGCTCTGCGGATTTATTTATTGTAAGCAGTTTTGTCTCCACATGACCAAGGAGCCTCCACAATATTTCATTGTTTCCCCCCATCGCCGATAACTGGAAATCTAGTTTCTAATTGTCGCAATCCCCTGTAAGCAGATTGGGCGGCGGAAACCGCAGGAAACCGTTTCCATTATGGCCGCGCTTATAGAAAGCATTGCAGAGGTGGTTACACATCGGTCCTCATACTGTATAGGTTACAGTACGCCGTCTTGTCGAGCACATGACGCGTGCTTTGCTCTTTTCAGGGTCTCATTTTCCATGCTCTGGCTGTAAGTCCGGGCTTAGTACTTCCAGCTGCTTCTCTGATTGCTTTTAATACCCATCCCCCTCCAGCTTGTTATCACTTAGAGGCTACACGTGACACTACTCACCTCTTACCTTCCCCCAACATCCTCCATCATGTGCACTGAATTCTAAGTCACAGGGGCTCCTTAACCCTTATGTGCACTAGTCATACATAGACTCTACATAGACGGCCCCTTTGTCCCCCTTATTCTGTTAGTTACGGGCTCCTGTCGGATTTTGTATAGGTATGTATTTGTTTTTGTATGATGGGCTGGGATAGAGGGGGATTGAGCCCCATGGTGTCCATCCTTTGGGTAAGTTCACACGGCAGAGGCCGCCTCAGGTTCCGGTCCAAAATATGGGTAGATGCAACTGGATACCGGTGCAGTGCAAATGAATGGGCCTAGTCAGGAGGGAGTGTCTTCAGGCGGATGTGGCGACGCGAATCTGCCTGAAGAATGAGCACCTCACTTCTTTTTTCCAGGTCCCGGAATAAAGAACTGACCGGCTCCCTTTGATTTGGTCAGGATTTTGAGGCTGTACCCTTTCAGTTATGTTCTGGTCCTGCGTCATGGTTGGCCATATAAAGTTGGCGGGCACTTACTTCCTGTAATAACAATGTTGGGTTCCCATATAACTGCAGATTGACATGATAAAGGGATGGAAATGATATAGTGTATATTATTTTGCTATACTGATTCCACATATACATGGTAATAAGGAAAACCTGACTTTGGGTGCATTCACACTACGGATATGGTGACTGGTTCTGAATGTTAAAACACGTTCAGAATCAGCGTATATAAAGCACATCCCATTTATTTCAATGGGAGCCAGCATATGAGTGCTCCCCATTGAAATTAATGGGCTGCTTTTTTCTCTGCGAGCGTTCCCATTGAAGTGAATGGGAAGCGCTCGCGTGTACGGCTCGCCGTGTGAAGGGGGCCGGCGCTCGGCTCATTCCGGGCCGTACACGCGAGCGCTTCCCATTCACTTCAATGGGAGCGCTCATAGAGAAAAAAGCAGCCCATTCATTTCAATGGGGAGCACACGTATGCCAGCTCCTATTGAAATGAATGGGATCTGCTTTATACGCGCTGATTCTGACCGTGTTTTAACGTTCAGAATCAGTCAGCGTATCAGTAGTGTGAATGCACCCTTTAAAGGGAACCTGTCAGGGACTAAACCAAGCACAGGTCCTTGTAGAACGGGGGTTTAATGTCCTAAATTGCCCTCTTTATAAATCCATCCATCCCCATATTAAAAAAAAATCCTAAAACCTTAATACTTACCTAGAGATGAGTCTCATTGGACTCCTCTCTGGTGCTCCCGGCACCTGCGCAGATCTTCAGTGAAGCTGAGGATGTACACCGGATCGGAGGTACGGGGCATGTACTCTGAAGCTGAGGTGCACCCATCTGGCTTTAGTGAAGAACTGCATCGGTGTGAGGATTACAGCAGCAGGGGGAATAAAGTTTATTAATATTTTTGAATGGGGGCACGAATGGATTTATAACCGGGTGATTTGGGACACTAAATCCATGGTCCATAAGGACCTGTGCATGGTCTCGTGCAGGGGGAGGAAACCTTCGGCTCTCCAGCTGCTGTGAAACTACAACTCTCAGCATGCTCCATTCACTTCCATGGGAGTTCCAAGAACAGCAGAGCCAGTATGCATGCTGGGAGTTGTAGTTTCACAGCAGCTGGAGAGCCAAGGTCCGTATCCCTGATCTAGTGTAACAAATCTCCCTGACAGGTTCCCTCTAAGTTTAAACATGTATCCGCTACCATTGTACCCCTTTTTATAGGGATGGGCCTTGTTTTTTTTTTGCAGGGCTGATGTCGGTGCCTTTTAGAGGGCCGTTCCTTTTGATGGTGCCTGTGTCTTTTAGGATTGTCCCATTTGGTCCTTCCAGAAAAACTTGTAGAATTTGGCAAGTTTGGCCAATAAACTTGGAGAGCTTAAGATCTGTTTGCAATGTCAAAGTAATCCCATAATGAGCGTAAGATTTCTCCATAGGCCGCGGTGACTTCTATACTAACAAGGACTTTTTTTCTGCTTATTTGTAGACTTGTTATATTTGTGATGAACAAGGGCGAGAGAGCAAAGCTGCTACCGGGGCTTGTATGACTTGCAATAAACATGGATGTCGACAAGCCTTTCACGTAACTTGGTAAGTTTTGTGATGTCGGGAAAACTACATAGCAAGTGGAAATGATCCCGATATGTAATGGGTACCAATGATCAGGTTGGAGAAGTCTATGAGCTTGGACAACCACTGGCTTGGGCTCTGGAGAACTTATAACCCCCTTTTGGAGTTTTATCAGTCTTTTTTTTTTTTTTTTTTTTGCCCTGACGCCCTGATCCGTAACTCAGACGTGAATCCACTTTACGTCCATTAAAAACTGATCAAGATGGCCAAAGGTAGAACAGATGTCAAGTTTTCTAACACTCCACAGCCCTGGTACTAAAACAGACCTGTCCAGTAAGGTGACCGCTCCTCTGTAGCTCAATATGTAATAAACCTTGACCATAAGGCCTTATGCACATCTCTATATTATCACTGGTATTGATGCTTCTAGACATCATGGAAGCCATGGCTGTTATTTATCCACCCTATGATGGATCCAATTGACGACTGATGGATCTTGTCAATATAACAAAAGACAGGTTTTTGTTATATTGACAGCCAGAATAAAGCTGGCTCCAGAATAGATACGGGTTCCAAGTGGCAGTAGGAACAGACCCTTAGGGCTAGTTCACATGGGGCAAAATGATCAGGATTTTGACGTGGAATCCGCATCAAAATCCTGCCGCCTCCCATTGACATCAATGGGTGCCTGTCATTTCCTTTTTCCGTGAGCGGTTTGTTCCCACTCGCGAAAAAAGCGAGCTGCCCTTTCTTCAGGCGGATTCTGCGGCTGGTTCAGTCGCGGCGTCCGCTTCGCAACAGCACCCATTTATTTGGGCCTAATCCGGAGCTGAAAATCGCGACGGGATGCAGTGCACTGTAGCCACGACGGAAGGTGCACACGCAGAATCCCCGTGTGAACTAGCCCTTAAAGGGGTTTGTTGGGCCAGTTTTATCTCCTGAGGATGAACCATCAATATGCGGTGGGGAAGGGACCAACATGTTCACATCGATCATCTGTTAGAGCTGGTACGCAACATTACTGCAGCTCGGCTCCCCTTGAAAGAATGGTTGGCCCCTCCACCGATGAGATATATTGATGACCTATCAAAAAAAAAAAAAAAAAAAAGTGGAAAACCCCTTTAAGGGTCTGTTCCTTGTGTCGCTATTCTGACCTCTAAATGTTAGGAAATGTATGTAATATCTTTATTTTTGTTGTCTACTTCATTTTACTGTCTAGATTGCCCGTTTTGTGCCATAATCTGATGGATTATTTTTGTTATTTCAGTGCACAGTTTGCAGGACTCCTTTGTGAAGAAGAAGGGAACGGCGCAGACAATGTGCAGTACTGTGGTTACTGCAAATACCACTATAGTAAATTGGTAAGGTGCTATTGGGGACAGGGCTTCTATACACACGTGTATACACAGGACTGCAGGCTACATGTGCTCACCGGCAGGATGGCAGAGGCGGCAATTACTTATAGGATCAAGGGTGGTGAAGGTGCCTTATAGGGTGGACGGCCCTCTGCATTTCAGTGCAGAACCTGATAGCCCTCCTTTTGCACCGTCTATTGCCTGCTGGGAGCTGCCGCTTATTTTTGTCCCCTTGTTTATGTTTTTTTTTTTAACGTTGCCTTGGAAATAGTGGAAGCCTGATTGCCGCCTCGCTATCTGGGAGACTAATATTAGAGAATTGCATATACAGGAATCCCTTAAAGGGAACCTCTCACCATGGAAATGCTATGCAATCTAAGGATATTGTGTTATAGGGTATTGTCAGCAGGGAAATGGTCAAAGGGACTTCCATATTAGTGACCTCTTCTTAGGATGGGTCATCAATATGTGATCGATTCGACATCCAGGTCCCCCATAGATTTAGGTAGGAAACCAGATTTCCTGTTGAGTTGACCAACGTGACTACTTACGGCTGAAGGGTCCACCGAAAACATTGAGGAGTCCATGACGTCTCTTATAGAAGTAGACATATTGGATCTATGGGTTAAATGGCAGAGTAGCCTCAAGGGCCAAAAGCCCCATGTTCTAGTGACCAGACAATAGGTGTGCCCAGCCACTAGGATTTAGGAAATTTAGGATGATTCTATTTCTATTTGGCACTGGCTTGTAAAAGGAGCCCCTGATACCTGTATGCAGATCGGAAGTGTGGCTCGAATTCACATGGGACATGTCTGTATGAAGAGCGATATTCTATATAAATGGGGATTATCTGATTTATTTATTTTTTACTGTAATTTTTATTCATTTCAATAGTAAAGGATGAACAACAAGGAAACGGCATATAAAACCATAAAATAGTGTGGCAAACAACACCACAAAACAGATATATCAGTATGAGAGTAATCACAAATAACAAAAAAACCCCAAAAAACTGGGTGGGGGACGGGAGGGAAAGGGGAATGGAACCAGACTACTTGTAATGCCTACACGGTGTTGTATAGGGTGGCTGTCAAAAATTTCAGGTTACGGACATCCTTCATCTGAGCCACGAGTGCCGCACCTGTAGGGGGGGGGGCGTATCCATCCAGTGGAGGTATATGAGAATTTTGGTGGCTGTTTCTGTACCTTGGATATAAAAGGAGGGGGGAGCATACTCTCCCCCATCCCCAAACATCCAGCCTACCCCCATCACCTCATGGGTTGCTCCAAATCCTGAACATCGCCAACCCCTTTAAAGTTTGGCCACAACATATTGGTCACCTGGTCTGGTAATTTGTATGAAAGTGTTTTATTATATTTTTACATTGGGTTAAAGGAGTCTTTCATACTGATGACCTATCCACAGGGTAGATCTTCAGGATCTGATTGGTGGGGGTCCGGCACTTGAACCCTGTACTGAGAGGTACAAGATGCTCACGAGCGGTCACTTTGCAAATCTATTCAAATGTATGGGTTCGAAAACTGACCGCCAGGTTTCCATCTCCTTTCCAGTTTCTCGGGCAGAAGACGGAAACCTGCAAAGTGGAGACCGGGTGCAGGTTTGATCCCAACCTAATATACTGTATATATAGGCCATGTGATGACTACTCTATCGTGTCAGGCGGTGCTATACCATGACTATGTACAGATGACATGTGACACAGAACAAGGCGCACTGCCTGATTCCAGGGCACATCATATTTTGCACAGCAGCCTATTCCTATGGAATGTGTCCCATTAATAGCCATGTTAATGCGGGAATGTATAATCCATTTACAGGGCTATTATTTACAGTGTAATCTCGGCATAGTTGGCGAGTATGGAACGTATTTAGACAAAGGGCTCTTTACGCATATCATGAAGCAAAGTTTGCTGGAATAAACTGCTTTACTCCTCGATGGACTGAATTCCTGCATTGTTCACAATTCATTTTCCTCGCCAAGGGCCTTTTTTTTTCTTCTTTGTACCTCCTAAAATTGCGAAAGTAAATCGAGAGCCTTTCTAATGTATTTTTCGGCCTATGCGATCAGATGTCTGTGTAACTTGGGGATGGTAAGGATTAGGATTGATTACCCATTTGAGCCGCGGCCCCCATTCTGCCCGGCCAGCCCCTGTGCGATCCTCTGACTCCTGTGTGCTGAATGTGCAGTCACTGAATACATTTCCCGGCTTATTAATTTCTTTCGTATGGGTAATAGCAGATTTGCGTGCAGAAGGAATGGATAGGCCGAGCATAAAAGGTCGTTGTTCCCAGTGCCAGGGACAGTCCTCCCATCCATACCATTGATTACAGTGGATTTCAGATTTCTTAAAGGGGTTTTCTAGACTTCATAATTGATGACCTATTCTTAGGATAGGTCATCCGTTGTGATCGGCAGGGGTCATGGGTGTCAGGTCACAGAAAACCAAGCACAGCGATGTATGGTGGCTTCACTTGAATGGGACTGAGCCATGTGACCAATGAATATGATATGACGGCTTGCGAATTGGAAGCAGCTCGCTTCAAATAGTCGATCAATGAAGGTGCCAGGTGTCAGATTCCCATAGACCTATTCTATGGTCTAAAAAGTCATGGCTAACCCCTTTAATTGCGGGATGGTAATGGGGTATATGTGGCTGGCTATCAGTACAGGGGGTTTTGCGCACGTTTTTTGGGGACCTTGGAGTAAGCCATCTTTATGGAGCTCTGGCAACTTTCTGCATAACCGTTCTGCTTTATTCAGGAGAAAAGACTCTCATCGATCCATTATACCCATCTGCATCTAATGGGAGGTCATTGATCATAGCGCTTTGAAAGGTCACATGACTTCTTAAAGAACTATCTAGCCTGTGCATGACTAAATCTTAATCCTATATGTTGTCCAGTTCTGTTATGTCTGATGGATTTCTAGGTATATGTTTGTGTGCATGTGAATAGGAAACCCTGGGGGTCAAATCCACCTCTTAAGCCTCATATTCAATGTCTGTTTATTACCAAGACCTGGTGAAAAATCTACTTTCTAATGTACTTTTCTAAAAGTTAGGCCATTTTTCTTTAAAGGTATCCTATCATCAAAATGTTTTTAGTTTTTTTTCTAACATGTAGGAATAGCCTTAAGAAAGGCTATTCTTCTCCTACCTTTAGATGTCTTCTCTGCGCCGCCAATCGGTAGAAATCTGGGTTTTCTTCGGTATCCAAATGAGTTCTCTCACAGCACTGCGGGGAAGTCCCCAGCACTCTAACAGCACTGGGGGCATCTCCAATGCTGCGAGAAAACTCTCCAGCACCGCTTCCATCTTCTTCTGGAATGCCCTATTCACGCGTCTTCTTCTGGCGCTGGGGTCAAACTTCTACGCATGCGCAGTCAACTCTGCCATCAGGCCTCGGGTAGAGCCGACTACACATGCGCGCAGCTATGATTGCGTAAGTGGTCACAAAAAAATGGCCACGCGCACGTGCTGTCGGCTCTGTCCAGAGACTCTTGTGCAGAGGGCGTTCCAGAAGAAGATGGAGGCGGAGCTGGAGAGTTCTCTCGCAGCATTGGGGACGCCCCTAGTGCTGCGAGAGAACTCCTTTGCATATCAAAGAAAACCAGGATTTCTACCGAACGGCGGCGTGGAGAAGACATCGAAAGGTAGAAGAATAGTCTTTCTTAAGGCTATTCCTACTAGAGATGAGCAAACAGCGAAACCACTATTCAACTAAAGGAGAGTCACCAAGTCCACGAGTAACAGAAGGAGAGTGTTTAGGATGAGCGCTGTGCAGTTAATGCGCACGGACCCCATTATAGTCTATGGGGTCCGTGCGCTTTAACTGCACAGCGCTTGCAGTTGCGCTGATAAAATTAAGCTCCCTCGTAACAGCAAGCTGCCAGCTCTCCTGACTAACAAGGATGAGCCTGCTGCAGAACCAGCATTGATTTGCCCCAGGCTCGTCCTTGCTAGTCAGGAGAGCTGGCAGCTTGCTGTTACGAGGGAGCTTACTTTTTATCATAGGAATGAATTGATCAGCGTTGATTGGCCAGTGTACAGCATTCGGCCAATCAACGCTGGTTCTGCAGGAGACTCGTCTGTGAGGAGGTGGAGTCTAAAATCAGACCACAATGGAGACTGCTGTGGTCTGATCTTAGACTCCGCCTCCTCACAGACAAGCCTCCGGCAGAACCAGCGTTGATTGGCCGAATGCTGTACACTGGCCAATCGACGCTGGTCAATTCATTCCTATGAGAAAAAGTCAGCTCCCTCGTAACAGCAAGCTGCCAGCTCTCTCGACTAGCAAGGACGAGCCTGCTGCAGAACAGCTACAATGTATAGCATTCGGCCAATCAACGCTGGCTCGTGGCTCTGAATCAAATATTTACTGCGAATAGCTAGTAATATTCAATCGAATACTTACTCGATCGAATACTACTCACTAATCTCTAACTCCTACGTGTTAGTCAGAAAAAAAAAAAATTTTAATGATAGGATTCCTTTAATACTTGAGTGCACCCCAACGATTTATTAGGTAATGAGTGCTTAAGGGGCTTATCCCCTGTCGTCCCATGTCACATTATATCACGTTATTAATGAACAGTGTTTGGCATTGTATAAATAATCTGGTAATCTAAAATAATAATAATAATAATAAAAAAAATAATTAAATAAAATACTTCACACATAATAAATACATAGCATGGTCATCTGAACCTGACCTAAGGGGGTTGTCTGGTCAAAAAAATAAAATTAAAATACATTTTTTAATCATCAGAAATTAATATTTAGAAAAGGCTCCAAATTGTGTTTATTATAAATAAAAAAAAGTGTCAAAAATTGAATTAAAAATTAAAAATGATCCTTTTGTCACCAATCCCTTGCCGCTCCCATTCCAAATTTATTTTTTCTAATGACTGATCGGTCATTTCCCATAGCCTGAGAAGGAACAGGAATCAGAGACCGGCAGGGGAACCTGGGCCAAAACCCCAAACCCTTATTCTTAGGGCCTATTTCTGGATACTTTGTATTGGCCGTACATCCCCTTTGCCTTGTACTGTACCACCATACCTTTAGATGGTGCATTGTACGTCTCCCGAGGGTTCCCCCCTCTAGTAGTTATAGTACCAACACCGGTACAAGACAGGTACTTATTTATTCTATTCTACTCTGTGTTTTTTATAGAAAAAAGGCAAACTGGATTTTAGTAGATCATTTGATCAAAGTTTAAGTGATTCTTCCTCTCACTCTCAGGATAAACATCATGAGAAGGAGAAAAAAGTAAGTTGACTTGGCGTTTCTGCATGCATGGAACAAGCGCTCCATCATGACATTTCACCCCTTGCCATCCATTAGTTGAGCCTCCGCCCATGGTCTTGTTTTGTCATACCTGGTGATGTAAGCATGTGCTAGCGCCCCCTTCATCCACCCCGTGCATGTGCTTCTAGATTCGCTTACCCACTGGCTCATCCTGTGTTACACATCCACCTCTGTCTCGCTGTTGTCAAATATGAAAAAAGAAGGAATAATTGTTTTTGCAGCAGGCGGGGGGACCATGAGACATGTTAATAGTCTCCACAGGGTGCCTTGTAAATGTTATACGAGCCTCACTCCTCCAGCTATTCTTCCACAAGAAGCTTGAAGTTACCCAACCCAAACCAAGAAGATATTGGCTCATAAGATGTCTATGATAGTTTGTCCAGCAGTACTTGAAGGTGCATGCATGTAGTGTCCTCCTGATAACCAGCCATAATGTCCTTGTTGTGTCCGGGTTATCTTCTCATACATGTAGTGTCCTCCTGATAACCATCCATGATGTCCTTATTGTGGTCAGGTTATCTTCTCATACATGTAGTGTCCTCCTGATAACCAGCCATGATGTCCTTATTGTGTCCGGGTTATCTTCTCATACATGTAGTGTCCTCCTGATAACCAGCCATAATGTCCTTGTTGTATCCGGGTTATCTTCTCATACATGTAGTGTCCTCCTGATAACCAGCCATGATGTCCTTATTGTGGCCGGGTTATCTTCTCATACATGTAGTGTCCTCCTGATAACCAGCCATAATGTCCTTGTTGTATCCGGGTTATCTTCTCATACATGTAGTGTCCTCCTGATAACCAGCCATAATGTCCTTGTTGTATCCGGGTTATCTTCTCATACATGTAGTGTCCTCCTGATAACCAGCCATAATGTCCTTGTTGTGTCCGGGTTATCTTCTCATACATGTAGTGTCCTCCTGATAACCAGCCATAATGTCCTTGTTGTGTCCGGGTTATCTTCTCATACATGTAGTGTCCTCCTGATAACCAGCCATGATGTCCTTATTGTGGTTGGGTTATCTTCTCATACATGTAGTGTCCTCCTGATAACCAGCCATGATGTCCTTATTGTGTCCAGGTTATCTTCTCATACATGTAATCTCCTCCTGATAACCGGCCATGATGTCCTTATTGTGTCCGGGTTATCTTCTCATACATGTAGTCTCCTCCTGATAACCAGCCATGATGTCCTTATTGTGGTCGGGTTATCTTCTCATACATGGATGACTACCATTTCGTCTTCGCCTTGCCTGCAATTAGTACCTCCTGAATTGCGCCATTCTTTTTCCCACGCGTTTCTGAACTGCCTCTTGTCTGCAAGTGTTTGGCGGAAACCAAAATTTGGATTTTAGACTTTTTCTTCCCCTGCTATGACACCTTTACAAAGAGTCCTAATACGGTGCGAATATAGTCAATGTGCCATACTCCATTACATCCAACTAGCTGTGAAATTTTACTAGTCCCATTTTCCATAGGCGCGCCAGACCGCCACATCTGATTGGCCCCTACCAGACCCTAAACCGCGGCGTCTTTCGGACTACGTTATTAATTTCGACTTATCCATCACCTAACGCATTTCACAGAAAATATGCAGACACCGTAAAGGAAAAAAAAAAGTGTTTGGTTCCCAATTTTCCAATTTAGCGCCGCACTCGTCCCGGCGTTGTAATTACGCGTTACGTGTTAGATTTCATAAAACATGGTACTTATTCCAAATTCTTCTTCCCCCGCTGTGTTAATATACCTTTATGCTGGATCTTGTGGTTATACCCCGAGCTGTTAAGCGGATACTCCTCGCAGGGCAGACTAAAGGGATTGTTCCTAATCTAGTGATGGCGGCTGTAAAGGGCCGGTGGCACAGACCCGCACTGTGTGCGCCAGGACAGGGGGCGACGCTAATCTTTTATAAGAATGTTAAAATTATGAGGTGATTGTAATGGAGTGTGATGTTTTCTGCAATAATAGAAGCAAGCGCTGATTAGTGTGAACATTGACTATGTGCCAAACCTATTAATATTGACTATGGCGTGGCCGACTACTCCCACCTACAATGTAACCTCAGCAGAGGAAGTCGTAAGTCCATGTTGTCCGATCAGAGGCCTCACCTTTTACACTTGGCTGCCACTCCTGGAACGCGTTAGCACAATTAAAGTACATCTGTCAGAGTCGCCATGAAGAACGTAGATCATCCTCCGGGAGCGCCTCACACTCGACTTCCTCCGTAGTCGAATTAAAGAGGGCCCGTCGGCTTTGCTGACATGTCTGTTTAGGAAATACTTACATTTGAAATGGAATGAAAAATTCTGAAGCATCTATTTGAGAACTCCGTATCTCTGTTATACTTCTGGGAAATATAGGAATATATGGAAGCGAGACGTGTAGAATTAGTGCTGACTGTGTTAGACTATGTACCCTGGTTGCAAAGAGAATGGTAACGCAAGAGGTTGTCCGGGACTTATGTTTGGGGTTGAATTCTGGGACCCCCCACCAATCAGTTGGTTGTATAGAATGCAGCGTCCAGGGGTCCGGTGTGTTCCTGCAGCTCCGTTGTTTTCTTCTGGTGGAAGTTTCCACCGCACGTGGTCGCTGATCGGAACACGGGACATTACTACCTGTGACGTCTTTGGGTACCTTTCTTAGGCCATAGATTGGCCTCAGTGGTCATGTGACCACTAAAGCTAATCAGTGGCCTGAATGGAAGGGACACGGAACGTCACAGCTGGTGAGGACTTCTGCAAAAGGAGTCTGCCGAGCAGCAGGATCGGAACCGCACTAGGAGGGCCCGGGGACAGTCAGCAGCAAAGGATTTTTTTTTTTTTTTACATTTATGTCTATGTAAATAGCTATGCGTCTCCATCCATTTTTGCATCCGTTAAACCAAAACATGATCTATACAGAGCCTAAATGTATTAATGGATTTATAGGACTGAACTAATCACTGGAGTTGGGAATTTTTTCCCCTGAAATGGGGCAATTGGCATGAGCCTCCTTCCCCTGGATCAACACTGTAGGGTTATAGGTTGGACTTGATGGACTGATGTCTTCATCCAACCTCATCTACTATGTAAAGGGATCTTTATCTTTAAAGAGGTTTTGTTCAGGACTAGAAAACATGGCTGATTTCTTCTTCTCAGGAAGTGATATCATGTCCGTAGGTCACACGTTATTAAAATGAAAGGGACTGAGCTACAGCATAGCTATGTGACCAATGGACACGATATCGCTTCCCGATAAGCAGCCATGTTTTCTAGTCCTGCACACCCCCTTTACTATTTTATGACTCTGCGCCAATTTTCTCTTTACACGGTTTCCCGGCCTGTGAAATATCACTCCATGCCACTTACCAAAATACATGTGGGGAGATAGTACAAGTGAAAAGTGGCCGATTTCAGTACAGGGAGGTGTAAAGATATGCAAATGCCTGAAGGTGTCGTCTGCTTTATCACCTACATGTTGTCAGGGCCTGTGACAGATGTGTAGTGTGTTGTGCGGGGATAGTACATGGCCATTATAAGATGGCAGCATTTCTTTAAGCTTTATCAACTTGGAGGTGGGGGATGATGATCCGGGTTTAATGATCATACCCAGGACTGTCACTATAGCAAGGGGGCGTCTTCTTTGTCTAGAGGAAACAAGGGTTCACCATCTTTACTGCAAGAGCATTGAGACTCGGGTTAATTCAGGACTTCAAAAACATGGCTGCTTTCTTTTTCTCAGGAAGTGACATCATGTCCGTTGGTCACCTGGCCATGCTGCGTTTCAGTCCCATTCATTTTCAGATGTGGCATTGCCGTGCGACTACCATACTTGTCATTTCCTGAGAAGAAGAAAACCGCATTAGGCTGAGGCCCCACATTGCAGAAGCATAGCAATTATTTTGTTTCAGATTTTGCTGCATTTTTTTTTTTTGAGAAGGAATGGGAGATCTAAAGGAAGAATTTAGACCTTCTCTTCTGTTCAATCCACTCTTGACTTTGACTCAAAGAACCGCAGGAATCTGCAACAAAAAAAAATTGCTGCTTTTCCGCAATGTGGGGCCTCAGCCTTGATAGTGGTTGCACCTGGTATTACAGTTTTTAATGTAGATTGTTAGCCCCATATAGGGGTCACAATGTACATGTTTTTTTTCCTATCAGTATGTCTTTGTAGAATGGGAGGAAATCCACGCAAACACTGGGAGAACATACAAACTCCTTACAGATATTGTTTTTGGTGGGATTTGAACCCAGGACTCCAGTGCTAACCACTGAGCCACCGTGTTGCCCCAGTTCACTACAGCTTTGTCCCATTCAAGTGAACAGGACTGAGCTGTAATACCAGACTCAGCTGTTACTATATGTACAGAGGTACAATGCTGTGACCCCTTTAAACAGATGATGGTGTCCACCCCCCTGATCATATATGGATGTCCTCCTCTAGGGATTAACCTCCTCCTTAGGACATGATATAAACCCCAGGTTGATGACTTTGTCCAGATTGGCCTATGACAGTATTTCGGTATATCTATATGATTTTGTCATTGTGCAGACCTGGCCCCCCTCCGTGCTGGCGGGGAATAAGCTAATCCCACATTCATAGATAAGAGAGGTACAAGCGCACTCCGAGACAGTCCATTGATTATGTGAAACATCTGGTCCGGCCGTGGGGCGTCCACAGGTCCCCTATTCATTATTCCAAGGAGCTCCTATCAAGGGCTGATGAAGATGTCGGCCTCGCTCCTCGCCTACAATTAAAGCGTTACCCAAATTAGGGAGGTGAGGACCGCGTCCGTCTGCGCGCTGCGGAGTTAAAGCCATCGCCGCCTGTCTGATAGGTTGGTAAACACACTAAAGGGATTCACACGGCGTGATTCTGATAATCTGTAAGTCCAATTTATCTAAAACCTATTACCTCCGTCTTTTTTTTTTTTTCTCTCTCTCTCTCTCTCTCCCCCCCCCCCCCTCGTGCCGAAATCCTGAGCCCTTCTCATTAATTATATTGTTTAGCAATAAATCTAAGTTACCATAGTGAGGTGGAGCGCATGACAGAGCCATTTCTTGAGCTTAGATCGATTCCTTGTTGGCATGTGTTTGCAGTAGTGCTGGCAGCCAGCCCCTCCATGGTGGCAGCATGCCACGCGTTTCACACGGAGTTTTAATCTTTTAATAAAAATATAAAGAGCATGACTAAATACTAATTTGCCTCCCCGCTGACTTGCAAGTCGTCTACCACTTTGATTTAGTTAGCTCAGTGGAGGAGCTTTATCCAAATGTAGAGGCGCGGGCTCTCAGCTGTGCGGCTCAGTGCGAAATGTACAGTAAAATACATTTCATTTATAGCACAAAATAGGGGGCAACTTAAAATGTCACCATTTAGCTTCTTAATACGTGTTTTACAGGATGCAAGGCGCAGACCACAGAGCACTTGAAAAAGCGGCAGGCACACGCTATATTATTGCCTGCCGAAGAGCCATTAATGGCCCTAAAAGCTTGTATTTTTAAACCTGGGATATTCAATAAAGTTATTATATATATTTTTTTTATCACTTTGTATCAATTTGAAAAGTAAAAGTTAAGAGTTCCGCTCTGGAGGCTTCGTAGTATGCGTCTGTTTTTAGTAAGAAATAATGAACGTTTTTTGTTTCCATAGAATTCCTCTGTTATTACTCCTGGAAATGCATCAATCAATTGACAACTAAGTGGTACCGTGAGGGAGGTTTCTCTAAACACCCTTAAAGGAAACTGCACCGATTCCATTCATTTGCATGCTTTAAAGGGATCCTATTAGAGATAAGCGAGTACTATTCGAAACTCTCATTTCGAATAGCATGCACTCATAGGAATGAATGTACGCAGGAGGTTAATCCATTCATTCATATGGGTGCGTGCTAATCGAAACGGCCGTTTCAAATAGTTTTCGCTCATCTCTAGATCCTATCATTAAAAATCAATTTTTTGTCTCTAACACGTAGGTATAGCCTTAAGAAAGGCTATTCTTCTCCTACCTTTAGATGTCTTCTTTGCACCGCCGTTCGGTATATAATCCGGTTTTCGTCGGTATGCAAATGAGTTCTCTCGCAGCACTGGGGGCGGGCTCCAGCGCTGAAACAGCACTGGGGGCGTCCTCAATGCTGCGAGAGAAATCTCCAGTGCCGCCTCCATCTTCTTCAAGAACAGGTCTTCATCGCATCTTCTTCTGGCGGTGGCTTCAAACTTCTAGGCCTCTGGCAGCCTACTGCACATGCCACAAGAAAATGGCTGCTTACAATACTATGCAAGTGGCCATTTTCTTGTGGACCGAGCATGCACAGTCGGATTTGTCCTAGGCCCGAGGCCTAGATGTTTGAAGCCAGCGCCGGAAGAAGACACAAGGAGAGGGCATTCCTGAAGAAGATAGAGGCACCGCTGGAGAGTTCTCTTGCAGCATTGGGGACACCCCCAGTGCTCTTTGAGTGCTGGGGACCACCCCCAGTGCTGCTAGAGAACTCATTTGCATACCGACGAAAACCAGGATTTCTACGGAACATCGGCCCGGAGAAGACAACTAAAGGTAGGAGAAGTATAGCCTTTCTCGAGGCTATTCCTGCGTGTGAGGGACAAAAAAATGACTTTTAATGATAGGATCCCTTTAATAATTGCTGCTGTACTGCTTCTTGCACAATTGGAATTTTTCCTCTAGCCCCCACTGGTCCTGAGCAATCAGCGCTATTAGTATTCGTGTCCCATATGGGAGGTAGGCTCTCTATTGTCAGGTGGGCGGTCCTGGAGTGGAATAGTTAGTGTGACACTGCCTGTTTAACAATAGAAAGCCTACTTAGCATATTGTGTTGCCAAAACTAACAGCACCGATTGCTCAGGAACAGTGGGGGCTAGAGAAAAAACCAACTGTCCCAAAATCAGTGAAGCCGCAACTATTGAAGGGCCTAAAGAGATAATGGTGGTGAAAGGTCCTGTTTTTAAACCATCTAATGTGTAGGGACCTGCCCCTTTGACAAGGGAAATGGTTACACTCCTATTCAGGAGGATTAACAGAGGAACAGCACAACATGGTTATAAGAAAATATGGTTCAGAATTGTTAGTTTGTGAAGAATACAGGTAGTTACTAAAATAGACATGTCAGGAGGAGTGACTGGTCCTCTGGAAGGGAAATTGGGCTGCGCGTGGACCACACCCAGTTGTCACTTTATTGAAGAAGCTCTAGGAGGAGAGTGAACAACCAGCAGTGATACTCTAGAATTGTAATTTCATGGACAAGTGTTTACCAAACCCAGACATGCCGGGAAAAGTGTATAGAGACCGTATGGCATAGCCAGGTGACATGTAGGGACACAACACACTGATATGTGGAATGGTAACTCCAAGTAGGAATTTATTCATATATTTCCAGGAAGAGTAACAGAGGGATGGAAAACCTGAGGTCTAAGAAAGGATGCTGCAGCCTTGTTATCTTACTAGTAATGAAAGTATTTACCACCTCAGACATGTCAGGTGCTTGTCCACACTCACGGGGGGTTGAATACTGATGACCTGTCCTTAGGATAGCCAGCCGTTATTGTAGTGGTATGGAGCCGACTCTGAGAGAGATTTCAGACACATGGGAGGAAATTTATCGAGGCTGGTGTTTCATACACCATATCTGACCTGTGCCCTGGAGTTAGACCCCTATCTGGCCATCTGAGGCAGATTTTGGTATAGATTATAATACATTTGCTGCACCTTGGAGGCCGTACTCCCTCTGCTAAGCCCACTTTTCATAGTATTTTTTTTTTATAATTCCTGTCCTGCAGCGAGGCGCATGTCATAAATTAGCCACAACCCCCGGGATCCGAGCCAATACATAGAAGGGACCTGGCTTGGATTTATAGCATCATTTGCACCAGAAAATCGCTATCAATTATGATTAGGGTTGAGCGATCGTGTTCGGAAAAGATCGGATTCCGATCAGCGATCGAGAAAATTTCGCGATCGCCATCGGAATTCCGAACACGATCTTTTTAGGTGGGATCGAGATTGGTGATTATTTCCAACAATGCTTTGCTACTGGCCAAGCATTGTGGGAAAAGCTAACAATGTTAGCCTTCACACTGAGTATACCCTCCACTCATTCTGAGCGGAGTGTATACTCAATGTGAAGGCTCCGCTGTGGTTCCATAGGAATGAATGGAAGCAGCCGGCACACAGTCGTAACCCCCTGCGCGCCGGCTGCCTCCATTAATTCTAATGGGAGACTAGCTAACATCTCTAGTAGCTACTTACCTGCAGAGATGGCTGGTCCGGTGCCCGGTGTTCTCGTTCTTCTTCGCCTCGCTGCCCCTGCCTCCCATGTTAGTGTTTAAAGAGCTAGGGAGAAGGCGGGGCTTGTGGCTTAGGAGAGTGTGGGCGGGTACAAGGTGGGGAGACGTGACATCTCCCCTCTCAGTACCCGCCCACACTGTCCTAACCTGGGAGGCAGGGGGCAGCGAGGCGAAGAAGAACGAGAACACCGGGCACTGGACCAGCCATCTCTGCAGGTAAGTGGACACCAGGGGGGACTAAGTAGCCAGTGATTTAAAAAAAAATCACAACACAGCGTGGATACTAACAATTAAAGCGTTCAATTGTTAGATTCCATGCTGTATAGTGAATAGGATCGTTTTTAAAATCCAATCTCCGGTTAGTAAAAAATCCCATTGACTTGCATTGGGATTGGAATTGGGATCGAGATCGGGTTCGATTGAAAAGTGATCGGAAATCGGATTTTAAAATCGATCCTGAAAAGTCAAGATCGGCTCAACCCTAATTATGTTAACATTGATGCGACCAATGGCTTTGCCATACCCGATACAAGTGGGGCAAAATGTAAAAAGTTGCAATTTTTCTGCAAAAATTCTTGCAACAAATTTTGAACATTTTTTGCACCAGAATTCTGGTCCACAAAACCTTATAGATCAGCCCCTTTCTGTATGTTCCAGTTTTCCTATTCAAGGCCCTTTTGTTCTAGAAGGTGTCGGCGTGTAGTACGGCCGTGTGCGCTATAATCGGCAGGCCTGAGGCTGACCATAGACATGACATTTTTTTGCTGGTGTTTGCAGGCTCCATCAGGTAAGTTACGGTAGGTCACACACCAGCCGTGCCCTATATGCATACATACACGCTGTCTCTGTGCGGTCTCCTCTCATCCTGGACGCCATGTAAATACTCTATCTAGGAGTCAAATTTTTAGTCTAAAAGGCACAGGACATTTGCTTAACAAACACAGAATTTTTTTCTACAATCCGCCTCCGCTTATTTGTGTACAAACCGTTGACAATATGCAGGAAAGCCGGCGAGGTCAGATCCAAAAATATTGAAATCTTTTGTATACCGGGACAAGCAGGTGCAGGGGGTCGTCTAATGGGTGCGCTGATAGGAGACAGGTGGCCGGGAATGTCTGCCCCATAATAACAACATGATATAGCTACACCTGATGTTCTGCAGTAGCTGACATCATTATACATCCAAAGTATCAGGAGAATTCTTAGGGGATTCTCAAGTTACCACAGGAGTAGAGCAAGATGCTGTCAGTTGGAATCCCTAGGCATGTGCCAGATGGGGAGAGTAGTCCCGCAGAGAGGTTGGCAAGAAGCTGCACTCCTGGCTGGTACTTGTTGTTTCATCCAGTATTTGATCGGTTGGGGTCTGATACTGGACCCTGCGTCCATCAGCTGATTTGTCTTCCTTCAGGTGCCAGAAGCTACAAAGATGGAGAGAGATGGCAGGATCTTCTCTCCTCTTCATGTGCCAGGGCTGAAGCTACAGCGCCGTCCAATGCATAGTGGTGGAGTTGTGGTACTGCAGTAGCTTCTAGTACCTGGAGGCTGCCAAACCATCTGGTGCAGGTTCCATGTGTCAAACAAACCCCCACCGATCAGATACCGATGTCCTATCCTGCCTGCAAATACGTCATGGGTACGTAAAATCACTGGAGGAACTGAAAATCCATTTTATATAAGGAAACTTGAAGAGGATCTGTCACCTCTCATTATAGATCTGCCTCTGTCTAGAATATATATAACAGCTCAGGTCATCTTTTATTATAACTCAACACTTTATGAATAAATTCGACAACTGGGTGTTCCCGTTTGGGGCTTATCCCGACCCTGTCCATTGTATCAGGCTGTGTACAGATATATGACAAGGGGAATGGTCATCAAATTTTTCATGCATTTCCAGTAAGAATAACGGGAACGGCACAATTGAGCGCTAATGCTCAATGTTGATGCATGGGATTATAAGTATTTACTAAAATACGTCGCTTTTATATTGAAAAAAATATATATAATCAGTCGATTGTATTAGGTTGTGTTCACACTGATATCATTGGCACACTGCACTAATAGGCAGATCTGTTATTATGACCCTTTGGATCTATATTATACATTGACTCTTGGTTTAGTCTAGTGTCATGCTGTCCATTTTTTTGTTCTGCTGGCGGAGCAGAACAACGGACTGCTAAAATAGTAGATACCCATTGAGCCCGACCGACCCCATTGACTATTATGGGGTTCGTCAGGATATAGGATACTGGTAAATGTACGAACACAGGGGGTCCGACCGCTGGGACCTCGACTGATCACGAGAACAGGGATCCTGCATGCCCTGGTTGGGATGAGTGGTGCTCAGCAGGGCTGTGGAGTTGCTGTCAGAAAAAAAAGTTACTTACTCTGGGTTCGAAATAAAATGATGAATTATTTTTTTATAATATTATAGAATGATTAACATTGTACAAGTAATTAGATGTTTAATTTGTTACATCTTTACTTTCATAGGAATCTATCACAATTTTACTTTTGTGAATTCAAAGATATTTATTGAATCCGATTTTTAAGGGAGTCGGAGTCAGGCTGTGATAAGAGCGGAGTCGGTGTCAGGGGTTTGGCCTCTTGACTCCCCAACCCTGGTGGTCGCACATGTGCTCTTCCATTTCATTGAATGTCTACTTAAAGAGGACCTTCCATGTGCTCATCGATATGATGAGGACATGAAAGGTCCTCTTTAATGGGACCACCGCCTTATTCGGATTGGGAACTCCAGACCCCCATCCTTGTGTTTTTTGGGAGTCCTAGCAGTCATACACCATGAAATCAGAAATTCATAACCTCTCATTACAATCGCAAAAGCGAAAGATCCTTCCTTGGACATCACAAAAATATATTTTTTTAATATATATATATATATATATATATATATGTGTGTCTAATATAAAGATATATATATATATATATATATATATATATATAATGTATGCGTGTATAAATAAATATATATATGTATGTGTGTATGTTTATATATATATATATATATATATATATATATATATATATATATATATATATATATATATATATAATTTTTTTGGATTATAATTATTATTTTCCCCTCCCTCATAATTAACCATAGAAGTGCCGCCTGCTTGGGAGGGGATAAGGAGGGTCATTTCTGCACTTAAGACCACGAGGGCACGAGATCAGGTTTAGTTCTTTGTTATTGAGCTTTGGAAATGTGGCAGCTTAACTGATATATGGCGCAGATGGCGATCCATTATTTCTTGCCCTTCTTCCTGCAACTTCATTCACGTGGAACCTCAGGAAAATACAAACTGCTTCTATTGTGAGCGCCATTCCCAGAGGTACCCGGAGAAGATCATGTAGCTGTGCTTATCTGAAAAGGCCCGGCCATGTAAGGAGGGGAAAAAAGCCTCCAGGCTGTTGCATTAAAAATGGGTTTGCTCCGATTACCATTGAGGAAGAAATGCTTTTCCTCCAAATCTCCTCAAATGGATTATAAGGAAGCCATAGCAAAGCGTGCTGTAAAGCAAGACTGTATGCCATTGTGCAGCCCGTGCTCTGCTTCTTGTCACAGCCATGACGCTGTCAGCCCCAGAGCGATCTCTTGTGTCTCCAGCACAAAGCTCCCAGGCTGATCACTATCTCATAGACATCCATTATGGCAGGGGCTATATTGCTGCCACCGCAGAACACGTGCAAATCGTCGTCACAGTCCCGCACATCATTTCTCTGTAACCCGTGAGATACTGATTTTATAATGTCTCTCTATATTGTATAGTATAGACACATAGATGTCAATGGATAGAGCTGACCCCTGGTGCACTGACCCCTCTATCGAATCCCTGGGGGAAGGCTGAATATGGATCACCGGGCCCATGTTCATCTCAGGACTGTGGAGATGGGACCAATTTTGGTTGGAAAAAGTTTAAATAAAATAGTTTTAATAATATTATAGAATTATCGATATTGTATAATTAATGATATGCATAATTTGTTACATAGTTACTTTCATAAGAATCAATCTCTGTCTTATTAATGAATCAGAGGATCTTTATGGCTTCTGTCTGACCATGACTGTCGGGGTCGTAGTTTGTTGGTCTGTAGAATAATGGGAGTCAGTGGGTCGGCCTACCAAGTCCATAGCCCGGGTTCTTCTGAGATGTGGGGGGTTCTCTGGGTATGCGATGTATAAGGGTCCTTGTACACCTATAGACGCAGGCATAGAATGAGCAAGAATTGGCGCTTGTTTGTATCAGCCTATTAGGTTAAGTTCACATGGAGTAACGTGCCGCGTGATATGGCACGTATACGGCGTGTGAGACTTTGCGTGCCGTAAAAGCTCCCATTGATTTCAATGGGAGCCAGGATTGTATACGCCGCGTTATTTTGCGGCCACAAAATCACGGCCGCAAAATAACGCGGCGTATACGAGCCGAACTCCCATTGAAATCAATGGGAGCGTATACAGCGCGCAAATTCTCACACGCCGTATATGTGCCATATCATGCGGCACGTTACATCGTGTGAACTCCCCCTTACTCAGGGTGGGAGAGGAACTTAAAGGGAGTCTGTCACCAGAACCAACATATCAACCCAACCCTACTGTTAGGGTCAATGGAACCAAGATATCTCAGGGGTTTTTGGTTTTTTTTTCAATATGCATGTGAACTTTTTGGAGCATCAAGGGCATTGCTATTGCTCCAAAGAGGTAAGCGGCAACACCCTCACTGCTCGAAAAGCTCATGTCCATATTTACCAAAACATCGATATCTGGGCAATGGAGGCGCCTTAACCTATCTATCTGCTGGGTTTTGCTGACCGACTCCTTTTTTTAAAGGGATGGTCCAACAGGACAAATGTTTAGTAAATAGGCTTAGAGCAGAAAGAAAATGTCTCCAAAAAAAAGCAATCCCCTGCTAACACATACCGGGTGCAAGCTGTTCTTTACTTCTTGGTCCCGTTTCAGCCAACTTCTGGCCACAGAGGTGACCTGCCTCCACTAGTGCTGGACAACCCCTTTAAGGACTCATTCTCATAACCCTGTATAACATCTGAAGTGTGCACGATCATACAAATGTATGGGCCCTTCATATACCTCCATTTGTTCCTGATTTCATAGAGAAGGTGGCAGAGTTTATTTGCATACAGAATCTGACAAAAAGTTGTTGCGTGTGTCCTATAATAATTGTATATGGTATCATGTGGGGCAATGAGCGCCTCCCACCTAGCACAGGTCTGTATTGTCCCTGCGTCTGTTCCCTAAGGCATTGTTATGTGCACGACTATTGAGTAGCTGTTTGCAGTACTATTATGTAGACGTCAGGCACTGTCCAATCAGCGAGCCAATGAACCACATGTATATTTCTTTCCAAAACACAGTAGTGAGGAAAGAATGACACATGAAATTTTCTGACCCAGAATCCCCTTTCACTTTTAAAGTCATCATTGATCTCCCTAACTAGCGCGCTCCAGGCTTCCTGCCAAGTGCTTTCCAGGCCCGGGCCGCAGATATGTGGAATATTTTCTTTCCTGTTGTTGCTAAACAGTAACTTGTTGAGTTTCCATTAGAACAAGCCTTATTAATTCTCCGCCGGCGTTAACATCCCCCGAAGAAAAGAATTACCATTGTAAATAATTTCCACCTTGTTTGCCCTCCGCGCTGATGTTTTTAGGGTTTTTAAGTCTATACATTTCTTGCTGGAGACAAGCCGTGTGTGTACTTGAATAAGCTGTGGTTAGAACAGACATTTAAGAGTCTCGTGAAACGTCTCCTGAGATCCCAAAGCCAAAAGGTCACTTAACTATCAAAATTGCTCCTGATATTTAATAGGGTGGATTGTTTTTTTCAAAGCTGAAATAGTCCATCTGTCAACACCCGGCGTTCTGGAGGGGATTTTTCTTCTTCCTTTGTGCTAATAAACATATCTTACATCGTTTTGCAGATATTAACTCTTCATATAGTTCAGATGTTTATTTATTTATTATTTTATTATTTTTAATTATTATTATTATTTTATTTATTATTAATTTATTATTTTGATAATATTTTATTTTAATCACTTAATTTTTTGATAATATTTTATTTCAATCATATTATTATTATTTAATATATTTATTGCATTTTTATAATTTTATTAATTGTATTATTTTGATACTATTTTATTTTAATCATATTATTTTATTATTATTATTATTTATTATTATTTGATAATATTTTATTATATTAATCATATTAATTTATTTATTATTATTTTGATAATTTATTTATATCATATTATTATTTAATAATTATATTTATTATTAATACATATTTTAAATTTTTATTAAGTATTATATTATTTTAGTATTTTAATCATATTATTATTATTTGATAATATTTTATTATTTTAATATTTTATTATTATTATTATTATTATTAACTATTTTATTTATTTTTATAATTGTTAAAAGTATAAAATGTCCACAACATACAAATACAAAAATGACTAAGAATGTATAATCTAAAATAAAAAGTTTGGGCAATTTGCAAAAATATTGGCATGGAGGTAAAATTAGTGGAAATTAGTAAAAAAAACAAAAACCCCAAACCCTAGTTTATAAAATTTATTTTCTTCTCGGACCCCAGATCTTTTCCAACCGTTGACAAATATTACAAAGTGTAAAGCAAAAAGTTGACCTGCTTAATCTGTCACTACTGGTTCTCCTGTTTTACGACTGGTTTGTGTTTTAGACACTTTGCGGCTCGGAGAAGAGGGGGGATGTGTTAATTTGCACCAAAATTTTGGTACAAAAAATTGGTTTAAAGTAAATCAACCAAGAGAAGGCGTAAGGAAGAGAAGGCAGTCTTGAGATGCCTAGCATCTTTGGTGCAACTTCTCCTTGCCTGGTGTAGTTTTTAGCTGTCCCGTCCCCCCCTGCTGAATATTTTGTGCTTCCAAACTCTTGAGCTGCTTTTTGAGGCTGCTATTTTTGAAGCTTATCAAAAGGAGCAGTATGAACCCGTCCTAACAGATGGACCTAAAATGTGTAGATTCTTGTAGGAATATTTTCAATTTGGTGGTGTCACTTATACCTGATTCCAGGACTTACATACTGATGGCCATGGACTATATATGACTGGTGAAGCTCCAACACTTGAATCCCTGGTCAGCTGTATGAACAGGCAACGGCGGTCATGGCTGCTGCATCTTCTTCCCACTGCTGACTGTCACATGGTGCAGCAGCTCAGCGCCATTCGAGTCAATGGGGCTGAGCTGCAGCGTCAAGCGTACTGACTGTACAGCACTGTGCTTGAAGAGCTTGCTACGACCTCTTAATCCAGCTAATCTGGGGGGGAGGGGTGCCGGGTGTCAGACACCACCGATCAGATATTGATGTCTTGTCCCAAGGATGGATCATCAATACACAAGTCCTGTAAATTAGTTTAAAGGGATTCTACCATTAAAATCACATTTTTTCACATTGACACGTAGGAATAGCCTTAAGAAAGGCTATTCTTCTACCTTTACATGTCTTCTCCGTGCCGCCGTTCCGTATAAATCCCAGTTTTCATCGGTATGCAAATGAGTTGTCTTGCAGCACTGGGGGCGGTCCCCAGCGCTCAAACAGCTTGGGGGCATCCCCAATGCTGCGAAAGAAATCTCCAGCGCCGCCTCTCTGCGTGTCTTCTTCCGGCGCTGGCGGTCAAACTTCTAGGCCTCAGGCAGAGCCGGCTGCAGATGCCCTCAGGCCACAAGAAAATGGCCGCTTACTTACTGTGTAAGCGGCCATTTTTCTTGTAGCCACGGGCATGCTCTGTCCTCTCTGCCCCCAGTGCTATGAGAGAACTCATTTGCATACTGACGAAAATCGGGATTTATACCGAACAGCGGCGCGGAGAAGACATCTAAAGGTGGAGAAGATTTCTTAAGGCTATTCCTATGTGTTAGATTAGATTTTTATGATAGAATCCCTTTAAGATGTGTTTGATCACTGGGGGTCTTACTGGTGGGTCCTTCAGCAATCCTAAGAACTGGTGGGTATGGGGTGAGGGGGTGGGGGATTTAGTCTGCAAGTTCCTGATGTGAACAGGACAATGGTGCACATGTGCGTCCGCCTTCACTTCTATGGATCTGCCAAAAGTCCCCTAGAAGTGAATTTTGTTTGACTCCCGGTGCAACCCGGTGAGGGCAATGAAGACGATCAATGAATATGAAGCTTAGAATCTGACTGTCCATAGGCATATTGGTCAGTCACCTGGCTGCCCGCCCCGATGGCCGCGTGTACGAGCGGTATAACATGTGCACGTTATATACGATACCCTATCAGCTATTTCCTGCGCCTAGAACAATGTGGATTAGGGAGGTGTGATAAAGCCCTTCAGTCCATCTTCTTTTAGGGCAGATCGGCATTACACGGGGGCTGAATGTCGTGCGGTTTAGGATTTCAGGAGCCGCATTGAACATGTGCATGGCTGGAGAGCAGCGCTCCGATCATTAGCCCTCTGTGTCTTACATTTATTTCTTTCTATTCACACAATGTTATTTACGGTATTTTTCTTTCTTGCAATGTTCAAATATTGAAAAAAAAAAAAGCCCAATTTTTTTATTTTTTATTTTTTTTGTAAAAAGCCGCTGAATGAATCCTTACCAATTTCCCTTGTTCCTTTCAGAAACATAAAGAGAAGGAAAAGCACAGGCAGAAATCCCGAAAGCAAATGGAGCCTTTGGCATCATTAGTTCCCTCTCTGACTGTGACTACTGAAAAGGTGAGGCCAGCCACTCGACAGGACGCTAATGAGCCCAAGTTACTTTGTAGCCGTGACATTTACGCCTGGACAGGCTACATACATGACACCAAGGCAGCCGGATACTGCCATTTTTATTTTAATTTTTAATATTTTACTATTTTTCTGCATTGTTACGTTCTATACGGGCAGTTGTGGCAAACAATTATTTTAGGCCCGGTGAATATTTATTACACCATTGTGCAGTACACATTTGATAAAGATTTAGTTGCCGCTCTACACCCAATTTCTTATCAAATCCTGAAGGTGGGACCATCGCCGGGATCTTCTGTGCGTAAAGACACATTGCGCCATTCTAGTTTTTGTTGTCAAGTTTATTCTGTGCCTCCCACCGTCCCCAAGCAACCAGTGTTGTTAGTTTGAGTACCCAATATGCTAATGAAGCTCTTTATTGTCAGGTGGGCGGTTACTGATGGTCTACTTCAGCCAAAGACCGCCCACCTGACTGTAGAAAACCCAATTAATATGTTGGGTGTTGAAACTAACAGCACCAATTGCTCAGGAATGGTGGGGGCTAGAAAAGATATTGTAACTGGGCCAAAATCAGCGCTTGTTGGAGAATGCAAAGAGTGGGAGTTTGTGGAGGTGGTGGAAAGGTCCTTTTTAATATTTTAAGAAAATACATGAACTCAGGAGGTTTATGCCAGTCTTTGTTGACAGGCTTCCAATTGATGTCCTCAGCAGTTGTGTGCCATACTACTGGTATCACCACCCAGTAATCTGTACACCCTGTGACTGCCGAGGCCGCCAGTTGACTGTAAGTAGGGCTAATTCAGACGGGGATAGTGACCGCGTATTTTGGTCCTGATTTTGATGTGCATCAGAATAGGACCAAAATGCGCCTGTCGTGGCTTGCAACAGTTGTAGCTCCGGAGTAGGCCCAAATGAATGGGCGTAGTCTGGAGGGTGCTGTTGCGAGGCGGACGCTGGGGCTGAATCAGCCGCGGAATATACCTGAAGAAAGGACAGCTTGCTTCTTTTTTCTGTGAGCGGCAACATACCACTCACGGAAAAAA